>NC_091856.1:33931910-34552067 GCF_037783145.1 Equus przewalskii
CCCAACGGTCTGTAGCAGGTGCAGTAGCCTTACGTGACCATTTACAGTCTGAGAGTGGAGAGTGGAAGGTTGAGGAATTTGAAAGTGAGTTCTCATTGACCTTAGACTGTACTCTGTCATAATGGGAAATGATTGCTGTTATTATTAAAGGGCTGTTTTTTATCTGATTAATACATGTGTCCTTCTCCGTTTAACTTCTTATTATGGAAAACATCAAACATAGTAGAGTAGGGAGAATAGCGTAGTGATCCTCCATTGAAGTATTCAGCACCCACCTTCAACAGGTAGCAACTCTTAGCCAGCATCCTCCCTGCAGTGGGTTTTTTTCAGTGAAATCTTAGACATTACATTTCATTCAGAAATAGTTCAGTATATATCTCTGAAAGATCAGGATTTTTAAAAGCCACGTGACCACAGTAGCATTCTCAGGCCTGGGAAGTTGACAGCGATTCCTTTGTGTCAGCAAATGTCCCTGATTGTCTGCACATGTTTTGCTGGGCCTGGTTCCTGCGTGTCTCCCCTCTCCACCTGCAGCTGCCTCGTTGGGTCACCAGGTCTGACTCTGACCCAGCCCCAGTTGCGCTGGGGGCCGGGGGACTGGGCTTGCGTCTGTGAGGCCTTTCAGGAGGCTGGGTGACAGTGCACCCGACATCAGAAACTAGGGGGAGAAACAGAGTCTGTGTCGGAGAAGCCTCCTGCGTGCCCGGCTGTGCTTGGCGAATTTCTCCTCATCCTTATGGGTGGAGGACGCTGGGCACGTGTCTTAATATTTGGGGATGCCACGCGGTTGGGGCATCGCTCCCGAAAGTCGTTAGGAAACGCAGGTGTGCGTTTCTCCCTGCCCCTTTTGTCTCCAGTTAAATTTCTAGTTGAGTTACAATGTGGGTTTGCTTTTCAGTTTCGATGAGGTATATTACGGCCAGTACGTCTCTTTCTACATGAAGCGGCTCTTCTTTTTGGATGGCAGTGGTCCGCCACTCGGCCACATGCTGCTGGCCTTGGGAGGTAGGATTCGTCAGTAACAGACGTAGCCCTTTAAAACTTGTAAGTGAAATTTCTTGAGGGCCAAAGCCATGTCTTCTTGATTCATTGATCATGGTTTCCCCGTAGCCTGCCACAGTTTGGCACTCCAGAAATATTTGCTGAATGGGACAGTCATGGATCTTCTGTTTTAGGTTATTTGGGAGGATTCGATGGTAACTTTTTGTGGAACAGAATTGGAGCAGGTAAAAAGATCATTTTCATTTCCCTCGTTTGCGTCTATTATGATGGGGAGGTAGTGGCTTTCATGGGGCTTGACAACGGTTTATTAACCTAAGTCCAGCGTATGATAAGTTGTCTTACAAGTGAGAGACTTCCCATAAGTCTGGTCAGTATCTTAGTGTTGACAGTGGTTATTTTAACCCTGGTTTTTGGTACATGTAGCACACTCTTTACATGGTATCTGATTGCACTTATCTTTTGTATGCATAAATTTTGCATGTTGCCACACGTTCCTGGAAATAGGTGGGGTAAATGTATAAGTAAAGCATTAACTAATTTCAGAATCCTTAGTTCTCATGCCTGTGCTTGATGACTACGTAAAGCTAATTTCGCCTGCACTCAGTTTCTCTCGTGGTCCCCAGTCTTGTAAACTTGGGTTTGAGAGTCTATGAACGAGATACTCCGTTGGAAAACACACCTGCAGTATATGAAGGTGGGATGTGCATGGTGCCCCCTGCTCCGCTGTGGTTGCTTTTCCAGAATACAGCAGCAACGTGCCCGTGTGGTCCTTGCGCCTGCTGCCGGCCCTTGCGGGGGCCCTGTCGGTGCCCATGGCCTACCAGATAGTGTGGGAGCTCCGCTTTTCTCATTGTGCCGCCATGGGAGCTGCGCTGCTGGTGCTCATCGGTAAGACCTGGGCCTCTGCCTGCTTTGTCGCGGCGCAGGGAGGAACTGAACCCCGATGTTTGCTACGTTTCAGCCCGCGGCCCAGGGGAGTGGGTGGGTTTAGCAGATGTGCCCCTGCAGCGTTTTGTGTTCACAGGAAGGAAGGAAGGAAGCACGTCCAGTTCCACGAGAGTTGACTCTGGGAGTCTTCCTGCTCCAGGCTGTGGGCCTATGGAGCTGTGTGGTCAGACTTTAACATTCTGGGGGTGTGGCCGTATAGAGGGGGCAGCCCAGACAGTGCTCCTAGATCCGCCACGAGCACCCTCACCTCCAACCAAGTCTGTCACCAAATGATAACCTCGTTCCGCCACATCCCAGGCCTCGACCACCTGAGATGCACTCAGGGGTTAGTGGGTATTCCTCAGAAAGGATCTTTCAGCCGAGATTTATGAACAAGTGAAATCAAATCTGATGAAAAGTTAGACTAGAAAATGAAAAGAATTGGTGTTTATTAAGTGATGACTGTAATTGAGGCCCTGTGTGGATATGATGCTACAACATTCACGGTGGCCCTGCAAAGTCGGTGTTACTGCAGGTGAGAAAAACGAAGACTCAGCAAAGTCCAGTGACTTGCCTGAGGTCACACAGGTCTTGGTAGGCGGGCTAGACACTGAAGAACTTGCTTTCGCGGTTCTGGAGCATGTCCCCCTTCTAGCCACCCCATTCTGAACTTCCCTCCTTCACATTATGTGACTTTCGGGATCTGTCCGTTTCTGTGAAAGTTTTTATCTTTATAGATTTGCCCTTGCTGCCTTACCACTGACCTGTGGCTTGTCCTTCTGACAGAGAATGCTCTGATCACTCAGGCGAGGCTGATGCTCCTGGAATCGGTGCTGATATTCTTTAACCTGCTGGCCATGCTGTCCTACCTTAAGCTCTGCAACTCCCAGAAGCACAGGTATGGAGGATGGGGCGCGTTCCTCCCGATCAGTGGGGAGGGTCTCCGTGGTTTGTTGACCTGAGAACATCTGATACCGTTCACTTTGGGGAGCTGCTCGCTGATTGTCTTTCAGTCGCCTAGAGCGGCCCTTGGCTTGTGACTTCATAAATACGTCCTCATTTTTCTGTAACTTAAACTAACTGGGAAATTGTTGTGATCAAAAAGAAAAATTCTACCAGGACTAATGTTTTGGGAGATAAGGATTCATTTTTCTTATACCTGAAGCCTGGTACAACCAGCCGACCCCAAGAGAGCTCTGAAACGTGGCCTTGTCGGCCTTCGGGAAGCAGTTGGTGAGCTCTTCCCAGCTTTGCTTTCCTGCTTCGCCGTAGGCCCTTCTCTCTGAGCTGGTGGTTCTGGCTGACGCTGACGGGAGTGGCGTGCTCCTGTGCCGTGGGGTGAGTGGTCCATGGGTCTGAGGCGGTGTCCGCGTCCTCCTCGTGCCCTGTCTCATTTTAATTTTAACTCTGTGTCCGTCGTGTCTTTTCAGCATCAAATACATGGGTGTTTTCACGTACTTGCTCGTGCTGGGAGTTGCTGCCGTCCATGCCTGGCACCTGATAGGAGACCGGACTTTGTCAAATGTAGGTGCGGGTGTCGAGTGCGGGGTGAGGCTGGCCCACGTGGGGTGCGTAGGTGGGTGTCACAGGGGCGTTTGGGGAAAAGGTTCCAGAAGAAGACGGGCCTGGGCGAGCCTCCGCGTCCCTGTCCGCATGGGAGGTCAGAGTTTCCGCTGCTCGCTCTCGCGGAGCCTGCGATGTCTGAGGTGGCACGCCTTTCCATACAGCAGGAAGTGACTTTCCCTCCATCTTCTGCAGGTCTGTGTGCTCTGTCACCTGCTTGCCCGAGCAGTGGCTCTGCTGGTCATCCCGGTCATCATGTACTTGCTCTTCTTCTATGTCCACTTGGTTCTGCTCTGCCGCTCTGGGCCCCACGACCAGATCATGTCCAGTGCTTTCCAAGCCAGCTTGGAGGTAGGAAAGGATGCCGCGGAGGCCCTAGAAAGAGGATGATGCTCGACTCAAAGTTTTCTTATATAAACACCATCACGTGAGCATTGGAGGAAAAACCCAATCGAGAGATGAGGACTCCATCCACTTCGGTGTTTTAAACTAACGCTGAATATCCTGGTGGTATGGAAATAAATGCAGGGCTTTGCTCCCTTCACTGCTGGAGAAAGGTGTGAAGTCCTGCACATTCTGGGCGGTTGCAGAAGCTTCATAGGATGAGCTCGACTCTGGCATTCGTTCATACTGATTTTGCAAAAATAGTAAAATGTCCCAGTTGAGGTGGTAGGAGCGTTGACTCTGAACTCAGACAGACCTGCTCTTCCATGCTGGCTCTGTTGACGGCCAGTTCTGTGTGTTTGGGCAAATTCCCTAACTTAGCCAAGTCAGGGTTCTCATCTCTTGAACAGCCATAATTGCTGTCACCGCAGGAGGCCTGTGGGGGCTATGAGGGGTGTGGAGGGATCCCCGGGTGCCTGCCCCCGAGGCAGTCAGTCCCCGGAAGCTCCGGTCGGGATTCTGTAATGTGGTACCACACGCCTGTTCCTGGCTGTACGACGCAGTCTAATTCCAGCGCCCCAACCGCGCCCACATGGAGGAGCGGCCGTCGGCGGATGTGGACTGGTCTCGCTCACGCGGCACCTTTTCGCTTTGTCTCAGGGAGGGCTGGCTCGGATCACACAAGGCCAGCCCCTGGAGGTGGCTTATGGGTCCCAGGTCACCCTGAGGAACGTCTTTGGCAAACCAGTGCCTTGCTGGCTTCATTCCCATCAGAACACCTACCCCATGATGTAAGGAAAGTGACCGTTTGAATTCCAAGATGCTAAAATGTTTTGTTTTTTCACATTTTTGCCATTAGCAGCTTTCACTTTAAATGAAGAAGTCTAAGAGGCAAAAACAAATTGCACTCTCAGATCCTGACTATCGAGGAGTCTTGTTATTTCTGTGTGTAAGACGGTGAGCAGGACCTGCTGAGCACAGGGCCCCGGCGCTCCCCGTGTCGGCTGTGCGACCCCCGCGCACGGGCGCTCGCTCCCGATGGAGTTCTGCTCAGCTTCATGCCTTCCGGCCCCGCTGAGATTTCAACTCGCCCGTTTTATCCTATTTTCCCCTGAACACCTTGCTAGGTAGTATTTATAGGAAGCTTAGGAGAAAGGCCACTGGCTGTTCGCCGGCCACTCGCAGATGCATCTCTTTTTGGCTCCTCCACGCAGATACGAGAATGGCCGTGGAAGCTCCCACCAGCAGCAGGTGACCTGTTACCCCTTCAAGGATGTCAATAACTGGTGGATCGTGAAGGATCCTGGGAGGTGAGGACAGGTCCTGGACTCGCACGGCTTGCCGGAGGAGGCCCCGGTGCTCAGTCCCAGCTCTCCTCCCCGTTCCCCTCCCTCCCCGCCGGCTTTGAGACCAGCTCTGGGCTGCTGGCCTGCCCTCCCGGGTTAGGCCCTGCCATCCCGGGTTAGGCCCTGCCGTCTCGGTTAGGCCGTTCCAGGTTAGGCCCTGCCGTCTCCATTTGGCTCTGCCGTCTCAGGTTTGGCCCTGCCGTCTCGGTTAGGCCCTGCCATCTCCGTTTGGCCCTGCCATCTCAGTTAGGCCTTGCCGTCTCCGTTTGGCTCTGCCATCTCAGGTTTGGCCCTGCCATCCCGGGTTAGGCCCTGCTGTCTCCGTTTGGCTCTGCCATCCTGGGTTAGGCCCTGCTGTCTCCGTTTGGCCCTGCCATCCTGGGTTAGGCCCTGCCGTGTCGGTTAGGCCCTGCTGTCTCTGTTTGGCGCTGCCATGCCGGGTTAGGCTCTGCCGTCCCGGGTTAGGCCTTCCCTGATTAGGCCCTGCCATCCCGGGTTAGGCCCTGCCATCCCGGGTTAGGCCCTGCCATCTTGGGTTAGGCCCTGCCATCTCGGTTTGGCCCTGCCATCCCCAGTTAGGCCCTCCTGTCTCCGTTTGGCCCTGCTGTCTTGGGTTGGGCCGGTCCTCAGTGAACTGCCTGCCCCGCCTCTCCTCCTGGGGTTGTACACACAGGTCCCAGCTCCCTTCCTCCTCCGCCTTCACTGCCTCTCCCCTCCGTATGAAACAAGAGTCTCTCTCAGAGGTGTCTTCTTGCTCAGGCCTCACAGATGGAGGTCCCCGTTGCTCTCACTCCCCGCCTCTGTCCGTCAGCCAGTCCTAGTGATTCTGCCTCCCGACAAAATCTCGAACCGTCCTGGTGTCCATCTGCCCCCCTCCTGCCTCCCCCGACAGTCTGCTCCCATGCCGTCCCCCCTTGGCTTCAGCAGCAACCCCCCGCCCTGTGGTCTTTTGAAACATGGGTCACCCTCCTCCTCAAAGCCCTCCTGAGCTGCTGTTGGCCCCTCGTGGTGGCCAGCAGGGCCTGTGCAGTCGGCCCAGCCTCCTCCTCCTTCCTGCCCGCTCCTGCTCGGCTCTGCCCCGCCTCTGATTTCTAGAGCCAGGCAGACTCCTGCCGTCGGCTGTGCATGTGCTGTCCCCTCAGCCTGGAACCACCCTGCCTGCCGCTCCTTCTTGCTTAAGACTCGAAGGTCAGCTCTCTGGGAGGCTGCCTTGGCCGCCCTCCAAGGCTCCCTGCCCCTCTCTGTCCCTGTCCTGCCGTCTCCCTCGTATCCATGGTCTGTCTTCTGCTGACTGGATCTGTGTGCTGGCGTGTTCATTCTCTCCTTAAACTGAGTAACGTGAGGGCAGGGGCCCAGGCGCAGCAGCGCCCAATGTTGGGAAGGCCTTGCACACTTCCAGGGAGCAGATAGTGGACGAGAAGGCCTGTCTGTTAGGAGGAGTTCTGGGTGGGAGCCTTTATCGCCGTGGCGTTCATAGGCAAATGGAGGGCACCGAAAGGTGATCGTGGCAAACGGAACCGTGTTTGGAAGTTTGGACGGTGACCTTGGGTTTCAGGAAAGAGTTAAACGAAATGTATGTGTTCTGTTCCTATACGAGTTCACCTCATCTCAGTGCAAATTGATGGGCAGCTGCACTGTTCCAGGTTCCCCTGCTGTGAGGCCCAGAGCCCTGCTGCCCCGTGAGTGTGGTTGTCTCGCAAGGGCACCGTCCAGCCCGCGCTGTGTCTTCCAGGCATCAGCTGGTGGTGAACAGCCCTCCAAGACCCGTGCGGCATGGGGACATTGTGCAGCTGGTACATGGCATGACCACCCGCCTCCTCAACACGTGAGTGCCTGTGGAGTTTCCTCTGCTGTTGCTTCCGAGCAGAGCTCGCCGACTCTGGTCTCTCCACCCCCGAGTGGAGCAGCACTGTCCTCTGCACTCAGTGTGCGGAGGGGACCCCAGTGACGGCAGCTGGGGGTGGCGGTAGAGCTTAGGTAAGTCAGGGAAGACGGAAGCACCTAATCCATCCCACAGTAGGAGGCCCGGGAGCTTTGAAGGATGTGGTTGGTGAGCAAGAGAGCACTAGGGAGCTTGCACAGAACGAAGCATGTACCCTTCCACAAAGTGGCACCCACCAAAGGATGAGTGAGTCTAGAAGGATGGAAGTTGGGGCTACATAGGAAGGATCAACAATGTTGGCCCTTGGTCCTGACCTGACCTGACCTGTGACCGGCCTCTGCGTATTGACGTACCTGGACCTACCCCACCTGCCTCTTGGGTCATCTTGTGAGGTCTTAACGACTCCCATATGTGGCTTCAAGTCCTGGCTTCCCCCTTGAGGCCACAGCTCTGGGGTGCTAGCAGTCTGGCCTCTGGCCCGCTTCTCCCTGGAAAGAACCGGTCGCTCAGCCAGCATCCTTGATTCCTCCTCTTCCCCTCTTCCTCTCCCATTCTGCATTTACTCCATCAGGAAATCCTGTGGCCTCGGCCTTTGGAATTGACCCCAGATGGGTCACTTCCTCCCCCTCCCTGCCCCCTCCCAGGCCAGGCCCCGTCCCTTTTGCCCTGTGCTGCTGGAGCCGACGCACCAACCTCCAACCTCCGCTCTCCTCGTGCAGCAGCCCGTGGCGCCCTCTGAGGAAACACCGTCTACTCATGTCACTTCTCTGCAGAAAGCTCTCCAGTGACTTCCACGGTGTGACTATCACTCTCCCCTGGCTGCAGGACCCTGGGGACCCAGCTCCTGGTGATGCCCTGGTGACCTTCATTCCAGTCACCCTAGCCTTTCTGCTATCCCCACAACGGCCAAGTGCAGCCCCCCTGACACCTTCACGCTGGCTGTCGGCCCGGAATGGTCTTTGCCTCAGATCGCCCAGGGCCCACTGGCTCACTTCCCTCAGCTGTCAGCTGAATTGTCCTCTCCTCAGAAAGCATTTCCCAGGGGCCGTCCCCACCGTGTGCATTTTATTGGTGGCGCTCATGCAGCCCGGGCTCTCTGGTCCGTTCGCGCGATGGTCTGTCTTCTGGGGGTGTCAGGTGGTCTCATGGCTCACTGGGGCCCTCCAGCTCCTCCACAGTGCCTAGCGCTCGGTGTCACACAGCAGGAGTAGCACGTGGTGGGACCGTGTGTCTGGATGTCTGAGGTCGGTGTCACAGTGGGCACCTTGTCTTCCAGCAATGTTCCTGGTGCCTCAGCCATTTCTGAGTCCTGGCCATCAGGGAGCTGCCAGCCTGCACATGGCCGTGCTCCTGGGACAGTGGGCACCTTCCTCTGAGACTCGCATTGTCCTTTGAAAGTGGGATGGCGAGACCTGCACAGTTTAGACTGACATCTGTGAATCCCACGTCATGTGTGCTTTCCCCCAGGAATGAGGTCATTGCAGGGTCTCTGCCTGGTCAGTTTCCATTTCTCCCCAGGCCCTTAGGTGGTGTGTCCTTGTGTAGTGGCAGCTAGGAGACCTGGTTGTCCTTTAAGGCTGAGCTGGCTTTGTTTCTGAAAAGCAGCGTTTTCCCCTTAAAGCGGTCCCTCTGCAAGCATGGTTTGGTTTTCCAGGCACGATGTCGCGGCCCCCCTGAGCCCCCACTCGCAGGAGGTCTCCTGCTACATCGACTACAACATCTCCATGCCCGCCCAGAACCTCTGGAGGCTGGTGAGTCCGAGCCGGAGACGGTGTCGCGATGGCCATCGATGTGCGCACTTTCTAACGCAGAGTGTTCAGAACCGCCGTTTAGACTAGTTCTGATTCAGATGTAAAATTAGGCAAGCGATTGTTCGTCATGAAAAAGTCATAAATGGTGTCACAGGGAATAGACTTCCTTTCCCCTGGAATGTGAGAATCTGGGTGGTTTTCCTCTCTCTGAGGAACGAGTTTCCAGAATGATTGCTAAATGCTGGGCTCTGTGCGACGCACGTGGCCCTGCAGGCGAAGGTTCCCTGTGGCGTGGTCACTTGCTCAGTCGGAAGATCAGGTCACTGAACACACAGGGTCGGGGGCTCCAGCCACCCTCCCTTCACCAGGGAGCCTCTTCTGTCAACCCTGCCTGACAGTAACAAGTGCCCTCATCACAGGATGCCCTGGGAGGGGCCTGGCCCTCCCGTGGGGGATTCCTCAGGACTGCCCCTTCCTGAGGCAGCCTTCCTGCCAGTGACCCGGGAACGTGCTCCCCTGATAGAATCACTCTCGCTCTTCAGGGCTGCCCACGGAGTCCTGGGCAGGTAGCAGGGAAGCGTTCTGTTACGGGGCCACGGCGCCGTCTGGGAATTCAAGGCTGTGAGTGAAATGCAGTGGCACTCCCCTGCAGTTCTCTCCGTGACAGTCGGGCTCCTCCCAGCCTCCAGCAGGCTGCAGCCGCTCCCCACTTGACACCAGCCTCCCCTCCCCCCCGCCCCATTTGGGTTCTCGATAGGGTCAATGACACGTCTCCCGGATGCTGTGCTGCTCAGAGGGGCTCGCGGCCCACGCAGGGCTCTGCAGGCCTGCCTTGCCCTTTTGTGCACAGCAGCACCTCTGTCGCGTGTTGCCTTCTCTGTGCTGCAGATACTTGTGTACATTCTGCCTCCTCGTCCTCTCCTCCCATGTTCCTGCCTTGACGGGGGTTGTTTGTACCTGCTCCTTGTCACCTGAGCTCTCCTGGTGGAATTTCTACTGAAGGTCCCCCTACTCCCCTGGCTGCTGCCAGCTTATTGCTGATCCCTTTCCTCCTCCTCCGCCTCCTTAGTCCCTGCTGTTGGCACCTTTGGCTCCACATACACACATTTCCAGAAATTGAGGAATGAGCTCATGGAGCAAGAGGGGGAGGACAGCTGACCACAGAGTGTGCCTGCTCCGTCCTGCTCCCGCTTAGGCCCGGGGCTCGCTGGTTCTCACAGCAGCCGTGTGACTCACAGGGTCATCATGAGGCTCCGAGAAGCTGAGACAGCTGTGCCGGCTGCTCTTCAGGTGTTACTGTGTTATTACCCAGCAGCAGGACTCCCCTCCCAGGGCATCGTTCAGGACGGGCTCTGTCCTTCCTCTGTGCCAGCTTTGTATTTGCCACATAGGGACTAAGAAATGCTCCGCGTGGGGCCGCGGTCTGAGGCCTGTCCGTGAACAGGCGCGTGGGGAGGGCCTCCGTCTCTTCGGTCTCCACCGTGAAGCCTCTGTGTGCTGCCTCAACGGAGCGGGGTGCGCCCCCAGTCCGCCTGGCCCCAGGCATGTACGCAGGCGTGTTAGGAAGAAGGGCGCAGGCGCCATCCAGGATCAGCCCCTTAGCTCCCTCAGGGGCTGGTCCCCTTACATCAGACCAAGTCGGTTTCATTGTTTGATGACTGGTCTTCATTGTACATTTAAGGAAACTTGAGAAAGAATGGAGTGATTGTCGAGACCTGCTTTTACAGGACATTGTGAACAGAGAATCCAGTACAGAGGTTTGGAAGACCATCTTGTCGGAGGTTCGCTTCGTGCACGTGAACACCTCCGCCATCCTGAAGGTAAAGGAGCGCGGCTGCTGGCCCGGCCCCGAAGCTGGGGCTCGCTCACCAAGTCCACTGTGGACCTCTTCAGGCTCGCTGGCCTCTTGCCAGGCAGGACATTTGGTCCGAGTCGTTGCCGTGTTTACACCGAAGGTGGGGTCTCTATAACTGCTCAGAACTGAATCCTAACTGAAGAGCCCACCACAGAGTCCGCCGCCCTTGTTGGCTGCCGACAGTGGTCGGGTGGGGCTCCCCTTCCGGCCTGGGGGACCCAGCGACTCGGGCTTTTCCCATGGCGCCCCTTATCTTCCTTGGTCTTGCTAGCTGAGCGGAGCGCACCTGCCTGACTGGGGGTTTCGGCAGCTGGAGGTCGTCGGGGAGAAGCTGTCCCCGGGCTACCATGAGAGCATGGTGTGGAATGTGGAGGAGCACCGTTACGGCAGAAGTGAGTCCGCCTGGCCAGGCTGCTTCCGCCTGTGAGTTGCTTTAATAGGACGCCAGCACAGAGCTCTGCTTTGGGTGGGGACTGACCGCATTCCCACGCTCCGTTACCAACACCCCCGCCCTGTGCTTGGCGGAGCAGTCAGCAGCTGCCGGTGTTACTCTGAGGTGCCGATGAAAGGCAAGCTGAGCTCTCAGGGTCAAAGGATCCGAATCTGATGGGGTGTATGGCAGAAGGGGGAAGCTAAGTGGTTTGACGGAGTCGTTGTGAGTTGTTTGAAAAGCCGGGAAGTCAGCTTTTTACCCACCTGACAGCTTCTGTAGTGAGCTCCCTGACCTTACTCTACTCATGTTTTTTTGGGTTCTGGTATGTTCTGTCAGGCCAGGAACAGAAGGAGCGGGAACTAGAGCTGCACTCACCTACTCAGATGGACCTGAGCCGAAACCTGAGCTTCATGGCCCGATTCTCGGAGCTGCAGGTGACGGCTCGCTGGAGCTGGCCCCCGCCACAGGGAGCGCTGTGGTCTGTAGCATGCTCTCCTTCCCCACGCCAGTCTTTCCAGGGGGACCTGGCGCGGCGTAAAGGACCATTTCCCTCTCCACTGTGAGTGACGCGCACAGCACTCTTGGTCCCCTGCCTTGTGGCTTTGCAGGCAGGAATAGTCAGGACCTAGGGAAGTTCTGCAGCAATGTCGCATTGCCACATTCAGGGTCTGTTCTGAGGCTCCCCAGGTCAGGTCAAAAGGGGCCAGGGTCAACATGATGGAGCCCGAGAGAACTCAGAGCCAGAAACTCAGGGTCCCAAATCTAAAACTGCCGGTTGCACCAAGTCCAGTTACTTAACCTCCAGGCGAAGCAACTGGAGCCCCTGGGGTGGGCACCTCCCGGGGCCACAGCCGGCTCAGAATTCAAGTCTCCTGACGAGCATGCCCATCGGCCTGTCACGCTGCCTCTGCTCCTGATCCCAGTGAACTTGAGGTTGGACACCCCATGCGAAGGGGCAGCAGTTGACTTTGACCCTCTGACAGACCCCTGAGCAGTGAGGCCTCTGGCTGTTTGTCTGACCCAGCGCTTTGGCTTTCTCGCAGTGGAGGATGCTGACGGTGAGGAGTGATGATTCCGAACACAAGTACAGCTCCACACCGCTGGACTGGGTCACCCTGGACACCAACATCGCCTATTGGCTGCACCCCACCACCAGTGTAAGCCGAGCGGCCATGCCAGCTGCAGGTGGAGTGCCCGGTGCCCCGAGGCGCCTCTGGTGCTCAGAGCAGCCATTCCATCCTCCCAAGTCTGGCTTTCTCCAGAGCTGTCCTAACAAAGCCTGGCTGGCTGTTCTCTAAATACCGTCAGATGCCAAGGAGGAAGGTCCTGGCATGTCTGCATGTTGGAGGAAACCGGGCTTTACTGCTTTTGCAGGAGTGCATTGTTCCCCTCTGGCAAAGGTGGTTTTCCCAATCTTCCCCCTTCATTTGCTGCATGGCACCGGGTCCGAGCCTGCGGGCACTTCGTTTACATCCACATTGTCTTCACCCGGGACCCGGCCCTGGAGCTGGCCCGGCATCAGTGCTCAGCAATTAGGCTCTGAAGGAGCACGTGCTCAGGGTGCTCACCTTTCTCCTTCCCACCCACCTGGAGTCGAGAGATGGCTCCTTCTGAAGCAGGGTCTGAGATGAAATCTTGCCCATGGGGTGGGCCCAGGAGTTCCTGCTTCGCTCCGCATAGCTCTGTGTTAGTCCCTCTGAGGTCAGCTCTGTCCTTAAGAAAGAGTCCCTCTGCTCCCAGCTTTCAGTTTCAGCTGACAAAGTTGAAGCCTCAGCACTTCTCTAGACACCTGTCGGGAGCAGGCCCACCCGTCCTGGCAGTAGGGGTGGAGGAGACTAGAGCCAATGATGTCTCCCTGTGCCCCTGCAGGCTCAGATCCACTTGCTTGGAAACATAGTGATCTGGGCATCGGCCAGCCTCGCCACGGTGGTGTACGTGCTGCTCCTCTGCTGGTACCTGCTCAGACGCCGGCGCAGCATCTGTGACCTCCCCGAGGGTTAGTGCAGCTTGCCCGCATGCATCTTTATGCCTCTGCCTTCTAGTTCTGCCGAGAGCTCGTTGTGCTTCCGGTGAGAGCCAACCTCACCAGGAGCCTGCACCTTAAGGCGACCCCTTTGCTTCTGGATCAAGGGAACTTAAATTAGTCTTGTCACCGGGAGACAAAATGTTGCACTTTGGTTCCCACACTGTGTTAGCGGCTTCTCTGGGGAAGTGCCGCTAACGGGCAGGCATTGCTCCCTGACCCCCAGACGAGAGCACAGCCTTAGTGCTGCAGTTCCCGCGGCCCCCAAAGTGGCTGGAGAGGACAGAGCGGCCAGCAGGCGCTTAGTCTGGGGTGATGGTGGTTTGCAAGTAACAGAAACCCACTTAAAACCGTCTTAAGGGGCCGGCACCATGGCCAAGTGGTTAAGTTTGCGCACTTCACTTCGGCGGCCCAGGGTTTAGACATTTCGGATCCTGGGCGTGGACATGGCACCGCTCGTCAGGCCATGCTGAGGCGGCGTCCCACATAGCACAACTGGAAGGACCCACAACTAAAATATACAACTCTTTACCAGGGGGCTTTGGAGAGAAAAAGAAAAAAAAATTGGCAACAGTTGTTAGCTCAGGTGCCAATCTTTAAAAAAAAACAACAAAGAAACCCGTCTTAAAACAGAAAAGGAATAAAGACGCAGAGCAGGGCAGGGCAGGGCCCCGGAGGCCATCAGGAGCCGTGTGGCACCCTCTCCCTGCCCGTTTCCGGGAGCTGGTCCATTCTCTCTGCTGACTCCCTGCTCCACCAGGCAGGTGGCCAGATACGGCCCCTCCACTACTCCCAGAGGAGTATTCCCAGCTGGGTGTTCCCAGATGAGCCAAGGCCAGTGGGGAATCCAGCAGTAAGCTTGCAGGGGCCTGGCCCACCAGGGGCTGGGGTTTCTCAGGGGAGAGGGATGGTGAGGACCCAGGGTTAGGAGTGGGGAGGAAGAGAAGTCAAGAACTGTGAGCATGTGCGTGTACCTTAAAGATGAGCAAGCAGCTGGGCGGACAGGCAGAGCGCCTTTACAGAGAGAGGGGGCCCAAGTCCACAGCACGGCTGTGAGACGACCTTCCCCGCAGATTCCTGGCTGCGCTGGGTGCTGGCCGGGGCCCTGTGTGCCGGCGGCTGGGCCGTGAACTACCTCCCCTTCTTCCTGATGGAGAAGACGCTCTTCCTGTACCACTACCTGCCCGCGCTCACCTTCCAGATCCTCCTGCTCCCCGTGGTTCTGCAGCACATCAGCGACCACCTGTGCAGGTACGCGGCCTTCACACCGCCCCTCTCGGGGTCAGGGTCAGGGGAGTCATTGATGATTCCAGTGTGACGTGGAATGGGTTAAGATCACAAAAGAGGCGTAGACAAGGTGCCACAGGGTTCAGAGGACAAGGCTCAGGCCGGCTGGCAGACGAAAGCAACCGATGTGGATGGGGACCAGGAGGGATGTTTGTGGCCTGGAGAACACCAGGAGCAAAGGCCAGGGACAGGGGGCAGCCTTGTGTTCTGGAACAGCCAGTGGTCATTGACCGGCTCTCATGGTGTGGGGCAGGGACGAACCAGACAGCTCTGGGAAGCAGAGCAAAGGGCGTGGACTGTTTTGGGTAGTCAGGGGCCTCAGGGCATCTCAGGAGGGCTGTGATGTGACTGTACTGGGCTTCGGGACAATACTCTGACATCCAAGTTTAGATGGAGCAAAAGCTGGGGAGATTCCAGAAGCAGAGGAGGGAGGAGGGTCATCTCCGTGCAGTGGACAGGGTGCAATAAGGGCTGGTGACAAGCAGGGTGGGAGGAACAGAAAGGCTGGGGTAGGTGACTGAGTGCATGACAGATGCTGAGAGGACGTGCGGGGGAGAAGTCCCAGGGAGGAGCCAGCCTCCCGCCCTGCCACGCTCTGCTCTGGCACCGCAGGTCCCAGCTCCAGAGGAGCCTCTTCAGTGCCCTAGTGGTGGCGTGGTACTCCTGCGCCTGCCACGTGTTCAACACACTGCGCCCACTGACCTATGGGGACAAGTCGCTCTCACCTGGCGAACTCAGGGCACTTCGCTGGAAAGAGAGCTGGGACATCTTGATCCGAAAACACCAGTAGGACACAAGCCAGGGAAGGACGCGTGGGCTGGGGTCAGGACAGGTAGAACCATCTTTTGTATTTATTTTTGACAAGCAGAGTGGCTCTAAGCTTGGTGGAGACTGGCCAGGCTCGGCAAGGATTCTGTTCTGGTTTCATTCTTGAAACAGCTCTCTGATGAGCACCTCATCCTGAGCAGTCTAATTCTTCCAGGCAACAAAACATGCCCTCCGCGTCCATCTCCTAAGAGCTGAGGACACATTGAGTGTTGAGTGGCTGGTGTGGGACTTGTGATGGAGACGGCAAGGCAGGCGGGGGGCTGGCAGCGACAGGGTGTTAGGGCTGAAGCAGACGCGGTCCCCGCCTAGCTGACCGATGCGGGTGTGAGTGCGACCAACAGGCCTGGGCCTCCCTCCCAAGCACCCGCTGGCCTGTCCCCAGTGAGGCCTTAAGGAATCGCCCTGAGCAGGTCAGTGTCACATAAGCTACTGGAACGACGAGCCTTTGCTGAGGCAGACGTGGGACCCTCTGGGCACTGAGAAGCCCGTGTCAGTCCTCACCGCTGCTGAGACCCCCTGCAGGAGACTGCTGACGTGTGCGAGTGGGCTGCATCTTCAGCAGTCTAGGTTGTGTCATCCATGCATCTCCGTGTCCTGAATTTGCTTTTTAATGTAATTAAAAAGGGACAAATTGGCACCCATGTTTGGTGTTATTTATTGACTCTCTTTCCAAAAGGGGACAATAAGCCTGACAAAATTGTCACATAGTCAGAATCCAGCCATGGAGCTCAGTCGTCTCGTGTAACTAGTTGCTACTCGGTGAGGAAACCAGAGTGCCCATGCAGGTGGCCAATGGCAAGGGGAAGGGGCGCTTTTAGAGTCAGGTGGGCAGAGCAGGGGTGCTTGTGGCTGTGGGCCTGGGGGGTGCAGGGACTGGCTGGCTTTGGGCAGCAGCGTCTGCTTCCGCCCCTCCATTCCAGCATACACCCTGCACTTGGCCCAGGGCCACCTGAGGGACCACCTGCCCAGACAGCACCTTGCACTTGGGGGTCCTGGGTAGGACTGTGGACGCTGTGCGCGCCAGCCCGCCTTCTGCCCCGCCCGCGGGGGCCCCACGTGTGTGCTTGGTGCTGGTTAAGAAACGCTGATCCCAAGGCTCCTGCCCGACCCGCGCAGGCCAGGAGGAAGGAAACGTGACTATGTGGCCCCTCACGTCAGGGTGCCTGGATCCCAGCCCACTGGCGGGTCACGAAATTGGGTTAACAGGTCACAACTAGAACGATGTTATGAAATAGAATAAAACAGAAAACATTTGGATGTATAACGTGAAAAGGGAAAGTATCATCTCTTCAAACCTTTGTTTCGGTTGTAAGTGCGTGTGAACCAGATCGTACTAGATAAAGCAGCTCTCACTGCGGTTCGCTGTCAGGAACACCCCAGCACAGCCAGCGTCCCGGCTGTCTCCTCAGTGTTCCCCAAACACGTGCCTCACGTCCCTCCTGGACGCGAGTGTCACAGGCCTGCCACACACTGTGGCTCTTCTCAGCAACCTAGAGACTCATCCCCCCAAAGTGAGGAAGCAGGTGACGCCATCAGGAGCGCCTGCCAGTGTCCCGCCAAACTCAGTGTGGACATGCCCAGCTCCCCGCGAGGGTGTGGGGCGCTCGATCCCAGCACCACCCCCGTGCCGCCCGCTGAGAGGGAGCGGTGACTGCATTTTCAGGGGCAGGCAGGCACGTCCAGGTCCAGACCCTGAAGCCATGTCCGGGCCCCGCCTGGGAGGCTGAGCACCCACTCCTCAGTGGGGCCTGCTGCTGGACTCCAAGTGTGAGCGCTTGCCAGAGCTCAGCACCCCTGGGTGGGCCCCAGGCTCCGGAAAGGTCCTCTTGTAGCTCCGCCCGTTGGATGCTCCGCGGTGCCATTTGCAGATGTCACCGTTCAGGATGTCCTGGATGTGCTGCACAATCAGGTTGATGGCAACTGAAGCAAAGAGACAAGAGCGGGGTTAGCTGCCACTGGCCCCCATGGCCGAGGCCAGCGAGAGGGCTGCTGTGGCTGACTGGCGGCGCCTCCCCGCAGTGGCCCTGGCCAGGAGGGCTGCCCACTCACTGAAAGCCCGCGGTCACTTGGGAAGCACAGGTCTTTCCATGGAGGCATCTGTCTGGTGCCAAGTCTCAGCAGACACAAAAATGAGCACAGTAAAACTTACTGGCTTGGTCTCTGAGGGTTTCTGTTAACTAAGAGCCCAGTTAAAATACTTTCTGCTAACAACTCCTTGTCAAATAGTTTTCAATACATATGGACTTTTTCCACCAGTTTTACTGAGATATAATTGACATAAGTATGTCTGAAACCTGTGCCACAAATGTACGCGGACAGGCCTTCTGCATCGGGGGTCCTCAGGAACCGTGCTCGGCTGGGGCAGTGCCTGCTCTGTGGCTCGGGGATGCTGACTGAGGGGTAAGGGCAGCCCGTGAGGCCTGGTTCTTACCCATATTGTCAACCCCTCGCGGGATTATCACGTCGGCATACTTCTTCGTCTGCAAGGCAAAAAGGAGGGTCTCGTAAGGATCTGCCCACCGCCCCCAGGGGATTTCAAGTTGCTGCAGGCTAGAAGCAATGGCAGGGTAGCAAGTCAAGGGTGTTTGGACGCCTGTCACTGGGGGGTAGGGTAGAGATGTGGGGTACCCATCAACCAGGCACGAGAGACAGCGATCCAAGAAGTGAGGTGGCCAGAAGAATCTGCCTTTCTCTCCTGGCGTCTCTGAAACGCTCGCTTAGCTTGTTCTTTTCCTTGCACACTGTCATAGGGGCCAGCTCTCTGTGCCTACAGCATAATTCACTGGGCCAAGTGAAGTGTGTGCCCTCCCACAACACAGGATGGTATTCCTGTGGAATTAGAAACCTACGAGAACCCTGGGGGAGCGAGCAGGACAGGACGCCGCGTGCTGAATCCTTTGATCACAGAGCTGTGCCGCAGGCAAGGACCCCTGCAGGCCCTGCTCCCATTCGTTTGTTCACCACCCATCGCATGCTCCCGCGCTGAGGAACAGACTCCGTCAGGTACTCTCCTGGCTAGGGGCAAGCAGAGAGAGACACCAGGAGGTGCAGGGCTGCCGAGAAGGGGCCCCACACAGATGCTGCTGGGGGGGAACAGACCTGAATCGGGCAAAGCGGAGGGAGGAGCAGGAGGAAATGGTCTGCCCAAGGGACAGACCCGTGAACCATTTGGTGCTGCTGGCATGTGGATGCAGGCCAAGGAGGCATGTCACAGGAGACAAGCCACGGAGGGGGTAGGGACTGAGTCCTGGGGACAGCTGTGTCTGCAGGCAGTGGAGACCCACAAAAGACTTGAGCACAAGAGCGCCAGGGCTGGCCTGCACTGGGCTTGCTCACTGGGGTGGGGTGCAGACAGTGGGCTGAGCGGGGCAGGAGATGGAGCCCAGAGAAGGGCTGAGGAGGGTCTTAACTGCAGGGATGGGGGACGGACGTGCTCGGCTCAGCCAGCAACGTGGGCGCACGCAAAAGGGAGGGGGAGGGAGTTCAAGGACGGCGCTCAGGGCGAGGACAGTGCGGCCTCCACACAGGCTCACCGGGTCAGATTTGGAGTCCAAAGTTTTACTGCAAACTACCTACTTTGCCAAATGTCTTTCTGTAAATAAGAGAAAGACTGAAATGGTCAATTTACTCTTCTAATTATTTCCCAGAAACTTGAGAACGTAAAATAAAAATGTTTTCTTTAAATAGCAGCAGATAAAACTCATTCGTCCTACTCATCCAAAGCAGAAATCCTGGTTCCAGTTCTTTTGTGCTGGATTTTTACCTTCAAGAGGCAAAATATTGTTCAACTTCCCTTTAAAAAGCTCCAATTTGAGTAGAGCCACAAGTCCCATCTAGTTAGAAATGTGAGATGGGGGGAGACGGCCACACAACATGTGAATTCCTTCTCTCTGCAAGCCAGCTGGACCTCAGAGTGCCGGCCAGAAGCAGCGCAGAGAAACACATGGGGTGGATGAAGTCACTAAGCACCTACTACGTGCCAGATACCATTTTTGGAGGGAAGACAAAAATCTCTGTCTTCGTGGAGTTTATCACTGTGAGGGGAGGTAGGCAAAAGACAGCACTGGTCGGACGACCACAAGTGCCCTGGAAAGACAGAAATCAGACAGGCGGGAGTGGAGGGCCTTCGGGGTCATGCTGGGAAGGCAGGTGACCTGGGTGAAGGCCTGAAGCAGGAGGCAGGGAGCCGGTGTAGACACGGGAACTAGGGCTTTTCTAGGCAGAGGAGGGGCAAGCACAGAGAACACGTGGAGCTGAGAACTGCTCCCTGGGGGCTGGGCTCTAACAAATGAAATTCTCCATTCCTGAGTCAGCGCTCTCAGACCGGGCGCCACGTGTCCTTCTGAAAAGGGAGGACAGGCATTCCCAAGGATGCAGACGGCAGGTACCGGGAGGCAGAACTCCTCGAAGGCAGGCTTCACAAAGGTGGTGTACTGGGTCAGAATCTGCTCCAGGTCCCGCCCGCGGTGCACATCTCGGAGCACTGCAGCAACAGGAGCAAGGCAGCGCGCTCAGACCTCGAAGCCATCGCCAGCCTCGGCCAGGGGCAGACAGCCTTGGCCCGCGTCCACCTTACCTCTTCTCGACAGCCTGACGTCGGAGTCAGTGTCCACAAAGAGGCGCAGGTGGAACATGTCCCGGATCTCCTGGCTGTAGAACACCAAGATGCCCTCAAACAGGACCACGTCCGCAGGGTAAACCACGGTGGTCTCCGGCAGCCTGTGAGGCAAGACCAGGAAGTGGGCCCTGCTGGGGACAGTCTCTGGGCCACGCAGTCAGCTTTGATCCCCAGGCACCGACTCCATGGAGGGGACGGATCACGGTGGGGGAGAGAGGTATGCACAGAAACCAGTGGGGCAGGGCCTGCTGTGGGGCGGTCTGTGTAAGGCCCAGAGGGGCCGCCCTCACCAGCTCCCAGCCCCTCTCCCCTAGAAACCACCTGCTTACCTCGAGTGGGTCACAAAATCATAGGTTGGGACCTCGACAGTTCTCCCCTCCACAATGTTTTTCAGAGTCCTGTGCATCAAATCATTATCAAAAGCATCTGCAGGAGTGGAACAAAAAGCAAGACAATCCAGGTGTCCTTGTGCTGGGGACAGGAAGGAAATTCCTCTGCCTTGGGGTCACCCAGCCACAGCTGGGTGCTAGTGGTACCAACGACCCTAAGGAACATTGGGACTGGAAGCTGCCCATGCAGATTACATTTGCAGAGCCCCCTGCAGTCCCACAAACCACAGGATGGACCTGTCCTTGCTGCCCTCAGGCAGTGCCCGGCCCAGGCTGCTATCCCAGCCTAAGTCTGAACACAGGGATTCCCTGATCGGCCAGCACTGGGAGGGAGGTCCATCAGTGTCTGCTTCTCTCTATTTCTGGGAAATAACCAGAGACTGACACTTCCTGGGCCTTCTTCCCATGGATCCCTGGGAAAGAAATGAAGACAGGAGCCAGCCACAGAGTGGAATCTTGTAGTAGCTGCAGGCAGGGGCAGCCTGGCTCTTCCCTCATCTCCTCCCTGTCCACCTGTTCCCCTGGCCCCTGACCAGACCAGGAAGCGGAGCTTCAGGCCTCCAGCTCCCGCTTACCCACTGCTGGCCTCCCGAGGACTTTGCCCCACAGCAGGGGGAACGAAAGGCCACTGTGGACAGTGGTGTGTGCAGAGGGTCCTCACAGTGGGAAGCTGAATGGATTTCTCCCTGACCATGGTGCGGCAGAGCAGTGGTCCTGAAGGCCCCTCGGCTGTGCAGACTTTCTGACCAGCGCCAACCAGGGGAGCCAACAGCTCCTGCAGGGCTGCCCGGGGCCCAGAGAGCTGGGCAAAGCCCTTCTGACTTGACCGCCCAGCCCACTCCACCTCGGGCCACCCGGGAGATTTCAGGGAACACCTGGGTCTCTGCCTCCCCATCCCAGTCCCGCAGCCTGCCCTCCTTCCCCGGGTGGTCTACCTGGGTGATCAAAATTGTACTGTCCCTTCAAGGCCTTGGCCTTCTGTTCTGGGGTCAGAACCTTATAGAAGCTGTCTTGGCTCAGGATAACCAACTTCCGCTGGCGGTGGTCCACTTCGTTCTGTCCCAGCAGCTCCATGATCTTCTCACACACAGTTGACTGGGAATACAGAAACAGGATTCCCCGCCTGGAACCGCCCATCCCGCCTCGGGCACGGGACCCTTCCTCAGCGTTTCTGCACGGCGCTGGCTTCTGGAGCCACCGACCCACGGCCCCGAGGGGCTGCCCGGCAGGCCGGCGACAGGTGTGGCCGGACTTGGCGGGACGGCCGCGGGGCACCGGCGGGGGCAGCACGGACCTGGGGCCCGAGGCGCCAGGCCAGCGGGGAGGCTTGCGGGGAGCCCGAGGGCCGGCGCGCCCCTCGCCCGGCCCAGGCCTGGCCCACCACGGCCGCGGCCCTTCCCCCGCCGCCCCCGCCCCCGCCCGGGAGAGGGCCCTGGGCAGCCAGGGCCCGGGGTCTCGTCTCAGGACCGAGGCTAGGCGGGCGCCCGGGGCCCGGGGCCGGGGTGAGCGGCGACACGGCAGGCCCCGCCGGGCCGCCAGCCCCTTACCTTTCCGCTCGCCGTGCCGCCGCTCACCCCGATTAGGAAGGGCCGCTGGTGAGGACGGTCCGTCTCGGGCGCGGCGCCCTCGCAGTCGCCGCCGCCTGCCGAAGCCATCTCCGGCCCCGTTCGCCCGCATCGGGTTCCTCGCTCCCGCCGCCTCCCCAAACAAACCGGCCCACCCCCCCCCCGCGCAGAGGTGGGAGACGCCCCCCGGAGCTCCACTTCCGGGAGGCGCGTGGCGCGGCGGGGGGCGGGGCGGCGCGTGGCGCGGCGGGAGTTGTAGTCCGAGGGCGCCGCGCATGCGCGGCCAGGGCCCCTGTCCCTGGGGTATACGGAGGCCGCTTGGCATGCTGCCGGTCGCGCCTCGTATTTGCTGCCGAAAAGAAAAGTCGCTCGATATCGCCACCGGCTGCGAGAGTCTCCAGATATCTGGCGGCCTCCTCAGCAGAGGCCTGTGGTCGGGAAGTTTCCCTTCATGCACCTCCGGTGCATGGGGCCTTCGTGGATGAGCCCCCGGGACTGCGGGGCCTGGCCGGGAGGACCAGTGCCAGCGCCGGCAAGGCAGACCCTGAGCCCGGTGACTGGGGTCGGAACCCGGAACCGGCGTTGCCGCCTACTGTGCGGTCACCCAGAGAGCGCGCCCTCAGCTCCTGCCTCCACCACCCGAGTCCGAACTTTCTCGCCAGGCACAGCCTTAGCCCTGCCTCGGCTCATCCGTGCTCCAGCCCTTCCTCCACACGGACCACCCGAGTTTCCTAACGCTGCCGGGGTCGCGTCACCCACCCACTCCCCCGCTGCAGCCTTCATTGCCTCCCCACTGCCTTCTGCAGCAAGTGCCGGCCCTCCCCAACCTCCCCAGCACGTGGTGGGCAGGTGTCCCATGGGATGACTTTTCAGACTCCCGCACTAGCTGGGCTGTGAGCCGGGAAGGCAGAGACCAGGTCTGTTTGATTCCACCTACACCCTCGGCGCCTGGCAGAGGAGGCAAATACTGATCCATTCAAATTGTGTATTTCCCCCAAGGCGTCAGACTCTGCACGTCTAGCTCCTAAGGCATCGTGAGCACTCCATGAATATTTGATGATGCTGAAATACGATGCAGGAGACTAGAGTAACGAGCAAACGTCGAACAAGTCGTGTTTCTGTAACTTCAGAGGTGTCAACCCATCTCAGGAGGGGTTACAGGCAGCTTCTGCTGATTAGGGGGAGGGCATGTGAGGGGGCTTGGGCCTCCTGAGCCCTGTGGACCCGGACAAGGGGAAGCTGATGAAGGGGCAGCTGGATCTGCATGAGAAAACCACTGTCTAACTGAGAGCAATTTACATGGGAGCTCAAAACAGGAAAGTCCATTCACCCATTCATGGTGAGCATGGCAAGGTTAGGAGTCAGGCTCTGGGGTGAGAGTTGGGTTCAAACCTTGCCTCTGCTGGGTGACCTTGGGCAGTGATGTGGTCATTTCCTTCCCAAATGGGGGAATGTTATCACTTTTTTTTTTTTTGACTGTCCTGAATTGTTTATTGGGTGAGAGTTTTACAGACATTACTTACATTAGCGGTAACGGTGAAGCTGGAGAGTATTGCGCCTTCTCCAGGCTGCACAGTGAGAACCACCAACCGTGTGGTGGCCCCTCCCGAGGCCACGCTCTCGCGGCCTGCAGGTGTCAGCCCTTGCGTTTCCCTGTGCTTGTGTCAGGTTTGGGTGTCAGGATTTCTTCTGATAGCTTTATGGAATGGATCAGTGAGGATAACTCTAAAGAATTTGTATGTGGAATCTTCGCCAACCCAGTAAGAGTTTGGGACTCTGAGAGCCCCACAGCGGCATCTAGCTTGCTCCTTGGCGACAGACTGCAGCCTTTGAGCAAACTTCAGCTCATTAACACCATGATGGACAGGCCTGCCAGAGGTGGCACCCTTAGGAACTCGTGTTTGTGGCCAGCGTGACGTGCAGGAATGTGATATATGACATAACCTTGCTTGGCCTTGTATCCAGTCTATGCCCTTGCTTGGGGGGCGGGGGGGTGGCGCGTGGGGCCCTGTGGAGCGGAGAGAGCTGACGGTACTGCCAGCACCGCGCCCTGAGAAGAAATCGTGTTACGCCTGACTGCTTCTTCCTCCACAGCTCCTGGATGTACTTGGGAGCCCCCATCCTGGCTTACCTGGTGGCTGCCGCGAGATGGGAAGGCCTGACTTTTTAAAATTAGCGTTTAAGTGGAGCACAGGGTGCTGGATGGTGAGCAGAGGTTCAACAACAGACCACCGGAGAAACTGGAATAGAGAAGTTTATTGCTCACAGGGCCTGGAGGAAGCAAACCGCACGCCTCCAGGGGCCACACGGGGAGGTGAAGGTGGAGGGGATTGGGGCAGGTGCCTTTATAAGGTCCATGAGCAGAATGCTGTGGGATTCCTGGGCTTGGGCGGGACTGGTCGATGCAAACCGAAGGAGCAGGTTTTGGTAAGCCCCAGGGGGTCTGCTCTAAGGGGCAGGCGCTGGGGGCAGGGGAGACTGTTGACCCCCAAGGGCCGTTGGGGAAGTCACCTCTGGAACTTACATTTGCTTGTGACTCTGCTGGCTGCTGTCCGGGGCACGCGCCTGTGTGAAGGGGCTGGTGTCAGTTTAAAGTCTCTGCAGGCCACTTGACCAAACACGATGAATACCGAGGCAGCAAGACCATGGAGCGGCTTGGCCAAACTCGCAACACGCAGCTCACACGGAGAGGCTTCCACGCTAGAGCACCCAAAGGGCCTGGCGCGGGACCCGGCCCCCGAGAGGCGCCTATTCTGTGTTTTCGTTGGTTCTGCGTTAGTCTGTTTGGCATCCATTCATCACAGGGCCAATTCTATTAACTATATTTTCTTATTGTTTGTATTCCGTTTTTTTTTTCTTCTTCTCCCCAAAGCCCCCTAGCACATAGGTGTATATTCTAGTTGTTGTGGATCCTTCTAGTTGTGGCATGTGGGACGCCGCCTCAGCGTGGCCTGATGAGCAGTGCCATGTCCACGCCCAGGATCCAAACCCATGAAACCCTGGGCCGCTGAAGCAGAGCGAACTTAACGGCTCGGCCACGGGGCAGCCCCTTCTTATGGTTTGTATTCTTGATGCTCTGGCATTTGGGGGCCTGACAGACCCTCCCCTTCCTGAGGCTTGCCCAACTCTTAGTGATAGCAAAGGGAGCACCTCTTTCATCTGCAAACCAACCCATCCCTGCCCCCTCTTATCTAACTCTCGCACCCTCCCACCAAGCCTGGGCAGCCTTCCCCCAGGATCCTCTGCCCAGCATCCTTTAAGGAAGACACTCCGGCCCCTCCCCAGCTGGGCCAGGCCAGTCTCGTCTGGGTACTCACCGGCCCCTGGAATTTCAGGAAAGCACCTAACTCAGCTCAGTTATGTTGTAGGTTCTGCAATCACCTCCTCTGTGTTTGTCAGGAGAGCAGAAGCCCCGTGAGGCCAGGGCCGTGGCTGGCTTGTTCCGCCGAGTCTCTCTGCCATGCACAGTAAGCATTTATTGTTACAGAATGAGGCGTGGGGCTGAGACTCGTAGCTCTTGGGGTTTGGGTTTCTCAGAACCAGTGAGGCAGAACTTGCACGAATGACCAGTGACTCCCCTCTGGAATTCTCCGCTCCTGTCTTCACCAGCCCCACCCCGTCGAGTTCACGTGAGCACAGGAAACACAGCTCTCCAGGGCTGCCCTCCTCCTCGTTCCCTTAGCCAGCCCAACCGCCTGCAGAATGTCAGTTCATTCCAATCCCATCTTTAAGCTTTTGTTGAACACGGCTGCCACTCAGCTCTTTGAGTCTCCAGGTGCCTGACGTTTTAAGTAGCATCTATAGCCATTTTCCTAATCACAGAAGTAACCCATGCTCGTTGCAGAAATGCACACACACTAATAAAACTGAAATCACGCGTAACCCCTCACCCAGGGAAAACCATGGCCTTGTATTCTGGTGTTTGCTCTCTGGGTCCGATAAGGCTGTGGCTAGATAGCGTGAAGTGTAACAAGGTTGGCCACATATCTCGAATAGCAGTAAAGCCTCGGGACAGCCCGTCAAAAGTTCAGAAATAGCAGAAGTAAAACCAACGAATCGCTGAAGAAGTACTTAGTGAAAGTTTATTGCACATACACCAAAAAGACAGTTCGAGAAGCAGGAGCACGCACACCAAAACACGGAATGAGGCTGGGGTGCGTTGTTATAAAGCAGCTAATGCAGTGGGGAGGCGGGGACTGTGCGTGCTTCACAGCGACTACTTATAAGCTAGGATTTCCTTAAATGATAGGGAATTGGTCAGCGGTTACCTCATATCAATTTTGGGAAACAGTTTAAGTTTTGCTAATGATTTCCAGAGGCGTAAGCAAGAAATGACCCAGGTCAAGTTAGTCTTGTTGCAAAATAAGGTAAATCAAGCTTTGTTTGTGTGACTAAACTGGTTTTGTCTGCTCAGGGAATTTTCAAGGCTGAAAAATTTTTCCATTTGTTTTTGATTTTAACAAACTCTATGATGTGGGTACCATTATTATCCTATTTTCCTGATAGGGAAATTGAAGAGCAGAGAGATTACATGGCTTGCCCAAGGCTTGTGGTGGCCAATGGCCGTCCAGTCACACCAGCCGAGCCAGCAGGTGCAGGAAGCCAACACGCCCATATTCGCACACATCCGCGCTCCTGCCGCACAGAAGGGCGTGGTCTCCCTGTCCCCAAACGAGAAAGGCAAATACGCCGTCCAGGCCCCTGGCTGAGGAAGGTCTTTATGGCCAGTGGTTGAAACCGAGTTGCCCATAAAGGAAGCAGGACCAGATTGTGCCTTTCTGGGTGGGAGTCAAAGCCCAGCCCGAGCACGGCAGCGGGGTCCTGGAACTGGCCCTGGAGCCTGGAAGGGACTGCCCTTTTGTGAAACTGGAGCAAACCACCACACTGAAGGCTCTGGGGAGAAAGGGTCATCCCTGAGCAAGTGGAAGCCTGGGCCCGTGCTGCACGTGGCTGCCCATGTGGTGCAGAAACCCCAAGTGGAGAAACTAACATGAAAAATGGTCCACAGCCGGTGACTTCCATGAGGAGCCAAATCCAAAACTGTCTCACATCCCAGGGCACACTCGTGGCACACGCAGGCGCCTTTAGAAGACAGCTCCTGCTGAAGACAAACTCTCCAAGGTTACCAAGGCCGGGAGGAAACCAGCCACCTGGGACTAGTCAACAGGGGTGGCAGATGGGCTGAATCTGGAAACTAGAGATGATGCGCCAGTTTAGGAAGGATTTTAAAGATTTAAAAAAATTTTTTTTTTATTTTCCCTTCTTCTCCCCAAAGCCCTCCCATACATAGTTGTATATTCTTAGTCGTGGGTCCTTCTAGTTGTGGCATGTGGGACGCCGCCTCAGCGTGGCTTGATGAGCGGTGCCATGTCCGCACCCAGGATTCGAACTGAAGAAACACTGGGCCGCCTGCAGCAGAACGCGCGAACTTAACCACTCGGCCACGGGGCCAGCCCCAGGAAGGATTTTAAAATAGGTGTATTGGGGCGGGCCCTGTGGCCGAGTGGTTAAGTTTGCACGCTCTGCTTTGGTGGCCCAGGGTTTCACTGGTTCGGATCCTGGGCGCGGACATGGCACCGCTCATCAAGCCGTGCTGAGGTGGCATCCCACATGCCACAACTAGAAGGACCTAGGACTAAAAATATACAACTATGTACTCAGGGGCTTTGGGGAGAAAAAGGGAAAATAAAATCTTTAAAAAAAAAAGGTGTATAAAAGTCTTTGAAGACATGACAACTAACTGCAACATATATCCTAGACTAGGTTCTATACTGGCCAAAAATATGCTAGAAAAGACATTATTGGGTCATTTGTTCCATTCTTGCAACTTTTCTCTGAGTTTGAAATCATTTTCAAATAAAAAGTTTTAAAAGTGCTTTGAAGAGAAAGCACATGGAATAGAGTACAAAACAACAGGAAAGACATTATGAAAAATGTGTAGATTTTAAAAGAACCAAATGAAAATTCTAAGTGTGGAAAGTAAAGACAGCAAAATGTTGTTCAGCGTTCTCCTCACTCTGGGTTTGTCTGAGGTTTCCTCCTGTGTCTATCTGTTCTTGGGAGCGGGAGCACAGATGACAGGTGCCCCTCCCAGGGCATCTCGCCAGGTGTACGTGATGTCCTATGTGTTACTAGTGCTGTTAGCCTTGATTTCTTTTGGTTAGTGTCTGCACAGTGTGTCTTTCTCCATCATTTTACGTTTAAGCTATCTATGTCCTTCTATTTGACTGAGTTTCTTGTAGACAACATATAGTTGGTTCTTACTTTTTTATCTAATCTGGCAATCTCTGTTTTTCAGCTGGTGTATTTAGACCATTCATATTTAATGTGATGATTGAAATGGTTGGATTACATTCTACCATCTTTCCAGCTCTTTTCCAAGATCAGGACTAGGGGAAGCAAGATGTCTAGGGTACAAAAGTTTAAAAGGTGTTTACTCTCATGTTCATGCAAGTGCTGAACTCTGTGCTTGCACCACCCTAAAGGCTAGTCCCCCTTACATTTTGTACTTAGGGGCCTCGCTTGCCTCACTGTAGTCCTAGCCTTGCTGTTTTTCATTTGTTCCATCTGTAATTTGTTTCACTTTTCCTCTTTTTCTGCTTCCTGTTGGGTTAGTTGAGCATTTTAATGGTTCTATTTATCTCTTCTATTGACTTATTATTTATACCTCTTTTTAAAAAAAACTACTGGTTGCCATAGTGTTTACAGTATACTTATTTAACTAATCAGAGTTTACCTTCAAGTGATATTCTAATGCTCCCATGTGGTGGACTTTTTTTACATGTCGTATAAGCAGTGTAGTCCCAATTCTTCCCTCCCATCCTTTGTGCTATTGCTATTACTGTCCTACAGTTTACTTTTAAATGTGCCGTAAGCATACAGAGTATTGCTGTTTTTTGGCTTTAGTTTGTTGTTACCTTTTAGCACAATTACAGACTGGGGCATTTTCCATTTTAGTTTGCTTTGAGCTTTCCATTTCCAGCACTCTTCCCTTCTTTGTGTAGAGCCATGTTTCAGCCTGATCTGACATTTCTTCTCCCTGAATGAATCTCCTCAGTGTTTTTCATTTCTGCTGTCAACTTTTTAATTCTCGAGAGCTTTTTTGTTTTGTTTGATGACTGTTCCTTTTTTGGAGTGTCCTGTTCTTGTTTCTTGAATGTCTCCTCAAATCCCTCTGAGGATACTAAAGAGCATTTTTTTTAGAAAGTTTTCTTCCCCGGCATCATGTTTCCTCATAGTTACTTTCTTCCATTTGTTTGTTTATTTGTCTCTTTCAGGGGAGAACCGCAGTGGGTGATCCTGGTCTCTCGGTTGATACTTAAGAGCAGGGGACTAGCAAGATGGTCAGAAATTCCAAGCGTCAAGGTGAGGTTGATCTGGCTGGGTATTTTCACTGAAGAAAGCCTGATATTTCTATATCTTCCTCTTTTCTCTTGGCCGGGAGAGGATTCTGCTCGTCTTCTGCCTCGAGGGGAAGGCCTAGCTGCTGCCTTTCTGTGAGCCAGCAATAACTGCAGCAACTGTTTAGAATGTAGACCAACAAAATATTGTTTTCAGGATGGAGTATTCTGTCACTGACATTGTATAGAATTACTGTCACACGGTGATGAAAAGCAGACCAACCTTTAGTCACTTTTACTATTGTCTTTAAATCCCTTTCAAACAATGCAGCCCCTGTTGCAGGCACCTGTGGGGTGGACCACTCCTGCCCTCCCGACCTCGGGTGTCGCTCAGTCACACCTTCCTCCGCATGCTCCCCCCCCCCCCCCCCCCCGGGCTGTTCCACTCTTCTCTGGTCAGCTTTGTCTCTTCTGTCACCTCCAAAGCCGGCTCTCTGTGTCAAATTTCCTCTATTTCAAATGCACCTGGTGGTTTGTCTTTTCTGGTTGGATCCTGATCGAGCCTGTATCCCGTCTTGCTGTTGTCGTGGCTGCAGACTCTCGCTCACCATGGAGCGCTTTGCCATCGGGGACTGTGGGCTCGTGTTCAAGGGCGCCTCTTCTGTGAGAACCTTCTCAGCTTGGATGGGGACTGTGTCCCACAGAATGGTTTTACTTTTGCTTTGGATGAATCCCAGAGTGCTTTCCTGGAGTGGTTTTTTTTTCCAACGTCAATTTTTTTTTTTTTTTTTTTTTTGAGGAAGATTAGCCCTGAGCTAACTGCTGCTAATCCTCCTCTTTTTGCTGAGGAAGACTGGCTCTGAGCTAACATCCATGCCCATCTTCCTCTACTTTATATGTGGGACGCCTACCACAGCATGGCTTGCCAAGTGGTGCCATGTCCGCACCCGGGATCCGAACAGGCGATCCCCAGGCTGCGGAAGCGGAACATGCGCACTTAAGCGCTACGCCACTGGGCCGGCCCCTCAACGTCAATTTTTAGTGTAGGGGTTTCTGGGCCACATGGATAGGCTGAATTCAAACCCCAAACCCGTGTGAGGGACAGCCTGTGGTCACAGCTCCCGGGCAGAATTTATTTCCTCATCCAGAACCTAGGCTGGGTCGGACCGGCTTCCTTGTCAGCTCCATGAGCCGCAGGCGGACTTTATTTCTGTTCTCTCTTCATTCCAGCTCCCTGCTCCACAGACCCAAGGCTTCATCTCCTGTCCACATCTGGGTGTCAAACTCAAACTGAGCCACTGAGCCCACCAGCCCAGCACAGTGCACAGCCCCCGGGGCTGCCGATTCCCTCCAGGGTCAGTCCCACCCTCTTCCTTGGCTCCTGGGGATTTCACTTGCTATCTAGGGAGCTCAGCTATGACTTTGAGAAGATGCCCCGCATGCTGGGGTGGCCTATCTAGCATTTCTAGGTAGGTGTTTGGACTGAGACCTGCTTCTGGCAAGTTTCAGGGAATGGAAGCCTCACTCACATTGTCTTAAAACTCAGGAGATTTCACATGGAAATCTGCATTTCTAGCTTCCCTTGCTGGGAAAAATTAAAAGGAAGATTCGGCAACCATGATTCCCCGCGGTCCTTGTTGGCCACAAATACGGTCGGCTGTGTTCTGCCGTTCGCCCGGGTCCCCACCACTCCTTTATTGCCTCCCACGGGCCTTCCTGGCCCCTGTGGGTATTTGCATTCATACCGCTGCCCTTTCCCAGGTCCCAAGCCCGCCCTGCTTCCCTCCTCCCGCCCGCCTCCAACTCAGCTACAGCTCTGCTGAAAATCGCCGCCACGACCTTGCTTCCCTGCGGGTCCGCAGCGGCGCGGACGGCGCCAGCGCCGGGGCGCACGGGGAGCCACCTGTTGACGCAGCCGTGGGCGATGCAGGCGGTCAATTATTAACCGGCCGCGAGCCGGCACCAGGAAACCCGAGCCGGCGGCGAAAGCGGAGCGGGGCCCGACGGCGGCGGGAGGCTCCGGGCACAGCGCCCCCGCCTGCAGCCCGCAGCTCGCAGCCCGCCGCCGGCTCGCGCCATGGAGGCAGGTAGGCGCGGCGGCCCCGATGCGCGCGGCGCGCCCCCGGCCCGGGCTCCCGGGGGTCCGGGCTCCCGGCTGCGGGCGGAGGGGCGGGCGAGACGGGGACGGCCCGGCCTGGGCTCCGAGGCTCTCTCCGCGGGGTCCCGACCTGGCCCTGCCCTGGGACACCTCTGTCCCCCGCCCCGCCCCAGAACTGGGGGAACCAGGAGGCTGCCGTGGAAAGTTCAGGCAGCTTTGGCCGTGCCCCCCTCGGGCTCTGTGGGCGCCCCCGCGGGAGAGCTGGGGAGGGGCAGCAGGTGTCTGAGCAGCGGCGGTTTGGGGGGCATTTTCCGCTTCCTTCCCCCGCGCCCCGTCCTGGCTCTGGTGACTTTGTTCACCCCTCCGGTCGGGCTGAAGTCCTTAGAGCGGGGGGCAGGGGGCGACCCTGGCAGGGGGGACAGAGAAAGGGCCCAGGGAGGGAGATAGAGCCCGGAGGAGACTCCACAGACTGAATCCGGGACCCACAGAGGTGGAGTGGGGTGGGGCGGGGTGGGGGGAGCGAGCTGGAGAGATGGGCAGACAAGGGTTGGGGCGCGGAAAGACTTGCAAGGAACTCCAACGGCCCCCACCGCCACCAGCCACCGGAGGGGGATGGCGGGGGCCGGGGAACGGAGACCTCCCCATCCCTGCCCTCGGGAGTCCCAGGCTGGCGGGAGGAGCCGAGGTGGCAGCGGGACCGGACCACGGGCCGTGCAGTCCTGGCTGGCCCCCCCACGGGAACCTGGGGCGGGCGGGGCGCACCTAGATTTCTGCCGCCAGCTCCCAGGGGATGCCGCGGCGAAGAGGGGCGGGGCCGGGCCTGGCTGTACCCGCCGCCACCACCCCCGACCCCCCGGACGTCCCCAGACCCTGAGCACCGCCCCACCCCACCCCACCTCCCGGCCCCCCTTCCTAGCTGCAAAGTCCCGCGGAGGCTCGGGTGTCGAGAACTCGAGAACCAGAGGCCACAGGCGACAGCCCCGCCAGCAAATTTATTTACTCTGCAGCCTATCTCCGCGCGATCGGGCCAGGTATTTGCCCTGGCGGCCCCGGGAAGCTGCGGTTTTTGTTATGATAACTGGGGCAGGGCCTTCCGTGCCAGCATCCCGGAGGGGCCGGTCTCGGGTGGATCCGCTGGCGAAGGCTCAGGTTACCTGCTGGGAGCCTCGGTTCTCGCATCTCTGAAATGGGGATAATGGAAACAAAAGCGCACCTGAGGGTGCCCTGAGGCGCTGTAACAAAGTTCTCAGAACGGAGCCGGTCATTGTTCACGGCTGTTGTTTTTCAGTGATTGTTACTAATATTATCCTCATTTTACAGATGAAGAAAAGGAGGCATGGAGAGTTTAAGTGATGTGCCTGTAAGGTCACACCGCCAGAGTTCACGTGTGGGCAGTGCTGGTCCCATGTAAATGCAGGTGTAATGTCTGTGCCCGAAGAGCCTGGCGCCTGCTAAGTGCTTACTGGTGGTAGCTGCTGTTCATGGCACTGTCATTACCATTTACTGGGACATCATCCACTTGCCAGCCCCACAGGCACCCGAACCCGCTGAAACCATGGTGTTTTCATAGTGTTTGTGTACAAAATTGTATTCCCGAGCCTAGAGCGCTGGCCCGTAACAGGTGCTCCATAAAAATGTGAGGGCTTCATGCTCGGCTGGCTGGGTGCCTTTGTGTAGTCACCTGTTCAGGGGGTGGTTTGGGGCTTTGTGGAGCAGGGGTGCTGGATTTTGGCTGACAGCATCCCAAGTCAGTCAGCCAGTGGCACTGGGGTGCGGGGAAAACCCTCTGGCTCAGACGGCAAACACAGCTTCTCCTTTTCCTACACTGTTCTTTCCGTAGTTGTCTTGATTCTTTAACTCAAGCCCTTGGCTTGGTAGATGGGGCTTGGAGCTGCCCCGGAAACCCTGAGAGCATCTAACAAGGCCTCTTAGGGGGTTGGGGTCTGGTGGGCGCCCCCCCCCTGGGATATTTAGACCTCCCCCACCCTCCAACAGATCTGCAAGCCCTAGGCCCCCAATAGGGGTCCTCCTGGAAGAACCCAGCTCTCTGCACCAGACTTTATCATCACAAAACTTTCTGACTTTAAGCGAGGAGCTTATTTCTCATTGGCTTCCATTTCCCCTGCTTCTCGTACATTCCCTCAAACTGGCCTGAACACGCTTCCATTTTCTCCTCTTCTAGTCCCTTCCTGACCTCAGATAACAGCAGCCAGTGTTAGCTGAGCGCTACTCTTGGTGATCCAGGCACTTTACCTACAGACGCTCATTTAATCCCCACCACCCCAGGAGGTGGCATTGTCCCCTCGGTAAGGATGAGGAAAGCGAGGAAAGCGAGGAGGCCCAGGTGGGTGAAGCAACCCAGGCAGCCTCGCCCCAGAGCTCCAGCCCCTGACTGTGACACGGAACCCCAGCCCGGATCCAGCTGCCCAGCTCTGCCCTGGGCCCTGAGGGAGGATGTAAAAGAGGTCCCGTCTGCCCTATTGCTCAGGACAACTCCCTCCCCTCCTCCCCCGCACATGCTGTCAGGCCCGGTGCCCCTCCTCAGTGCAACCCGCCCATCTGCTTGTCCACAGCCCTTCCTGCCCTCTGCCTCCATTCTGGCGCAGGCCATTGTCTCTGTTTATTCAGCCCTGGCCTCCTTCCCCCGCTGCTGCCCTCATGCTGGTCACTTCAATGCCCCTGGCACTGGCTGCTGGGGGAGACTTTCTGAATCACTTATCAATTGGCTATTGCCGTGTAACAAAACAACCCCAAACTGGGCAGCTTAGAGCAACAAGCATTTATTATTTCTCTGGACTCTGTAGGTCGGCTGGGTGCTTCTGCTTGTCAGAGCCAGCTCCCTGGGGTGGGGTGGTCTGGGGACTGGCGAGCTGTTGGCTGGGAGCCCCCATTCTCCTTGTGGCTTGTCCAGCAGGCTAGTTTGGCTCCCTCACAATGGTGGCCGAACGCCTCCCAGCAACAAGAGAGAGCAAGCCCCAACGGGCAAGTGCTTTCAGAATTTTATTAGAGAACGTTTTGACTTTACTTGGGGTGTAATTGAAGTACACCAAACTGCCCATATTTAAAATGTGCATTTTGATCAGTTTTGACATATTACGCATCTGTCAAGCTATCCCCACCTCAAAACAAACCTCTTTATCACCCCCAAGAGTTTCTTCGTGCCCTTCGTAATCCCTGCCTCCACCCCATCCTCGCCAACCGTTGACTGGCTTTCTGTCCCTCTGGGTTGCATTTTCTAGAATTTCCTCTACACGGAATCGTGTAGCACGCACCATCTTTTTGGCTGGCTTCTTTTGCTCGGCATCGTGATTTAGAGAGTCGTCTGTGTTCTGTGTATCAAGAGTTGATTCCTTTTTGCTCATAGTTGCGTCTGTTATCTGTTACTGCAGAACAAATTACTCTAAACATTTAGGCTGAAAACAGCAAACATTTAGGACCCCACAGTTTCTGTGGGTCGGGAGTTGGGTGGGGCTTAGTGGGGGGCCTGTGGCTTGAGGTTTCTCAGGAGGTTGCAGTGAAGCCATCAGCCAGGATGCGGGCGCCCCGAGTCTCAGTGGAGGCTGACGGGGCTGCTTCCAGACTCGCTCCCCTGCTCCTTGGCAGGTTTCAGTCCCTCGTGCTGTCAGCCGTGGGGTCTCAGTTCCATGCGGGCTCTTAGACCCAGGGTCTCGGTGCCATGCGATGCCACGCGGGCTCTCCACAGGGCCGCTCACAACACGAGGGCGTGCTTCCTCTCGGAGTTACCAGAGGCAGAGAGAGGACACGGCGAGAGAGGGGGAGGGCGACTGAGAAGAAGCCACAGTCTTTGAAAAACCAAATCTCAGAAGCGACATCCCACGTTTTCTGCCATATTCTCTTCATTAGCAAGTCATGAAGTCCAGGCCCCACTCAGGGGGAGAGGATTTCACAGCAGGAGGCAGGGCTCACTGGGCCCCTGTGGAGGCTGCCTACCGTGGACACATTCCTTCGCGTGGCTGGAGCCCAACCGCTTTCCCCATTCTCCTGTCTGCGGACTTTGGGGCTGTTAGAAACAGAGCTGCTGTAAACATCTGTGTACAAGGCTTGCGTGGTCTTAGGTTTTGATTTCTCTGGGGTAAATGCCTACGAGTGGAATAGCTGCCTCATACGGTAGATATATAACTTTTTAAGAGACTGTCAGGGGCCGCCCCGGTGGCACAGCGGTTAAAGTCGCACGTTCCACTTTGGTGGCCCGGGGTTCACCGGTTTGGATGCTGGGTTCAGACATGGCACTGCTTGGCACACCATGCTGTGGCAGGCGTCCCACATATAAAGTAGAGGAAGATGGGCACGGATGTTAGCTCAGGGCCAGTCTTCCTCAGCAAAAAGGGGAGGATTGGCAGCAGATGTTAGTTCAGGGCTAACCTTCCTCAAAAAAAAAGAAAAAAAAAAAAAGAAAAGAAACTGTCAAACTGTTTTCCAAAGCGGTTGTTTTCTTTGACTTTCCCACTAGCAGTGTCTCAGAGTTCCACTGTGTTTACGTACTTGCCAAACCTCGCAAAGGTCAGGTTGGTTTGTTTTTTAATGTTAGCCAATCTAATGGTGTGTGAGGATATCGCGTGGTTTTAATTGACTTTTCTAATTTTGATGGCATTTCTGATGACTAATAACATTAAGTGTCTTTTTCTGTGCTTATTGGCTATTCAAATAGCTACTTTGGTGAAGTGTTTACAGATATTTTGTCCACTTTCTCCTTGGGGTGTCTGACTTACGACTGGGTCGTGAGAGCTCTCCCGCCTTGTTGATACACTCCTTTGTCTGAGACATGTGTCGTGAATATTTTCCCCCACTGTGACTTGCTTTTGTATTTTCTTAGTAGTGTCTTTTGAGGAGGAAAAGTTTCTTATTTTTGAAGTCCAGTTTATGAATTTTGTCTCTCATGGATCATACTTTTGGTGTTATATATAAGAAATCTTTACCTATCTATCCTAAGGACATGAAGATACTCTCCTATGTTTTTTCTAGAAGTTTCATAGTTTTAGATGTAACATTTGGGTTTGTGAGTTAATTTCTGTATATGTTGAGGAAAGAGTCAATATTCACTTTTTTCCACACAGATAACCAGTTGATCCTATGCTAATTATTAAAAAGACTTTCCCCAGTGAATTGCCTTAGAACCTTTGGACAAAAATCAAGTGACCAAATATGCGTGTGTCTATTTCCGTACTGTAATATTTTAATGCTCCATTGATGTGTGTGTCTGTCCTTTCATCAGTAATGAACTGAATGGTTTATTGTAGATTTATAGTAAGTCTTGCAAGCAGGTAGAGTCCTCCAATTTTGTTCTTCTTTTAAAAATTGTTTTGGTTGTTCTAGGTGCTTTGCATTTTCATATAAAAATTTTATAATTAGCCCGTCACTTTCTACATTTTAAAAAAAGCCTGGCGGAATTTTGACTGTGATTACAATGACTCTGTAGATGAATGTGGGGAGAATTGTTATCTTAACAGTTTGAGTGTTCTAGTCAATGAACATAGTATATCTTTCCATTATTTAGGACTTCCTTAGTTTCTTTTAGCAATGCTTTGTAATTTTCAGTGCAGATGCTTTGGAATTCATTGGTTAGATTTATTCCTAAGTGTTTTCCAATTATTTTGGTGCTCCTGTGAACGGGATCTTAGATTTAATTTCATTTTCTAATTATTTGCTGCTAGTACATAAGAATACAATTGATTCTGTATATTAATCTTGTAAACTGAGACCTTACTAAATCCATTTATTAGTTTTAGGAGTTGTTGTAGATTTCCTAGGATTTTCTACATAACAGTTACATCATCTGCATACCAGGACAGTTTTACTGCTGCTTTTCCAATCTCCATGATTTTTATTTCATTTTTTTGCCCTATTGCTATGGGTAAGACCACCAGCACAATGTAAAGTAGCAGTGGGAGAGTGGAAACCCTTACCTTGCTTCTGATCTTGGGGAGGAGATGGAAACGGTTCAGTCCTTTACCATTAAGTATGAGATTAGCTGTAGGTTTCTTATAGATGCCTTTTATCAATTTGAGGACATTCTCTACTATTATTAGTTTACTAGAAGTTTCTTTTTTAACCATTAATGGGTGTCGGATTTTGTCAAATGTTTTTTCTACATCCATTGAAATGATAATATGGTTTTTCTTCTTTGTTCTGTTAACATGGTGAATTAAGCTGATATTTGAATGTTGAACCAACCTTGCATAATTTTATTTAATCATGATATAGTTTTTATATATTGCTGGATTTAATTTGCTAATATTTTATTAAGGGTTTTTTTGTGTTTATCTTCATGAGGGAAATTGGTCTGTAATTTTCCTTTTTTGTAAGTTTTTGGGTTTTGGTATGAGGTTTATGCTGGTCTCATCAAATGAGTTGGGCAGTGATCCCGCCTCCTCTATTTTTAAAAAAGTCTGTAATATTGGCATTCTTTTCTTTCTTTTTTTTTTTTGTGAGGAAGTTGTGGCATATGGGACACTACCTCAGCATGGCCTGATGAGCAGTGCCATGTCTGGGACCAGGATTTCGAACTGGCGAAACCCTGGGCCACTGAAGCAGAGCACATGAACTTAACCACTCGGCTATGGGGCGTGAGATAATATATGGGTGTTTTGGTAATTTTTTAAATTGTTGTAAAATACGCATAACCTAAAATTTGCCATCTTAACCATTTTTAAGTTCAGGGGTACTAAACACATTCACATTGTTGTGCAAGCATCACCACCATCCATCTCCAGAACTCTTTTCTTCCCAAACTGAAACTCTAAACCCCTTAAACGATGACTTCCCATTCCCCCTCCCCTCAGCTCTTGGTAACCACCGTTCTTCTCTGTCTCTAGGAGTTTGACTACTCTGAGGACCTCATATCAGTGGAATCATGCAGTGGTTGTCTTTTTGTGACTGGCTTATTTTACTTAGCGTGATGTCCTTAAGGTTCCTCCACGTTGTAGCAGGTGTCAGAATTTCCTTCCTTTTCAAGGTTGGGTAATACTCCATGGTATGGATGGACCACATTTTGCTGATCTATTTGTTGGTCAGTGGACACTTGGGTTGCTTCCACCTTTTAGCTATTGTGAATAATGCTGCTATGAACATGGGTGTACACCTATCTCTTAGAGCCCCTGCTTTCAATTCTCTTGGGTATATACCCAGAAGTAGAATTATTGGATCATATGGAAATTCTATTTTTAATTTTTCGAGGACCTGCCGTATCTTTTCTACAGTGGCTGCACCATTTTACATTCCCACTGATGGTGCACAAGGGTTCCAGTTTCTCCACATCCTCACCTCTGGGTTTTTCAGCCTAGTCCTTATGACGGGTGTGAGGTGGATGGGTGTTGTTTTGAGCCAGCACATTTAGGGTCATTTGTTATACAACAATAGAAAGCAAATGCACTCCTTATTCTGGAAGAACATTTTCTTTAGATATCAATTTCTGGGTTGACAATTCTTTTTTTTTTTTTTTAAGATTTTATTTTTTCCCTTTTTCTCCCCAAAGCCCCGCAGTACATAGTTGTATATTCTTCATTATGGGTCCTTCTAGTTGTGGCATGTGGGATGCTGCCTCAGCGTGGTTTGATGAGCAGTGCCATGTCCGCACCCAGGATTCGAACGATCGAAACACTGGGTCGCCTGCAGCAGAGTGCCGGAACCCAACCACTCAGCCACGGGGGCCAGCCCCTGGGTTGAGCATTCTTTTCTTTCAGCTCTTTAACATGTTGATCCACTGTCTTCTGACCTCCGTCGTCTGTTGAGTAAAGATATCTTGGAGGGCCCACGTGGAGGGGCCTGCGCATGGGGTACACGGAGGATCAGGGTCCGCAGGGTCATTGTGACTTTCTCCTTAGAGGGGCTCTGTTTTGGGGCTCGGCGGGAGGCGTCCCGCCTGGGTCAGCGGCCTTTTGGGGCTCAGGGCACCTGCCATTTCTTCCCAGGAGCGGACACGAAAGGGAAAGGGGGCGGCGACCCGGAGGACCCCCGGAGCCCCGCGCACCCCGAGCTCCCGCAGCTCCCGCGCCGCCCGCAGCTCCTGGATGAGGATGGAGGGCCCAGCGACGAAGCGGCCGCCGACGGGGAGGACCCCCCGGCCGCCCCGCAGGCCGAGGCCTCGGCAGCTCCCTCCACCCAGGCCCAGGCCGAGGGCGAGGCCAGGCAGGGGCCCAAGGTGGCAGCCAGCGGGGTTCCCAACATTGGCTTCGTGGGCGAGCCGCCGCCCTACGCGCCGCCCGACCCCAAGGCCGTGCACCTGCTCTACCCGCCATTCCCGCAGGCGCCCGTGCTCTTCCAGCCCGCGCCCGCGCCCCAGGCCCTGTACCCGCCGCCCGCGCCGCTCTACCCCGCGGCCGGCCCGCAGCCGCTCTTCGCGCCCTTCCCGGTGGTGAGTAGGCACGGCCCCGCCCCCGCCCCCCAGGTCACCCCGCCCGCCCGGTGCCCGGGACGCCTGCTCCACAACCACCTGCTTCCCATCACCCCCTGCTCACCCCCACCCCCTTCTAGCCCCCCACTTCCTGCTCCCCCACTTTCCCCCGACTCACCCCTCCCTCCCTAGGTGGGAGAGTCTGGTGCACAGACGAGAGGTCACCATAACCAACCTGCAGAGGGAGCTTCTGTGCCCAGAGGAGGGAAAGGAAAGGGCTCCCTCAGCCTGGGGAGTGGGCGCCCGGGGAGGCTTTCCCCCTACTCAAGGTGGGGGCCTTTGAGCTGGGTTCTGAGTGTAGGCAGAGGAGAGAAGGAAGGGTGCTCTGGGCTGAGGGCAGAGCACAAGCCTGGTGTGCCCTGGGAATGATGGTGGAGTGTTCAGCTAGCGGGGAGGGAGGATGGGAAGGTGGGATCCATGGTGAGGGGCCCCAGGGCCTTTGGGTGGGAGATGACTTGATTACATTTTTAGAAAAGACAAAAGAAAATGAAAAAACCCTGGGCTGCCTGTGGAGGAGCGCTTCGAGGTCCCCCCTGGTGGGGAGCCCAGTGAGGACAGGGAGACACGTGGTGGGTGGACCCTGAGCTGAGCAATCTGCGGCGGGCGGAACTCAGAAGGCTCCCTGGGGCTGAGTGACCGGCTGGGGTGTGGAGGGAGAGAGAAGGGGGCCCGCCACCCCTTGGGCACCTGCAGCCTCAATGGGTGGGGGTTGGGGGCAGACCCAGTGACCCCTCCGTGGTGCTGGCTGGCTGTGTGCTCCCTCTGGGGCTAGGCCTGGCCCCCTCACTGCGCCGTGGCGTCTGTCCCCACAGTACAACAGCCCCGTGGCGGGCGGGCCGGTCCCCGCCGGGGTGGAGCATCGGCCCCCACCCAAGGACTACATGATGGAGTCCGTGCTGGTGACTCTCTTCTGCTGCCTGCTCACCGGGCTCATTGCCATCGTCTACTCCCACGAGGTAGGTGGGCCCGGGCAGGCCCTCGCATGGCCTCCCAGCACGCAGCCCCCGGTGCCCCAGGCGGGGTCTGCATAGCCCCTTCCCAGCTGGGTCTGGTGTTTCCTCCTCAGGAGGGTGGCAGGAACTGGGAACTCAGTGTCCACTTGCCCCCACTGGATGGACAGCTCCTCCCCTCCCCCATCTCTGCCCCCTCTGCAAGATCTGCCCTAGAGAGTTTGGCTAAAACAATTCACATGGAAGGTGTGAATGACTGACAAGGCCCAAGGAACTGCCCCCAGTGGGGCTTGTGTTAAGCGGGGTGCAGACTGCCATCCATCCATCACTCGTTTCTTCTACTGCCCACCTCCAGCTGTCCATCCATCTAGCTGCCGGTCTATTTACCCACTCACCCACCGCTTTCTTCCCCCACCGTTCCACCTACTGTCTCTCTAGTCTCTCTCCATCTGTCCGTCCATCCACCCGCCCCTCTATTCACCCATCAGCCCACTCATCTGTGTACTCACCTATCTCCCATCCCTACCCGTCCATGCCCCCACTGCCTCGAGAATGTCCAGCCTCCCCCTGCCCGCCGATGTGACTGACCATTTGCAGGCACGGGGTTAGGCCCTGGGCGCTCAGGGATGCCAGTGTGAAGACCTTCTAACAGACAAGTAGGCAGGCTTCTGGGGGCTTCTGCTCCAGGCTGAATTGACCACAGCCCTGACTCCCGCCGCTGGTCAAGCTCCCCAGTCATAAGCAAGCCAGGACTGTGGGGGGAAGGGAGCTCTCAGGACAGCTCAGAAGTGGGACTCAGGAAGCCGCTGCCTGCCTGTGAATTCTGGCTCCACCACCAGCTGTGTGGCCCTGAGCAGATCACTTAACCTCTCTGAGCTTTTGTTTCCTCATCTGCGAAGTGGGGGAAACAATGACAACAAACTCAGGATTGCCGTGAGGATTATAGGAGATGAGGCCGAGGGTGTCATCTGTGCCAGGCCGTGGCAAGTGCCCAAGAGCTGGCAGCCCTCACTCCATTCCTCCTGTTCCTTTCTGAGCTGTGGCCGGGGGACGTCCCCGAACCCCTCAGGGTGTCAATTTTCCAGTCTGTGCTCTGCGGCCGGGCCTTGATGATGTTGAGGGGGGGCTGTGTGTCCGCTCACCGCCTGCCCCCGCCCGTCTCGTTGCAGACTCGCGCGGCCCTGAGCAGGGGCGACCTGGCGCAGGCGGAGGAGGCCTCACGCAAGGCTCGCTCACTCGTGCTCTTCAGCCTGCTCTTCGGCGTCTTTGTGTCCACCAGCTGGGTCATCTACGTGGTGGTGGCACTCTACCTCCCCTGAGGGCTGGGGGCTCCTCCAGGGACGCCTGACCCAGCCAGACGCTTCCTGCGGACTTTGATCCCTGCCGGTGGCCTGGCCCTCTGTCAACTGTAGAAGGGACCCGGGGCCAGAAGAAGGTGGGCTTTGCAGCCCTCGGCGCATGTGGCTGGGCCTCGGCCCCTGTAGGTGGCCCCAGGCAGAGTCCTAATGGGAGGTGGCCCCAGGGCTCAGGCCCAGCTGTGGGATGGCGGCCCCCTGGAGCCCCATTTCCCCACTGCCTCCTCCTCTGGGTCTTTCCCCATGGTCCTCGCCTTCACCTAACACCCCTGGGAGCCCACTGGAGGGACCAGAGCCCTCACTGTCCCCAGAGCCGTCTGGAAGGACACTGCCACCTCCAGCATGCCCCACCTCCGGCCCAGCCCTGTGACTGCAGGGCAGAGCAGCCGGTATCTCTCTCTCCCTAGGGGAAGTTGGGAGCAGTGGCCTCCTCTCCCCCTGGTAGCTCCTGGCTGGATGTTCTGCACCCAGCCCCATCCAGGAGGCAGGGCTCATGCTGACCCCACATCCAGAGACCGAGGCCACTATGTCTGGTCAATACACAAAAGCCTGTACCCTGGGCAGAGCTTCACGTTGCTGCTGCGGGGCCACTGCTACTTCCTGGCTCCCTGTCAGGGTGAGCGGTAAACATCTGTCCACAGCTGGGCCCTGGGGCTCCCACGCCGGCCCCTCTGGGATGCTCTTTGCACATGGGCAGCCCGGCGAGGGCCTGTTTGTTGCCCACACAGTGCAGCACGGTGCCTGGCTTCTGGTGAGCACTCGGGCTGGGCTGCTGGGCGCTGATGGCGGATTTCTGCAGGGCCTCCCACGGCCAAAGGTGATGGGACAGCAGGGACTGGGGTCTTACCATGAGCATCGGGACAGCCAGGCACCTCCGCGGCAGCAGAGAGGGGATCCGTTATTGGACATTTTCCTGGGGAGGTGGTCCGGAGCTCTACCAGATTCCTGAAGGCGCCTGCGACTCAAAAAGATTAAAAACCATCTATACAGAGAGGAGGAAGGGGCCCCTGACTAAGCCATACAAGGTGGACAGCTCAAGTTTAATTGGGGGCTTTCTGCAACCCCACTGTGCGCTGCTCACAGCCCTGGGCCCGGCACTGGAGCTGAAGCAGAAATCCCATCTCAGCCCTTGAGATGCTCCGGGAGCTGGAGGCGCCGGACGAGGGAGTCAGTGAGGAGCGAAACGCTTGGAGAGTGAGAGGTGGCCTCATGTTCTAGGACACTCTGCTGGTCCAGAATTAGGATCTCAAACGCTCAAATGCATGACAGCCACAAAGTAGGAGGAGGAAACCATCTTCTGGGGATTGACAGATGCCAAAAGGTGTTTGGCGGAGTCCAGCAGCCACAGCTGTGCTTACTAAACACTTAAGTAAAATCAGAATAGAAAGAAATCATTTCGACCAGTGCTCCTCCAACTATAAGGGATATGAAAGAGCTGGGAGATCCTGTGAAAATGCAGATTCTGATTTAGTGAGTCGGACCCGAGATGCTGCGTTGCTAATGAGCTCCCAAGTGATGCTGAAGCTGGTCCATGAACCAACAGCAAATGGCACATTAAGCAGGAAATGACTCAAACCATTAAGAACCATTATAACCAGGACCAAGCCATGTGACGCTCCCCAGCGTCTCTGTGATTCAGCATTGTTTCGACGGTCTAGCTAATGTAAAAAACAAGGTGGTATTTGTAGCATAAAAACTAGAAGAGACAAAATGATTCTCCAGCTAGAATATCCAAGAGTCAGTGACAAAATCAGAATAAGAGAACTCAATAAAAGTTGTTGGATAGGAAATACACAATAGTCAATGAGACTAATCAATTAAAAATGGAAAAAAATTAAAAATTCCACTCATAATACTGATAAAAACAGTAAAATCTAGAAATAAATTTAATGAGAAAGATCTGGATCCAAATGAAGAAAACAATTTTTTTAAATCACCGAAAGAAAAAAAAAATCTGAACAAAATATCTGGATAAGAAAATGTAATATTGGGGCCGGCCCGGTGGTGCAGCGATTAAGTTCACACGTTCTGCTTCTCAGTGGCCCAGGGTTTGCCGGTTCGGATCCCAGGTGCGGACATGGCACCGCTTGGCACGCCATGCTGTGGGAGGTGTCCCACATATAAAGTAGAGGAAGATGGGCATGGATGTTAGTTCAGGGCCAGTCTTCCTTAGCAAAAAGAGGAGGATTGACAGTAGTTAGCTCAGGGCTAGTCTTCCTCAAAACAAAAAAGAAAGAAAATGTAATGTCATAAAAATATCTAGCTTTGTCAAAGAGATTTAATGAAATTCCAACAAGAAAACCAAGCTTTACAAAGTATGACAAAAATGTTTTAAAAAATTAATATGGAAGGAAAATGTGAGAAAATTGTTAATAATTTTTAAAAGTTTAATGAGGGGAGACTTTCATCACCAGATATTAAAACTTACCATAAAGCTACAATAATCAAGACAGCATGGCTTTGCCACAGCCAGAGATCAGTGAAAAATTATTAATAAAGTCCAGAAAACATTCCGCGTATGTACGGGAAGTTAACATCTGATCACAATGGCATTTTAAATGAGTGAGTCCAGGAGGGCTCATAATAAGCAGAGCTGGCTATCTGGTTGGGAAAATAATTACTCTCCTATTGTGTGCAAAGATAACTTCCAGGTTAAAGAGCTCAGGATAGAGTAAAGCTGAACTATTACTAGAAGGGATCGTAGGGGGATAGTTGTACGGCTTCAGGGTGTGGTGGCAACACGGAAAGGGGGCCTTCTAAAATCTGGAAAACCGGAGAGGGAAAGACTGATAGGTTTGAGTTCTGTATTTCAGGAAAGTACAGACTTAAACGTGAGATGACCTTCACTTATCAGACTGGGAAAAAACTAGAAAGACTGAATACCTCCCGACTTGGGGAAGGACTGAACAGAGACGTGCTCATTTACGACTGGTGGGTGGGTGCTGCCGCAATCTTTGTGGAAAGTAGATGGACGGTATCCATGAATAATACGCGTGCCATATATGTATATGCATGTGGTGCAAGGAACAGACTCCAGAGGGATGTGTTCCAAACTGCTGATGGTGGCTGTCCCCGGGGAGAGGATGGGCCCGGAGGGTTTGTGTGATACGTTGCTGAATTTTAAAATAAAGATGTATTTATGCATTGTGTCATTAAAAAATAACTGAAGAAAATGTGCATGCCTTTTGACCCAGCTCTTGCAGTGTCAGGATTCACAGCAGTAAGAAGCCAATCTGTTCTTCTGAAGCTTCCAGGCCTGTGTGGGAGACAGACATTTATCAGACGGTGCGCCTACCAACTGTGCTGAAGCACCGTGAAGGAGACGTGGCCGGGGCAAATCTACAGTGTCCGAGCTGAGAAAAAGCTCAGGTTAAGTTAGGGCGCCTCCCGATGTCAGAGATGTCAGAATGTGTGTGTCTCAGAATCACGCTCGTGTGGCACGGAGGTTCCACCTGCGAGAGCGGTGGAGAAGGGATTTCCTGAGGAAGCTGTGAATATGTTAACATTAAGATCCAGTGAGATGCTGCGTTCGAAAGCGTTCGTGTCATTTTGCATCCCCACCCGCCATGGATGGGAGTTCCAGTTGCTGCACAAACTCATCCGTCTTTTAAGTTTTAGTGCTTCTGGAAGTTAAAACTGTGATGGTGTTTCCGTGTGGCTTTACTTTGTATTTCTATGATGACTGATGACGTGCGGCCTTTTGTCATCTGCGTATCAGCTGTTTGGGTACCTCTTTTTATCATGTGCCTGTCAAGCCGTGTGCCCATATTGATGCTGGGTTGTCTTTTCCTTATCAATTTAGAGGAGTTCTTTATGTATGCTAGATGGGAGTCTTGTGGTAGATACAGGTATTGCAAATACCTTCCCCACTTTTTAGCTTCCCTTTTCACTCTCAATGGTGTCATCTGATGAAAAGAAGTTCTCTCTCTCTCCCTTCTTTTTTTTTTTGAGGAAGATTAGCCCTGAGCTAACATCCATCACCAATCTTCTTTTTGCTGAGGAAGACTGGCCCTGAGCTAACATCCATGCCCATGTTCCTTTATTTTGTATGTGGGACGCCTGCCACCGCATGGCTTGATGTGCTGTAGCTCTGTGCCTGGGATCCAAGCCAGCAAACCCCGGGCCGCCAGAGCAGAATGCGCAAACTTAACCACTGTGCCACTGGGCTGGCCCCAAGAAGTTCTCAGTTTTAATATATTCAAACTTATCCTTTCCTTTATGGGTAATGCTTTTTGTGACTTAAAAATCTCTCTACTGCTAGGTCATGAAGATATTCTCTTCTACTATCGTCTAGATCTAGAAGCTTTCCTGGTTTATTTTTCCATTCGGATCTGCCACCCACCTGGAGTAGACTCCAGAGGTCCACATGTCTATTCTTGTGTCACTATCATGCTTCGCTATCCTACTTCATTACCAGGACTTGGTAGTAAGTCCTGAGATTGGGTACGTCAAATCCTCCCACCATCTTTAAGGGTCTTGGCCATTTAAAATCATGTGTATTCATAATAAATTTCAGAATTTGTTAATTTTCACCAAAATGTTGTGATTTTGACTGTGATTGCTGTAAATCTATGGATTAATTTGGGGATAACTGACATCTTTACAGTGTTGAGTTTTCCAACAAACGCGGTGAATTTCCTTGTTTGTTTAGCATGTCTTTTAAAAAGTTTCCCTTGATTTTTTGGTGCAGAAATATTGCATGTTTTGTTAGTATCCCTGGGTTTCTTATTTTTTTGATGTTATTATAAATATGATCTTTTTTTATTTTTCTTTTTTTGTTACTTGCTAGTATACAGAAATGCAATTGATTCTTTTTTTTTGAGGAAGATTAGCCCTGAGCTAACTGCTGCCAATCCTCCTCTTTTTGCTGAGGAAGACTGGCCCTGAGCTAACATCTGTGCCCATCTTCCTCTACTTTATACGTGGGACACCTACCACAGCATGGCTTGCCAAGCAGTGCCATCTCCGCACCCGGGATCTGAACCGGCGAACCCTGGGCCGCTGAGAAGCAGAGCGTGCGCACTTAACCGCTGCGCCACTGGGCCGGCCCCTGCAATTGATTCTTGATTCTTGACTTTGTAGCCAGCAACCTTTCTAAATTCATTTACATTTTGGTAATTTATCTGCAGATTCTGTTGAATTTTCGTTTATACAGTATACGGTATGTATATCATGAGTTTTCATCTTCTCTTCCCGTCCTGCGCCTTCTGGGTCTTTTCCTCACCTTCCTGCACCTGCTGGGCCCCCCGGCCCAGTGCAGACAGAAGTGCTGACTGTGGGCAACCTTATCTTTCTCCCAGTCTCCAAAGGAAGACTTTCAACATTCTGCTTTTAAAAAATATATATATATCCTCTCTCAGATTCAGGAAGCAGGCTTCTATTCCTAGCTGGCTAAGAATTTTCTTTTAATCATGCATGCATATTGAATTTTATTAAATTACTTTCACATATCTACTGAGAAAATTATCTGATGTATTCTGTTAACGTGGTGACTGAGTGTTGATTTTCAAATGTTTAAAGCAATCTTTCTGTCCTGGAATAAGGCCGTTTTGATCACGATGTATTAGCCTTTTTATCTGTTGCTACATCCAGGTAATATTTTGTGTAGGATTTTTGCATCTGTGTTTATGAGCGAAGGTGGGCTGTAGTTTTCATTCTTGTTGTGGTTTGGGAACCGGGGTTGTGTGGCCCCATGGCAGGGGTTGGGAAGTGCTTCGCATTTTCTGTTTTTGGAAGTGTGTGAGGTTAGAGTTATTTCTTACATGTTCCTGAGAGAGGCATGTTAGAACTTCCCGGGTCACGGATTTGTCCCTTTCTCCTCGGAGTTCGGTTGGCCTTTCCTGTGGATGCTTTGAGGCTGTGTAATTGGATGCATACATATTTAGAAATTGTTAAATCATCCCGCTGAGCGTACTTTATGTCTTTTCAATGTCCCTTTGTAAGTCTAGAAATGCTTTCTGCCTTAGAGCCTACTTTATCTGATATTAGCAGAGCTGTGCCAACCTTTTTGGGCTGTATTTGCAGAGTCTATCTTTTTCTGTATTTTTACTTTCAACCTTTCTGTATGTTTTAGATAGATATGTCTTGTAAACAGAGCATAGATTTAAAAAAAATACAGTCTGACAGTGTCTTTCAACTAGAAAATTTAGTCCATTTATTTAATATCACTTTAAAAATTGTATAGACCTGCGTTTGAATCCACCGTCTCACTCTGCTGTCTGCTGGTCCCACTTTAGAAGGCAGATGCTGCTTTCTCTCTCCTTTCCTGCCTCCTTTTCGATCAATTATTTATCATTATTCCATTTCATCCTCTCTATTAGCTTGGCGATCATACATTCTTGTCCTATTCAGTGGTTCCCTGGAGATTAACAACTTGCCTTCTTGACTGCTGAAAATCTAATGTTTTTAGTACTTTTTTCTTCTTTCTAGACGATTCAAGAACCAATCCAGCACACTCTAGCTCGGTGTCTCTCTTCTTGGTCACACACCATTGATACATATTTTAAGTCTCTCTACTGTTGCTGTTTCATACGGTTCATGCTCATGTAGGTTTATCCACACAGTGGCTGTTTTTTCTGGCTCTTTCATTCTCTCCTGTGTGTCTGACCCTCCGTTTGGGATTATCTTCCTTCTGCCTGGAAACACTGTTTTGTCTTTTCTTAGTGCAGCTCTGCTGGTGATGAATTCTCTTAGTTTTTGTTTGTCTGACAATATCTTGATTTGTACCTTCATTCTTGAAAGATACTCTGAGTGGAGACAGAAGTGTCGTTGGGTATTTTCTTTCAGCACTGAGGACATCACTCCATCGACTTCCATCCCCACTGCTTCTGCCGAGGAGTCTAGTTGCTGTGCCTTTGAAGGTAACATGTCCCGTTTTGCCTGTCTGTCTGCTTAAAGATGTTCTGTTTGCCTTTGACTTTCACAAGCTTAGCCATGCTCTGCTTAGATGTGTATTCTTTTAACTGTCCTGCTTGGGGTTCATAAGGTTTCTTGAATCTAGGGTTTGTTGTCAAGGACCAATCAGGAGACGTAGACGGTGGAGTAATTTGAACAGAGAAAGATTAATATAAAGAATGATTAACAGTGAGAGGAGAGTAGCTATGAAGGTTTAAAGAGAATACGAGGGCTGAAGGTGAGTAAGTTCGCAAGGAAGGCAAAACTCAGAAGGGCCTGGTCCCCAGCGCTGGGATTCAGAACTCACTGGAGCAAGGATGGTTGCAGCCCACTGAGGGGCAGAGAAACTCACTGGGTGGCCCAGGCCAGAGCTGGGTGAGCAGGAATGGTCCCTTGGAGGTGCAGGTGGGCCAAGGCTGGCATGTAAGCATGCACAGGGAGTTGGGAGCCTGCTTGCCAGCAGGGTGACACAAGGCCTGGGGTGTGCCATGTCCACGTCTGAGGAGCCACAGTGGGATGGTCACCAGACAGGGCTCGGTTGCGAGTCTGCTGAGAGGCTGCAAGGTGTGGGTGCACGGTTGGGGCAGACGCCACTGGATGTCTCCACACGCGGGCCTCTAGCAGCCACGCGGTCAGAGGAGGCAGCACGGAGCACCACAACCAGAGCCCCTCTGTCCTCTGTTCCTCGGTGCTCTGCACTGACGGACCCTCGTGCTCGCTGCAGAGGGAAACGCTCATTGCAGAGCCGGGAATAAAGGGTGGACTTGGACGTGAGGAGCAAGAACTTGATAACTGGCACAATTGGTTTTGGAAAACTTTAAAAAACAGCTTTATTGAGGTGTAACTTACATATCATAAAATTCACTCATTTTGAGTGTACAATTCAATTATATTTAGTAAGTTTACAGAGTTGTGCAACCATCACCACCATCTAGTTTAAAAAATTTTCCGTCACCCTGAAAGATCCCTCCTGTCCCTTGGTTTCACCCCCAGGCAACCACCAACCTGCTCTCCAGCCCTGGACTGGGTTTTTCTGCATATTTTGTGTAAATGGAAGCATGCAATATGCAATCTTTTGCATCTGTCTTCTCTCACATCCATGTTTTTGGGGTTCATCCATGTTGTAGTGTCAATTTACTCCTTTTTATTGCTAAATACTGTTCCATTGTATGGAAATACCATGTTTTGTGCATCCTTTTACCAGCAGATGGACACTCAGCTAGTTCCCACTTTGGGGCTATTATGAATAATCGACCATGCACCTTGTTTCTGCTCTGATCTGGTTCCTGTTCTTCTGGTACTCCAGTTACACCTACGGCTTCTCCTCCCCACGTCTCTTCTTCCCTTCTCTTTCGTTCATCCTTTCTCTCTTCATGCTTCATTCTACCCAGAGCTCCTAATCAGTCTCCAGCTCATGGATTCTATTAAACGTATTCATTGAGGTCTTATTATCAGTTAATGTATTTCTTGGTTCTAGAATTTCCATCTGTCCTCTGTGTATACTTTCCAATCATTCGCCCAAAACCTCAGTCTTGTGTTGCCCCCAGAACAGAGAGAGCATCATGCTTTCATATCTACGTCTGGTCACTCCAGAACCCCTGTCGCTATGGGTCTGGTTCTGTCAATTGTTTCTGGTCTTTTTCTGTTCATGCTTCTTGTGTTCCTGTTTTTTTTTTTCTTTATTGCATATGAAGTATTAAAGAAAGAATCTGAGGCCCAGGATGCCGTTAACCTCCTCCAGCAAGGCTTTCATTTGCTCTGGTGGGCGCCTGGGTGCCAGCAATCCGCGTGCGGGGCCTGAGCCGCTTTGAAGGCGGCCCAGTCGGGCCAGGAGCCGCGTGTCACTCTACACTGGAGGTGCCTCCTTGGGGTCTCCACTCAGGGCACGGTGAGTTCTTTGAAGTCTCCCTTTTCTCAGAAGGGCCGCAGGGCTCCCAGCCGCCTCTTCTGAGTGGGCAGGCGCCCTCAACATTACGCGCTCCCAAAGGTCAGCTCACCTCCTTGGGTTTCTGTCTCCTCCTGACCCGGGCCCAGGAAGTCTTCATTCACTCGCTAGCTCTCTGATGAACTCAGGCAGGGACTGTCAAATATTTGGACGGCTTTCCTGGCAGGAAGGCTGGTCTGAATGACCTAGTCTGACATTACCAGAAGTGGAAATTCTTTCTTATACATTTTTAGAATAAACTTCTCAAGGACCGTATAAAATCCTGTTGGAATTTTCTTTAGAATAGTTTTGGATATGTACATAAATGACCTCTTTAAGAAATTTAATCTTCCTATCCACGAATATGTGTATCTAACTTATTAAGTTCTTTATTTTTTAATAAAGTCTTATCATTTTTAATATATGTATTTTTTATTGAGGTATAACTGACACATAACGTTATTAGTTTTGGGTGTATAACAATGATTCAATATTTGTATGATTGTGAAATGATCACCACAATAAGTCTACAGTCATGCGTTGCTTAACGATGGGATACGTTCTGAGAAACACATCGTTAGGTGATTTTGTCGTTGTGCGAACATCACAGAGTGTATTTACATAAACCTAGATGGTACAGCCCACTGCACGCCTAGAATACATGGTACTAATCTTGTGGGGCTGCTGTTGCATACGCAGTCCGTTGTTGACCAAAACATCACGTGGTGCATGTAGTTAACATTCATCACCACACAGAGTTAAAAAGTTTTTTTTTGTGACTTTTTTTTTACTTTTTATTAAGATTATGATAGTTTACAACCTTGTGAAATTTCACTTGTACAGTATTGTCAGTCATGTTGTAGGTGCACCGCTTCACCCTTTGTGCCCTCCCCCCACCCCCCCTTTCCCCTCGTAGCCACCAATCAGTTCTCTTTGTCTCTATGTTTAACTTCCACCTACGAGTGGAGTCATACAGAGTTCGTCTTTCTCTATCTGGCTTGTTTCACTTAACATAATACCCTCAAGGTCCATCCATGTTCTTGCGAATGGGAAGATTTTGTCCTTTTTTATGGCTGAGTAGTATTCCATTGTATATATACCACATCTTCTTTATCCAGTCATCAGTTGATGGGCACTTAGGTTGCTTCCACGTCTTGGCTATTGTGAATAATGCTGCGATGAAAATAGGGGTGTGTGGGCCTTTTGGAGTTGCTGATTTCAGGTTCTTAGGATAGACACCCAGTAGTGGGATGGCTGGGTCATAAGGTATTTCTATTTTTAACTTTTTGAGAAATCTCCATACTGTTTTCCATAGTGGCTGCACCAGTTTGCATTCCCACCAGCACTGTATGAGGGTTCCTTTTTCTCCACAGCCTCTCCAACATTTGTCACTTTTTGTTTTGGTTATTTTTGCCATTCTAACAGGGGTAAGGTGATATCTTAGTGTAGTTTTGATTTGCATTTCCCTGATGCACAGCGATGATGAGCATCTTTTCATGTGCCTATTGGCCATCCGTATATCTTCTTTGGAGAAACGTCTGTTCATGTCTCCTGCCCATTTTTTGATCGGGTTGTTTGATTTTTTGTTGTTGAGCTGTGTGAGTCCTTTATATATTATGGAGATTAACCCTTTGTTGGATATATAACTTGTAAATATTTTTTTCCCAATTAGTGGGCTGTTTTTTTGTTTCAATCCTGTTTTCCCTTGCCTTGAAGAAGCTCTGTAGTGTGATGAAGTCCCATTTGTTTATTCTTTCTATTGTGTCCCTTCTCTGAGAAGACATGGTGTCCAAAAAGATCCTTCTGATACTGATGTCAAAGAGTGTACTGTCTATATTTTCTTCTAGAAGCCTTATGGTTTCAGTCTAATCTTTAGGTCTTTGGTCTATTTTGAGTTTATTTTGGTGAATGGTGGAAAACAATGGTCAATTTTCATTCTTTTACATATGGCTTTCCAGTTTTCCCAGCACCATTTGTTGAAAAGACTTTCTTTTCTCCATTGTCGACCCTCAGGTCCTTTGTCGAAGATTAGCTGTCCATAGATGTGTGGTTTTATTTTTGGGCTTTCAATTCTGTTCCATTGATCTGTGCACCTGTTTGTGTACCAGTACCATGCTGTTTTGATTATTGTAGCTTCGTAGTACATTTTGAAGTCAGGGATTGTGATGCCTCCAGCTTTGTTCTTCTTTCTCAGGGTTGCTTTAGCAATCAGGGTCTTTTGTTGCCCCATATGAATTTTAGGATTCTTTGTTCAATTTCTGTAAAGAATGTCATTGGGATTCTGGTTGGGATAGCATTGAATCTGTAGATTGCTTTAGGTAGTATGGACATTTTAACTATGTTTATTCTTCCAATCCATGTACATGGAATGTCTTTCCATCTCTTTATGTCGTCCTCAATTTCTTTCAGGAAAGTCTTGTAGTTTTCGTTGTATAGGTCTTTCACTTCCTTGCTTAAATTTATCCCAAGGTATTTTATTCTTTTTGTTGCGATTGTGAATGGGATTGAGTTCTTGAGTTCTTTTTCTGTTAGTTCATTGTTAGAGTATAAAATGCTACTGATTTATGTATGTTGATTTTATACCCTGCAACTTTGCTGTAGATGTTGACTATTTCTAATGGTTTTCCAATGGATTCTTTGGGGTTTTCTATATATAAGATCATGTCATCTGCAAACAGTGAGTTTCACTTCCTGAGTGCCTATTTGAATTCCTTTTATTTCTTTTTCCTGCCAAATTGCTCTGGCCAAAACCTCCAGTACTATGTTGAATAAGAGTGGTGAGAGTGGGCACCCTTCTCTTGTCCCTGTTCTCAGAGGGATGGCTTTCAGTTTTAGTCCATTGAGTATGATGTTGGCTGTATGTTTGTCATATATGGCCTTTATTATGTTGAGGTACTTTCCTTCTATACCCATTTTATTGAGAGTTTTTATCATAAATGGATGTTGGATCTTGTTGAATGCTTTCTCTGCATCTATTGAGATGATCATGTGGTTTTTGTTTCTCATTTTGTTAATGTAGTGTATCATGTTGATTGACTTGCAGATGTTGAACCATCCCTGTGTCCCTGGTATAAATCCCACTTGATCATGGTGTGTAATCTTTTTAATGTATTGCTGTGTTCGGTTTGCCAAAATTTTGTTGAGGATTTTTGCATCTATGTTCATCAGTGATATTGGCCTGTAGTTTTCCTTCTTTGTGTTGTCCTTGTCAGGTTTTGGGATCAGGGTGATGTTGGCTTCATAGAATGTGTTAGGGAGTGCTCCATCTTCCTCAATTTTCTGGAATAGTTTGAGAAGGATAGGTATTAAATCTTCTTTGAATGTTTGGTAGAATTCTCCAGAGAAGCCGTCTGGTCCTGGACTCTTATTTTTGGAGAGGTTTTTGATTACTGTTTCGGTTTCTTTACTTGTGATTGGCCTATTCAGATTCTCCATTTCTTCCTGCTTCAGTTTGGGTAGGTTGTAGGAGTCTAAGAATTTATCCATTTCTTCTAGGTTGTTCAATTTGTTGGCATATAGTGTTTCACAGTATTCTCTTAGGATCCTTTGTATTTCTGTGGTATCCGTTGTGATTTCTCCTCTCTCATTTCTAATTTTATTTATTTGAGTCTTCTCTCTTTTTTTCTTAGTGAGTCTGGCTAAGGGTTTGTCAATTTTGTTTATTTTTTCAAAGAACCAACTCTTTGTTTCATTGATCCTTTCTACTGTCTTTTTTGTTTCAATTTCATTTATTTCTGCTCTAATTTTTATCATTTCCCTCCTTCTACTGACTTTGGGCTTTGTTTGTTCTTCTTTTTCTAATTCTGTTAGGTGTCATTTGAGATTGCTTAGCTGAGATTTTTCTTGTTTATTGAGGTGAGCCTGTATTGCAATGAATTTCCCTCTTAGGACCGCTTTTGCTGCGTCCCAAATGAGTCAGTATGGTGTGTTTTCATTTTCATTTGTCTCCAGATAATATTTGATTTATTCTTTAATTTCTTCAATAATCCATTGTTTTTTCAGTAGCATGTTGTTTAGTCTCCACATTTTTGCCCCTTTCCCAGCTTTATTCTTGTAGTTGATTTCTAGTTTCATAGCATTACAATCGGAAAAGAAGCTTAATAGTATTTCAACCCTCATGAATTTGTTGAAGCTTGCTTTGTTTCCCAAGATATGGTCTATCCTTGAGAAAGTTCCATGAGCACTTGAGAAGAATGTGTAACCTGCTGTTTTTGGATGGAGTGTTCTCTATATATCTATTAAGTCCATCTGGTCTAGTTTTTCGTTTAATTCTATAATTTCCTTGTTGACTTTCTGTCTGGATGATCTATCCATTGGTGTTAGTGGGGTGTTGAGGTCCCCTGCTATTATTGTATTGTTGTTGATATCTCCTTTTAGTTTTGTTAATAGTTGCCTTACATACTTTGGTGCTCCTGTGTTAGGTGTGTATGTATTTATAAGTGTTATGTCTTCTTGGTGGAGTGTCCCTTTTATCATTATAAACTGCCCCTCTTTGTCCTTCTTTATCTATTTTGCTTTGAAGTCTACTTTGTCTGATATAAGTATGATGACATCTTTTAAGATCTACTTTATAAGTAACTTTCAAATATGCAATACGCTATTATTAACTACAGTCACTAGGCTGGACCTTCCATCCCCACGACTTATTTTATAACTGGAAGTTTGTACCTTTTGACTCCCTTTACCCATTTCGCCCACTCCCACTCCCCGCCTCTGGCAACTACCAGTCTGTATTTCTGTATCTCTCTGTATCTGTGAGCTTGAAGTTTTTGTTTTTTGCTTTTTTCAGATTCCACCTAGAAGTGAGGTCACACATTTTTTGTCTTTCTCTGACCTATTGCATTTAGCATAATGCCCTCAAGGTCCATCTGTGTTGTCCCAAATGGCAAGATGTCATTAATTTTTATGATTGAATAATATTCCATTGTACACACACACACGACATTTTATTTATCCATTCATCCATCAGTGGACACTTAGCTTGCTTCCATGTCTTGGTTATTGTAAATAATACTGCAGTGGACACAGGTGTGCACATATCCTTTTGAATCAGTGTTTTCTTTTAGATACATACCAAGAAGTGGAACTGCTGGAGCACATGGTAGTTCTGTTTTTGTCTTTTCAGGAGCCTCCATACTGTTTTCTATAGTGGTTGCACCTATTTACACTCCCACCAACAGTGTACAAGGGCTCCCTTTTCTCCACATCCTCTCCAACACTTACTTCTTGTCTTTTTGATAATAACCATTCTAACAGGTGTGAGGTGATATTTCATTGTCGTTTTGATTTGCATTTCCCTGACAACGAGTGATGTTGAGCATCTTTTCATGTACCTGTTGGCCATCTGTATGTCTTCTTTGGAAAAATGTCCGTTCAGATCCTCTGCCCATTTTTTAATCATATTGTTGGTTGTTTTGCTACTGAGTTGTATGAGTTTTAAAAAATATATCTTGGATATTAACCTCTTGTCAGATATATATTTTGCAAATATTTTTTCCCATTCAGTAGATTGCCTTTTCATTTTCTTGGTGGTTTCCTTTGCTGTGCAGAAGCTTTTTAGTTTGATGTAGTCCCACTTGTTTATTTTTGCTTTTGGTGTCAAATCCAAAGTCATCACCAAGATCGATGTCAAGGAGGTAACTGCCTATACTTTCTTCTAGGAGTTTTATGCTTTCAGGTCTTACATTCAAGTCTTTAATCCATTTTGAGTTGATTTTTGTGTATGGTGTAAGTTAGGGGTCCAGATTCATTCTTTTGCATGTGGCTGTCCAGTTTTCCCAACACCATTTATTGAAGAGACTGTCCTTTCCCCATGGTATATTCTTGGCTCCTTTGTCATAAATTAATTGACCATATATGTGTGGGTTTATTCCTGGGTTCTCTATTCTGTTCCATTGCTCTATGTCTCTGTTTCTATGCTAATACTGTATTGTTTTGATTACTATAGGTTTGTAATATAGTTTAAAATCAGGGAGCATGGTGCCTCCTGGCTTGTTGTTCTTTCTTAAGATTGCTGTGGCTATTCAAGGTCTTGTGGTTCCATACAAATTTTAGGATTGTTTTTTCTTTCTGTGAAAAATGCCATTGGAATTTTGATAGAGATTGCATTGAATCTGTAGATTGCTTTGTGTAGGATGGACATTTTAACATATTCTTCCAATCCATGAGCACAGACTATCTTTCTATTAATTCATTAATGTCTTTTAATTTTCAGTGCACAGGTCTTTCACCTCCTTGGTTAAATTTATTCCTAAGTATTTTATTCTTTTGGATGCAATTGTAAATAGGATTGTTTTCTTAATTTCTCTTTCTGATAGCCTGGTATTAATATATAGAAATGCAACCGATTTCTGTATATTGACTTTGTGTCTTGCAACTTTAGTGAACTCATTTATTAATTCTAACAGTTTTTTGGTGGAGTCTTTAGGGTTTTCTACATATGATATCATGTCATCTATGAATAGTGACAGTTTTACTTCTTCCTTTCCAGTTTGGATGCCTTTTCTTTTTCTTGTCTAATTGCTCTGGCTAGGACTTCCAATACTACGTTGAATAAAAGTGGTGAATGGACATCCTTGTCTTGTTCCTGGTATTAGAGGAAAAGCTTTCAGCTTTTCACCATTGCCTATGATGTTAGCTGTGGGCTTGTCATACATGGCCTTTACTATGTTGAGGTACATTCCCTCTAAACCCACTTTATTGAGAGTTTATATCATAAATAGATACTGAATTATTTTGTCAAGTATTTTTTTCTGCATCTGTTGAGCTGATCATATGATTTTAATCCTTCATTTTGTTAATGTGGTGCATCACATTGATGTTGAGCCATCCTTGCATCCCTGGAATGAATTCCACTTGATCATGGCGGATGATCCTTTTAATGTATTGTTGCATCTGGTTTGCTGATATTTTGTTGAGGATTTTTGCATCTGTGTTCTTGAGGGATATTGGCCTGTAATTTTCTTTTTTTTGTCTCCCTCTTCTGGCTTTGGTATCAGGGTAATGCCGGCCTCAGAAAAAGTTTAGAAGTATTTCCTCCTATTTTTTTGAAGAGTTTGAGAAGGATTAGTATTAATTCTTCTTTGAATGTTTGGTAGAACTCACCAGTGAAGCTGTCCTGGACTTTTGTCTCTTAGGAGGTTTTTGATTACGGATTCAATCTCCTTATTAGTAATAAGTCTGTTCAGATTTTCTCTTTCTTCACGATTCTGTCTTGTTTAGACTGTATGTTTCTAGGAATTTATCCATTTCTCTAGGTTGTCAAGTTTGTGGGCATATAATTGTTTGTAGTAGTTCCTTAGTAGTAGTAGTTTCCTTTCTATTTTTGTGATGTCAGTTGTAACACCTCCTCTTTCATTTCGGTTTTGTGTCCTCTCTTTTTTTCTTGGTGAGTCTAGCTAAAGGTTTCTCAATTTTGTTTATATTTTCAAACAACAAGCTTAGTTTCATCTTTTCTATTGTCATTTTAGTCCGTATTTCAGTTATTTCTGCTTAGATTTTTGTTATTTCCTTCTTTCTACTAACTTTGGACTTTGTTTCTTCTTCTTATTTTAGTCCGTTAAGGTGGAAAGTTAGGTTGTTTGAGATTTTTGTTTCTTGATGTAGGCATTTATTGCTATGAACTTCTCTCTTAGAACTGCTTTTGCTGCATCCTGTAAGTTTTGGTGTGTTGTGTTTCCATTTTCATTTGTCTCAAGGTACTTTCTGATTTCTCTTTTGATTTCTTCTTTGACCCGTTGGTTGTTCAGTAGCATGTTGTTTAATCTCCACATATTTGTGAATTTTCCAGTTTTCTTCTTGTAATTGACTTATAGTTTCATACATTTTGGTCTGCAAAGATGCTTGATATGATTTCAGTCTTCTCAAATTTATTAAGACTTGTTTTGTGATCTAACGTGATCTATCCTGGAGAATGTTCCATGTGTGCTTGAGAAGAATGTGTGTTCTGTAGCTTTTAGATGGACTGTTCTGTATATATCTGTTAAGTCCACCTGGTCTGATGTGTCATTTCAGACCAACGTTTCCTTTGATTTTCTGTCTGGATTATCTATCCATTGGTATAAGTGGGGTACTAGGTCCCCTATTATCGTATTGCTGTCTGTTTCTCCCTTTATGTCTGTTAATATTTGCTTTATATATTTAGATGCTCTGTCAGGTGCATAAATATTTACAAATATTATATCCTCTTGCTGGATTATCATTTTTTCTATAAAGGTCTCATACATCTTTTGTTGGGTTTCTTCCTAGTACCTTAACACTTGTGATGCTAGTATAAATGGTAACCTTTAAGAATTGTTTTCTAATTGTTGCTTGTATATAGAAATATGTCTAATTTTGGGGCTGGCCCCGTGGCCGAGTGGTTAAGTTCACGTGCTCCGCTGCAGGCGGCCCAGTGTTTCGTTGGTTCGAATCCTGGGCGCGGACATGGCACTGCTCATCGGACCACGCTGGGGCGGCGTCCCACATGCCACAGCTAGAAGAACCCACAGCGAAGAATACACAACTATGTACCGGGGGGCTTTGGGGAGAAAAAGGAAAAAATAAAATCTTTAAAAAAAAAAAAAAAAAAGAAATATGTCTAATTTTTATCTGACTGCACAGGTAACCACCTTGATAGATTTTCTTAGTAATCTTTTGGTTATTTTTCTTTTCTTTCAGCCTTGGCTAGGATCTCCAGTACAGCAATGAACAAAGTTGTCAGAATCCTGACCTTGTTCAGATTTTAAAGGAAATGCTTTGAGTTTCACCACTAACTATAATGTTTGCATAGGATTTGGGAAGGTAACCTTTATCAGATTAAGGAAGTTTTCAATTTCTATTTAATGAATAAGTTTTTGTTTGTTTTGTGTGAGGAAGACTGGCCTGGAGCTAACACCTGTGCCAATCCTCTTCTATTTTGTATGTGGGATGCCCCACAGCATGGTTTGATGAGTGGCATGTAGGTCTGTGCCTGGGATCTGAACCTGTGTAGGCCGCCGAAGCAGAGCACACAAACTTAACCTCTATGCCACTGGGCCAGCCCCTGAGTTTGTTTTTTTTGAATTAAAAGTTTGAATGGGTTTTGCCTTTTTAACAAAGGCCTTTCTGACTACTGAAGTGATAATACGTCGTTCTTCCTTTAATGTTAATGTGGTGAATTCAGGAGAAGCCAGGCCATGTTGTGAAAATTTATAAACCATGAAATCTCACTAGTTCAGTTAGCACAAGTTCAGTTTTCTTTCATGTAAAGTCCCATGTGGGACAGTGGGGGTAGTCCCTGTCTGGGCTCCCTCTGCTTGGGTCTGTGCCATCTCAGCCCCTGGAACCTAAGTTTGTCACAGCGGCATAAGAGTAAGCATGGAGGTGGCACATGCATTCTTAAGTCCCCAACCCAAAGAGGCACGTATCTCTGCCCCTTAGATCTCATGGGCCTACCTGCGAGGGGCCGGGAAGCAGAGTCTTGCCCATGCCCAGGAAGGGGAGGCACACCAGCCCAGGCTGCCCAAATGAGGGTCTAACACATGGGCTCAAGTACATTCACCAACTTACCGACATCACTCCATCCTTGCATTTGAGGATGAGCCCGAGTTGCTCAGGGTGCACTGATTTTTATACATTGCTGGTTTGGGGTTGCTAAGATTATCTCAGAAGTTTTGCATCTGCATTTGCCTGTAATTTACTTGTACCGTCCTTGTCTGGATTGACGTCAAGGTTGTGTTTCACTCGTAAAACAAGTTGAGAAGCGTTTCCCCTTCTTCCGTTCTTAGGAGCGTTTGTGTGAGGCTGAAGCTTTGGTATAAACTGCATGTTAAGCCTGTCTGGACCTGATGTTTATAAGTGGATTTCAAACTAGCTTTAATTTCTTTAATGTCAAGTACCTCTTCTTTGTAGCATTTATCATGGTTGTAATACATCACTTGTGTTATTTCTTCTAATTAAGAGAACTTAACGAGGTAAAGTGCTCAGCGAAGTGCGTGGTACCCAGTACATGCTTGACAAGTACTCACGGTGGTGACAGCTCACCAGAGACTATTCTGGGTGTTAACTCCGTGAACCTTCACAGACCTGAGGAGGGAGAAGCAGTAATTACCAGCTGGAGAGACTGGGGAACAGAGAAGGGACCACCTACCCAAGGTCACTTGGCTTATCAGGTGCAGGGCCAGGACCAGAGCCCTTATCAGCCAAGGGCCAAAGTCCTCCAGCATGTCCCCAGCAAATGCAGGACTAGAATGACCCCAAAGCTGCCTCAGCAGGTTCCTAAGTCATGTGCCCCCAGTGAACGCATGAACGGACGGATGAAAGATGGTCTGAGTGAATGCGTGTGGCCCGCCCCATCCCGCTGGGGGAGCAGCACGTGGCCATCGCACTCCAGAAGCCTGGCCTTGTGCCACCCGTGGCCAGACCTGCCTCCGGGTCTGAACACAGGCGTGGCCGGGGAAGAGCAGCTCTCAGAGGGGCATCCACGCCTCCTGAGTCACTGGCTAGACATGCAGATTCCCAGGCCCTGGGAGGGGACCCTCTGGGTGGGGATGGAACCCAGAGTTTTAATCTGCCCCCACTGCCAGTCACCTAAGACCAGGGTGGGTTGCAGCAGCTGCAACCTGCAGCCCTGGTTGGCAGGCTCAGGCCTGAGGTCCACACCTGGCCTGTCACCTCCTGCTGTCACCGCCTGGTTGCCTGGGGTGGGGGTTGGGACCAGATCAGGACAGTTCTTGGCATTGCTGGCTGGTGGGGAAGACGGGAGTGGAGGATTCAGGAGCCAACTGGTCTCTCTCTGGGCCTCAGTGTGCTCATCAGTCAAATGGACAACAGCAGGTAATGGGGAAACTGAGGTACAAGTGGCTGAGTAACTTGCTTGAACTACAACTAGTGAAGGGGAGAAGCGGGGAAGTTCAGTCGTCGCCAAGGCTCTGGGAGGCTTCGTGGCAATGCCTGGCCCATGCTGCGTGTTTGGTAAACAGCTGAGGGGACGAGAGAGGGCTCCCTAGAGGCCTGGGATCCTTTCTCTCAGATCCTAACAGTGTGACCAGCCCAGGAATACTTGCTCCCCCCTTAAAGGGATATCCTTTTAAGCTGCCACCTTTCGGGGAAGGCCGGGGAGGCCACCTGAGGGGGGATCTGCTGGGAGATGCCGGCCTTTCTCTCTGCCCGGTTCCCAGCCCTGTGGGCACCTTCTGTAGGGCCCAAAGCCCTGGGTTCTGCACCCAGGTGCTCAGTCTCACTGCAGAAGAGGTGCCGGGGGGACGGGACATGCTGGGGGACGGGCACATCGACTGGCGTGAGGATGGCTCTGGGAGGATGGTGAACGGAGATGACAAGTGGGCTGGGAGTCAGTCCAACGGCTCACCTGGTGTGCAGCAAACACCGCCCAGCCCAGGCAGAGAAGGGACCAGAGCCCAGCGGTCACCTCACTCCTGAGCGGGGCGCAGGGGCTCCACTGCTCCCACAGAGGCGGGCAGGGCCCGTGCCTCAGCCCGCGGTCCGGGTAGTAGGGGCAGAACCCTGCCAAAGGTGTACTTTCAAACACAGCGCCTTTGGGGCTCTGGAAAGTGACTCCACACAGCCTGTGCTCCCTGAGTTCTACCCTGGAAATGCCAGTCTATACCAGGACGCTGGGGGTCAGGGGGCAGTACAGCTTTTGGGCATTGACCCACTTCTGGGGCACAAGACCTTGGAGGGGACGTTCTGGAAAGGAGTTGGTGACATCCATGCCACTCTGCCAGGACGAGCCCCACAACAGCAAGCAGGTCCAGGGACTGGGAGCAGGACCACACCCTTAGTGTGCCGGGGGCCCCACCCACGAGGAGGGCACAGAAAAGAGGCAGGACTGTCGCTTTGACACTGACAGACAGCATACACACCTGGGCGGTGGCTTTTGTCTGTGTTTATTTTCCTTTCATATAAAAGTTACAGGTTTGAAATGTCCGCAGGAAGATGCCACTATCAGCCAGGTTAGTTTAGGACCTATATTACAATGTAACATGGGGAGGCGTGGGGCAGGGGAGGGAGGGGCTCGTCGGAAGTGGGGTTCGGTTCAGACAGGGCATGCGACTGCCCTTTCCCTGGCTGCCACACCTGCAGGTGGGCACTGACTCTGCAGGGAGCCAAATCGTTCTGATTGGGTCTGTCTGTCCTAAGGATGGACTCCCACACCCTGCCCCGGCGCCTCAGACAAAGCAAAGCCAGGCGGGTGACTCGTGAGGCGCAGGGCCGGGGAGCCTGTCAGCCAATAAGTGACAGCACACACCGTGCCTGCTGTCCCCTGCTGGTCACTGGACACGCCGGCACCTCGCCCACCCGTACTGCCCGCCTGGGGCCCAGCACATCTGCTCAGACAGCCGAGGGATCCCAGAGAGAAGCAGGCACGGCCTGTGGCGGGGGTGTGTGTGCAGGGTCTGTTCTAACTGAGGGAAGGTGAAGCCCCGCCCTGGCCAGCTCCTGCCTGAGGACAGACCCCGACCACGGACATGCACCCATCTGCAGACGCATGCAAGCGGCTGGCTTTCTGAGGCTAAAACACAGAGACCGGCAGGTCATACCACTCACAGGCCCCGAGCGCACAGAGGCCCCCACGCACACACAGCAGCAGTCAACCGAGCTGGGCCTGGGCGAGAGGCAAGGTAGAAAGGAAGAGGAAAGCCTGAAATGAGAGGACAATGCGGGAACAAACTAAAACCCAACCCACACACAATACTGTTCATCAACAGCGACTCTACACACACACTCTTTAAATAATAAAGTGACATGTTCTGGCCGCAGCATCACTGGCAGAGGAGGTTGCGACTGACATTTCACAGATCTCTCCCCTCTGTGTCCAGGACGCACAAACGACAGGAAAACCAGCCCACATATTCTTGATGAAAGCTGCTCAAACACCCATGAAGGACTCCAAGGGACACGGCTGTCTCCTTGAGAAAAATCTAATCAACAGATGTTGCTTTTGACTTTTCTTTGTTCTTTTTAATTTGGACTAAGCACAGGTAGATCTTGGAGTCTGCTTGACCAAGCCCCAAACCCAGGAGAAGTGACCACTCAATCATGCAAACAGGACAGGGGAGGCGCAGAGGCCGCTGTCCAGTTCCGACGGGCACCCTGCCCGCAGGCCCACGTGCGGCTGCCACAGAGCCGGCACCTCTGTGTGCGGAGAACCCCTGCAAAGCTGGCCCCAGATTGTCAACCTCAGCAGCGAGTGGTTCTGAACAAGGAGGTGGGAAAGGGCACCTGCTCCTGAAGCAGCTCTGCCAGAGGAGAGCCAGACTGCCAGGCGCTGGGAGAGCCGTGGCTGTCAGCCTCAGGAGGCACCTCCGCAGCCAGGCCCCTGCCCTTTCAGGGACACCCCGTCCTTCACAGAGAGGGCCCCTCTGGCCCCAGCAGGATGGAGACAGCAGGAGGGGCCGGCGAGGCGGGAGGGCAGGAGATGGAGTTTAAGGCACACAGCAAGCAACAGAGGAGGGGCCGCTGGCCTTCCTGGGACAGAAATGCCCCTCCACTCTCTCCTCTCTGAATGAACCCACAAGAGCTACGGGCCCAGCTCAGATAAAATGTGTTTCTTGGATGTAAAGTTTTCCCTTGCTCCAACCTCCTCTTCCCAGCTCCCCATGGCGCCAGATGATGGGATGAGGGCCAGTGGGACGCTGGCGGGGGTGATGCAGGGACAAAAAGATGACAGACACTGCCGCTGCCCCAGCTCGGGAGGGCCCTGTGGCGGCAGCAGACAGTTCTGAGGGCCAGTACCATGACAGGCGCTCCAGGGCTGCTGAGAGGCCACCTGTCGTATCCTGCTGGGCCAGGGAACAAGCTGAGCCCATCCTCCACTTTAAAAAGCAGAGTCCGGAAAGTTCAAGGAGCCTCCCCGTGTCCTCTCTGCCCACCCACCCAAATGCCCCCGTCCTTCATGCCTGGTCGCTCATTTGTCATTTCAGCAGAGTTAGGACCCTGGAACTTAGGGAGGGGTGAAGGTTCCCACTGTTCTTGGTCTGCTAATGACGTCCCTGTGCTGCTCCCAGGCAGGGGGAGCGGGGAGTGGGGAGACAGAAGTGAAAGCAGAAACCAAAAACCAAAACCGAAAACCCCCGGTTCACAAATCAGTCCTAGACCTGCCTGCTGGCTCCACGGTGGGCCGCGGGGTCCGCTCCTGCGGAGGAGAGGGGCAGGACACTGCCGCGGGCTGCTGCCCGGCACAGCAGAGGCCTGGCTGGCCTTGTGGCTCTCAGGCCGGGACACTTGCAGCCTGCCCAGGGAGCAGGCCGCCGCCAGGTGACAGGTCCACAGTTCCTTCCTGGCTCGGAGCCGTGCTCAGAGCCCCTGGAGCGCTCTCCTCGCTCACGGCAGCTGCCCCTAGGTCTTCTCTTCCCGGTCTGTTTTCCTCCTTGTTATGTTCCTGGGTTTGATTTTCAGGGAGAGTTCCCACAGGGCCTCCTCAGCCAGGTGGTCACTGAAGTCGTTGAAGAAGTTTATGATGTCGTCATTTCTCCGGATGTCATAATGCCTGGGGGGGAGCAGGGAGGCAGGCAGTGAGAGCCGGTGTGGGCCCGACAACCTGATGGTCTCTCAGGGCCACCTGCGCCATCCCAGCAGACTGACAAGGCAGGGGCTGCTGCTGCCCACACGCTGCAGGGAAGACGCCAGTGCTCGGAGCTGAGGCCATCAGCACGTGGCACGAGCTGGACCCTAAAGCTGGGCTCTCTCTGCTCCCTAAAAGGTCTCCCGAGCAGCACCCCTGCAGCCCAGCGGGTCTGCAGGAACTGAGGCCCAAGCACTGTCACCTCCCCCGCCCCCCGCCCTGGATCCAGCTAGGCTAGCGTTTGCCAGCCTCTTCCTTGCAGCAAGTCTGGCCCCCAGCTTCCCTGTACTGGAAACACAGAAGACAAGCTGACTACCGACTCTGGGTACGGGCCCTGGGCCACACTGCGCTTAGCCCCGACGAGCACTTTCTCATGTCATCCAGACAAACTGGAAGACGCAGGGGTCAGATCCCCCTTGGGCCTTTGTCACCTCCCATCTCTGCTCAGGGTCCTAGCAGCCAAGGGTTTGGTGTGCCCCCAGCCCTGGCCCACTGGGCGGCAGCACTCACGCCTGCTGGAAGCACCGCATGCTGTCGAGGATGTTGAACTGCTGCCACCGTTTGGAAAAATTCACCTTCCCATCAATATAGTCTGGGTTTCCCAGGTGAACGAAGGTGAGGTCCTGCAGGATGAGCCCCCTTCGGCGGACGGAGAAGACAGTTACTGCTCTGGAGAGCAGCTCAGAAGCCAGAGGACAAGCCCTGCCCAACTGGGCCCATGCCTCTGGGCTGTGCCCGAGCAGCTGCCAGGCCCACGAGCGTGTCTCTAGGCTGTGTGTATTTCTTCCAGCATGAATTCCTGACTCGCAAGCTCTGGGTCCCTGGGCAGGCCAGGTCCTGAAGAGCCTCGAATGCCTCCCTGCCTCAGAGGCCCTTCAAGGACTGTTCCAGCCTGCAGGGGCCTGTCAGGGACCTGATGGCTGCAGCACGTGCTGGCAGGGCTGTGGGTTTGCTGACGCAAACCTAATAAACGAACAGGAAAAAATAACACCCCAAACTGGAGGGCAGGGAGATCCCCTCCCTTTGAACAGGTGGGGCAAAGTGCTTCTAAATGCAGAGGGCATGAAGCCACAAGACGAGCGATGGGGCAGTCCTTCCACCCAGGGAGAGCCCAGCCCAAGGGCATGGCGGACGCCCTCTCAGGAGCCCAGATGCGGACGCCTGATGGGAAAGTGGGTTAGCAGTCAGTGAGGGTGGAGAGGCCAGGAGGCAAGCAGAGGGTCACTGGCTGCAAGATCTGTATCTCTGAGGGCGAAGGCCTCAAGGCAGCCCCAACCCTGGGCGACATTCCATCACACTCTCAGCCCTGGGGTGGTGCTGAGCCTTCTACCCTTCTTTTGGAGATTCCCAATGTCCACTAGTATGTTAAGGGCTCTAATAAGTCCTGCAACAAAGAAACTGGTTTAGCTTTGATTTTTCCACGATTTCCCAAGCTTCTGTGACCACAGGATCCTTTTCCATGAAACAGGTATTGACTCCATCCCATGGCCCACACTGGGGAGACCCTCTGAGCTTCTTTACATCAATGCTCTCAGGGTTCCTGGGGTGCCGGGGGGCCCGCAGGTTGTGACATGCAGTCAGGTTTGAGGACCGCTGGAATAGAGCACGGTGCCACCCGCACCTGCCCACACACGCCTGAGCACGTGTACTGGCAGACGAGGGAAGGAGACAGGCCCGGGAGACAGGGAAGAGGATCGCTCTCACTCGACCTCTTCTTTTCTGTTTCCATTGTGTAACAAGGGGCATAGTTCGCATTAAAGCCTAAGACGGAAACCTTTAAGCAAGGGCTTCTCTGAGCCTGACACGATTTCCCCAGGTCAAGGGGCCAATCCACCGGAGGCTCTACTCACAGGTACGGGATGCACGGTGGCTCCACCTCAGACAGGGCGGCCCGATAGGCGCGGAAGGAGGACGAACTGTCAATCAGTGTGCAGTACTCGGCCAGGCCCTGGGCAGGGGGCATGTGGCATGCATGAGCACCGGGACAATGCTGGGCACTGAGCCCTGGCCCCTCCTCGCCAACCCACACATCACCTCCCCTCCACCGACGCTCAAGGGTGCCCACACATACAAACCCAGACCCGAACCCAGGCCCTGCTCTGGCTGCAGGGAGAACAGGCCTCCCGTGGACACACGGGCCACGAGGCTGCTTGTGCCTGCTCAGAACCATGTCTCTGGGCCACCAGCACCCCCAGGTATGGGACCTGGAGCTTGGGCTCCGCCTGGGTTCTGCTCCACTGGGCGAGCCCGAGGGAGCTCCTAAAACACGCTGGACCATGTCACTCCAGCTCCGAGCCCTCCCTCACTCTTCACTGCACTCAAGGCAGAGTCCACCAGGGATGGCAGGTGACCTGATGGAGCCACTCCTGCCCCCTGCCTGGAATGCCACTCGCCTGCTTTGTTGCCTGTTAGGTGCCTCTCAGCCTGATGTGTCACCTCCTCCAGGAAGCCTCTGCCTCCTCAGGACCTCGTACGTGTTCTTGGAGCAGCCAGTGTGAATGTCCTACTTTTCTACACAACACTGTTTTATAACTATGCCTATATGTCGGCTCGTGAGATGACCCTCAGGTGGCTCAGCCAACACTGAGCCCCAAGGGCTTTGCCTCCCTTCCCAAGGACCAGCTCCTACACAAGGATACATGTCCAATTCCTCGCCAGTCTCCCTGAAGCCCTCGTGATCCAGAGCCGGTCCCCTCCTCAGGGATGCAGCCATGCTGGCCTCTGTCCTGCTGCTCCCCACTGCTCCTGGTCTGCACTGCTCTGTCCCCTCTGATGGGAACTCCCCTGTCTTCCCAGGAAACTCCTCCTACTTGGGTCTTGGTATGCTCAACACTTCCTCGGCGGCCTCCCTGACTCCAGGCCAGGCCAGAGCACCCGGCCACAAGCTCGGCAGCACCCCGTCCTTTCCCTTTAGCACTCACCCTGAAGAAACCCGCCTAGTAAGATGTCTGGCCTTCACAGTACGCCCCAGCTGCCTAACGTGGCCCCCAGCCCAGAGCAGCCCGATCAGAAGCAGGGGCCGAAGGGAGGAAGGAGGGGAAGCTGGGACCCAGGCACGGGCTTGTAGCACGGCCAGCAGGGCGCTGTGATGTGACGAGCCCAGCACCGACCAGGGAGCCCCTCAGGGCCCGATGACTGGAGCTTAGAGACGGGCGATGAGGGCGGGCGGTGGGCCCCCCAGCTGTCCAGCGGGAGGTGGCAGAACAGGGGCCCAAGTCTAGGTGTCCATTCCCGTCCCCAGCACGTCCTGCCACAGCAGCTCACCCGAGGGCCAGGCAGGCCTCCTACCTCACGGGCTCCCTCTAGCCGCTCACCTCTGAGGTCTGCTTCTGCCACTCCAGCCTGCGGATGGGCGCCGAGTCCAGCGCCGAGAGGATGGCTAGGTAGGAGTTGAAGTTGTTCAGCTTCCGTAAGTGCTGCAGAGAGAGGCGGGGTGGCAGTGAGGGCAGGTGGCAGGGACAGCAGGCCCGGGGCCTCCCAGGCACGGTCTGAAGGGGCGGGTTCTGGGGACGGTGCCCACGCTTACCTTCATGATCTTGATGAACTTCAGGAGTAGGCGTTCCCGGTCCTGGGCCTTTTCCTGTAACATGATTATTGACCGCACCCTGCGTGGACCAAGTGGGGGCGCAGCTGAGCTGACCAGTCTCCCTGCAGGCCCCAGGGTGGGCCTGGTGGAGCTGTGCGTAGATGCCAGTGCTGCCTGGCCAGGAGCCCACACCCGCCAAGTGCCCAGGGGTGGTGAGGCACCAGTGTAGCCCTAGTCTCTGCTCTCAGGGAGCTCAGGGCATCCAGGGAGAGGCAAGAGGCCACAAGAGGTCTGGTGGCCAGAGCCAAACACCAGGCTAGGCCCTCTGACCTGCAGGCAAGGCTTTGGAGGATCAAGCAGCTCTCCTGACGAGAGGTGCCCCGAGCACCACTGGGGCGATGCTCCTCACGTGGTCTCAGGACTAGCTGGCACTTGGGTTAAGAGGCCACCTTCCCGGATGCGAGGGGGGCACTTCTCAGAACCTGAGCAGCAGCCAAAGCCAAAGCCCGGCCTTGTATGAGGACCCCACAGTGGTCTCGACTGCCTGTGGTTTCACATGGGCCACTGCCAGTCACTCAGAGGAAGTGCTGCCTCTGCTGTGCGTCTTCTGCCCCCTTAAGGGCCCCTGCACTGATACACCTTGAGGACCGTGGCTCTGCAGGGGTCCCCACCCACACCTCTTCCTAGGTAGCCCCCTAAGAGGTGTACCCAGAGCCTCCTGCACCCAGCAAGGGCCAGGTCAGAGGCTGACTCAGGGCTGATTGCAGCTTCCATCTGCCCAGAAGCCACTGCGTCCTACTGGGCAAAACCCTGAACGGACGCTGGGTTGCCGCTGCTGAGCACACGCTGCTGAGGAGGGGAGCCCTTCCTGCGCTGGGGAGAGAAGCAGGGAAAGTGGGGGATGACCCGATTCTTCTCCAACAAGCAGTGCTTGGAGCATGTTAAAAATACTGGAGGTCCCCCTGGTGGCAGCGGGGGACTGTGTGTATGGTGGGGTCTGCCACAGCACCAGACCGTGCGCCTGTCACACTCCGACCATCCTCGGACGCCGAGAGGCTGTGGCGCTTCTGAGTCACATCTTGAAGAGCCAACAGCTCTGTTCTAGGTCATAAACACACCTTTGGGCTTCATCTCACTTTAGGAATGAAAGGCTAAATGAAAGCACTGGTAGAATCCCTCCTTTGCTAACTGGTCTTTTCTTTCAGGCAGAGTCAGTGTGAGGGTCAGCCCTGAGGCCGCCTAGCAGTGGGGAGACTGGCAAGACCACTGCAGGATGGCAAACTTCACACCCCCTCCCCTGCTGCCATCTAGGGCAGACATTACTAATCACTCCTGGCACTCTTCCTGCTGAGTCTCAGACTCCTCCTCAAGCAGCCCTCCAAGTGACCCTTCTACCATGCAAGACGCACCACGTGCAGGCCCTGCCCTTGCTCTTTGCTGCCTACAGTTCACAGCTAATGCCCAAAGGCCCCAGGAGGAGCAGGGAGGAATGAAAGGGAGCGGCATCTTCTCCTTGCTGTTGGAGCTCTCTGTGAAGAAAAACACGGGAACCCATCCCGATGCGCCGCCGTCAGAGAACTGGGGCTTCGCACCGTCCTCCTTACCAGTAGGACATGTTGTTGAAGTGCTCCGTGAACTGGGTCAAGTTGGGGCTCTTCTCCTCGTTCTGCTCTTTTGCCCAAAGCAAAACCTCAGGAATCTGAAAAAGGAGGTAGAGGGGATGGAGCTGGAGCCCTCTGGCTCTCCTGTGATGGGGTGGTCTCTCTCACTCAAAGCGGCTCGCCGGGGCTGGGACAGCCCTCCCCAGCCCCACCCTGCTCCATGCCATACCTCTATTTTATAAAAGAGCTCAGCATCCAGCAGTGTCAGCTGCTCGGCTATTTCGTGGCTGTGAAAGTCGTGCAAGGTCCCGGGCCTGGAAGACAGGGGCATGAGGCAAGTGGTCAGGGAACAGGGGCAGGAGCTGCGCACGTGCTGCAGTGCTGGCCTCAGAGCTGAGAGACCGGAGGGAGTAGCGGCCCTAAGCCTCGCTCCACAGCGGGAGAAGGGAGGCCACACTGCGGGTCTGCGGCAGGTCAGGACCAGACCATTCTCCTCGCTGGGAGCGCGGCGCCTGCCTTCCTTCCTCTCCGGCCTCCGTGGGGCAGATCCTGCAGCTGCCCCCTCAGCCCAGGGACAGCTCAGCTGCCTGAGAAGTCAGCCTGACCCCACTTCCCGGGCCCCGTGAGATCAGAGCTGGTGCCATGTGCCTGAAAGCTGGGACACCAGCAAGGGGTGAGAAATCAGCAAACACCTGTGGCTGGGGGAGGAGCAGGCACCAGACAGGAACCCTTATACGAGGTCTCAGGAAGCTTCAGGATGGCACGGGGGCTGGGCCAGCGTTCACAGCTGCCACATTAGCGCCAGGAAGGTAATTCAGAGTTGACCACAGTCCAGAGTACATTAATCTGTCTCCTGTAAACCCCCCCTCCACGCCTTGCTGCCTGCTTCCTGGTAAAAAGGGGACTCGTGACACAACATAACCCTGGAGAAGAGGCCCAGCCCTGGGGAACCTACTGGGCTGTCCCTGAGGCACCTTGTCCACAGAGCCTGGGCAGAACCAGGACGAGAGGCTGTGGGGTACACTAAGGGAAATGGCATGGAGAGGCAGCTACTGTGCACAACTCTTGCCAGCGGAGGCAGGGGCTGGAGGAGCCATGGTTGGATGGATGGTAGCTCACCTGGCTGCTACCCCCCGGGCTGCCAGGGGCTGGTCGGCGTTGGCACACCTGAGTAGCTTCTTCTGGTCCACCTTGTCCAGGATGTTCTTCCGAAGCACGCGGGCCAGGCTGAGCTCCCCATTGCACACCAAGCGAAAGACCAGTTCCATCAGCAGCTTCAAGATCTCTTCCGTCAACTCCACGAGACTAAAGGGCCAAGGGCCACAAGATGAGGGGCAGGAATACAAGTACAGGGAGAGGACTGCTGCCACCGGGGCCAGAATCCACCTGAAGGTACCCAAGGGACATGTGGCCGCGATCAGCAGAGCCAGGAAAGCTCTTGTGGGGAGGGAGCAAGAGGCAAGGCCTCGGGACGGCTGGGCACCCTCCCAAGTGCTGGGAGTCGTCTCAGTGGTAACAAGTCACCGCCATTCCCTCAGCAGACGCTGGCCCCAGGGACCAGGCCAGGGCCTGTGCTCCAGAGACAAATCCCACAGAAACCCCACCCAGAGGAACTCCTGGTCCACCGGGGTGATGAGTCACTAAGAGGTCCTGGCCCCTCAGACCAGACACCCCTGAACTTCCTCCGCAGAGCGCTGTCCACACCTGGTGGTTTCCCAGCTGTGCAGTCAGCAACTAAGGCCATACCCCCAGCAGAAGGTCCCTTCAGAACTAGGAAAGGGAGCAGCTCGATGTGTGTTTGTTAAATGAATGCAAATGGCGAGTGCTGTGTCAGGGGAGCATGAAAAGCGGAGGAGGGCAGGAGAGGGCCTCCCCAGTGCTGGTGGCTGAGAGCACGGCTCACCGTGGATGAGGCGCTAAGCTCCACGCAAGGGGGATGGCCCCCAGGAGGAAATCTGGGCCAGATCGGGGCTGGTCTAAGGGGACAGGTCATTCTCCTCAGGGTCATGTTAAAACACAGGAGCAAGCCCTGTCCAGAGCCGTGGGCAGGGCTCTGTGGGCACGTCCCCCAGGAGAGGTACATGGACTGTGACAGACGTCCCCATCTGGGCAGGGAACCCGAGACTCCTGAGGCCGGCTGGGCTCCCATCCGCCTCCCACAACCCCGAGGGCGGAAGCACTCACCAGAGCTCATCCACCACCCGCACGAGCACGAAGAACGTGTTCTTGCTGACGCGCTTCTTGAACGTGTCGGCGAAGGGAGAGAACTTCTCGTACGTGGAGCAGGGGGTTAAAGAAACAGCCCTTCTTGCTCGGGCAGAGACAGAGATGGGAGCGGGAGGGCTCCCTTCCTCCAGCTACTGTGTACTGGGCACCAACGGTGTGCAGGAAGCCCATGCGAGGCATTGTGTCTGGGAGCGAGGGTTTGCGGAAGGCGAAGGACATGCCAAGTGGCAGAGCCGCAGAGCGGGACCCAGCCCAGACCTGTCTGACCCCACGGACTGTTCTCGACCTCTCCCCTTTCCTGCCTGCAGAACCGTCTCCACGGCATCCCCACGCCTGCCTTTCTGTGGGGTTCAGCCCGAGGCTCCTGTGAGACTTACTGACCGCTGCAGACTGCCTTTGCCGAGCTTTGGGCAGCGAAAGGTGTCAAAACCACCCACCCTGACCCCCGCAGGTCCCCGGGCACGTGCAGAGCCCACAGTGTCATCCTCCACTCCTGCCGTGAGCTCCCATCCATCCTTCCACAGCTTCAGAGGCCAGCTGAGGCGCATCTGCCCCCTTCCCCTAAGCACTGACCACCACCAGTTCCTCCCTGAGGCTGTCATTTCTGCCTTCAGGTCCTGGCTTCTTATCACCCTGTTGTGTTCAGTAAACTCTCTAGACCCTTCTCCAGCTCTGCCCCACCTACTCTCCAGTGGTCCATGGGGGCTCAGGAAGAAGCCACATGCCAGGGATGGTTCCCGGGGCCTGCAGCACGAGGGCTCACCAGCCAGCCAGGCCCAGGCTCTCAATGCTGCAACGTTTCCATTAACACACCTGAAGCAGCCGAGCACGGTGGACGCTGGAACCTGAGCTCAGGAGTCAGAGAGGCGTGTGTGCGTGTGTGTGTGTGTATCTGGAGTCAGAGAGGAGTGCACGCGTGTGAGTGTGTATCTGGAGTCAGAGAGGCGTGTGCATGTGCATGTGTGTCTGTTCTCCAACCAAGAAGCCATATGGGTCACTTAACCTCTCTGACCCTCAGTTTCCTTAATTACATAATAGGAAGTGACATAATGGCATCATATGTAATATGGTAATAACATATACACAAAATGGCATTATGGCTGAGAGAGATTACACGTGCAAACGCTTAGCATCAGGCCTGACACAAGGAAATTCTCAACGAGTGTGAGCGACCACCATTCGCTGAACCAGGTCTGTGAGCAGGTGCTCTAAGGAAGCAAGCACGTGAGGCTGGAGGAAGCCTGAGTCTCTACAAATGGGGACTGCTCACTTCAGTCCTGAGGGACCAGGGCCTCCAGGGCCGGGGCAAGGGGAGAGTGGATGGCACCGAGGCCTCCAGGTCAGGGAAGCCTCAGGGCACAGGGAGAGCTGGGAGGACTCGGAACTTCCTGTCCCTGAGTGACAGCAGCTGTCCAGCAGATGGCAGTCATGGGCTGTGACACGGGAGGTGGCCAAGGAGCAGGGGACCTGGGCAGCAGCTCCAGGTTAGCCTCGGCAGAACGGGTAGGTTTGGACCCGAGAAAGAGGCAATGACAGAGGGCCCTGTGGGGCCCCGGGGGCTTCCTGGGCCCCGGCTGCAGGGAGGGACACTCGAATGGGTGAGCCTGTGGGCCCGTGTGGTCAGAGGTAGGACCCGAATCTGTGGCGGATGTGGAGTTTCCGTCTACAGCTGGGTCTGCCGGCAGGCGGAGTGGCTGTGCCTACCCGAGGCGGTCCATTTGAGTCTGGATTCCCTCAAGCCCTGCACACTTCGCACCCATCACCCTCAACGCCCCGGGGCTCAGCTCTGAGAAGCTGCAGGTGCCAATGGTGTGGGTCTCTCTCCAGGGGCCTGCAGCTCACTCCCTCCCCCTCAGGGCATGTCAATTCTTCCTAATTCTTCTTCAGAATCACCCAGCAATCCCACTGCCATGGGGCAGTACCCTACGTTCTGGGCACTGCATATAGTCTCGTCAGCCCCTTTACAGACAGCAAAGAGGCTCAAAGGAAGCCTTGCCCCAGGTCCCAAAGCTAGGACTCGGCAGAGCAGGGCTGCGCAGCTCCATCGCTGCTGCCTACCATGGCCACGTGGCCCCCTGCATGAGGGCTGAGTGGGCAGGAAGGCCCCTCTCTCTCCTGGTTCCCGCAGGCTCTGTGGCGTGAGAGGTGTGGAGCCAGGGTGGGGGCCCAGAAAGGATATCTGTACTGCAGCTTCTTGATGAGCTCCTCGGGGGTGATAAAGGTCCTGTAGGTGGTCAGGAAGGCCTCACAGTACAACACCAAATCTAGAGGGAGAAACAAGCGATCAGTGATGCCTGCCACTGGCAAGGGGCAGAGCCAGGCACGCCTGCTGCAGGCATCTGCCACCCCGACCAGACACTGAGAGCTTCTTGTCCGTCCTAAGACTTGACAATTCAGTGTCTTAATCATCACGGGCATGGAGAAAATAATTCAAACTTGTCAGTAGGATTTTGAAGCTAAATCATAGGTAATACGTTTAGATGGCAGGGCCCAGGAACAAAAATCTTGGGAACTTCCACATACTGAGAGACCTTAGAAAAGCGTGAAGGGGCACAGTTTGACACGCTGCTGGAATACACACATGTGCATGCTCAGGGGCCAGGGAAGGGCCAGGCCCACAGGGAGGAGCCTCACCAGCAGTTGGGTGGGACTCGGGCTGGCAGTTCCCACCCACACCCTCCTTCCCCTTGGAAGGGCTGATTCCAGCCAGGGATTCCCAGCCTTTCCAGAATCACAACAATCCCGTTTATTTGCGATTGTGACGCACCCTCCCAAACATGCAGTCACTGTCACTAAAGAAAAAAGGGGTGGATTGTTTTAAATGCAGGACACTCCCCAAGACAAAGGACCTGGCCGAGCTTGTGAACTTCAGAGTTCTTCTGTGCTGGAGCTGAGGTTCAAGTCCTGATCCGCTCCAGTCTGCGCCCCTCACTGTGAGGCTGAGCAGCACACAGTGCTTACCCTCTGTTCCCTGCACACAGACCCCTGTGCCCTATCTTCTCTCACTTGCCCCCAACTCCGTGGGTGGAGGAATCTCAGGGAGCCCCACTTCTCCAGCTAAGCATTACAGCTTGGCAGAGCCCTGGCTCCTGTCCCCGTCCTTGCCGATCACTCCCCGGACAACGAGAAGACGACGGACACCTGCTCCTGCAGTTGGAGTCTCTGTGGGGTTGGGCCCAGCTGGTGGAGCAGGTGTTGTGAGGGAGGCTCCCAGGTTGGAATCGCAGCAGGGTCCAACAGGACTGTGCTCAGGCTCCTTCCTGGACCCCACGCCCCACCCCTCAGCTCAGTGTCAAGTTTAGACTTTTGTCTAAGAGGAGCTGGGCACGGAAGCAGAGACGGGTCCAGCACAAGCTAACTCCTGCCTCTGGAGATCAGATCTGCGTCTGCAAGCCCCTGAGCCGCAGGGCCTGCCAGTCGTAGTGCCGCAGGTGCGGTCTCTGGTCCACAGGAAGCCAGCTGCCCAGGGAGCCTGCTGTGTGGCCCAGGGCCTCTGCCTCAATGATCCATCCCAGGTACAAATGACTTGGGTTCTGTGAAGCCTCAGAATCTTTCCATTAATAAAACCAAGCAGAAGCCCCAGCAGGCAGCAGAGGCTCTGGCCAGGCAGTCAGCATGGACTGGAAGGTTCCTGAGCAGGGCTCCCTTTGGCCTTGGCCACAGCTGGCCGCACCTGGCAGGACAGTGGAGTTCACTGCTCAGAGCTGAGGACTGGAGCCAGCTCCCACTTCAGCCCTTCACTTTTGGACAAAAATGGAAACTGTTCCTCATGCCTGGCTGAGGAAAGAGCTCTGACCTGCCTGGCATGGAGAAGGGTTTACTGCAGAAGAGCAGAGCGAGGGCTGTTTCTAAGGAAGACAAGGAACGCCTCCTGAGCGCTTCCTTCGTGCAGGCACGTTTCATGTCGGCTCCCGTAATTCCACCACCACTGGGCATGTGAACCTCTTCAAAGAGCGGACACAGCGGCGGCTGGGAAGGGAAAGGACGTGCCCTCGGCTGCCCGAGCCTGTGAATGGCCCACCCAGGATTCGAACTCAAAGTCTCCAGGACTGGGCTCTGCCCTAATCAGAAGAAACCAAGGGAAAAGAAACCCTGGAGGGCAAAACAGTGGCTGCGGAGAGTCTGTGGGGGCCATTTCTTCTTTTCCTCTATTATTCAAGTTTTCTGCAAGGTAAATATTATCTTGTACTACCTTCCATAATTTAACAATTCCTAGAACCATTCTGTGTAACATACTTTGGGAAATCTGCTGTGAAAACATAGGGACGAGGTCATCTACGAAATGAAATTGATGGGTTAGCGTTTCAAGATTGGGGTGTTTTAATTCCTTCCACAACTTACTTTAACATTGTTGTTACATTACTTCCTTAATAATTTTTAAAAATGTAAAAGAACAAGTGTGGGGGGAGGCTGGGCCCAGCTGCGGGGGCACTGGCACTGGCAGTAGGTCCTGTAGGTCCTGGGGCCATCAGCACCCTGCCCCAACAGAGGACAGACTCAGAGCGGGAAGCAGAGGGCCTGGCTTTGAATGCAGGCCACCTGTCCCCCAGGGTGGGCTCTACTGACAGTGACTCAACAGCACCAGGACCATCATTCCGACCTGCTCAGGGCTGGGGGAGGGGAGACGAGAGTGTGGTGGGGCCGAGCGATGCTGCGGCTTCAGCAGGACCAGCCAGATCCAGTGAGCTCTGACATGGACAAGGGCCACTGCAGACAGCACTGCTGTACCTTTCCTGTCTGTCTCAGTAGCGTGGACCAGTAGGATATCTCCAGATCCTCCACGGACGTCTGGCCCGTCGTCACCCTGCAATGACAACAGCAAAGGAGCGCACGAAGCAGAATGCAGCTGTGAGAAAGCTGGTTCAGGAAGTCATGGGCACGGATGGGATGACAAAGACGCTGTGTTGTGGGACCCCAAGTCTCCTTTCCCCTGCTCTCCCTTAGCCCGAGAGCAGCACAGCTACAGAGGCCAAGTCTGTGCGCCCAGCACATCCACCACTCTGTGCTTGGCAGACGGGCATAGCTCCAAAATCATCTGGGGGTAGCTGGCCCTGGGAGCTGCCCAGATGCCGGGACACAGTGCTCTAATGACACAACTGCGTCAGTCCCATCTGTCTCTGTTCACCTCTGTTCACCCAGAGGGGTGAGGAGGGAAGTTCTCACAGGCTGGGAATGGTGGGACCCCATGGGGAGGCAGGCAGGATTATTTCTAAGTACATTCATCTTCCTAAAACTGCAGCAAGCTGCCCTAAATCTCAGCGTTTCCCCAGATGGAAGGAAAGGTCACTTGTCGTAACGTCCCGGGTTCTCCCAGGGAGCCCTTCTTAGCATCACAAAGATGTTCAATTACACCTCACATTGCTACTATGACCACTGACCACTGCCTGCCAATTAAAGAACAGGTCTATGTCCACGTGGGCAAACAGAGGCTGGAACCCACAAACCCGGCCTGGAGACAAAAAGAGCTGTTATCGGGGCCAGGAATGGCAGGCCAGGCTGCACACCACTAGGCCTGGCCCTGGGGCCGCAACGCTCCTCACTCTAATTCTGAAGGGAACACGACCCACAGCCTTCGAGCCACTCCTGGCCACAGCACTCACTCTGGGGGACGCACTTGCGTCGTGAGGGCACCAGGGTTTTCAGCCCTGGACTGCAGCATCCTGAAAGCGTCTTGGATTTCCAGCTGGGGGCGGGGTGGCTATGCCCATGACCTGATATTTCCGAAGAAATTTCTGGCCAGGGTCATGAATCATAACTTCTCTCAGAGAGGAGCCCACAGTCCTGCCTGCCTTCCCCTGCTCTGCCACGGCCAGCTGTCTCAGCCTGCCCAGCACTGCGCAAGGGCAGTGCCTGCCTGCTTGTCCGGGTGTCTGGAACACGGCCACTTCCTTGGGGGTGGGCAAGGCTGGTTTACTAGGCTGCCTCTCTGTGTGTCCAGAATCGCACGGCAGGAGGGAGACGCAAGCTTTCAGGCTGCCCTCTCTTACTTGACAGGGTTGGGACTGTTTTACCAGTGAGGCTCTTCTGACAAGGCACAGGACGGAGCTGCCACAGTGGCCAGGCCTGAAATTTCTTAGTCGGCTTGTGTCTCCCCATTCAAACTACAGTGGGCTATCTACCAGTAACAACATAAAAACTTCTTACACTAACGAGGGCTCAGCACGCATGGGGTCTGTGCTGAGCACCCCCATGGATTCCAGTCTCACAACACTCGCCGAGTCCCATCGTTTGGGGCTTAGAGATGTTACATAACATGCCCAAGATCACTCTCTAGAAGTGTCAGCAAAGGGGACAGGACACTCTCAAATTCATCCATTTGCCCGGCATCTTTTCACAGCCATGACGGCCTAGGCATTGGGCCGGGATAAATGAGATGCAGAGCTCAGAGCCTGGGGCGAGCACCCAGGGGTTCAACGCCTCGCTTAGGTCTTTCTGTTTGACACACTTCAAGGTTACATTCTCCTCAAAGCCCCTTCACCCTCCTTATGGGCCAGACTCAGCAAAATTAAGGCCTGTGAGGGACTTACCTCTTGCTTGAGTGTCAGCCTTGCCATAATTTCATTGTGGTCGATGAGGGACAGCTCGTCTACTTCCTCCTCCGACTGAGCTGACTCTGGAGCATCTGGTGACTTTGAGGCCCTGGAAGGAGAAGTGGTTTGTGTTGCAAGCGTCAAACAGGCCCTGGGCTCCAAGATGCCTGGAGGCCGAGGAAGAGTAGCCGGAGCACGAGAACCGCATGAGAGAACTGCTCCTCTGAGCCTGTCTGCCCTGGATTGCAGCTGTAATGGGCAGCCCAGACTTGCTTCCCAGGCCCACCATGGGGGGTCTGAGCAGTGGACAGAAGCCAGGACGCAGCTGGGACTTTTAGCTCTGCTTCTGATGAGCTGTGTGACCTTGGGAGATTTCCTGCTCTCTCTGCATGTTCCATCTGTAAATGGAAGGGTAAGCAAGATCAAGAAGGTTCCATCGAGCTATTTAACCAAGTGATGGTCTCAGTCATCTTTGTGGAGGCCCACTGTGTGGACAGTCAGCATTCAAGGGGAGGAACAGCAAAGGGCCAGCAGGACAGGAGAACACGTTAGCAAGGATCTGAACGTCACGCCCCAAGACTTTCCCGAGGGCCATTTCTCCATGGGACTGAGGAGAACCATGAACCAGGGAGACCAGCTCTTGTCCTCAGGGTGCGGGGTCTGGCAGGAGAGACAGATGTTAAAACAAGCAGCCGGGGCAGCAGCAGCACAAGCAAGGGACCCAGCCTAGTCTAAAGGGCAGGGCAGGCCTCCTGAGGATGGGACAGACAAACTGAGACTGAAGAGCTGAGTAGGAGTTTGCTTGTGAAGGGGGACAAGGAGAGAACCACCCGACAGAGGGTGTGTGCAGGGTGGCTAGGGGGCATCCCAGGGGCAGGTGGATGCTGGCACTTTGGGGGATGTGTGGTTGTGTGCAAAGGTCTGTGGGCACTTTGCCATCCCCCATATTCTCGTTTTATTCTTATGACCCTCATGATGGAGCCTGGGAGGCACTGGCCGGCCTTGTGGTCATAGGCCACATTTTTACCTAAGTTTTAGTGCCTCCGGTAAGACAACATGAAGGGCCAGAGTGAGACCATATGTGGCCCTTGGGAGGGTCTCTGCCACACGTCTTGTCAGTGATCAGCCTGCATGGAAAGAGGACGACATCCTAGTGATTGTTCTAACCAGTCAATGTGCTCATCCTTCTGCTTCTTTTCCAAGGACCACCTGAACTCTGAAAATGGCACTCTCAGGTCCAATGAAGTTAGAGACACAACCCATGAGCAGCTGTCATGTGGCACAGACGCTCTTTGACACCAGGTGTTAAACCAGGAAACCCATTATCACTTAACACTTGGGGAAACCTCAGTCAGACAGAGCAGTGGGTAGGCAGCCCGCTTCAAGGGGCCCCTATCAGTGCTTCCTAATTTCTTTCTATCTCTTGCTATTTTTACCACCTCTCCAAACATTTATGCTTAGGCTGGCAATGACCACTGGGTACCACTTGTCTTTGCAACCAGGACCCCAGAGGTAACCGAACCTCGGTCTAAAGAGGGAGGAAAAGCTTGAATGTGTGGAACACGGCACGAACGAGGTGAAGTGAACACAAGGTGCAGGTGGTAGTGCTGATTTGCGGGCCCTATACATTATATTTTGTTGAGTGTATACTGGAGAAATTTACTATGTATATCTAAAGCTGGTCAGGTTTGACTTATGCTAATATTGAAAAACATTATAGGAGATTAAAGAGACATACAACTGAATGCAATGATGACTCCTGACTGAGCTTGGTTCCAAAAAATTAAATTCTACCAGACATTTCAGGGAGAAGTGGGGAACTGGAAGATGGTTTGCATATCAGATGATATGAGGGAATTTATTATTAATTTTCTTAGGTGTGATAATGGCATTGTACTCAGATAGGCGTTTTAAGGTTTTCAGGGGGCACACTGAGGTACTTAGGGGCTGTCACGTTTGTAACTTACTTCCAAATGATTTAGCAACATAATGTACACGCTACATCTAGAAACTTTCATAATAAAAGGTTTTTGGGGGGGATCTTTTATATTCCCTATTGCACTTGAACTTGGACAAGAGGCTAAGGAAGGTTGGCCTAGGATTTGAAAAAGAAAAACCATCGTGGGTAATTTTAAGGTGGGTAATACGTGTACGGATAATCAAGAAGTAACGGCAGATTGTATGTTAGGATGAAGGCCTGTGAGGGGTGGCATCATTAGTGATTTTTCTTGCACTTTTCTGTACTCTCCACGTTTTCTACCCTGAGCACGTATAATTTGGAGACTCAAAAAAGGCAAGAATGTGGACACACAGTGCCTGCAGGCCGGGTGTGCAGGCCGGCAGGGGCTGGTGCGCTGCTGTTGGGGGTCCCAGCTCCACTCGGGCCCTTCCTACCTCTCCCCGCCGTCTCTGCTTTCCTTCCCCGATGCACCGCCGACTGATGGAGGATCTCTGGGATGTCCATCTTTCACAGCTGGTGATTCCTGAAAAGAGAAGTCAGCGCTGGATGTGTGACAGGTGCCCCAGGCTGGGGCTGATCTGCTCCCCAGAATTCCTGCCTGCAAGTGGCTTCTGAGTGCAAGTTCCTACAGAGCAATCTGAGATGTGAACAAGTTAACCATGGATGCGGCTCATTACACGGGAAGCACAAGGCCCTCTTCAGACTAGCATCTTGCCTTTGAGAAGAGTGAAAAGTGCCACTGCTTATGACCTTTGTCAGCTGCCAACCTCGATGAAGCCATTCCAGCCACCTCCTGGAAGAAAGGGCTGTCACAGTCGCTACTACTCAGGCAAGCTCAGCTGGGCACTGTGCTAAGGGCTTTGCAAAGCTCTTCTCACTGGGTCCTTAGCAAGACCCTATCCATTAGCTGCTGTCGTCATGCCCATTCACACACGGAGAGACAGAGGCTGGGATAAGTTAAAGGCCCTGCCCAAGACCACACAGCTAGAAGGCTGCAGCCTGGACTCAAACCCAGGGTCGTCCACCTCCAAAACCTGTGTCCTCAAGCATTGTGCACCGCTGGGGTGCAGCAAACTTTTCTGACGTCCCAGTTAAAGGGTCTTCAGGACTGCAGTGCTCGCTCGCCTCCCAGTTCCAAGTCCAGAGGGTCTAGCTGCTCAAGCGCACGCGTGCAAACCCCATCTCCTCCTCCAGCAGCCTTGCTTCTTTCCGGGAATCTGGGCCCACCCCACTCAGTGACAACACGGCTCTCCGGCATCCCTGGTCTGCCAGCGAGGCCACGGCAGAGAAGGGGGCAACACGAATACATGGAACATCATCATGGAGAGGGCTCCGAGGGGGAGAAGTCAGCACTGAATGTGGTCACAGATAGAGGGGGAAGCCATGGAAGGCCAGTCTGGGATGGACTCCACTGTGTGGAGGCTGAATTGGATGATGCCAGGGGCACAGGTCACCAGAGGGGACAGGTGAGGTGGGGACACCAGGGGAGAAACAGCTTAGCTCCCAGGGACAGGGTGTAATCCCACTGGAGTGAAAATTCTGCAGTGTTCTACAACTTGCTAATGCCTGATGTGGGGCTTGCCTTGCGTGGACATCTAAGATCCTATGGGGATCCCCTTGAGGGACCATCTTAATGGCAGGTGACCATGCTTTTAATGGGCTGCCCTTTTTAATGATCAGCCCTTTGAGCTAAATCACTAGGGAGGATGGAGTCCTCATGGCACCCACGCTCAAGGGACTCGTCCTGCCCAGGACTGGGGTGGGGGGAGAGGGCGGGTACTTTTGAGGTTTTTGAACTTGCTCATGCTTTGCAGTAGCAAAACCTGGAAAGCCAACTGCTCCACAGAATGGCTGCACCTCAACTGTGTCAAGTCGGGACAGAGTAAAACAGGGTGGCCACGGCAGGTAGTCCCCACTCTCTCAGGACGGGGAGGTATGCATAAACACAGCAGGGGCTACCTGCCAGGCTCGCCAGCTTCCTTGGAAGCAGTTAATGGAGGAGTGAAGGAGCACACTGGGGAGGAAGAGGAGACAAAGGTTTGCAAGGCTCAGTGTTGGAGAGAAGAGTCCCTCCCTCTGGGTGAGGGACGCAAGATGGAGCTCAACACTAGGAGATGGGAAGGAAGAAATCCCCAAGAGCAACTGGACTCGTGGCCAGGCCAACGCCAGGCTGCTCCCAAAGATTTCCAGAAGACCCACTGGCTAGGCTGGAGGAGCACCACACGCACTGAAGCGAAAGCGCAGGGAAGACGGCCACCAGGAAGCCACGTCCTCTCCCGGCAGAGCCGAGCTGGCTCCTGGCACAGCTGCAGGGGGCCCAGTCCACTAGTGACCAGGAGGCTCAGCCAGACAGAAGCAGGGGCCCAACCCCTGCCAGGCCAGGCCACATGCACGAGGCAGCCCCGAGGTTACTTACTCCTCGAGAGGGAGCCAGCTCCTCGCTGCTCTGGCCAGAGGAATACAGATTGACATATTCACCCTCACCAGCTTCCTCACTGGCGTGTTCACTCTGGGGGAGACAGGATGAGAGGAGACGCACATGGGACAGGCCCTCTAGCCGGCCCACACGCTCAGAGAGGGCAGCCCACGGGCTGGCCCTGACCAGGATGCTCCTCTCATGAGAAAGAGAAGACGGCAACAGCGAGCACTTGGTTCTCCTTGGGGAGCTCCCCCAGGCTCAGAGAACAAAGCTGCGTTTGCCCCTCTTGCTTCTGTGTCACAGGGGACCCATGTTTCCTTCTTCCCCAAAGATGTCAAGGGCCTTTCAGACTGTCCTGGAGGCACACCTCCCTACTCTGCTGCACTGAGGACCACAGGAGTCCCTTGTATGGGGGCAGGCGGTTGTGGAGGGAGAGGCAACACATCCAGACCACGCAACACACTGGAGAGCTGGGTCCCACCTGCCTGCGTCTGCTCTGCCCCACCTGCTCGTCCACGTCCGCTCCCACCTGTGGGGGCAACTCCCCGTGCCCAGATGCAGTACTCAGTCCACTGAACAGACAGGAAAGCAGGTCCTCCGTCCTCAGCACCACATGCAACGAAACACACAACTGCCTTTGGTCTCTGTCAGAGATCTTTGGACCTTGCTTCCAAAGGTGTTTGTATCTTTCTCTAAAAACCACCAAACAGAAAACTAGCATTTTCTATCGTATGCTTATGATAACTGTCTCTAAATGGTCACTCTCCTTCTGTAGAAATCAGATCCCTACTGTGATGGGAATTCTATATAGAAGGTTCGATTTCTGTTCTGGAAACAGACAGGCTACCATTTCCCCTTGTGACCTTCCAGAGACCTCAATCCAGCTACGCTGCTAATGGGCACCTGCCAGCGACAGACCTGACTGCTAGTGAGGGAGGAACAGTGGTACTGCTTTCTCAGAACGTGCAGCCCCATGTGGAGCGGGTGTGTGCTGAGTTCTCACCGAAGGCGTCTGGGGCGAGTCAGTGAAAGAGGTTTCGGAAGGAAGGCAGACAGTGTTCCCATGAAAGCTGCTCTCCTGAGAAGATGAAAGAGGCCCGTCCACGGTGCTGGGAGGCGGACTGGCTACAGTTGGCACCACTAAGTCAGAGCTCTGAGACGGGTGCACAGGTGGGAAATGTGGAGAGGAAGAGGAGGTAGACGGAAGGAAAGGTGGAACGGAAGCTTGGTTGTGAGGCACGAAATCCTGGGAGTAGGACCTAAACACAGATTTATACTACAGAATCAAAGTGGAAAACAAACACAAAAACGAGAGGATGGGAAGAAGAAAACAGACAAAAGAAAAAGCAGTTAGATTAACTCAGCTGAGCTGCGACAGGCTGTTCACAGTAATTCTAACGAGGACCACTGACCAGGCCAAACCAACCCCCGTGGTCCTCTGGCCTGAGGTCCCCAACCCAGCGCGTCCTCCCTTGAGAGCGGCCTGAAGCCTGACTAGTGTCATCCTCAGAGCCTAAACAGCAGGACGCGGGTGCCCCCAAAGGACAGCGAGCCCCACACGCTGTACAGTCCCGTCCTTTGCTTTGTCAGAGAATTAAACCCACACAACTCAGTCTACGCCTTTGGTCCTTTTGGGAACCTTGTGGCTAAATTCAACATGACACCTAGTCATATTTACCTATTTTGCATCTTTGGGACAAATCTCTTCAGTTTTATCCCTTCAAAGTCAAACACTGCAGGCTTTTAAATAGTGTAATCCACCTCAAATCCTTTCGGAAGAGAAGGGCATAAGCCTTAAAAATCATTGGAAGAATTGTGCTATCCAAACACTAAAAGTTTCTACGAGTTCATTTCTCTTCCTCCCCAATCTTTCTTTCTTTTTAACAAATGAAGTGATCTTGTGACGCCTCTGATGTCACCTCAGAGCTGCAAGGTTACACTCTCCCAAATTCTCACTGAGAGAGAGAAATCTGAGGTCAGGCTGAGAAGCGACAGCCAATGCCCACAGCTTCCTATGCTGCGGGAGGAGGGCCTGAGGAGCTCTGGGACCATGACCACCAGGCTCAGAATCCGACGACGTCTTCATGTCCTGCGAGGGGTCTGCCAACACGCTGCTGTCACAGGGAAATGGGAGAGAAGCGTGTGGAAGGGACAGTATCTGAAGGCCTCGCCAGGCTCACTTGCCCACTACAGATGCTGAAACTCGACAAAAGTCAAACCCAACACAAATGTGCACATTCACTCAAAGGTCCTCTGCATTTTGGCATGGGATTTTTGGAACCCATGGACAAAAAACAGGAGGAGGAAGCAACGCAATTTTAAACTAACAGGTTAAAACTACCCCTATCTTTCAGCGGCGTTGCAAAGCTACACTTTAACCTGGACAAAGAGCTGCTGTAGCTCAAGGGACAAGCAAGCGCTCCCTCTGCCCTGCCTGCCGCCAGCCCCTTCCCGGCTGTGCGGACCAGGGTCCTTGTCCCTCCTTGGTGAGGCCAAGGCCCTTTCACCCCCGCGAGTTCCAGGAGCTGTTGGTTTATATCCAGGACACTGCCCTAGGTACCTCCCCATTCTTACGCGGTTTATTTCCCCATCTAACTTACAAACTCAAGGCCAACCCTCATACAGGGTCAAATGAATTAGAAGTGCCAACATACAGTCTGACCAACCGACACTGAGGGCTTGGATTCCTGCTAGAAGTGAAGTTCTGTTCACATCCCTTCTTTTTAGAAAAGCTGGGTGAGTGGCCACTGGCTCAACACCCCAGCTCAGCTGCTCCCATCCCGAGGGCTGTGGAACCTCAGCATCCGCAGTGCCAGCACGAGCCAGGTGCCACATTTTGGCCTTTCAGAGAAACCGTCCAGACCTGGGGTGGTCACCCCGGGCCTTGCTGGGGATGGCAGCAGGCTGAAGTGTTGGGCTTTTGGGGTCCTCCATTTCATCTCTGGAGGATGCTCTTCCACTAGTGAGATTCTCCCACTGGCTGGGAAGGTCCGTGGAAGACAGTGAGTGGAGCCCATCAGCCAAGGGAAGGGACGGCCTGTCCCTGGGGGGCCACTTTGAGAACCCCCACACCACTGCTTCAGGCAGTGACCTCAGTCTCAGGCGGGAGCTCAGTTCTCAGATTTGGCAGATGCTCGTTCCCAACATGGAGGCAGTGCCATGAAATCTGCTAACAGATACCTCTCCCTTGTCCGTGAATCCACTGAGTCTAAGATTCACGTTCAATGGCCTGAATGTTCATGTCCCTCCAAAAGCCAGATGTTGAAATCCTAACCCACAAAGATGAGGGGGTTAGGACAGGGGGCCTTTGGGAGGTGCTTAAATCACGAGGGTGGAACCTTCAGAAATGGGACTAGTGCCTTTCATAAGAGATGCCTTGCCCTTCTGCCATGTGAGGATACAACAAAAAGGCTCTGACTCAGAAGAGGGGGCCCTCACCCAACCACACAGGCACCCCGATCTAAGAAATAAATTTCTGTTGTTTATGAGCCATCCAGTCTGTGGTATTTTCTTATAATAGCCCCAATGGACTAAGACAAAGGCCAGCTCTTTCTGGAGTCCCAGCTCTGTCCTCGTTACCGCCCCCCATGTACACACACGAGCACTAAGGCAGGCCCTAAAGTCACTGAGCACCGGACACACACACGAACAGCTTCTGTGTGACCACGAAATGTGCTCGGGGTGGCAGGCTCCCACTCATGCCTGCCTGTTCTGGGAGATGGGACACAGGTAACTGCTAAGAGGACGCATTCTCAAGTCACAGGGACCTGGGCTCGGGTCCCGGCCTATCTCTTTCTACCTGTGTGACCTTGGGCAAGTGACTTAAGTTCTTGAGCCTCAGTTTCTTCACCTGTAAAATGGGGATGAAAACAATGGCACTCTTCTCAGAGGGCCTCTGTGTGGATTTAATGAGATGACACCCTGTAGGTGCCGAGCACAGCACTGGCATGTAACAATGTCAGCTCTCCTCCCGTGCTCTCCAAAATACCAATCTGGGAACCACTCTAAATAACAGGGCTGAGGCGTTTAATAGGGGTCCAACACATACTTAGTGATGAGGGAATATTTAGGAATGGATTCTAATATTAGCATGAATTAAAGTGCCTAGAACATTGCCTGACTCACAGCAGTGTCTCAGTTTTCAGTGTGGCAGGGCCAGACCGGCTTCACTCGCTGCTCAGGTGCAGGTCTGCAGTGGGAGGCTAGGGAAGGAGGCTCAGACGCCACCAGGGGTGTGGACCCCAGAGGAGCGGGGCGGCCAGCAAGGAGACAGGAAGGAGGTCTGGCTTCTCTCGAACAAAGCGTCCTGGCCTGCCCCGCCCTTCCCACCCGCCTCCCTCCTAGCCTGTGAGCAGCTCTGGTATTCGAGCCATGCAGTCATGCTGGGACAAGAGCCAAGCTTAAAAGTACCTTCAAGGGGGTGGGGAGATGCAAGGGGCTGCTCTCTAATCACCAGAGAGCGCACAGTGCCCCTCCGCAGCTCTCCAGAGGGAGGGCCGCCTCCGGGCTCAATACCATACCATTTTCAACAAGTCCAGTCTCCAGTGATTCCCCAGAGAAATACTTCCAGGCCCTTTAAGTTCGTATTTATTCATATGGGCAGGGAGAAAGGCAGAGCTGGCCGCTGAACAGAAACACCACTTCACCACAGCCCGGAGTTTATTTTAGGATCTGGCTGGTGCCGGCTCTGCTTCTGACAGAGCTGCTGCACTCTCCGCAGCAGGAATTTTTATTTATAGCCACAGTAAGACTGTTTGGGCTGAGGATTTTATAACACGAGGGGCTGCCTGTCTGGAGACTGCAGAAGGTCTAGGCGTGCCAGAGCAAGTTCCTGGGAAGGGAGAGCAGTTAGGAGGGGGGCCTTGCCCCCAACGTCAGCCTGATTACACAGTCAAAGCACCAACAAGGACCGTCTCATGACGATGACGACGGTGATGATGACAGTTACTCTTACTGAATGCTTCCTGCTGGTCCGACGGAACCTAAGGGTTTTGCAGGAATCATCTCACTTTTACACAAAATGCTGTTATGATCCTCATTACAAAGATGAAGAAACAGGCTGGAAGGCCAGGCTGGTAAGAGATGGTGTTGAGACAGCCCATCGCACATTCTTTGAGTATTCTGAGCACGTGACAGTCCCTAACCATGCAATCCCACGGCTCTGCAGGATATAGCCTATCAACCCCACTGGGAGATCTCCTTAGTTGAGCGTTCTCTGATGACCAGCATGCAAAAGGCAGTGAGCTGATGCTTAATATACATGCCAGGGATGCAGAGGAAATATCTGCCCTCATGAGAGATGCAGGAAACAGCAACTCACTCTTGAAAACACACACCTGAAGTAACCAAGAGTCTTCTGGTGTAAAGGATGATGGAGGCTGATGACCTTATATGTCAGCGTGTGGCCATTCACACACTAAAAGGCACTCAAAGCCACTCGAAGCTGGCCAGGCACCAGTTTTCAGTGACACTTTCTCTCCATTATAGTCCTGGCATGAAAAATGACTAGGGATGGGCCCTGTGTTGTGTTGGCAAGAAAGCAGATCTTTAAATGAAGAATTCTGATTCCTCAACATAACAGACACTCCATTTAATTCCTTGGATTACCAAGAAAGAAGACCAAGGGTGCCACAGAAGGCAGTCAGAGTGCCAGCAGCTGAGGGCTAGCGATACAGGCCAAAGGACCTTGATTGGAATGGCTGCTCCACAGTGACGTGAGCTCCAAGCTTTGGAGAACTTTCAGCTCTACCACTTATGGGGAAATGTGATCATCTCTGTGAATGGCCTCACTGTCGTGTGAACTGTTTGGGAAGGAGAGAAGCTGCCAGAGATCGGTGATTACTGCAGACTCCTGGCACAAGCAAGGCTTATGACTCCAGTGTTTTTGGATGCTACTTGGCAAAACAGATAAGCTACCGGACACCTGGTTTTCAGGTTTAAATTTTTATCCATCCTTTGTGAGAAAGCACTGAAGGGAAGCTGCTGTCCTAGTGTGGTTTGGGCTTCCTTCCCTTGCAGAGAATCACCGGGAACCACACAGCTCAGCACTGGTCCTGGGCTCAGAGCAGGCTTCCCTCACCCAGGGACTGTGAGTGTCAACACGATGTGGGGCTAAGTTATTTCTTTCTGGCGGAAGCCAAGCTTTTAGCCGCTGCACAGCATCCCACTCTGGGGCAGGGAACTCCTGGAGAGGGGCACATCTGATCTGGTTCTTAGAGATGGGCCATGAGCACTCCTCAGTCACCAGGAAGGACCCTGGATAACACTCCTTGGCGCTCCATGTCGAAACCAGAGGGAAGACTACTGGCTTTGTCTCCTCTCTCCTTCCTCCTTTCAATTAACTGCGTGTTTACGAAAGCCATCCTTTGGGTCTATCCTAGGCCCAGAGGCTCCTTCCTTCTTTGATGCCCTTGTGTTCATTTATAACAACTATGTTTTACATAATATTGAAAGAGGACTTTCCAAAGCCAAGCAGCAGATTCTGAGGCTGAAGCAGAAAGCACCTGCACGTGAGACCTCTCTGTGCTCCTGTCAAGGAGGGGAATTTTGTTGGTCGTATTGTGTAAATGAGGAGATAGCATTCATCTCATCCAGGAAAAGCAACATCAGCACCATACTGGGTCCAAAAAATATCTTCTCTCTTTTTGAATACATTTCTTGGTGGAGTCTATTTTTTAAAATCATTTGAAAATTCTAATTTGTATTTTACAACAAAAGATGTAAAAGAACAAAATGTTTTGCTCGGGAGAATTTTAGGTATCAGAATGGGCGAAACTAGAAATTTATTACATTCTTCTTACGTGACATATTTTCTGCAACCTGAATCTCAAGGTCTTCCTCGAAAACACTACATTTTTGACCGATGGTTTCATAGCTAATTATTCTCTTGCAAAAACCTCCAACACACTTTAGGACGCTCTGCATATTCACTAAATATTGACCTTAAGAGCATCAACTCTTTATAGAAAGATTTAGTATAGATTCAAAAACAGTTTGAATTCTGTTCTAGACATCTGACTGAACTATTTTTACTCAGTTTGGATTTACCCATGACAGGGCTCTAGTTTACACTTAGACTCTGTTTAGAGCCTGAAGCCTCACTCTGTCATGTGTCACAACAGGAAGGACAAGATGCACCTCTCGGTACCCAGCCTCTGCATGGACTTTTCGTTTTACCTAGCCTTACAGGTCTTAATATCTATTTACTGGCAATTAAGCAGTTCATAAATGTCAACCCAACACAGTATTTTTCACGATGGGCATCTGGAGTCTAACCTTAGCTCTAACTTAAGACTCTAAGCAAATGGTTCAGAATTTCTATTCTGGTTTCTCCATGTCTAGAATGGGGGTAAGCATTCCATCGCAGAGCAGTAAGGAAGGGCCCTTGACAAGTAGACAAGCAGCCTGAAAACATGAAGTAAAGGCAGCAGGCAATGTGTGTGGACCCCTCTTTGGGTTCCTGTCACCACGTGACCGTCACAAAGACCAGGGGGGTCCATCTGGTACCTGGCCAGATGGACTGTCGTGGATGGAGTCAGAAGTACACATGCAGCAAGGTGCTACAGTGAATTTCCTATGTCTGACGCTAGTCTGAGAGCACTGACCATCCAAAATGCCATGAGCATCAACAAAACAAGAGTCAGGAAGCCTTTAGAATGAGGTGCAGAAATGGCTGAGTCAGAGTGATTGCTTTTGTGAGCCCCCAAGGGGAGGATCTCCAAGCCCTGGTCCAGCTGTTGGGCTGTGACCAGTCCTGCGTCCTGGCATGGCCCCTGCTGTCTACCGCAGGCAAGGCAGGCTCCCTCCTGGGCTCAGGTGGGAACTGTCTCCTCCAGGGCTGGACCTTTAGGCAAAGGTGGGCTCTACACTCTCCCCTGAGGGTCTTAAAAACCTGGACAGTGCGCTGGTCTGCATGAAGCTACTTCCACAAGGCTGGGTCAAGGCTCAGAGTGGACTGAATCCGGACTTCATCCTTCAGAGGCAGTACTAACTGCGCAAGCACCCTGGGTCTTTCAGGAAGGCTGGAAAAACACAGGGTAAAAATACCCAAGGGGTCAAACTGTATTTCAAGGGCCCAGCAGACAGGAACTACTTGTGAAACTCTTGGGCCAGACAGCCAGCAGCCAGACCTCCGGGTCAGCAAAGAAAGAAAATGAGGAAGAAATCAGGTTTTTGGCCACAGCTTGGGACCAGTGTGTTGACTTGTGGGAACAGAGAGGCTATCATGTGACACTCAGCCTCAGGCTGCTCTGATGAAATGCTGGGAAGCAGGGAAAGACAGATGTGATGGCGGGGTGGAGGGAGAGAGCTAGAGGCCTCTCTGGTCACTGCTCGCTGCTTTTGGGTGAATCAAGACGTTCCTGGTCAGTTCCGTGTCACAGAGCACCTGCCACTTGCTGTCTCACCCTGAGCCATGCAGCAAGGCAGCAAGCGCGTAAAAGCTCAGCCCCCGCCCTCAGAGGACTGACAACCTCGAGAAAAGGAACCTGAGCATCACAAAGGAAAGAAAGCAACAAGCTCCCGATGTGATGATAAACACCATTACTATGCCTCCCTGCTGCCTAAATGCTGGGTGTGTCTTGTACATTACACGCTTTCCCTGCACTGTCCTGTTAGTCCTCACAACGAATGCATGCCCCCATTGGAGAGATGAAGGAATGGAGGCCTAGTGAGCTGGGGACGGTATGCTCAGGTCCACACAGCAAGTAAGGAGAAAACATGGTGGGGAAGGAGACAGGGGAAGCCAGGAAAGGTGGTGTCAGAAGAGAGAAGAAAGCAGGTGGGAGAGTACGACGAGCTGGTGCCAGCAGGAAGTGGAGGGTATGCAGGTAGTGGGCACAGGAATGGCTAGGCAGAAGCAGCCGGCAAGGCCTCAGAACGGGGACAATGCTGGATTGATACCGCAGTGACAAGGTGGCCCTTTAGTCTGACCAGCACTGAGAAGGGGACATGGCAGCAGGAAGTCGAGGAAGGAAGCCACAGTGGCCATGCTGGGCGGGGAGGAAGGGAGCGGCGATGGGCTGGAGAGAAGTGGACCAGCTCAGGGCGCATGAGGGGAAGTGCAGCAGGGCTTGGTGAGTGGGTGTGCCTGTGTCATGTGTAAACGTGGTCTGTACCTGGTGAGGGAGGAAAGACAAGATGACACCTCATTTCTTACTTGGGCAATTCAGTGGATGGTGGAAACAATCACAGAAATAACAAGAGGGGTTTGGCCGGGCAACACTGTATGAACACCGACTGGGTGCCAGTCACGTGTTAGGCAGGTGGGGCTCTAATTCCTAATCCCAGGGAGCCCCAAGTCTGGCCAGAGCCACCTGCACTTGCACTGGTAGACTACACTCTGCGGTTAGGCCCCTAAGAATGGGGAAGTGTCTGAGAGTCCAGGACTTCAGGGTCAAGTAATCTGAAACGCCCACACGACACCTGGGTGCCGAAGGGCCCTCAGACGCTCTCCCACACGATGGCAGCATGGCCCTGGTCTTCCCGATGCTGACAGCGCCAGGGGCTGCTCTGAAGGAAACCCGGGAACATCAGGCAGGCCCCTGGAGCAAAGCCCCACCGGGAGAGATGCAGTCTGAAGAAATAGCTCCCCGTGCTTGGGCCACCAGTGCTGCCCACGGACACCCCTCTCATCTCTCAGAATGGGGCAGCGCTAACCACAGCAGGAAGCTGTAAAGATAAGACGAGATCTGGCAGAAACAAGGGACAGAGGCAAGGAAGGTGGGAACTTATCTTTCCAACTGGAGGACACAGAGCACGCTGGGCCAAGCAGCGTGAGCACCCCATGGGCCTCTGCTCCACTTCCCTCACCGTACGCCATCGTCTCTCCTTTTCTCTCCATCTCCTCTCCCCTCCCCTTTCCTGTCTGGCCTTTAGACCAGTCAGAACACCAGGGTTTCTGTGATGGTTGCTGCTCAGGGCTGGTTGGTGACCAGGAGGTTGAGGAGGGGGCAGAAAAAGTGAGCGAGCGACAGATGTACTAGCAGACCCTCAGGACCCACCATGCGTCCCAGGGAGCAGCCCTCGCTGTTTCAGTGAGGGGATGGTGTGGCAGAGAAGCCCAGAGTCTACGAAGCACAGGCCCTCTGTTGAGAGCATATGTGCCGATGTATGAAAGCCTGGGTCCAACATCTCAGAGAATCACTCTCTGTCCAGAATGGGGGACCAGCTGCTTTACAGGTCACCCCCCTTTAAACAGAAGTCCTCAAGATAATACACTTGACTTTCTTGCCCTGAAGATTTTTTTAAAAAGCAAATGACAGTTATTATGAATATTTCTCAAGTTCTTCTCAAAACATGGGTCTTCTAACAGTTTTACTTATCCAGAAATCATTCTGGAAGCCAAGATAGAAAAGAAATATTTTGACAAATTTCTAGCATCTGAATAGATCTCTTGGTGAGAGTAAATATCCCTAACTTGCAGTTAGCAAGAAAGGATGTGCCATGGGGCTGGCCCGGTGGCGCAGCGGTTAAGTTCGCACATTCCGATTCTTAGCGGCCCAGGGTTCGCCGGTTCGGATCCCGGGTGCGGACATGGCACTGCTTGGCAAGCCATGTTGTGGTAGGTGTTCCACACATAAAATAGAGGAAGATGGGCATGGATGTGAGCTCAGGGCCAGGCTTCCTCAGCAAAAAGAGGAGGACTGGCAGTAGTTAGCTCAGGGCTAATCTTCCTGAAAAAAAAAAAAAAAGAAAGGATGTGCCAGAAAATAGTTTGGGGGACCGAGGAAGGTCATTTTTGTAACACCAGCACTGCAATACCTGAAGGTCACTGGCCACCCCAATGGTCACGGACCAATGCTCAATAATAACTTGGTTAAGGGTAAAGTGAACACGGATGAATCCAAAAAACTTTCTAGATTCGCACTACTGGGTTCAGACCAGAGCACATGCAAGCCAGAAAAAGGACAGGAAAAGGAAATGCAGAGGGGAATTCAGTGTGGAGGGGGAACGGCTGATGCCGGAGGGACTGGAGCTGGCGTGGAGGAGGAAGGTGGGCAGCCAACACGGGCTGGGCCTCAGTGAGAACATGGCAGGCAGCCAGAGGGTACGAGCCACTGAGGGAGAGTCTGGGGACAGGGCAAGGGACCCCGGCACCATGTCAGAAAGCTGTTTCCAGGAGGGCCTATCACTCAGACACTTACAGCGCTCTCACACATCACGAGGCCTGGCAGAATCAGAACAGGAACCTTAAGTCTGCCTCCTGGGCCCGGGGGAGGCTGCACCCAGCTCCCCACATCTTTCCTGCCCCAGTCACTCATCGTTTCCCCAAACACCTTCTTCCACGAAACCAGCCTTAATGCCCCAGACATCACCCTCAGGTCTGTGTAGCTGAAGGATTACGGCACAGGCCAGGAAGGAAGGGAAGTCTGTGGACCAGGGGCTAACACTTCTGTGGAATGAGAGCTAAGCAGATGCAGCCAAAGACTGCAAAGAGGAGAGTGGGCACCACCCAGGAACAGGAGTAGGAACACAGCTGGGGACAAGCGGTGGGCAGCGGGGAACAATGAAAGCCCAGCCTGAGCCCCCGAGGGAGCAGCTCAGGAAGTAGCTGGTTTCAGTTAAGGTGTAGGGGCAAGTGGCTGATCCTGAGGACACGTGGAAGGGCTGGCTATTGTCACTCCCCTTCAGCTGGCTCTCCCATGACCTCTGTCCTTGAGTGCTTACATTTGAGGAAAACTTCCAGAATGCATGTGAGGCTTTCTAGCCCCCATCCTCAGGCAGGTCCCTCGGTGTGGAACACCTTTGCCTTGCTTTCCTTGACCTTTACCTCCCTGAAATCCTAACGGCCCTTCACGCCACAGCTCAAGCACCACCTCCCTCTGCCTGCCCTCATTGCGGCTCCACACCGCGGGGCTTCCACTGACTGGAGCTCTTGTGCCCTTCCTCACACCCCACTTTAGCATGAGTTTCTTGTATGTCCATCTCTTCCGCCTCCTGAATTGCAAGTGCTTCTCAAGGATAATGGGTGGTCTTCCTTGCCCTGGATCCTTCTTGCTGCCTGACCCACACAGGAGAAGCCCTGTGCTTACTGACGCTGGGTCTTCCACCAGGACCGCGGGAAGAGAGCCCCCTTCAATTTAAACTGGTCAGTGAGGTTACTGCTCTCCAAATTCCCTTAGCAAGAGGTTTCCAATGGTTAGAATCTTCCGGCAGAGGTAACAGGTCACTGGGCCAGGAGCCACACGAGGTGTCTTCAGATTTGACAACTGCTCTATTCCTAAGCGGCACCCTTTCAGGATTCCATGTTGGACCGATGCCACAGGCCCAGGAGTGAGGGAATGAAGAAGTCTGGGAACAAAGGGCTGCTCTGATAGCGGTCCACAGCCCTTGGTCCGGGCCCCATCTTAGGATGCAAGCAGAGAACACATGAAGAATATGTTGGAATCACACTAAATCACTTCTCTGGGGTTTCAGCATACCAGATGCCAAACGTTCCAAACATTTAGGCTACTACTAAACGTTCTCGAGGCCTGGGGGACTTTCCTGTTAATGAAGTGAAGCACCTTTATCAGCTCCCTCTCCGTGGGCTCCTCTGCTGCCGAGGACGCGATATTTCCGCTGCAAGGTGCCTTAAGACTCCTCCATGTCTCAGGGATGAAAACTATGATGTACTCACACCCAAGCTTAATTAAAATGCCCTCAAATTTTCTTTCACTCTGTAGCAAACAGCCCAATTCATTGAGCAGTCCAAACTGCTCAAAAGGGATATTGTAGACAGTCTTAGGATAACTCACACTTTCTGTTCATGCAAGGGAAAAACAGTCAAGAGCAAGGCTTGTCTAAAGGCCCAGTTTTGTAAGATTTGTGAAAGGAGCTTGCCAGAGGTGCCGGCTGAGGAAACAGAGGGCATCTGTGCACAAGGGCAGGGCCCAGGGGAGGGATGTTTGGTCTTTCTGTGGCACATTGAGGGTTGCGGAGGGCTCTAAAAAGCTAGGCCCTAGCACCCAAAGGAAGAATGCATCCCAGGGTCCTCACAACAGGCAGGACCGTCTCAACCTGGGCACTGCACAGCTGGCAAACACGGTAGCCGAATGAGCCCACACTGGGAACCCCAGCTTGGACAGGTCTCTAAAAGGCACCAGGTCCATCGCATCATGTACAGAGGGAAAGAGAGTCCACAGAGGAGAAGCCATTCGCCCAGGTTCTCATGTGCAGAATTAGAACAGAACCAAGACCAGAAGCCAGAACTTGAAGAGCAAGAGCAACAATAATAAACTTTCTCAGTCTACTATGTGCCTGGCAGTTTCCTAAGACTTTACTCAATCCTCACTTCAGAGGATAAGAGGCAAGTAGAAGCATAATGGCAAAGGAAGGAGGTGAGGCCCGCGGACGAGAAGTGAATTGCAGAAGGACAAACCGATCTGAGAGGAACCAAACGTGGCTCTGGGCCAGAGCTTGTCCCCTGCAGCCCGGTTTCATTTCATTTTAACGGGGCACAGGGAGCGCAGTGGCGGTTCAGGTTCTTGGACAGAAGACTCCAGCAAAAGACAACAGCCCAGCACTGTGTCCCCCCAGTTTCAGAAGTAAACGGTCCACACAAATGGCTGCGTCCACCCCTCCCGCACCCACGCCCCTTTGCAGTGGGATGTGGCAGCAATTTCCACCAAGAGGCGGAGTCTACCTCCCTGTTCCCGGGATCTGGGCTGGCCTCTGACTTAACCCAGAGCTCGCCGTGGAAGTGACGGTGCTAATGCTGAGCCTGGGCCTGAGGACACCTCGCATGCTTCCACCGGCTTCCCTGGGACCCTGCAGCTGCCACATCAACGAGCCCAGGTCAGTCCGACGGAGCTGACAGGTCTTACGGATCACAGGCCAATCAGCCCACCGCCCCAGCTGAGGCTCCCGAGATGTGAGCAAGCACAGCCCACACCAGCCACGCCTGGCCCAGATCAGCACCACCACCCTACTAACCTGTGTCCTAAGCAATAACAAATGGTTACTGTTGTTTTAAGCCACTAAGTCTTGGGGTGGTTTGTTACACAGCAAAAGGTAACTGATACAGCCCTCAAACTCAAACTCTGTCATGCCCTGGTGAAGCCTGCTCCCCATGCCTTGCTTCCTATGTGGAAAACACTCCTCTTTAAACACAGAACACTTACAGGGCTGACCCAAGGCCCAGTGGGAGATCAGAATAAAAAGGCCAAAACGTCTCTTCCAGTTTATGCCTGAATGATGACGCTCCAAGTGTGGCTGCCAGCATTTCCCATCCCTAGCCCTGCCCCACCCGCCAACTGACACAGGCCCTGGGGCCACAGACCCCACCCTGCGCACCCTTCCCATCTGGCGCGGGGGTCGGCAGGGCAGAGTCAGCGGTGGGCAGCAGCACACATGTCGGGAGGCACAGGCCACAAATGAAGATCACGTTTCACCAGGTTCCAGGTAAAAAACGGCAGGGAGCGACTCACCGAGGACACAGGTAAGTTGCCGTGCCGGCTGAGAAAGGAGTTAGAGACGGACACACTGATGCCCTGAGCGGCACTGCCGTCCTCGGGGGTGAAGGCCACTTTAGTTTGCTGGACACAGTAGGAGACAGAGGAGAAGGAAGAAGCAGCATAGGAGGCCTGCTGGACAGAAGGATGAGGAGGAGACAGGGCAGGAGGGAGAAAAGCAGAGAACAGTCAGGCAGGTACAGGCAAAGGCCAAACAGGCTGCTGCCTAATTCTGCTCGGACACTCGCGGGGGTGGGTGGCTTCCTGGCTCAGTTCAGGGATCGAAGATGCCTGCTGAAGGCTACCTGGCTGAGGGGTGCCCTCCTTCACTTCCCTATGAGATTTAAAAAGTTAGCTTTCATACAACTGTGTCCACTGGAAGGGTGGTAAGGTGGAAGGAGGCCAAGCAGGCTTGGAGCCAGGCAGACCTGGGTTTATTTAGGGCCTCAAGTTCCCCCCCTTTGGGGAGCAGACCGCACAGTTATTCACGCTTCAGTAGAGTGCAGACCAGGAGCCAGGCTGCCTGGTGTGAAGCTGGGCCCTGCCATTTGTGACCTGTCTGGCCTTGGGCATTACTTAAAGCTCCCTGTGCGTCAGGTTTCTCATCTGTAAAATGGGGACACTTTTGTGTAGGGCTGTATACATGTGAAGAACGTAGAACCACGCCTAGGACAGTGTACATGGGCCAACAGGTATGAGTAATTATTACGCCCATTTTTGTCTGTAAAATGGGATAACTCTTCACCTGCATTTGAGAGAGGGTATGCCAAGCAGCCAGCACAGGACATGTCATGTGGTATGCCTGGGCTTCAGTCAGAGTTAGGCTTGGTCCCCAAATCTTCCACTTCTTCTTTTTTTTTTGGTGAGGAAGATTGGCCCTGAGCAAACATCTGTGCCCATCTGCCTCTATTTTGTATGTGGGATGCTGCCACAGCATGGCCTGATGAGCAGCGTGTAGGTCCATGCCCTGGATCCAAATCCATGAATCCTGGGCCAGTGAAGTGGAGTGTGTGAACTTAACCACGATACCACCAGCCTGGTCCCAAAAATCTCCCGCTTCTAGCAGTGGGCTTTGAGTAACTCCTCCAGCTCTCTCAGCTTCAGTTTACTTAAAATGTGAGGATTGTGTGAAAGCCCCACTGCCTACAGGTGTTCAATAGGGTGTTTGCCCAACTCCAGGGGCTCCCTGGCAGGCCCCTCCTGGGGCTCCCCTGACCACTGCCCAGCCAGACTGCCTGGCCAGAGCCCAGACAGGCTCTGATTCCAGTGTGCTCATTAGGGACCTGTCCTCCAATACTCTGAAGCCTGTGGACCCCACGCTACAGAGAAGATGCCCAAGGATGGGCAAGGGGCACCTGTGGATCCTGGCGGGAGGGGCTGAGAATATTTCAAACCTCAACAAAATCTGGCTCAGATGTTTAACCACATATTTTAGGTTAGGGGTCCCCGGGGTGGGCATTCGTATTTCTGTGGTGAAGATCACTTTCTGAAATATTTTCAGACCAATTCAGACTCCTATTCGGGCATATTCAGGTGTTTGTAGGGCACATGGGGCAGGGGAAGAACTCGGACTCTGAGTGCAATGGGTGAGACATGGTTAGCTGGTGGCAGGACTAAAACCCTGGCCCCCCAGCTCCGTGCTCGGCCTCTGCTCTGCTAGACCAGATTGCCTCCCAAGAGGCTGGCTGTGGTTCTGCCTGGTCAGCCCCTAAGTCCACTGAATGCAGGAAGGCTCGGGGATTCCTGGGGCCAGGCATCACACCTGAGGGCCAATCACAGGACTGCCGAGCCCCAGGCGGCTACGAGGAGTAACCCAGGGACCCTTGTCCTCTAGTTGGCAGCTGCCTCCCAGGAAAGTCAGAGCAGCACCTTCGTGTCCTCTTGCAATGGGTACAAGATGGCCCAGAGAGCCACACTGGCCCCCTCTCTGGTTAAAATGCTGCCAGATTGGCTAGTATATGAGCAAAACAGCACATGCAGCTCTGAAAAAGTCAAGAATCTCCTTCTGGGGTGTTCTCTGCCTGGAGAGCATGGCTGGATGGGGTGCTTGGATTCTGAAACCTGACCAGAGTCCACCTGGTCAGTCCCCTGGTGGCAGAGAAGGCGGTTCAGAGGGCCGCAGCAGGCACACCCGCCTGCCCCCCGGCCTGGGCCCGGGTTCTCACAGGCTGCTCACGGCAGGACAGCCTGCCTTCTGTGCTGACTGGGGCTTCCTTACCTACGTGGAGTCCTTACCCAAGAGGTGTTTTTTTTTAAAGGAGGAAGGGTGCCATGGCTGAAACACAAAGTGGCTTTGTTTAAAGCCATCCTGCTTCAGTAGGACTTGTTTTCCCGGGACTGTCCCTGGCCAGGGTGGGCTGTACGTCCCTCTGCACAGTCAGACCCATTATGTAAATCCAGTCCCAGATGGCCACACACAGACCCTGGCCTGGGCTTTGATTGAGTCCCTCCTTTCTGGGAGGTCTATATTGGAGCCAAAGAAGAGAGAAAAAAACACAAGAGACTGTCAGCAGAGAAAGCAAACATTCTGAGTACAAGCCAGTCCCAGCTGCATGGGGCTGCTCTGGAAAAGAAAGGCATCTCCCCAAGGTGGGGAGATGGCAGAGCAGGCAACAGGCTGCACGTGAGCATGTCAGGAGGAAGTGAGGGCACCCACGCGGGATATGGTGCGTCAACACCAGCCCAGGGCCCCGGCCCGGAAGAACAGACGGTTGAACCTGCCTCCAGGAGGGATCTAGTTCCTGGAGACCTGTCAGGATGGGAAGCTCTGGTCCCGGTTGGCAGGACAGAGGGAGACCTGGGAGGGGCCCGCTTACCAGCTGCCGCTGCTTGGGGGGCAGAGCAGGCGGTGGCGCCAGGTCCTGCAGGGCGTCTCCGCTGCTGAAGGAGTCGTTGAAGCCGTACACCTCCATGAGGAGCTTGTTCTTCTGCTGGTAGATGTGCTCGTTCTGCGGCGTCTGGTAGAACATGGAGGGCTGCGGCTCCGAGTAGTCCTCGAGCAGCTGCATGTAGGCCAGCACTGCAGAACAGAGAGTGGGTGGGTGGCAGCCCCTCGCCTTCTGGTGCTGGGGAGAGAGCTGGAGCGGGTCTGGGTGGGGGCCGCCGTGGAAGAGAATCCGCCTCCCCTTCCCCTCCCAGCGGCCTGGCTGAGCTCCAGAGAAAGCACACTGGGGCAGTGAAGCCCTTCTGGGTGACGCCACAATGGTGGATAAACGTGTCAGAACTCATCGACTGCATGACCCCCACAGAGAAGCCTATGTAAGTTACGGACTCTGGGTGAACGTGAGGCATCAACGTAGGTCCAGCGACCATACCAGATGAAGCACCTCTGGTCGGGGAGGTGACAGTGGGGGGCCGTGCATGTGTGGGGGCAGGATACACGGGAACTCCCTGTACTTTCCGCTCAGTGCTGCTGTGAACCTAAAACTGCTCTAAGAAATAACGTCTATTTTAAAAAATGCTTGTTGGGGCACTTCACTCCCTTGCCAAAAAGCTCTCGGGGGTTTCCAGGCACACTCGAGGGACACAGGCCTCTGTGGGGCTCACGGGGTTTGCCACAGCTGGACGATCCCAACGCACCACTTCCTGTTCCTCTCAGCTCCAGCTCTGCTGTGCCCTTTCCGTTCCTGGAACACCCACAGGGATTTCTGCATAGGCTGTTCCTGCTACTCTTCCCTCAGCCCTGCTGGGCCCGGCTCCCTCCTCCACAGCTCAGCTGAGCAGCGACTGCCGCGAAGGCTCCTCGAGAGCGGTCCTGGCCTGGCAGCTCCCTCGGCCGCCATTCCCTTCCTTTTTGGTTTTTCCCATGGTGTGTCAGGAACTACCTGTGGGCTTTCTTCACTCATCTGATCTTTACTGAACACCTACTGTGTGCAAGGCACTGACTCAGGGAGAACCCCCTGCGACGTGGAGCTGACTCCCTAGGGAGACAGAAAACAGCCCGAGGTGGGGTGGACGTCAGGGAGAAAGGCTTCCTGTGGAGAACAGTGAAGTGGGGTGGCGATGGGGTGCTTCTCTAGGATCCGGATGAATGGTGTGAGGACCGGGGAAAGAGTCTTCCACACGAAGCTATGGGTCAGCAAAGGCCCAAGGCCTGGATGGGGGGCCGGGTGGGCAGAGCACAGCTGGCAAGGGGGAGTGAAAGGAGGCGAGGTGATACCTGGGAGGTGCCAGGGGGCTGTGTGCATGAGGCGAGGAAGCAGGCTTGATGCGGAACTGGTGGGAACCCACGGAAGGGCCCCCTCGCGGGCTGCACCTAGAACTGCTCTGCCTTGAGAAGACAATTCTGGGGCCGCTGTGGCTGTTCAGGTGAAAGGTCGCAGTGGGATAGGGTGGGCGTGGGGAGAATGGTTTGGTTCAGGACATATTTTCAGAGCAGACGCAACAGGATTTACTGCCTCTTACTCAAGAGGTGAAGCTCCAGGAGGACAGGGACCACGTCTGTCCTGTCGGCTGATGTAGCATTAGTGCCTGACACACAGGAGGAGTTCACAAATATCTGTATTTGTGAATGAATGAAGGAATGAATGAACACAAGTCCCTCAGCATCTGTCCCCACCTAGTGACTTGCTAAACCAGGCTACAGCCCCCAGGATGTGTCTCGTAAAGCCCTAACTGGGTATGCACGAAATAACAGCCACTATACTCACTCTCCCCTTCCAGCTGAAAGGCTACAGAACACCCTGGGAGAAGGACAAATGGGGAGAGTACTCCAATTCAAACTTCTGCATCCCCTCCACCCTAAACCCCAGAAATCCTAAACCTGCCCTAAATCCTTCAGAAACCCCAGCCTTTGCCATCGCTGCCATCTGATGCTAAGCTGCTGCCTCCAGGCGGAGCTGCCTGCACCTACGCGGCCCGCCCACTGGCAGGCTCCCACATCGGTGCAGTGTGGGATCACTGACAAAGAGACCTCAGCAGCAGACAACAGCAGAGACCTCACCCGCCCAGGGAGGTGAGAAGTCAGAGAACAAAGGGCTCGGCTATCACGTCTCAGTGACCTCATCCTTGCAGGCACGCACTCCAGAGGCAGGTGAGGAGCCCTCAGCTCTCACATGGGGGTGTCAGTAAACACTTTCTTCCTGACTTTTGGAGGGTAGTGATCCAAGCCCCATCTACAGAGTCAGGCCCTTGTGAAGCCTCCCGAGGGTGCTATGAGAAGCGACAGTTTGGAGCTGACTGTGCTCAGTCATCTGGTGTCCTTGTGAACCTGTGAGGGCTGGGTTGGAGGAGAAACCCTTTCTCTAATCCCCATCTACCCCTGTGGACTGGACCCCGCACTTGACACTCCCTAGGGCAAAGTCTGGGTAAAGGCAGGCCTGAAACCCCGGACCACCTTTCCCCTTCGTTAGGGAACGGAGGAGGCTCCCAGGTGTTAGGACATCCCTAAATACAAGGATGTGCCGATGCTTGGAGGGAAAGGCACTGCCATGCCCCTTGACACCTGGGTTAGGAACCAGGACTGTACTGACACGGTTGCTACACATGCACTAAGAGGAAGCTGAAGTGACGATGAGAGCGGAAAGAAAAAGCCCTGGGTTTGAAAGCAAAGGAACTTAAGGTCGTGTGTGGCAGGTGCAGGTGTGGCCAGGATCTACGTGACCATCCTGAGTGGTGCTTTCCCCTTGGGTCACGTCACAAATGCCATGAGCACCTGCTAGGTGGAGCTGAGATTCAGACACCAAGAAAAAGTGGCAAGGACAATTCTGCAAGGCTTAATTTTGTATTTTCAAATAACCACAAAGTCAGATGCTTAACTGGAGACCTAAACCAGCCAGAAAATTAAAGAAGGACACAGACACTTCACTGAGGAAGGCAGTCACAAGGTAGGGAGATGATCTCGCTCTTCTCTGCACATTTGGGGTTCAGGTAAATAGGAAATGCCTTTCTCCTGGTGTGTCTTTCAGGCACCCTTCACTGAAGGAGGCGGCTCAAAGTCACTTTCTTTATGTAAAAGAATAATAAGAACGTCTTAGCTCCAACAAGCACTGAGCGGAACTCGGCTGGCAGGAAAGGCAGGCAGGAGAGGATGGTTTCCCCCATCAGATGGGCTGGAGCTGCTGCTCAAAGGAAAGCGCACTCACGGTTCCCCTGGAGCCCCCAACGCTTGTTCGTTAGTGCTGCACAAGCAGCACCACTAGGTTCCAGAGGAAGATGCAAGCCTAGGAAGGTGACCCAGATGTCTCCCAACTGCTCCCTAAAACGACCGAGCACAGCTGCCTCCGCCTGACCCAAATGGGAAGCTTCAACAGGCCATGAACTCCTGATACTGAAGTCCTTTTAGAGACCCGATAACCAAGCACAGAGAAACAGCAGTGATGGTCACAACCTTCTGGAAACAAGAAGGCCCAGTCCATTTCAAAGGCAGCGCAGTACAAGCATTCAGAGCCTAGAGTGGCCGGCATCACGGGAATGCTGGGCAGGCTGGCGCTCTAGAGGGCACCCGTGACTGTGGACAGCCAGCAATCAGGAAGCTTGTCTGGCACAAGGGCTTGTGGAGCTTCCCTCAGAAAGAGGGGCTGGGATCCTCAGGACGTCAAAGCAACCCAAAGAACAAGGACACTCTATGACACTGGGACTGCGCGTGTATGAGCTTTGTCCAGCAAGCCAAATAATGGATGATGATTATCTCCTTTCCCTCGAAGTTCCCATGGGGTCAGAGACTGGAACTCACTGAGGGTTCCCTCAGGGAGCCTCGAGTTTGGGGCCCTTTCACAGGGCACAGAAAAGACCACCACCTGCACAGTGGTCACTACTGAGAACCAGATAAAATCTCAACGAAGGAGTGCCAGATGCCTTCCTTCTGATCTTGGGAGCTGGGAAAACACAGGCCTGGGTCTACAGCCCAGATCTGCCACCCACTTGCTTGCTGATCTTGGGCAAAGGCTTAGTTCCTTTGAGCTCCAGTTTCTTCATCTATGAAATGGGAGCTAGTAATGCCTGCCTGGCCAGGTTGGAAGGGCTAAATAAGAGAGAGGCGTGAAACTTCAGCCCAGGACACGCCACACCTTACACTCTCAGCACTCGCACGCAAGCACTACAGACACAGATGGATGAGAGAGAGCCTAAAAATGGATGCCTGAATTAACAGGAAATATTTTCAGCCACTGGAGACTTGAGGCTGTTTGAAAGGAAACAATGGACACCTCTCCCTTTCCTTCTCTGCAGCCCCAGCATGAAGACTGCTGCCCACATCTGTTCTAAAAGCTGGAAGGGTGAGGCCCCTGGTTCCACGGCCAGGGATGCATTTTTTGCATTTGCACAGATGCAATTCCGCCCTGCGTTCTGGGTTCAGAGGATTCCTAAGAATGGAAAGGAAAGGTGTGAGGCCAGCCCAGCACAGTGCTGAAGTCAAGGTAAGGCAGGTGGAGGGGAGAGGCCAACAGCTCTCTAGACGCCTGCCTGTGTTGAGGGAGAGGCGCAGGAGGAAACGTGCCTGGCACTGCTGCTTGCAGCTCCTGCCACTAGCGCCCTGGTTTCTAACGAGCCAACTTACACGACAGATGGGAATGACATCATTAGCCCTACAGAGCCAGCTCTCCCTCCAGCTGGGGGACCACACCACCAAGGCCACTACACAAGCAGGGCAACACCCAGTGAGAAGCTGGGAAACATATTACAGCCTTGGTGGCCACCTCCTCCCATGGCTGCCCAGCTGGCCCCTGGGGCCACCCCTGCTGCGTTAACCAGGCCAGATCTCCCCCTCTTTCAGAGCAGGGCCCACTCGAGGCAGGACCAATCAGATGCTCTCATTTGGGAATTTGGAATGGAGATGCAATTTCTGGTTCATGGAATTTCTCTGCTGGATGCTTCAATTGAGGCCAGGGAATGCTGGTGCTGTGGGGCTGATGTGGCCACACACACATCCAAATGGTGACAGCCGGTCTGCCAGAGAAAACCCGAGCAGAACTGTGTAAGTGAAGCAGGGAGAGGGCGGGCAGGGAGAGAAGACAGGCCACGTGGGGCCATTAGGGGAGCTAGCAGAAGAAATAATTTCCAGTAGAACTCTACTTAGGAATTGGATGGCAAAGTTGCAGTTGCAAAATATTCAAAATACAAAAATCCAAAATTTCAGCTGTACTTCTGGGTCCTAATAACAACATATGTTAAAATATTGGTCCAATAAGTGTCCTCAGCAACTCCAACCAGGCAATGTCAGATGCCAAGTCATTAAGTGACATTCCAGTGTCTGCAAACAGAAGACAGACAGACCCTGGTAGCAGGGATCTCTCTGAACAGCCACCCTCCACACTTTCAGGGGTCCTCAGAAACTCTCTCCATGGGTGCAGGAGGCTCTACAGAAATTCGAATGTCCACCCTGCTTTACCCAGACGTGGCCGTAACCCTGTCCTGAATGCCGTGACACTTGTTTCTCTTTGTCATCAAGTGTCCAGGCCAGAAGGTCAATAGACTGCCCTCTACAAGAGGCCAAACACTCGGGCTCTGTGGAGAGCAGGCCCAAGATTGTATGGAGACTGTAAGGAGAGGTCAGCTTACCAGGCCAGCTTTAAAAACGATCACCAGTATTGACAGAACAAGGCTCCCAGAAGCGTCTGCACACCTGTGGTCTTAGCTTTCATGAGATTATGAGGCCACCAGTTTGATTCGGGTCTAATGCTTAAATAAAACATGTCACCATTTTAGGTTGCAAAATGGGTTTCCTAACAACAGCTCAACAAAAGCTTACTGTGTTTGTTTTTCTTCTCTGGTAGAGGAGGCGGTTTTTCTGGGTCACCTGTTGACTCAGGAACAGTGAAATCACCCACAAATTCGACCGAGGCTGAGGAGCCTCCTTGCTGAAAGGGGAGAATAGCAGCAAAGGACGAGAAGGGGACGGACTGGCCCGAGGCTGGGTTCTGCAGGTCGTCCTCGGAGATGTTGTCGTACTGTGAGGGGTGCCGCTCGTAGGACACCCTGCAGCCAGAGCTGTCCGCGGTCTGGGAGGCGGCGCTCCTGCGCTTCTTCTCAGGGAGAGCAGGCGGCGTGTCTGTCTGCTGCCCCAGGGCTAAGGGTCCCTCCGGCTGGGGACAGCTGCCCAGAGGCAACTGGAAAGAATGGCCGAGAAATGGAGACCCAGACTCCCCCAAGGACTCCGGCAACGGGCTAAGGTTACAGGCCACCTGCTGAGGTATCTGGTCTGCGTTGGAGAGGTCTTGCTGAAGGAATTCGTAGTCAGGATCATAATGATCTGCATTCACAACAGGACAAACAGACTTGTCAGCCACGAGATCCCACAGAAAGACACGATCCCGCCATACTTCCATCACCCAATCCCGCTCATTACAGTGCGACAAAAACTTGTCTCCCATCTCATCTCTACAGGCTCTTGCTTTATTTTATATTCTCCATTCTTCTCTCTGCTTATAAAACTAAAAACAGATGGGACTATGGCTGTTGGTATCCTATTCTCTGTACTTTTTAAATTTCTTACTTAAAAAAAAGAAAAATGCACGACCACTGTAGAAAATGTGGCCCAAAAAACCATATCAAGAAAATAAAAATCAACCACAATCCCATAATCTAACTATTAATCTCTGTTTACAGTTTAATGTAAAGACTTAAAAGTCTTTTTCCATAGGATTCTTTTCTTTTTTTTTTAACCAAATTGAGAAAATACTGCATAAGTGGTCTTGGATTTTGTCCACTGATCAATGTATCATAATTGATTTGTTATGAGTACATATTATTCCACCAAATGGACGTGTTATAATCTGTCTGATTTCCTATTACTGAGTAGTTAGATTGTTCCCAGCTTATCGTTACTCCTAATTATGCTGAGATTAACATCCTTGGACAGAAATCTTGCTATAAATCTCTGAGTATGTTCTTAAGATAAAACTCAGAAGTGAAGTATGCAGTTTACGGGACACGAACAGCGTACTGCTCTGTAAGCCTCCTGCCAAACTGCCTTCCGCCTTTCCTCTGGCCTGCCGCGCACGCCATCAGCACTGACGAGGTCAGCAGGTGTGGCTCACTTGCCTTCCCACTCTGTCAAAGTTGTCGGGGCTCTCCCCCTTCATTTATTAGCTCTGAGCACAGACGGCTCTTAGTTTTGCCAAAGGCAGTCAAATCACACACTGACAGATTACCCATAATAACAGCCACATTTTAATATCTCCTATGTGGTTTCACATTGTTATTTCATTTAAACTTTCAACCTCCTTGAGAGACAGATATTGGTATCTTCACTTCGTAGATGAGGAAACTGAGGCTCAGATTTTGAATGACTTGGCCAAGGTCACATAGTCAATGTTTGGCATCACTGTGTGACCCAAAGAGCCACCCAGGAATGACGAGATGGAGTGTTGACAAAGATGCCCGCAGCTCACCTAGTGTTTCACAGCTTGTGTTCTGGGAGCACTGCCCACTGTCCCTGTCCAGAGAGGACAGCTGCTCGTCTGACTTGCTGAGCTTGCCTATGCTGCTGCAGGGGGACAGGCGGGGCGACTCTCCGCCGTACGAGTGGCTGCCTCCTGACAGCCGCCTCTGTGCGTAACAGTCCACGTCAAAATCCTTGTGTGGAAAAACAGAGACAAATCCAAGTCACTTCTAAGAAATGGTGGCAGAGACCTGGGGAGAGGGAATTGGTACATATACTTGGAGAAGGAAATACTGCCAAGCTCAGAAACCAGTCGGAAATCCCTGTCTTTGACGTAAGCAATAAAACACCACATCGCGACTTCTGAGAAAGAATCCTTTAGGAGTGCTCAGAGTGTGAGGCAAGGGAGGGCCCTGGGGCCAGGCTCAGATGTCCTCAGGAGATACCCCTTTGGCCCCAGCCAGCCTCCTCACCCCCACCCCTACCCCCATATGGGAACTCCTACCACGTCCTGTAGAGAGAAGGATGACTAAGGAAACTTCAACTCCTCTAAGAGGAACCCTCTCGTCATGACTAACAGCAGGGACTGAAGACCACGGGGTTTCTTTCAGCTTCAGGAGTCAAATTCCCAAACCCAAAGTCTTCCTCTGCCTTTCCAGAAGGGGCTGCATTACCTGCCTATTAATTCCAACAGGCAAACTGGAGCCACTGGTGGCTCGACTCATGGGGGCCACGACGGCCACTCGGGTCGGGGATGGAGCCGACTGTCTTTTCTTCGGTGGCAGTGCTGGTGGAGGGCTGAAACAGACCAAGAAATCCTATCAAACCAAACAAGCCAGACAGAACTCTCCAAACAGACACTAGGGCACAGAATGTGGGGTTCCTTCATTATTAGACACTTCACACCTACTTTTCACACTTTCAACTGCCATCCCACCCCCTTTAGCCAAAATACAACCTATCAATGCCAAAAAAACTAGAGTCAGAGAAATCCTTTCCTTTCCTTCTATAATATATTATACCAGTTTTCACTCTGCTGAGGCTAAAAGGCAAGCTGTTGGGAGTTCTCGGAGCGTGTGGCAAGGGAGGGTTCTGGGCTGGGCTCATGTGCGCCGGAGACACCCCTCCCAAGGAAGGTCAAACTTCCAAGGCTTCTAAAGGGTAAGAGACTGGGCTCCAAGTTCTCACCCTAAGGGCAGTGTCTTGTTTTTGGCTCATTCCACCCATCCATTCATCAAATCATGTCATAGAAGATGGCACTAGCAAAACAGGAAATTACCTATTATCAACCACCCGAATGCCAGGTAAGGGGGGCTTGGGAGGGGCGACCTCTTCATCCGTGGAGTCTGGGAGTAGCTCAGTTGACTGCGACATGCTGGTTGTCTTGTTCAGAATCTCCATCTCTCGATCTGTCAGGGGGAGCTCAGACTGGCTGGAGAATTGAAAAGAACTTGGGGTTACAGAAGGTTACAGAGCACACGCAGGTCCTGAGATGGTTAGAATGTGACCAGGGCAGGGAAATGACGGGGGTGGGGGCCGAGGAGCAGAAGCCCTGGACACAGAGCACTGGACGCTGTGCCCTGCGCTCTATGGCAGAGATGGGGTTTCGAGTCCAGCTGGATCACCAACAGACAGCAGGAGCTTGGCGAAACCCCCCTGACTCTGAGTCCCGGTTTCCTCATCTGTAAAGGAATCTTAGACTAGATGATCTAAGGCTCTGTAAAATGCTCTAAATTTATGTTTTATATTTTTACTACAGGCTTGTAGCAGAAATTGTTGCAAGGCCTTAAAACAGTCCACATTGCCCTCAGTTTACTTTCTTGATAAAGTGAAATGCTCTCAAGTCAAATCCCCAAAAGCTAACTTTTCAAAAAAAATATTCTTTCCACTCACGAAAGGAAGTCAGTCAGCAGTGCAGGTGTGGGTCACCGTGCACAATGACACACTCTCCTTAGAAAGAGTCATGTTGGCTATTGACCTTAACACCAGGCAACACTTCAAAATGTGTGCGAGCCACACACACTTCAAAGTAAAACTAGGACTCACTCAGAACTCACTGAAAAGGGAACCTGGGCCTCAAAGAGCCTACCTGATGTGGGCCGCCCAGTGTGGCTCCCATTCTTCCTCAAGTGTAGACCCACTGTGACCACAGTGACTGGAGAGTTTAGTCAGCACTCACCCGTCAGGTTTGCAGGCTGGGGAACTGGGTTTCACTGGGCTTGTTGGAGACGGATGCCCCTGCTTCTCGATGGTAAGTCTGACCAGCTCCTGCACCCCACACGAGAGAAAAGCCATGAGGCACAAGGAAAGCTCCTCACTGCTGAGTGTTCACGATGAGGTAGGTCAGCTGTCTGCCCTCCACTACAGAGCCTCATTTTTGTAGCTACAGATTTCCCACACACCATAAATGCAAGTAGAATTTGACTTAGGTAATCTGTAAAACTTCCAAAAATGTCCCCTACCCTCCAAAAATACCTCCATAGAATGTCGTGAAGTTTCAAATGCATAAAGGTGCTTCCTCTTAGAAGGCGGAAATGGCAAACCCTGTTGTCTCAAAATGACTAAATTCATCACACAAATTAAATCCTCAGTAGAACAGATTCCCAGTCAGTTGTGGGGGAAGAACTAGCCTTCAGTTCTCCTCAGCCATCACACAATGTGCAGGACACCGCCTACTAACAGTCACACACCTCTGGCTCCGGGGAAGGTGGTTTCCCAAAGTGAGTGGGCCATGGGTGTGGCGGCAGCTGACATCCTGAGATGACTGGCTGGGATCTTGGTCAATGAACAGAAAGTTAGGGGCATATTACCCAGTAGAGAAGTGACTTCACAAAGTATTTTTTTAAATAGACCAAAAAAAAAGAGAAGAGATCAGGGCCTACTTGTTTTTTTCAATTAGAACGCATTTTCCCTCAGTTTGATGAGTTTTGATGATCGCATATACCCGTATAAGCACCATTTAAAAAACACAGAACATTCCACCACTCTCTCCAATCAATCTGTCCCACCCCAAACACGTTTTTACTTCTACTTCTTAGATCATTTTTGCCTAGAACTTGATATCAATGGAACCATACCGTATATACCCTTTTGTGTCCATCTTTCTCTTTACAGCTTTATGGATATATAATTCACATGCCATAAATCCAGCCATTTAAAGTGTACAATTCAATGATTTTTAGTCCGTTCACAGAGTTGTGCAACCAACAACACAATGAATTCTAGGACTTTTCATCACCTCCAAAAGATACTCTGCAGCCATTAGTGGTCCCTCCTCATGTTCCCCAGCCCTCCAGCCCTACACAACCACTCCTCTCCTCTCCGTCTGTGATGTGTCACCTTCTCTTGCTCAGGAGAAACATCCAAGTTTCTGTGTGCATGAGGTGCTCCTTGTTTGCTGAGTTGTATTTCGATGTATGGAGAAATCCACAAATCCTTTATCCACTCTCCTATTGATGAACATCTGGTAGGACCTACTTGTGCTTCCAGCATCAATGTCTATTTCTAAAGTTACAGAGCGGGCAGCAAAGGATGCAATTGGGTAATACAGCACCGTGTCCCTAAATCAGACTTCAAAGCCTCTCCAAACTCAAAACACCACAGACAGGAATCACAGCGTATGTGACAAGACAAAGAGTTAATATCCTTCCTGGAGCAAGGATTCTTTCAAAAACACGAAAACTAGAAAAAAGATGAATATATCAAAAGAAATATCAAAGAAGAAATTTACAAATGTAAACACCTATGGTCAATAATCATTAGAGATTCTCCAGCTTTGATGGTAATAAAATAGAAACTTCCAGACATGGTGGATCAGAGTAATGCTTTGGACAGCCTTTGTAGAGGATGACTTATCAGTATATATCAAAACCCTTAAGCATTTCTTTTTTTTCTTGAGGAAGATTGGCCCTAAGCTAACTGCTGCCAATCCTCCTCTTTTTGCTGAGGAAGACTGGCCCTGAGCTAACTTCCATGCCCATCTTCCTCTACTTTATATGTGGGACGCCTACCACAGCATGGCTTTTGCCAAGTGGTGCCATGTCCGCACGCGGGATCTGAACTGGCAAACCCCAGGCTGCAGAAGTGGAACGTGCGCTCTTAACTACTGCACCACTGGGCCGGCCCCTAAGTATTTCTTTTTATGGTAATTTAGCCCAAGGAAAATGTCATGGATGTGTGCAAAAATTAAGCCACAAGGGATGGTCGTCACAGCATTATATGTAATAGAGAAAATTACACTATTCAATATTCCATAATTAAATACTCAATACATGTATAGAAAAAATACGGCTATGAAACACCTGTTATTTTCTTGTTTTTGTTTCTCTGCTTTTTCTAAATTTTCTACAATGAACATGTATTACTTCTGAAACACTAATTAAAAAAAAAACCAAAAACCTAATGGCATCCTCCATATAACCAGATTCAGCGTCACACCACTCTAATACCCGATGCTTATTCTCAGAGAAGCGTGGAGAAGCAAGATCTCTAAGAATCAAGTACTGGAAGGAGAAAGGAGAAGCTTAGTACTTTCCTGTTATCACAATTTAGAAATTAAATAAAATACCACAAATACTTAAGGAATAGCTACGTAGTTGATGATTACAGACAAGATAAGAAGGTGAGATGAGAGACTAGGTAATGCCAAGAGACAGCAAGCAGTAAGGAGGCAGCCCCCGCCCCCTATGGCCTGGAGGAGGACAGGAAAGGCAGCTGTCCTCAAAACACATCACCAGCCACACAGGAGAGCATCGTGGCTTCAGAGGGAGTCAGAGGACCAGAGCAAAGTGCCCTGGCAGCCCCACATTCACGGTCACTCTTCTTCACAAGCAGGGCAAAAGGAACAGAGAGAGCTCTGCATACTTGCATTTGCTGACATAGGAAAAAATTCTACTAATTCTTCATTGGTTCATGAGCAATTAAAATTAGAATGTCATCTTTCTAGAGAGGCAGCCGTGTGAACTCAACTAATGAATGATAGCAAGAGAACCAGGGAATGACAGGCACACGTGTGCAAGTGTGCACCCGAATTCCAAGATGCCGTCACGCTGGCAGCAATGCTCCCTCCCGCCAGTGCGCCAGCCTAGGCTTGAGGAGGGTGGAAAAGGGGCGGGCAGTGGCGTGTATTCACCACCAGCCTTCCACCCCAAACAGACTGGCCAGAGGCCTTCAGTCTCAACTTGCCTTCACTATCAGAGACGGGAGAGAACCCTCAGTAGGTGCACGTACCCGGCTACCAGGCCAACACCCCAACCGCATTCAGAGCTGCCCATCTGTAACTTGGTGAGAGCTCCACTCCTCCTACTGAAGGCAGAATTTCTGAAACGGACGTCAGACTTTTCAATCCTCTTGAGGCACAGGTCAGGAAAGACTGAGAAAGACAGCACCAGAGTACGTGTTCACTGCTCGTGACCGCAGACTAGACAACTGCCATTCACCAGAAAGCAGTTTCCAAAAGCCAAAAAGGTATTTGGAAAAGTACCTTTCTAAATACATAATACTTTATTTCCACATTCATTTTACTCATATTGAAAGTGATCATGGAGATGCTTCTATCTTAAATGACCTTCAACAAGTCCAAGTACAGCTCTGGTGCTCATGTAAGGAACAGTCCCATCCGTGCTCGTCTTCTCCTTGGCACTAAGACCCCTGACTCGCGGAGGGGACACAGGCAGGGCTCCCTACGAGGTGCCTACAGGCAACACCGATGTCATAACTCTCACTGCCATGCTGCCCCTGCCACAAAGGTCCTCAAGGGCCACACCATGGCTGATGTCCTCTGGGTTCACAGAGGGAAAACAGACTTTAACTAAAAAGTGCACATTCTACAGCCTGTGGCCTGCTGCTCCTGCTCATGCCCCATCCCAGCCTGTCTCTGTCTATCTTCTATCACTTTCTGGCCCTGTGACTCTCCTGGGTTCAGGGACCGGAGCCCAGGGAGACATATACTTATGGCCACAGCATAGCCCCTTTACTGGTTAGCTGTTCCATGACACGTTCTTCACTAAGTACACAGAATATAGGCCAGTGGGGCGTCTCCTGGAACTGAAGTGGCATAATAAAATCACAGGGGTGTCTGGTGTGATTTTTTTGGGGAAGATTAGCCCTGAGCTAACATTTGCCGCCAATCCTCCTATTTTTTGCTGAAGAAGACTGGCCCTGAGCTAACATGCATGCCCATCTTCCCCTACTTTATATGTGGGACGCCTGCCATAGCATGACTTGATAAGTGGTGTGTGGCCCACACCCAGGATCTGAACCAGCGACCCCCAGGCCGCTGAAGCGGAACATGTGAACTTTGCTGCACCACCAGGCTGGCCCCCCCCAAAAAGGGACCTTCCCTGCCCACATCCAAAGTGGGTGTGAAGCAGCAACAGAGCAGAAGTGTCTTCCTTCTCATACACAATCAAGAAGAGGCAGAGTGCTAGGCAGGTAAGATGCAGAAGTGGACTAGGGTGGCGAGTGACTCCTGAAGTCACTCCTGGGGGTTTGCTCCCAGTCACAAGGCAGCCATCTCAAATTCTACCCGGGGATGGGGTGCTGAAGAGACCGACAGAGAAGCAGTGCTGGGCCAGGTCTGTATGGGGAAGGGGCACCACGTAAAAACTGGGCACCTTTGTGTCCAAGATAATAAAACAATATAGTTGGGACAAGACACTACAACTCAAACAACAAAAGCTGGCAAGAGTCACCCCTCAAAGAAAGGCCCTAAAGAAGCTTACAGATGTTGAAAAACCTCCTCCTGACCTTTGTAACTAAGCAGAGCGGCCGGGATGAGAAAGCACTCGTGGGCCGGGCGGGAGATGCTGCCGCTGTCTCTCCTGGCTTGGATGGGGGCGTTTCTACACCCTAAAGTCCTTGAGAATGAAAAAGCAGTAAGTGTTTGGGGTAGCGCTTCATTGAGCAGATTTATTAGAAAAAAATACTTAAAATATTTTAAGTAAAAATACTTAATTTTTTACTGCTCAGAAAATAGGTTGGGGAGGGGTTATTAGAGGAAAGACAGATATTTACTTTAAACCACCCTATTGTTTTAAAAAACAACAACAACAAAAACACTTCCAAACCCTGAATGTATGAAACTAAAATAGAAGTGTGATGATTTTTTTGACTTAAAAGTATATCCCACACAATTCCTATCGGAAAAATTTCTACTACACATAACTCATTGTTTTTTTCTCTCTCTTCCTTCCTCTCCTCCTCCTCTTTAAAGCAGTGGAATACTTGAACCACTGCAGATAGTAAGTACTCAAATACACGATGAATAAGATGAACCTAACCGTGTAGCCACACAAAGACGAACTATTTCAAATGACTGTGAAACGACAGATAACCTGAAGGTCAAAAATAACTCTGAAACATCTTTAATAATTTTTTAATAATCATATTGACGGAGGTAGTTGGTGGTGTTATTCAGAGACTGTTGTGTTTGTATTGTGAGAAAAAGCAAATGAGTCATTACGTATGTTGTTGAAAACTGGGATTTACGATGTGGGAGGAAGAAAATTAAGATGTAAGTTTGATGGGGTTAAGTAGAAACCCAGTGGTCCTGAATGTGAATTCGAAGTACTTGTATAAATTCAAGATGTGCTCTGTCTCAAAGAAACTAAACACGTGACCAGCTGGTCGCAATGAGGAACCTTTGTCCTCAGTGCGGTCTCCAAACACCACTTCCCAATAAAGGGAATCAGGGCTCCCTAAAGGAACGGCTGATTCCAGTTCCGTGGTAAGAACGGACACGATGACTTGTAACTCAATAATAAAAAGACAACCCCTTTAAAAAACGGGCAAAGGATTTGAATAGACATTTCTTCACAGAAGATATACAAATGGCTCAACATCAAAAGATGTCCAATATCATTAGCCATTAGGGAAACACAAATCAAAACCACAATGAGATACCCACTAGGATGGCTATACCAAAAAGACAGATAACAAGAAGTGCTGGCGAGGATGCAGAAAAACTGGAACTCTCACACACTGCTGGTGGGGATGTAAAATGATGGAGGTGCCTTAGAAAGTAGCCTGGCAGTTTGTCAGAAGACCAAACATAGAGCTACTACTCTATGACCCAGCAGCTGCACTCCTAGGTGTGTACCCGAGAGAAACGAAAACGTACATCCATACAAAAGCTCGTGTATGAGTGTTCACAGCAGCACTACTCATAAGTGCCAAAAGGTGGAAACAACTCAGATGTCCATGAATAAATAATATGTGGTACATGCACACAACAGACTATAATTTTGCAATAAAAAGAAATGATGTACCAATACATGCTACAACATGGATGAACTCTGATAGAATTAGGCTAAGCGACAAGAGCCAGTCACAAAAGGCCACATAATATATAATTCCATTTATATGAAATGTCCAAAATAGGCATATCTATAGAGACAGAAAGTAGACTGGTGGCTGTGTAAGTCCAGGGGGATAGGAAGAAATGAGGGGAGGAATATGGGGAGAGTATAAAGGGTACGGGGTTACTTTCTGAGGGGATGAAAATATTCTATGATTGATTGTGCTGATGGTTGCACAACTCTGCGAATATACTAAAAATCATTAAATTGTACACTTTAAATGTGTGAATTATATGGTATGGGAATTATATCTCAATAAAGCTGTTACACACCCCACGCCCCACAAAATACAAGCACCAGATGAGCCTGGAATATCTTTTCATACCAAAAAGTGAGAAAACTATCAAAGACTTCTAGGGTCATGTCAAAATGAACTCAGGAAACACCAGAAGTAGCTTTCACTAGCCAAGGTGAAACCTGAGAATCATTAAGAATCATTAACTGTGGGGCCAGCCCCATGGCCTAGTGGTTAAGTTCAGAGCACTCCGCTTTGGCGGCCCGGGTTAGGTTCCCGGGCACAGACCTACAGCCCTTCTCAGCGGCCATCCTTTGGTGGCAACCCACATACCAAATAAAGGAAGACTGGCACAGATGTTAGCTTAGGGTGAATCTTCCTCAGCAAAAAAAAAAAAGAAGAAGAAGAAGAACTGCAATGGATGGAACATATGGAGTAAGTATAAATTCATGAGTTCAAAATGATATTTTAAAAGACTCATCAGTCATGTTAGAGGATGCGAGGAAACACTCACTTTTTTTTTTTTTAAAAGATTTTATTTTTTCCTTTTTCTCCCCAAAGCCCCCCGGTACATAGTTGTATATTCTTCATTGTGGGTCCTTCTAGTTGTGGCATGTGGGATGCCACCTCAGCGTGGTCTGATGAGCAGTGCCATGTCCGCGCCCAGGATTTGAACCAACGAAACACTGGGCCGCCTGCAGCGGGGTGCAGGAACTTAACCACTCGGCCACGGGGCCAGCCCCACACTCACTGTTTTGATAACTGGTAAATAAAGGAAGGAATTAAGCACCGATCCTGCCTTTCCTCTGAGAATTGTAACTCAAGATAACCATAAATTGATAAGGGGAAGTCTCTCTTTTAGATGAATTCTAGCTAAGTAATGATGAAAGAACGGCGGAAAGATTAGAATGTCATCATTTTGCAAGCCCTAATGAATGAATGGATCTAGGCAATAACTATCAATGGCTATTAACATCAAAAAGGGAAAGCTGCTCCCCATGGACACATAGGGCAGCACCTAGGAAGCATTCTTTTAAATACAAAAAAAAATTCGCATCTGATTCAGCTGCTAGTTTTACAGGAAATTTAAGGGAAAGAGGAGCATGCTAACAACACCGCAAGATGTAATCAGCAAATCCAGAATGTGGGAGACTTTTAGGAGCAATCGTCAGTGCCGTTGAGTCAATTCCGACTGCCAGTGACCCCGTGCGCAGCGGAGTGGAAGCCTGCCCGGTCTTTCTGCGCCATCCTCTCACCTTCCGGGGCTCTATCAGACAGTGCTCTGCGGCTATTCATAGGGTTTTCCTGGCTAATTTTTTTGGAAGTGGGTGGCCAGGTCCTTCTTCCTAGTCTGTCTTAGTCTGGAAGCTCTGCTGAAACCTGTCCACCATGGGGGACCCTGCTGGTATTTGAAATACTGGTGGCATGGCCTTCACCACCACAGCAACACAGAGCTGCCACAGGATGACAACAGGCACCCACGTGGTGTGGCTCCCTGACCAGGAAAGGAACCTGGGTCACTGTGGCAGTGAGAGTGCCAAATCTTAATCACAAAACCACCAGTGCTGGCCTTTAGAAGGAATAATTCTTCCTAAAAGAATAAGTTGCGGGGGCCGGCCCAGTGGCGCAGCAGTTAAGTTCGCACGTTCCGCTTCTCGGCGGCCCGGGGTTCGCTGGTTCGGATCCCGGGTGCGGACATGGCACTGCTTGGCAGCCATGCTGTGGTAGGCGTCCCACGTATAAACTAGAGGAAGATGGGCACGGATGTTAGCTCAGAGCCAGGCTTCCTCAGCAAAAAGAGGACTGGCAGTAATTAGCTGAGGGCTAATCTTCCTCCAAAAAACAAAACAAAACAAAACAAAACAAAACAAAAAGAATAAGTTGCAAGGAGAAAAATACAGAGAAGGGGGAACTTTAGACACATATTAATGAATTACATTGCATGGACTTTATTTGGATCCTGAAGTGAAAAGCAAACCATTTAAAAACAGAAAACTAGGGCCAGCCTCAGTGGCCTAGTGGCTAAGTTTGGCATGCTCCACTATGGTGGCCTGGGTTCAGTTCCTGGGCACAGACCTACACCACTCATCAGTGGCCATGCTGTGGTGGTGACCCACGTACAAAAAAAGAGGAAGACTGGCAACAGACGTTAGCTCAGGGAGAACTTTCCTCAGCAAAAAAACCCAACAAAGTACACCCTGAAGGCCAAATCAGTGCAGGGCTTGCTCTTTTTTGTAGGGCCCTCAAGGTAAGAATGCTTTGTTACAAAAAATTAAATTAAAACAATTAAACAAACAACAAAGAATATGAAACAGAGCCAAATATGCAACAGAGACTCCATGTAGCCTGAGAAGCTCAAAATATTTACTGTCTGGCCCTTGACAGAGAAAGTTTGCCTGTTCTAAAGACAGGTACTAAGGCATTTACAGGTGAAAGGATATGATGTCTGGGGTTTGCTTCCAAATAACCCAGGGCAGTGGGTAAGTACAGAGGAAACAAGACTGGCTGTGAGTGAGTAACTGTGGAAGCTATGTGATGGGCCTTCATCAGACTATTCTCTTTTTTCCAAATGTTTGAAATTTTTCACAAAAAAAATTTACAAATAGGCTGAACAAAGAATAAAAGAGATGGCTTATCAGAAATGTCAGTGTGGCTGAGATAGTTACTTGCCCCACAATATCTGTTCTTCCTTATTAATGGAATTTGAGCTGAGCGTGTGACCAAGTTCTGGCCAATAAAATGTAAGTGAAAGTTTTGTGACGGCTTTGAGGAAGAACTCTTAAATGGAGAAGGCACAACTTCCTACTCTCTCTTCCTCCTTGTTGGCTGGTATGTAGTCATAAAGCGTGGAGACTGAGCAGCCACTGTGGACCATGAGGTGGAATTCATGTGCTAAAGATAGCAGGAAAGCAAGGTGGGAGAAGACCACATCCCTGACCGTTTTGTGAAAATGTTTCACAGTACCCTTGGACTGCCCATCTCTGGGCTTCTTCTACACGAAAGAGAAGTAAAGTTCTATCTTTTAAAAGCCAGTACATACAGTAGTTCCCCCTTATCCATGGGTCCGCTTTCTGCGGTTTCAGTTACCCACGGTCAACTGAGATCTGAAAACAACACTATGCCACAACGCCTACATCATTCATCTCACTTCATCTCATCATGCAGGCATTGCATCATCTCACATCATCACAAGAAGAAGGGTGAGTACAATACAACACAATATTTTGAAAGAGAGACCACGTTCACATAACTTTCATTAGAGTATATTGTTAGAATTGTTCTACTTTACTATCACTTATTGTTTACCTCTTACTGTGCCTAATTTATACATTAAACTTTATCACAGGTGTGTATGTACAGGGAAAAACAGTATACACAGGGTTCGGTACTATCCGCAGTTTCAGGCATCCACGGGCAGTCTTGGAACATATCCCCTGTGGACACAGGGGGACTAAGGCATTATTTTGGATTTCCTTATAGTCAAATCTAATCCTAACTGATACAGTCAGGAAAACATTTCTTTCAAAGTTATTGCTGTTATACAAAGTGAGGCTGTTACACAAGCCCAATTTTGGGTGGCAATGGTTAAATGACAGAACTGCAGGTATTCTAAAGATTTCCCCCAAGGGTGTCAGTGTAAGAAGGCTTCTTTCTTTCTTTTTCTTTTTTTTTTTTTTTAAAGATTTTATTTTTCCTTTTTCTCCCCAAAGCTCCCCGGTACATAGTTGTGTATTTTTAGTTGTGGGTCCTTCTAGTTGTGGCATGTGAGATGCCGCCTCAGCACGGCCTGATGAGTGGTGCCATGTCCACGCCCAGGATCCAAACCGGGGAAACCCTGGGCCACCGCAGTGGAGCGTGTGAATTTAACCACTTGGCCACGGGGCTGGCCCCCTATTATTTCTTTAATTAAAAAAAAAAATGTGGGTGTTAATGGGGGAATGGGGACTGGAGGTCAGGGAGAGACTCTAGGTCTGAGAATGGAGATTCCTGGAAGGTCGGTAAAGAGGATAAGGCAGAGCCCAGGGAGACAGGGACAAAGTTGTACATCTGAGACACGAAGAAAAGCTGACATTTCAACGGCAAAGTTATGAAGAGTTGGGTGTTGGTTTTGAAAGGACAAACTGGGGTATCTATTTGACCTTGAGGAGCTTGGTCCCTGAACAGCCAGGTCCTAGGCTGGGGGTGGCTCCTGGAGAAGTGGGAAAATGAGGGCCTTTCAACTCCTTTCTTGGAGAGCCATTGTGGTCTCTGAGCCTCAGGCTCCCACTGGGAAAGCACCTGCCTGGGCCAGATCAGAAAACAACAGAGGTCTATATTTTGAATTGAGATTTAGAAAACTACGTGAAAAAGGGCCAGGATCACTGTCAGGGATTTGTAAACTTGAGCCCTTCGAGAAATGAACATTTCCACAGTTAACACTACTTACCAAAGTACTGACTGACCATTTACTGGGCACCTAGCACTTACCAGATACTTTATATACATGACCTTACTTAATCTTCCTTCAAATCCTCAGGGTAAATATTTTAAAACCTACTTGAAACTCAGACAAGTAACTTGCCCAAGGTTACAGAGCTAACAAGTGACATTTACGTAGGGGTTTAAATAATAAATGGTACTATGCATTCAGGGACAAAAACAAAGTAATCCTGTTCTAAAACACCTTTTCAACCCTTCAAAAAAAAATTCCAGTTAACAACTGAATGAGTTACTTGAAAGATGGTGAGTCAGTTTAAAGGCACGTGCCAACGTTTCTCCTCCAAGTGGGATGACGACATCCTCATGAATGTATTTTATTTCTGCACAGTCCCGTCCCTCCCAGCCGACCGGGGCTCTCTCACACCACCAGGACATGGGCTTATAAGGTGTCCTAGGCCTGACGGGGACAGTGAGAGAGCCTGGAAGCTGGTGGCTTGGAGGTAGGAGCACACTGAATCCTGTGGGCTGAACCAGGACCCTCCCTCCTCGTGGGAGGCAGCTGAGAGGGAGGTGAGTGTAAGGTCAGGGGTCCGGCAGGCCTGGGGGCGAATCACGACCTTGCCACTGACTACTGGTCTGCCTGAGCCTCAGTTTCCACACCTGTGCAGGGGGTGATCACGCCTACCTCGGAGAGTCGTTATAAGCATTAAGTGGGTAATAAAGCTTAGCTACTACTATTATTAGACTTTAACAAGAAGCGTCAACACGATACCAGTTAATACAGGCCAATTTCTGCTCATCCTTCAGGCTTTGGTCTGTGGCTAACCTCGGAGAAGCGTCTCTGATCACCCTCAAAAAGGAGGGCACCCGTACACCCAAGTGAGGTCATGTGCCATTTTTCCTTCAGAACACTACTCTCAGTTACAGTGACAGAATACACGTTTTCGTCTGCTGTCCTTCCCCCACTTTAGACCGTAAGCTCCCTCAGGGCAGGGACCCTGCCAATTTCATCACTATATTCCCAAGTCCATCACACCGCCTGGCACACAGGAGCTTCTCAATAAACGCTCCTTGAACAAATGAAACAAGACTGAATTTACAGAGCTCCTCACCTACACAATCTTTCTTCTGGCTAAAATATTTTTAAAACAATTGTGGAAAAGTTACTGGCTTTCACACACTGACAGGGTCATAATCTATAGGTTTCTCTCTCTCTCTCTCTCATCCTAGTCAATTTGAAAAATCAGAGAAGTTTTTCTTTCAGACATCCTTTTAACAGATACGGTGGTGCATCAATGATTCCATAACGGAAATCTACTTGGGAATGTCACAAAGCTCTATGCATAGAAACTCTCTCTCTTCTATGTTGGACATTCTCACTTGTTTTGAACGTCTCATCATAATCAATTTAGTAGAAGGAAATCTTAACAATGTCACCTGAAAAGTAACAATTATTAATAATAGCATTTCCAGACGCCAGGACAGGAAGAGCAAGGGGTGGGTGAGCCAGAACTCCACACACACTGCTGATGAAGGGTGACCCAGGCCTCACCTCGCTCTGCCCTGCTGGCCTCAAAGAGCTACTGGGGAAATCACAGGGGATGATGTGTGGCTGTGCTCCGAAGCCTGAAAGCGACAGGAGGTCTTCCATAACAGCCACCCTGGCTACATCCTTAAGTCTCACTGGCCCAAAGAAATAACGTAGGACCTAATCAACTCTGAGGATGAAGAGAACCTGGGAGCTATCAGAGGAAGTTTTGATATCATCTAGACAACTCTCCCTGTAAACGAACTCAAGAGAGTCCCCAGCGTCACAGCAGCCCTGCTTAAACGGTGCTGGAGGCGGAAAGCCACCTAGACTTCCCAGCCAACACAGCTCATGTGGAGCAATCTGTAACGTTGAGCAAGGCCTTCTGAGCCTTCCCTCTGTAAGTTTTACCCTTTGGGGGTCCTTATTCTACTCTCCAGGGCTCTGGTGGATGTCAATCCAAGGAGGCAGCTTTCAGGAATCTGAGAGCATGGTTGAGAGGGGAAGAAATTTTTTCTGACTTAGGGTAAATGCCTCAGCTACGATTTTGGATTGAAGGGTCTAGAAAGGAGGAGGACAGAGTTTTTTCAAGCAAAGAGATCTGTTTCTAAAACATACATCCAGCACCACATAATTAATAACAGACAGCAGCTAAGGCATGGGTGTTTGGTATGCGCTAGGCACTGTTCTAAGAACTCTGTATGTGTTAACTAATTTAATCCTTCCTACAACCCTATGATATACGGTACCATCACTGTTCCTATTTTACAGACGAGTCAGCTAAGGTATAGAGCACTTGAGTGAATTGCTCAAGTTCACAGACTAGCAAGTGGTGAACTTGGGGTTCAAACCTGGCTGGGCCCAGGCTAGCCCTCCTTCCACTGCATTGTATGGTCTCCACTTTCCCACTGCTCACAGGCCCAGTCCTAACCCATAAGCTGTCACCCGCTTCATGCCCTATACTCTGCCTTACTCCTCATCCACTAGGGCTTATCTTCTCAATTAGGGTTTGTCCCTCGAACCCCAGTTCCAGACCCTCTGTGGCCTTCACTTCCCACTTTAGCTATGATTCATTATTTCCTACTAAGCTATTTCTAACTTCCCTGGGTAGCAAATTCACAGACCACATCCTGGATATCAAATACAGACAGATTCATTTCTTACTCATCTCAATATTGGTTTTTTTTACCAAGAATCCCAGAAGTTCTTAGAACATGAAAAGGTAGCAGTTAACACACTGGGAGTCAATGCAGAAACAACTGCCTTTGCATTTTGTCTTAGCTGGCAAGCATGCACAGCCAGAGCTGTAATATAAAGACTCACTGAAGGTTTAATACAATGCTCAGTAAAGGCTGATTGCTTCTGGCAGCTTTTCCAACTATTGGGACGAGTACTCCAAAGGCTTGTATTGCTGTAAGAGCCATTTGTACGAGAGAATTAAATCACTAACAGAGAGAGCAGTATACCAAACCAGAGACACTGGAAGACATTCATTCTAACGTGTTCAGTCGGGAACAAGTTGTCATGTGATAAGCGTCCAGTAGGGAGGCTGTTCTAGGTCCCTGGCTAGGGCCGTGGGACCTGCGCCCGTACCTTCACTCCATCCAGCACAGCCTTGATGACCCCCTTCACAGTTGTCACCATCTCTTTATCTTCTGAGTTCACACCTTCTAGCATCACTTGGTCAGACCAACGAATGAGGTTGGCAAGACTCTGGTACACTCTGCTATAGCAGGAGGAGAGGGCTGAGCTAGAGGGAAGAGAAGATTTTTAAAAAGAATGTTAAAAATCTAAAGCCTGACCATCACTTTAAAATATCTGTTTAGCACAGAACCAGTTTCTCACGGACTAGGGCCCGTTTCTCGATGGTTCCTTCTGTAAAGCCCGCACCTCCTTTTGATAAACAAACTTTTCTTTCCTGAACCTATCTCCTCACATCCAATTGTGCACCTTCATATTCTAGCCTATTATAAAATATTTTTTGTTTCCCCAATACAACATAAAAATTCCATCACAATAGTGAATATGCTTTTTTGAACTTCACGTGCTCCACGAGACTCCGAGGACGTCTCTCGGGGAGTACCGCATCTTCCCCTCCTGCTGGCTGCTAATCACTGGACTAGGTGAAAGCGTTGTTTTGAATTAGACTAAAAGTCACATCAGATGTGTCACGAGGAGCCAAGAGGTTTGGGGAATTTTAGCAGGGAGGATCCTTTAAAGGAGCAGCCTTTAAACATAAGCTCAAACAGACCCATAATTTACTAGCATTCCTTGTAACCTGCGCTCGGCCTCGTCATCCTCTGCACTGTAGCCACGGCTGAGACGTCACAGGAATGGACTAAGGAATAGTCTTTCAAGAATGACAAATCAGAGGTGAGGAGAACTTGGCAGGGGGGGCGGGTACCAGCTACACTGTGATGCCAACACACACAGCAGAAGCCCCGAGTGCTTATGGATGCCTCAAGGATTATACAGTGGCAGCCAAAATGAAGACTTTATCTTCTACATATTTTTAAATAACTAAAGATAATTTTCCCTAGGAACTATGGAAAGGATTATTTGACCATTTTAAATATTATGTATTACAACAGAGGAACAAAAGTATGGAAAATTTTGTGGGCTGCTCCTTTTTCACTCAAAAAAAAAAAAAAAAAGAATGAGGCAGACACTTAGGAGCCAAAGACATAATTTTGAGAAAAATATATAATAACGTAAGATATGATTACAACAGGTTCTAAAAACAAAGCTATTTAAAACAAAAACCTGAGCAAACAATGCTCTAAGGAGCGGTTCTTCAGAATAAGGTAAGGAGAGAAGAAACCTGCAGGAGAGCTGAAGTTTCCATTTAGCCAGTCATCCCACTCTGAGCACGTTCCAACAGGACACAGGAAGAGTCAGCAAGAATGAAAGCCAACTCCTCAAGTCCCATTAGAAACAAGGAAAACTGTCAACAGGGGCCCCGAGAAAGCTAGGGTTTGGCTGCTTCAGAGGCTAACACGCATGACCAGCATTTGGTGCTGGCCCTCCTCTCTCAGGAGAGGACTGAGACGGCCAAACAGCAGCTGCGGTGTTTCCCAGGGCTGGAGCGCAGGTGACGCCATCCTGAAGGGGGGTGCGCTCCTGGCAACTCTGCCTCCTTCCTGGCAAGGCCAGGTGGGGCCTCTTTAAACAAAGACTGCTGCCTTCCACCGATGGCCCAGGGGTATTCCGCCCAAGCTTCACACTGTTAACCTGCCGGCAGTAATCAGATGAAGGGGGCACTTAATTATATAAAATTTAATTTCTACCTGCACTGAATGCTAAGCTTCCCTGAAAGCACCTAAAGAACGTGGCAATCGGGTCCCTTCACACTGGCTTGGAAGCAGAATACCCCTCTGTGTCAAGGGGCTAAGATGTCAGGAAAGGAAGCAGGCCCCTGTACCGTGAAAATGCTGTCCAGTGGACCAGTCTCTGCTCTGTTTCTGAAATGTAGCAAAGCCATCTACACTGAGGGCGAGCACGGGCCCTGCTCTCAAACACCTCTGGGGGCTCCACTGTGCAGACACCTCCATTCACTGCTCACACTGAACAGCCAGCTGCTTCTCTGAAGGCCAGTCCACCCGAAGGACCTGCCTGCTGGGCCCTGACCCACGAAAGAGGCTCTGAGCAGAAGGCAGAAAAACACCTTGCCAGCTTGCAAACTGCACTGGGGGAAACGAGATGATGGAAGCAATCTAAAAGAAACATGTGAGGAAGCATTTCGATCATCTCAGGGAGATTAATAAAGTATTATCAATTGGCTTTGGAAGAATTTCAGGAGGAAAAATCCCTTAAATGGTGTTAGCCAAAGGACTACCAGAAAAAAATCATCATTCCTTATGGCCACGCCCAGGCATTTCTCTTTTTCCCTCTAGGAAATTGTTATACATATTAAACAATTTTTATCAACTATAAAATAATTATAAAACCTCCCCCATACAGAAAAATACCCTAAACCATTATCAGAGTACTTGACCAATTATTCCAGCACTTGCATGTCTAGAAAGTAACTTCCCAAGCAGAGCTGCTGGCTAACGCTCCAAAGCAACAATTCCAGCAGCAACACACTGTCAACACTATTAGTTACAGGATTGAGCTGGGGCGACTCTGTCCTGGACTCTCCCAAAGAGGCTTATTAGCTCCTGAGGGTGGCGGGCTGAGGTCGTCCGCCTCATTTCCCACGGCCACTCTCTCAGTGCCCCAAGGCAGTCACACCCTGCCCACACGACTACCGCATCTCCTCCCTTCCAGGAACGCACCTCGCCCCGCTGGCCTCCTTCTGCCCTGCTTAACCCCTGCCCTCACTGCTAATCCAATTCCCAGCCTTCCTTCAGCTCCGGCTCCATCACCCCTCCTCCAGGAGTGTGACTGGACCACTGCAACTCTCCTGCAACTCACTCTCCCTCCTGCAAAGCCCAACAGAGCTTCCGCTCACACGATAAATTAGCATTTTATCATAGGTGGGGGAGTTGATTTTTTCAACTAGATTTTAACTCTTCCATGGTAGGGACACCACATAAGAAGAGGTGAATGAGAGCATTTCATAAAAAGCCATCTACACATCAGACCCTGGCACATTGTCAGGCACATTCCCTCAAAGGGGAGCAGCAGCGAGCCCCTCGACGAGCTGGGCACTGGGGTAACTATGGAGAGACACAGGACCTGGTCTCAAGGCTCTCGAGACCAGCACACAAAGCACTACACGTGTGGCGACTGAACAGGGCCCCGAAGGGACTCACATCCTCAGAGCTTTCCCTACCCGACAGCAGCATGGCACGGAAAAGTGAAGATAGCAGCAGGGCAAAGACACACCAGTGCTTTATCCTCCCGCCAACTAGTCTCAGTGAGCCCCCAGCCACAAGACCAGAGTCTACAGGGGTCAGCTGAAGCTCCAGGGTGCAAGCCGCAGGGCAGACAGCTTTTTGGAAATAAAGACACTGTTTGCTTTATCTCCCAGAAGAAGAAAACTATGCACTTCATTGCCAAGGTCTGAAAACAGCTCATAAAAGCTTAGCCTCATGGGGCTACATGAGCACTAAACCATCTCGAGGAACTGAAACAGAGATGCGTTTATTCTGAACAGGTAACAGGGAAGAAAAACAAAGCCAGCAGGCATCTGACAGCCTCTCAAGAAAAAGCTCCTGCTAGGCTTTCACTTAAGATTACATTTAACACTGCTTTTCTTTCTGTACCTAACAATAACTATGGGGACACGCTGTTCACTAACCTTTAAGAGGAAAACGCACTCTAGCAACAAAAGCATTCCCCGACAAGAGCTTCCTGGGCCGAGGGCTGACTTCACCCGCCATACCCGGCTTCCGACGAACCCAGGTGCCGTTTGGGAAGTCCTGGCTCAACACATTTCAGTGTTGCACTAACTCATGCTCTTATGGGGTTCTTCTCTATCTTTTTTGGCCTAATCCTCTAAGCAGGTGAGGTCTTCAACAGGCCAGATATTGGCAGGATTTAATGTCATAATAAACTATGGTTAACCTAGGGTACTAGGAGAAACGAGTCCAAATCAATGGGATTATTGCCAATGAGCTCGTGCAAAGAAATGACCACAGACTTACACGGTGATTACATCCCAGGGGATGGCGGAGATCTCCCTCAGCGTTGAGGCCTCATGAGTTAACAATGACCTCACCCTCAGGAGAGCATCAGGTGACAACTGTGGGGGCAGGGAGAGGGCTCCTTTCCCTCCCAAAACTCCTCACTGTTCCCAGAAACCTTCAGTTTGAGGTAACTCGGAACCAAGACTCCTCCAGACCCCGACTGCTCTGACACAGCCACGGGCTTCAGAGCAGCTCACCTGTGTTGAATTCGAGGATCGCTCTGCACCAGGGGCAAGATGGCCTCCAGCACCTTGCTGGCTGACCCTGGAAGCATCTCCAGTACCTTCTTATCAATAGCCATTTTGTCCACAATGGTCTTAAAGTAGCGCAAGGCACTGACAACTTCCTTCTCCTTCTCTTCCAGCCAGCTCAGGTTCTGAAAGGAAATGTTAAGCATAAGGAAGGAGGAGAGAAATTAAAGGAAGCTATTTAAAAATAAATAAATAAAATTTTCTGTAAACTAGCTTGAGACTGACGCGAATGGGAAAGGCTTCTTGCAGCAGAAACCAAGCCATGTTATTTTTCTAAGGATTGCAATCAGGATACAGAGGCTAGACTTGAAGGAAGAAAAAGGGGGCTTGCACCAAGAAAGGTTGGTTAGATATTCCTGAACTCCCTTCCCGGAACAGAGTCTGATTTGCCCTGAAGTCTTGAAAATCTGCTTCTCCTCCTCTACCGCACTGAGATATCACCACTAATCTCTTTAAGTGCAGTGAGGACTAATTTGCTGATGGCTGTAGGATGCTCAGAGAACCAACATTAAGTCCCACGGTGCATATCTATCCAGTAAATCAAAGCAAGAAACCCCAGGCCTTTCAAAGATCCAAAGGACTGTGTAAGACTGGTCAGAGGTAAGAGGGTTCAAAATCCATTCTCCCAGGACTCCTTCCTAGCTTCCCACATTCAACCCAAAGATGCAGGCCTCTCTCAACGAAATGACACGGCTCTCCCAAAGGACCTGGGAACCCCAGGGTTGGAAGGTGCGGGATGCTCTGGGGTGAAAAGGTGAAGAAGCTGGAGCAGATGGCAAGGAGCCAGTCACTACTTGTGCAGCGACTGCTAACAGCCTTCTGAGTGCCTCTGCTCCAGCGGAAGCCCGTCTAGGAGGAAAATAAGATGCAGAGCCCCGCAATCCCAGTACTCGAGTCACCACGCCCAGACCTTTGCTCCTTCACTGTGGGGTACCCTGAATCCATCGTCAGTGGGTGTACACACCGCTTTGGTTCCTTTTTCCAATCTCCCCCTACGTCGACCCTAATGTCAAGGACCCAGGTCCCAGCTGGCTGGCAGAGGAAGGGGAATCAAGAATAATCTATAAAATGGATAAATCCAAAAAGGGGTAATCCACTCAAGTAGAATCAATTACATGTGCAGTGCAAATTAGGAGTTCTGTGTATGAGGAAAACTGCCACCTGTGGGCTCTTTGAGGTCCAAGAATACAGAAATCAAAGCAACTGAGGGCAAGAAGATAACTTCTAGAAAAAGTAGGTTTAAATATTACTCTATAAATATAAAAAATGACATATAATAAAAAGTGATTATGATTCTGAACACGAGCTCTTTTCTTCTAAAATGATGGAGAATGTTATTTTAAGTAAAAAAATTCAATAGTGGAGGCATTTATTTTACAGGACTATCAAAAGAAAAATATATAAATTGATCGAGAAGTAAAGAGCTTCTTTAGTCAGACAACTTTCAAAGACCTGATTTAATTTCTCTCAAAGGGGTACTTGCCAAAAGGTACCGTGTAGACCAAGGGGGAAAGCAGCCCTTCCGCATTCCCGTCACTGCAGCCTCTTTACCCCTGCCTTATTTCTCTCTTGTCACTACCCGACATGTTTGTTTATATACTGTCTGTTTCCAAGAGGCCAGGCACTGCTTCTTCACCTCATGGACAAGAGCTTTCTGCTTTGCCATCACCTACCCAGGGCTGAGTATGAAGGAATTGTGGTTGTCTGCAGACATCAAATGTGACTAAAACCAGGGTGGGCCAGTCTGGCTAGAGGACTGGGACCACACCACCACCCTGTTAGCACACCGGGATGTGCAGGAGCCAGCGATGATGAAACATGAGGAGGAAGCAGGAAACATTTTAAGAAACTGTGTCATCAGGTTTGCTAGGGAGATGCGGGCCAACCTGGGGATGGGAGGCATCTGAGATGGGGAAGGCACTTCAGAGCAAAAAGAGCATTTTCCTGTCACTTGCAGAGAGATCAAACGAGCCACTGAAGAGCCAGGCGGCCCTGGGCTCCTAATAAAGGAGCCGACCACTCAGTAGAGTCAGATTTCATCCACCACTCTCCAGCAAATTCAACTCCCAGAATTAACGGCCTCTGAGCGTGCTGCACTCCCCCAGCCCTTCAGCTGTTAAATCTGGCTTCTTGCAGAATGTAGCCAGCAGTCAAGAGTTTACAGTGAGACACCAGATGGAGCGCTCACTGGAACTGGGAACTCCAGGCCTTGGCTTTGCTGAAGCTGATCAGCTGCACCCACCTGCACACTCCTCTTGCCTGGGGGATTAAGTGCCACCATTGGTCCCAACAAACCTGAAAACTCCACGAGGCTAGCAGTGGGGGTCGGGGGAGGGCCCAGATGCGAGGCCACCAGTGGGTTTGGGGACCAATGGGCTTCAGGCTCCTCACCTGCAAAATGGGGGGAATCATACCTGCCCCGGGTAATCTACAGAGGACAATGCTGGGGTCTGAATAAGAATGTATATGTAAGTATTTCATAAAGTTTAAGGGGAAAAACAGATTTTGATTAAGAAAACTTGGGCCAGAGCCCAAACTCTCAGTATATTGGGAATAATAAAACACACAGTTATGGTGAGAGGTAAATAAGACAGCATGTGAAATCACCCAGGACTGGGCCTGGGCAAAGGGAGACCCTCAGAGAGCTGTGGATGAATCTGAATCTGTACTTCCATCTAGCTGAGCTGCAATTTCCCATGTATTTAAACAGGGAAAGCCATGCGCATCAACTGGGATAAAAAGAGAAAGTTTACAGAAATACTCTCTAAGTGGCAGGAGAGCTAGTAAGTAAGAAATAATTAATGATGATGGCAAACGACAGACCTATTATAAGATTTTCTCTGCAGAGTCTTCTGGGTTCACACACCCTGGCAGATTCCCCAGCACTTCCAGTTCTGCCTGTGGGCCTCTACTACACAGCAGGTTTGGACTCACTTTATCTCATGCAGGTGACTTCGAGCAGAGCAAAGAAATTCAATCCATTTTAAAGGGTGACGACCAAAAACTGGGGTAACATTCTTCCTTGGGTGAAGATTACACCTACAGCTTCTTGCTACAGAACAGGATTTCTGAGCTGTGGCACTACTGACATTTGGGGCAGAGAATTCTTTGTTGGGGGGCCAGGGAGCTGTCCTGTGTACTGTAGGATGTTTAACAGCATCCCTGGCCTGTACCCACCTGCTTCACTTTCCTGGTTGTAACAACAAAAAAAATGTCTCCAGTCATTGCCAAATGTCACCTGGAGTTTGCAGGAACCCCACCAAGTGAAGGGTACTTTAGCATCAAATTTTCCCCCATGACCCCTCTTGGAGTAATGAAGAAAGGGGGAAAATTCCAAGAACAGAGTGGCTGCAACAGTTTCTTAACAGAGTTCAGTGGTAGATCACATTTGTTAGTACAGCATTTTACTCTGGACTGCCTGAACTCGTGTGGGATGACAACTGGCACTCTTCTTGGAGTTTAGTAGTATACTCAGCTCCAAGAGGTTGCTAAACAGATTGTAATAAAAAATAATTGTGGTGCAGACCAAATCCTCTACTTTAGTACTCTTCTTCAATCTGGAATTTAGATCAATCTGGCAAACACTGAATATTTCACTCTTGCTCTTCAGCCTCCTTTTGTTAACAGATGGGCCAGGAAAAACGATTATTCGACAGAAGACTTTTGGATTTAAAACCTTTATTTTTTCCACTTTTAACTAGAATTTTAAGATATTCTGCTGGTCAACATAAAAACAAAAATAGGTGCACTGCCAAAGTCAAGAATTGCGTGTCTATGTAGCAGGGTGGTTTTTGCCAGTGGCATTAAACTCAGGCTCTAACGACAGTTCACTACAAACTACGCTCTGGACAATCAGTAGAGGAGTAAGGATCTGTTTGTCTATACGGCTGGTTTTTATTTTAGATTGCTGAGCTTAATTCTATTTTTATGTTTAGTTATGTGTGTGGGTTAACATTTAGATTTGTGAGATATTAAAAAATAAACTCTGTTTTTCATAAAGAATAAATGCAGCATTGTAAGATTTTCAACTTGGATGTCAGATGGCCTTCATTCAAATCTCAGCTTCACCACCCTTTTTCTGTGGGACTGTGGCCAAACGCTTACTATGTCTATAGCCTCAGTTTCCTTTTCTGCAAAATAAGTTTCCACCTCCCAGGGTTGCTTTGAAGATTAAGTAAGGGAAGGGGTATAGAACGCTTAGCGTGGGGTTAAGAAAGGCGAGAAAAGTGCAAGCACACAGAAAGAGCCCGTGGCTCTGAGAGCACTTGGCTCTGTGGCAGCCTCACCACCCCCCGTGGGTCTTGCGAGCTGCCTCACAGAGCGCCTTACACTTCAGACGCCCTTCCTTCCGGGCTATGCAGATCATCCTAGCAGCTCAAGGAAAGAATAGCTGGTCTTGAGAGATGGGACTCACCCACTTCCCCCAGAACCCGTTGGACCCAAGCAGCACACCCAAACCAACCCCAGAAAGGATCCCTGAGCTTCTGCCATGGAGCACTGAGCTCTCTTCAAAGACCATGGGGCCTGGATAAACTCTCACTTTTACCCAAGGTCCCTTGGACTTTTTCCTGAACAATGAAGCCCACAGTTGCCACCCAAGTGAACACAATGATACTGCAATAGATGTTTTTCATCCCCAAAACCATAGGCCAGGATTCTGCAGTAGAAGGCAAGGCAAACCCAATTGTTCTTAACATCACACTGACCTTCTGCCTTTGAGACCTGGAAGCCACAGCACTGGTGGACATAAATTCTACTGCCTGCTGCTCCAGATCCAAGGGGATAGGGTAGCCCTCTGGTAGATATCTGTCTGTTGCCTCCTGGAAGAGAGGAAACCTGGATTCCTACAGAGCTTGAAATGGCCGTTTTAGGCTGAAGGGAGGGGTTGGTCAAAATCAATAGCGTTTCAACACATCTGGTTTGACTGGCCCTGTTGAAGTTACTAGTGTTTGAGGACATCTTTGTCTAGGTTTCAAGGATTTTGCATGTCTCAGAGCACGGGCCCTAAAGCCAAATGATGGATGTTCTGGACATCACAATCTTCCCTTATGTGTGTGCGCCAGGGCAACACGGGGCTCTTTGGGACAGGGAGGCAGCATCCCGGGGTGTGAACATGATGAGCTGAGCTGTTTCAAACGCCCAGAGGATGACACGTGTGGAAAAGGAGCACTGTCCTAGCTAACTGAGCTTGACTCTGATTAACATGAGAAACACTCACCATCCTAAAGGTTCATATTTCACAAGGACGCTGAAGGCCCCGCTTGGAACCATGGAATGCTATGGAATAGGTGTTCTGTACTGAAAGCTCAATCCTCAGGGAATGAACTTAAAAATAGCACAAACTCATATTGCTCGAAGCAGGCAAAGGCCAGGAGAAATGCCTAGAGAGAGTCAGCTTACTTTGTTCACAGGCTTCTCCGGAATTTTCACAGACACCTCAGCTGGTTTTCCCTTCTTTGATGGCGTTCTCTTGATTTTGGGTGAGTGGAATTTGTCCATCAGCTTCATGGTGAAGGAGGAGAGATGAGAACGCTGAGAGTCTGAAAACAGAGGGTACTAATTGTTAGAGGCAGAGTAGGAAGGAACTGTGGTTCACTGACCTTTGGTGGAAATGAGTATCGTCCCAAAACAAACCTTTTTCCCTGGCTGTTCAGAGTTACAAAGGAAAGGAAATATGGATCCACTAAAACATTTTGGCTTGCATATTTCAAGTTTTGCAATTTCTATCTAGCTCAGGTTGTTCAGAATTACGGAAGTCAAAGGTAGTCAGAATGAGTATGGAAAAAGAACTTGCAAATATTTCCAAGTGTCCTTATAGAGTTTGTATGACGATCTAACCAGTGTCCAAGGGAACGGGCTAAGAAGAAAGAATACCAAAGCAGAATCGCAGAAGTGGAGGATGTAAACACTGGAAAGGAAGGCCCTTTTGACTCAACCGCCTCATTGTTTGGTTTAGGGAACTGCAAAAGTGACATGGGCAAGGCCTCAGAGTTGGCAGTGGAGGTGGAAATAGAACTAAGGTGTTCAAAACTCTCTGGGACATAGTAAAAGACTGAATGCTTTCTCTCTGAGATCAGGAACAAGACTAGGGTGTCTGTTCTCACCATTCCTATTTGACGTTGTACTCTAGTACTCCAGCAAAAACCATCCAGATTGGAAAAGTGGATATAAAACAACCTCTATTTGTAGATGATATGATCTTGTATATGGAAAATCCCAAGCGATCCACTAAAAAACTATTAGTACTAATAAACAAATTCAGTGAGGTTATAGGATACAAGATCAATATACAAAAATCAATTGCATTTCTGTACAGTAGCAATGAACATTTCAAAATGAAATTTTAAAAAGCTTCTACTTACAATATCATCAAAAAATAAAAGACGTAAGCATAAATTTCACACAAGAAGTGCAAGACTTAGTCACTGAAAACTATCAAACATTGCTGAAAGAAGTTAGAGACTATCTAAATAAATGGAAAGACATCCCATGTTCATGAATCAAAGACTTAATATTGTTAAAGTGGGAATATGCCCCAAATTGATCTACAGATTCAATGTAATCCCTATGAGAATCCCATCTGGCTTTTTTGCAGAAACTGACAATCTAACCCTAAAATCAGTATGGATACACAAAGGACCCAGAATAGCCAAAACAATCCAGAAAAATAATAATAAAGTTAGAGGACTCATATTTCCTGATTTCAAAACTCACTACTACAAAGTAACAGTAATCAAGACAGCATGGTACTGGCATAAGGATAGGCAGACAGATCAATGGAATAGAATTCAGAGTCCAGAAATAATCACATGTGTCTTTGGCCAACTGATTTTTGACAAAGGTGTCAAGACCATTCAGTGGGGGGAATGAATATTCTTTTCAACAAATGGTGTTGGGACAACTGGAGAGCCACCTCCCAAAGAATTAGTTTGGGCCCTTACCTCACACCATATATAAAAATTATCTCAAAATGGATCAAAAACCTAATTGTAAGAGTTAAAAATATAAAACCCTTAGAAGAAAACATAGAGATAAAATTTTTGTGACCTTGGATCTGGGAATGGTTTCTTGGATACAACACCAAAAGCCAAAGTGACAAAAGAAAAGAACCAATAAATCAGATTCATCAAAAGTAAAAACTTTTTAACTAGACTTATTATGGTGATCATTTCACAATATATACAAATATCGAATTATGTTGTATACCTTAAACCAATATAATGTTATATGTCAATTATACTTCAGTAAAAAAAATTTTTTTGAACATTTGTGCTGCAAATGATTATCATCAAGAAAGTGAAAAGACAAGCCACAGACTGGGAGAAAATATTTTCAAGTCATACACCTGATAGGGATTTATACACAGATAATATAAAGAACTCTTAGAATTCAACAAGAAAAGACAACCAAATTAAAAATGGGTAAAGGATTTGAATAGATATTTCTCCAGAGAAGATATACAAATGGGTAATGAGAACTTGAAAAGATGCTCAACATCATTAGTCATTAGGGAAATGCAAATCAAAACCATCATAAGTTACCACTTCAAACTCACTAGGTATAATCAAAAAGACAGTTAATACTAAGTGTCAGTCAGGACTGGGGAACCTGGAACCCTCATACAGTGCTGGTAGAAAATGTCAAAGGGTGAAGCTCCTTTGGAAAATATCTGGCAGTTCCTCACAAGATCAAACATTGTTCTATGGCCCAGCAATTCTATTCCTAGGTAGATACCCAAGAGAAATGAAAATATGTATCCACATGACTTGTACACAAAAGTTCATAGCTGCATTATTCATAATAACCAAAAGGGGAAACCAACTCAAATGTACAAATGTCCTTGAATGAACAAAATGTGGCAGACCCATATAATGGAAAATTACTAGCCAATAAAAAGAAATGAAGCACTGACACACGCTACAATAGGGACGAATCTTGACAACATTACACTAAGTGAAAGAAGCCAATCACGAAAGACTGCATATTGCATAATTCCATCTACTTGACATATTCAGAATAGACAAACCTAGAGAGACAGACAGTAGCTCAGCGGCTGCCTAAGACTGAGGCGAAAGGAGAGGGATGAAGAGGGGCTGCTAATAAGCATGAGGTCTCTTTTGGTGGTGGACAAAAACATTCTAAAATTAGAATCCGGTGATGGTTCCACAACTAGTCAATTACTGAAAAAAAAAAATTGAATTCTACACTTTAAAAGTCTACCATATATGTGAATTATATCTCAATGAAGCTGTTTAAAAAAAACAAAAACCCACTGAGCAGTCTTCCCTCATCTCGCTATTTACCACAGAGATTTTCAGTGTCCAAAACTATTTTAAGTGATTTATTTATGTGCTTGCCTCCTCACAAGAATGCAAACTCACGGAGGGTCGTACCTGCCTTGTTCATGCTGTTCATGGTATCCGGCCCATAGAAGACGCTCAGTAAACACTCATTCAACAGACGAACAAATCAACCAACAAAAACATACCCATGAAAAGGGCTGCTTCTTTTGGAACATTAGGAATTCACAGAAAATACTTGAAAGCAGTTGAAAATTAGGGAACAGATCATGATCCTATGCAATGGAAAAATAAATATCGGTAGTTTTAAAAATAAGAAGCACTTCCTCTTTCATTTTTTCCAGCAATTTAGTACTTAAAAACCCTTCCAAATGAATGACATAGCACCTTATATGACAGGCCTGTCTGTCACTCTATTAGTGTTGCATGTGACCTAAAAGTTCAAAGTTCAATTCATTTGTCAAGGACCTTCCAGGTGGCAGGCAGGATCAGATAAACTATCTGTTCTTTAAAAATTATCTAGGAGCCCACTGCACTCTGGACCAAAGAGAAATGCCAGGGCCTGACCTTCGTTCACATGTGAATCAAACCAAACACGGCTTCACAGCTGTCTGTCTGCTGGCCAGAGCTGCAGGAAGCCCTAAGACCCTGAGCATGGACGGAAATCCACAGGGAGCTGGTGCACCTCTCTCCTCACCTGCGGCAGCTCAGCACAGGGTCAGGAGGGGCTCTCAGCACCAGCCTTTGTGCGCCATAGTCAGCCCTGGGATTTCTCCAGCTGCCTGCCCTCTGCCCTGCCTCTTCTTCCCCACCCAAGAAGGGCGGTCCCGTATAGAGTTTATATTTCCTTCCGGATACTTCAAAATGATGTGACCAGTCTAGTGATTCACGTGGTGGTTAAGACAGTGAACTTTGTAGTAAGATTCTCTGGGTTAAAATCCTTCAACATCACCTAAGTCTTAAGTTTCCTTGTCTGGAAAACAGGGCTGATAACATTGTTCTTCCTGAGATGGCTGATGTGATATAGATTAAATGAGATGCTACCTGTGGATGAGGTACTTATTCAAGTGCCAGGAACATGGCACCTGCTCAATACAGGGAGCTAACCTAACTAACTATATGATTTGGTCGGGTAGCAAGGTTATCAAACTCTGAATTCTCATTTCCCAACTGCTTACAGATCTGAATCAGGTAACCGTGTCACAATGAACATTTAACTCACAGCCCCAAGTAACCGAGGGCCTTCCAAACGCCCACGCTCCTCTTCCTTTAGCACTGACCACAAGTCTGAATACAGCCTTAGCCTGTTCATCTATTTCCCTCTTTGGTTTCATGTGCCTCCTTCAGTGTTGCGCTTACTGCTGCTCCTATGCACTCCTTCTGATCCTTCAGGGGCCTCAGCACCCCTAGTCACGGCACATCCCTTGCCAGGCAGGTTCCCAAGTCAGACAGGATGTTAGAGCAACGTACTAACCCAGGTGACTTCCACCCTGGCAAGTAAGACTGAAAGCAGGGCAAGAAAAGCAGACACAAATGGGGAAGTCTAGGCAGGACGCACGGTTTCTTCGGTTTGCTTTGGTGGTCACAGATCTTCAGAGATGTGGCCCGGGCAAGCCAACTTCTGCCTCTTCCAGTCTGCTGCCCCAAGTTGCTGTACGTGCAGGCATGGGGCTGAGGGGCTGGCCAGATCCACATCTCTGTCAGCACGACCAGGGCGGAACCAGAGTAGACAAGCAGGGTGTGGAGGGCCCCAGAAACCTCTCAGGCTCCTGCATGCGCAGGGCCAGCCCTGATCGTGACCCAGGTGACAACTAAGGGTACCTCCACCTGAGAGCAGACAGAGCCCAGGAGTCTATCACAGGGCTCTCTCTGCCTCTGCTCTTCCCATCACAGTCTGAAATTCTAGTCTGTCTTGGGGCACAGCTGGGAATCCGCGTCAGCATTTAAAGAGAGCGCTATATCTACCAATAAATCTCTCTCCTCGGAGTATTTAATAGCCTCAAAACAGCCAGCTCTAGTGCATGACGTGATAAATGAAGGGGAGAGAGCAGGTTCTTTGTAATGACAGCCAACTCCTCAACTCTGGAAATTGAGGACAGCACTAACTAGGACAGATTTTGACTTGGAGGCTGCTTGTCACCTTTTCCTTGAAAGAACCGGTTAGCAACACAGGTTTCAGGTGACTTGTGAGGTCACTCAAATAAAGCACTATAATGACCAGTGACAGCAGGGCGGAAGGAAGCAACGGTGGCAGTTCTGTTAGGGTAACCTTGCTAACAGCACCAGAGAGACAGACGGACACACACACACTTCCTGCCCCTCTTCTCACATCCCTCGTGTGTATCAACCATCTGGGGTACAGGGCAACATCAGAGAGGTGCTCCCACACCACCACAGAGTCTCAGGCAGCTTTACCAGACACTCTCATGAGTCCCTGACTTTTCACCTAGGGAGTCACACTTCAGATATTGTAAAGGTGTGTTTTCAGATTTTCTAGTATTGAAATTAAAATTTTGAAAGATTTCATACATACATATATATATATATATATATATATATATATATATATACCACCTGGAGAGAATTAATCAAACCCACACATCTACCAATCTAGCCTATCAGATAGAACTTTCAGCAACAATGGAAATGTTCTCTATCTGCACTGTCCAACGTGACAGCCACTTGTGGCTACCAAGTGCTTGAAATGTGGCTAGTGTGAGGGAGGAATTGAATTTTTATTTAACTAGAATTAATTTAAACAGTCACATGGGGCTGGGGGCTACCACACTGGACAGCACAGCTCTAGAAGTAGACCAGTATCAGTTCCACTGATGCCACCACACGCTCCTTCGTAATCACGCCTCTTCCCAATAACAGGTAACGGTGATTCTCATTTTTGTCCTCATCACCCTCACTTTTTGCGACAGTTGACATCTACAAGCACAGTTTAATTTGTGAGTCTGTGAACTGTACCTAAGTGGTACTACAGTGTAAGTATTCTCACGCTCTCGTTTTCACTCAGTAGCAGGTCTGATGTTTAAGCATGTTGAAGTACACGTGTGCTTTCATTTGCAGTGCTGTCAAAGTCTATATATTCTGTAATACCAGTTTATTTATCTGCTCTCCTGTCAGTGGACACTGGGTTGTTTCCAGCTTTTATAAACAATGCTCCTAAGAACATTCTCACATGTGTCTCCTGGAACACGTGCAAGAGTTTTCTATGACGAGACCTGGTGAACTATAGAGTATAGACCGTATTTAATTTTATCGATATTGCCAAGCGATACTCCAAAGTGGCCATGCCACTGTGCAGTCCCGCTAGCAAAGTTAAGCGAGGCTCAGTTGCTCCACATCCCCGCCAACCCCTGGGATTGCCAGACTTGCACACTTTCCACATGGCCCTGCATAACCAGAGGAAACAAAAGCCCTCCTTCACGGGAAATGCCCTAAGTGGGTATCTTATTGTGATCTATCAAATCCTGTGACAGTAACTTCAAAGGTCACTGATAGAACTTAAGAAGACAAAGCCTCAGACCACTGCTCAGCTTGGCATTTACACCAAGGAAGGTCAGGAACTCCCAATGACTAATCTGCTAGTCATTTCTTCCAGAGGAAGGGTAGATCATATGGCTCACAACTGATGTATGAATGGCCATGAGGTTACTAAGAGCAGGCATTTTCTTGGGTAGTCATCACAGACTGAGATCCGGCTGGCAGATGAATGCCCAAAGAGAAGGAGGACGGGCTGCAGAAGAGGCAGGTGGCCTGCTCACAGAATCACTGCAACAAAAAACAAAAACACACCAATTTCTCCCCAAGTCGTCTGCCAGGTGTCAATATTTCATTTTTAAATTTTCAACTTGCCCCTCAAACAGGCCTGACAATGGTCTCTGCCTGCTGCTGACAAATGTACAGATCAACTGGCCTTTCAAATGTCACTTGCAGCAGCAGCTGGGATCCCAACTTAGCAATGGTTTCCATCAGGGCTTAATTCGGCCCTGGATGGGGGAGGCTCTAATATCAACCCCACCAGGGACCACGACATCAGGGTCACGGTGGACAACACTGAGGCAGCTCCAAAACCCTCGCGGGCCGTCTTGAGAAGCAGCGTGGGGTTAACTTCCCATTACCTCCAGCGTGCTGGGCGCAGAGCTGAGGCCAGGAAAGGACGTCCACTGTCGGCTTACGTGAGTCCCACTGGTCCAGTTCCACTTCCCTAACCCACGCCTCTGTTCTCCAAGTGAGTAAACAGGACGACCAGATTGGAGAAGTGACTTGAGGACATTAGGAAGAAGCTTTCTGAACAAAAGGATTTCAGACTTTTACTTATCCCGACTTGTACAGACTGTAGCGTAGAGATAAAGACCAGAGTCCAGGCTGAGTGGCTCATGGGCACAGCAGGTGGCTCGCAAGCTTTGGGGTCAGGTGGCCTGTGTTTTAACCCAAGCTAGGCCATGACCCTGGGCACACTTTTCACTCTCTGAGCCGTGGGTTGCTCACCTACAGAACAAGTGTACCCTCAGGACCTATGTCCTAGGTTACTGTGAGGATTAAATGTGACTCGGTGCGTAAAGCATTTTGCCGAGGACCTGATACACAGCAAATGCTCCACAAACGGCAGCCATTATTGTTATGTGATAACATTGCCAGGCCTCTGCCAACACTTAGTAAAGCAAAAGCTAAAAATAATCCCAGCCTAGTAGAGCAGAAAGTAACCTGATGTTTCAGTTTTCCCAACAATTTCCATATTAAAAGATCTTCTGTCCTACTTAGTATAGACCCACTCATATTAAAACAGAGGGAAAATAATATTTGGAGTTTTGTCATGAAAATCTGTTCATATTACCCATTTGTTCAGGAAGTCTGCTGGTAACTACGACGCTGCCGTGGGTGCTGATGGAAATATTAAGTGTATCTTTTTTTCTTTTTCAGCAACAAAAGTAAAACAAACTCATTATAAAAATCCAAGCAGTGCAAAAATATATAACCCAGAGAGTGAAAATCCCTATAGCTCCACGTACGGCAGAGCTGAAATATTTTTTTGACTTGTTCTTTTAACTTAACAATACGCTGTGGGTATTTCCCTGTGAGCACAGTTAATGGTTGAACGAGGTTCAGTTGAAGAGCAGACCACAACACATTTAACTAGTCTCCTGACGGTTTCTAACTTTTGCCCTCCAAACAATGCTGTGTTGACGAACACCCTCGTGCTCACCTCTCTGGTCACCTGTGTAATGAGACAGACTCCTGGAAATGGAATTGTCAGGTCAAAGGTATGAGCACGAAAAACTTGGTCCAGCTGCCCTGAGCTGGATGCAGGCCGGCAGGGACTGTGCCAAAGAGTGAGGCTCAGGGCAGAGGCAGGAGAGGGGGGCGTAGGAAAGAGGTCAGGTCTACGGGGCCCCCACCATCTCTGGAAGAAACCATGCTGCACCTTAGATTTGGGCTCAAATCTGAAAGGGTCACCATTTTCATTTTATTTTCATAGCTAGTAAGGATTAAAATAGATTGAGAATTGAACAGATACTTCACAAAAGGCAATATCCAAATGGCCAGGAAACAGATGACAAGGTGCTCAGTTCCATTTGTCATCAGCAAACAATAAATTCAAACCATAAAGCGATACTACTACAGACACACCAGAACGGATAAAAAGAAAAAACAGGAAATACTAAGTGACGGTGAGGACGAAGACCAACACACACTCTCCACTCACTGTGGTGAAGAGGTGCATGCAGACCACAGCGAACATAAGCTTCCCCGCGGCCCCGTGACCCCACTCCTGGGCACACACCCTGGAGGAACGCCACATGAGCTCATCCCAAGACATGACCAGAATATTCAAAGCAGCACCCAAACGCCCGTCGACAGGAGCACACATAAACTGTGGCACACATAAGTCCCATTATGCTGCCCCTCTGCTCAAAACCCTCCTGTGGCACCTCTTCTCACTCAGAGGAAGAAGCGGAGCCCTTCAGAGGCCTAGGGGCCCCATGTGATTTGCACCCTGTGTGTGCCACTCCCAACCCCCACCCTGACAGCCCCTCCCCCCAGCTTTGGGAGTAAGCCCATCCACAGGAACCCTGTTCTCTGACGGCCCACCCTGGGGAGGCCTGACAAGTGCCAAGTGGCTATGACCAGATGGGTGAAGTTAGTCTAATCCTAGGATCTGCTCATTAGGAAGCTCCTTTGGCTCTTCGAGCAAGCTCTGTCCTTTAAGCAAGTCTTTATTAGCACCAAGGTAATACTGTGGTTCCCATCTCTCTTATTGTCTTCTTTCCCAACTTTCAGAATTCAGGGCAGAAAAGAGGTTCCACTCATTGGCCCCTTGAGACCCCGCCAAAGATCAAGTCTCCTTATTTGGAATCTGGCACTGAGCCCAAGAACTGCACACAGTGAAAATAAACCCGTGCTTGTTAGGGAGCACACAGACAAAAGGTCAATGAACGAGGTCTGTGACAACAAACGACGACTACGTTCAACCTACACTGGAGGGTAGTATCTGACGAGTGACACGGATTGGACGGTTGATACAGATTTTTTTTTCTCTTTTTTTGCGGAAGATTAGCCCTGAGCTAACTGCTGCCAATCCTCCTCTTTTTGCTGAGGAAGACTGGCCCTGAGCTAACATCCGTGCCATCTTCCTCTACTTTCTATGTGGGACGCCTACCACAGCATGGCGTGCCAAGCGCTGCCATGTCCACACCTGGGATCCCAACCAGTGAACCCCGGGCCACCGAGAAGCGGAACGTGCGAAGTTAACCGCTGTGCCACCGGGCCAGCCCCCTTGATACAGATTTTTAATGTAACTCGCTAAGGGGCACCAACACACGAGTCAGAGACCATGCAATCAAGAACTTTCTTTGGTGTGGTGCTTCAGCTGGGGTTACCTGGGTTAACAGACGTCTGTTGTTCAAGCGACTTCCAGGGAGGAGAAGAGAAAACCGTCCCTTCCTCCGCCCTCTGGGACTCTACTGGACAGTGGGAACTGTGGGCCAGCACTGTCCAACAGAAACACAATGTGAGCCACATCTGTAATTTAAAACTATTTTTTAATTAACCCAATTTATCCACAATATTATGATTTCAACATGTAATTAATATAAAAACTATTAATGAGACACTTTACCCTCTTCCCCTTTCATACGAAGTCTTCAAGATCCGGTGTGTATTTCACGCTTCCAGCACATTCCCGGGGCTCCTGGAGCTCTGGGCCCTCGCCTTCCTGCTGAGGAGGGCTGGAAAGGGACTGCTGACCTCACCGGCCTCCAGAAGAAACAGCCTTTGGCTGGGCTGGATTTGACTGCCTCAGGCTTGTGTCACTGACGTCCTCAAGGCTGTTTTGCCTCTCCCCGAAAGGACAGACAACGTGCAAGCCTGTGGCCGCGGGAATGAAGGCAGGGGGATGCACTCACCCTCAGGCTAGGCGAGAGGGCAGCACGTGAGTGCCAGGCCAGGTCGCCCTCCCATAACACTTGCCAGGTGGCGGCACTGCAGGATCTCATTCTACCAGCACCTGGCCCAGGGACAGGGAATGTGGGCACGGACTGAGGAAACGTCACTGTGCGTTTGGAGGTCTGAGGTGGAGGGCAGGTAGAGGAGGCAGCCTTTCCGTCAACAGAACGAATTTTTGACACTCATAGCTTCTCAGCAACGCAAACTCATTTTCTTTGGCGGCGGGGACCATAGACATAAACACGGTGGCACTGACACCATGTCCTACGGCTATGATATGTGGGCAAAAAGGAGTGACATTGACCTCCGCACATGGCCAAGGACAGCCCCATGAACTTACTCCCACTCCACCCACAACTCTGATGACAGTGAAACTCCTCAATGTGTGTGAGTCTGGGGAAGTTTGCCTCCTGGGGCCTCACTTTTCTCATCTGTAAAGTGGGAATAATCATCCTCACCTCACTGGGCTGCTACGAGGATGTAATAAAGTACTCTATGTAAAGTTGTTTAGCCAATCTTGGCATTTAGTAAACACTAAATAAATGCTAAATGTTAAATAAACATTAAAAAGTAAACAATAAATAAATAAACGTTAAATAAACATTATCTGCTGCTACCCAAATGTCTCCGAGATAAATGCCACCATTTTGAGTGGGCAATTATTATTTTTTAACATAGCAGAATTTAGAAATAGAGGAGAAAATTCATTGAGTGGGTACTCACGATTTGAGCACTTTTCTACATGTATGTTATACTTTAATAAAAAAAGTCTAATGGACAAAAAAGGAAAGTAGAGCAGAGATGAAGAGGGAAGTTGGATTCTTGGTGACATTGTCTGGGTTGCTGGATCCAGCTTTACCTGAAGCTCAATTGCCTCTCAACTTCCAGTAACATGGGGAAAAAAAAAAAGAATCGAATAACTAAAGTTTCTTGTAGGATTTAACTAGAAGCCAAAGCCTCCATCAACAAAACTTTTGCACGTGAACAAAGCATGGAGATGATCTCCTGGGGCGGTTCCTCTTTCCTACCTGTCAAAGAGAGCTCTGAATAAACCCACATGAAGAACTTTCCCAAGACTTACTCCAGTTATGAAACATTCCGCACACAATGGACAGATCTCCAGGATGGAGAGCTGCTTCCCTCCTGGAGTGCCATCAAGCAGCTAAGTCAGCAGCTCCTGTTTTTAAATGTCCCATTAGAAGCCGGGTAGTGTGGGGAGATCTGCACATATTCTCCCCGATCCTCACACTAACCGGGCGAGGGAAGGACATCTGACAGATGAGGAAACCAAGCTGCAGGAGCTCACCCCCCACCGCCCCCAAACAAGGCAACTGCAGCCCTAACACGTGCCGTGAGCACTCAAGGTCAGCCTGGCCCCACGGAGGCCAACTCCCAAGGAAGGACTTCTTTTCTATGACTGTTTGAAACGGACCTAGACCCCTCATAGCCGGGCTTCACAGACTCGGAGCTGTGAACTAGTCATTTCCCCAGAGTTTCAATTCCAGAGAGGAGGGAGAGAACAGTTTCTTCTTAGTGAACATACCAACCACTGGGCAGGAAGCAAGCAGACCCTGCACGTCACAGCCCTTGGGACCCCTGCTACCATGGGAAGTGGGGTCCACCCTAACCTTTGTCCCTTAGGCGGAGCTGTCTGGAGCGGTCTCCGTCCCCCAGAGGAACTGCATGTTAGGACTGGTGCCAGGCCAGAATCCCAACAACCCTCTTCAAGGGCTGCAGAGCCCACTCTTCAACAGCGTGTCACCAGCTGAGCAGCCTGAGTCGGGACAGGAAGGCCTGTTTATTCGGGGCCAGGCCACCGTGACAGGGCACACCGGGGCTGGTGGGCAGTGGAGGCAGCAGCAGACGGCGACTCTGTCGGCCTCAGAGGCACTCGGCCCTGCTCAGGGACCCCGAGAACTCATTATTTGTCAGGCCAACCTCTGGGCTTCCAGAGGGAAAACACCATTTTCATTTGTCAGTGAGCATATATTCATCTACTTATTCCCCAGGCAACAGAGGAAGGAGCTGGGAGCCACAATCCTAGAAGCTTGGGACACTGCAGAAAGAGCTCACTGGGCAGAGAACGAAGACAGTGAAAGGACAAGGGTCACCTGTCAAGTCCCTTCCCCTCCCTATCACCACAGGGAAACAGTGCATCAGACAAGGCAGGGTGAGCACTATGGGGCCCACAGCCCTCGCCCCTCATTCAGTCCCACATATTCACGTGCCAGTGCAGGGCCGGCACTATAGGGCCCACAGCCCTCACCCCTCATTCAATCCCACATATTCACGTGCCACTACATCTGCAAAGCGCTAGGTTCCGAAAGAGGAGCAGGCTACAGCTCCTTCCTCCAAGGGGCTCCAGGCTCAGGGGGGAGACCCAGGAAAATCCTCAGTGGAGACAGAGAGAGGAGACCTGGGATGGAGACATGCCCAGCAAAGGCCTGGGCTTTTCAGATGCTCACAGGTCTGTTGGTGGCGGGGTGGGGGGGGAGGCGCAGGGACAGCCCCAGGTGCCAGGGCAAGTGCTCTGGAGCCCAGGGTCCTTGAATGAAAACCCAAGCTGCTCCTCGGGGTGGAAGAAAGGGCTGAGTTTACAGGAACAGCTCCCGGCTTTGGGCATTGCACATGGGGACCAACGAAAGGCATCTGACTCAGCAAATCAGCATAGGCTTGGAAACAACTTCAGAAACCTCTGTAGACACAGAAGGATCTGAAAATGACCACTTCTCCCAAGGCACACTTCTGGCTTCCCAGGCCCAGGGGTGGGGGTAGGAAGGGGTCGGGGTAGGACGGGGTGGGGGGGAGGAGAGGCAGCCTTTATTCTCTCACAACCAGAGTGCATTTTTCTCTAAAACAAAAGGAGCAGAGTCTTCTGGGCTGCTCTCCGATGAGCACTTTTTCACAGACCTGCCCCTCTGGCTCCTGTCTCTCAAACATGTTCATGGCCAGGGGGCGTGTTCTGGCAAGAATATCTATTACGTATGACAGTTCAGACATAAACGGGGGAAAAACAAACCCCACTCTGCTCTACACATTCAGAATCAAGTGCTGCTCAACCCCAACCTCTCCAAGGCAATGGCCAACGTGGTCCCCGCTGGGAGCCAAGTGAGCACTGGGGCTCTTGGCTTGCACGCAGGTGGGAGTTGGGAAGGCTCCCGAGTCCACTCACAGCAGAAGCGGAGGCCCTGGGAACTGACCTGCCCCAGCCTGGGACGCAGGCCTGTTGGGCAAAGCCAGTCAGGAGCTCTGTCCTCAATAACGGCTGAAAAAGTACCAGACAGCCTCGCAGCACTTCTCCTCCACACAAGACAAATTTGGCGTAAGTAAAAATGCGTAGCGGGCCAGAATAAAAGACAGACCACTCAAGCGCTGGTGGCACCCATGTACTCTCTGCTTGTGAGTTACTTACTGCCACAGATGGTCTAACTGCCCACCAGGGGCTCTGAGGGCCCTCAAAACTCTGGGATTAAATCTGAAGTCATGCTGGCTTAGTCAAAGCAGAATTTCATTGGCTTGGAGCCTGAAATCCAATCCACTTCCAGTCAGATGTATGGGTCCCCCATGTACGAGGCATTGCACGAGGTCCTGAGCAACACACATGTGGAGCAGACGGTAGCAACAACACAGCAATGGCTGGGATCAGTACTGCACAGTGAGGGCCCAGGACCACCCCAGGCACTTTACGGGCCTATCTCATTTCATCCTTACAGTGACCCTCCGAGGTAGGAAAACTGAGGCTGAGGAGTAAGTGACAGACTCTGGATTTGAACTCAGTGTACTTGACAGGCCAGCCACGCCTTCTCCTAACATAGGAGACGGAGAAGTGAATAAGTACCCTAAAGACGGCTCGCATGAAGCAGAACGCAGGTTCAGAGGAAGGAGGCCCGTGTACTCTTTTGTGCCTGCAGGAACTACCTCATTCCCTCTGGGTCAGGGCTCTTTCCTAACAAGCCGGCACCCAGGAGGTGCACGGCTCTGTGCTCTGCTACACGTACCGCCAGCACCCGGCTCACCCTCGGCTTCCGACTCAGACGGCACATCTTAACGCAGGCCTCCTCTTCCTCTTTTCTAAGCCGAAGCCTAGCAAATATGCTGTTTATTAGATGTGTTCTCAACTTTGATCACCAGGGAAGCAAGTCACCACAAGAGGAGAAGAAAAGACTCTCAGGCCAGTACTGCTCATAAAAGTGAAGCACGCCCTTCTGGAAAAGTCCAGAAGCAGAATGGCTCACCCACAGCAGCAGCACATCGGAGCCCTCCTGCGGTTCCGGCACCCGGGCAGCAAACACCCTCAGTGCTGAAATCCCAGGCGGCCCCTCAGGCTGAGGGGAGGGCCGCAGCACAGTGGCTCTCTCAGCTCAGGGCTGGGAGGTGGATGGGACCAAGGCACTATTTTTAAACAAGCCAAAAAACAACTGCTGCAGAAGAACATATATTTAATGATGGCTGGAGTTGCCAACGTTTGGCTAGAAAGCACTGGTGGGGATTTTCTGAAGTCACACAGGCCTCCCGGTTCTCACGGAATTTCTACCTTTATAGTCTGTGATTAGCAACAAAATGGCCTCACAATACGTGTTTTTAAAAGACAGTTCTCTGCGGCGGCCATGCCCTCTCCTGGATCTTGGACTCAGCCAAACAACATGCCTCTAACTCTCTGCAAATTCTCTCCTGTTCGGGACTCTCCAAAAACTCACCCCACCTGAGGGGTGCCTTTAGGAACAATCCAGCTGCTTCATTCTAGAATCCTCAGAGCAGGGAACGGTGTGCATTTTCGAGAAGGAATTTCATTTTCCCTGGTTCTCCCTCAGCAGCTGTACTCTTTAAGTCTCCTAGAACTCAAGTACTTTTTAAAGGACCAAGTCTCCCCCCAGGAGGTGGCCTCCTGCCGTTGGTCTGGAGGCTCCCGGCTCAGATGCCGGGAGGAAGCAGCAGCGTGGGCCACTCCGGCGAGGGGAATAAGGCAGAGACCTGTCTTCTCAGAGTCAGCTGCTGGGAATCAGAACGCACTTTCCCACTGAAACAACGTTAAAAACCGAATTCAGGTCCTCGCCGCCCAACCAATGGAGCACAGCTGGGCTGAGCTCCTTCCACCAGCCAGATGCTGGCCATGTGGCACCAGAGAGCGTCTGTGGCTGAAGAGGAATGTAGACCTGCCCTCAAGTGGGTTATAAGCTAACAAGGTAGTAAAGCCATACAGCCAGGGCTCCAACACACAGGAGAGGGAGTCAAACGCTGAAGAAATAAAAGGTTTACGGTCGGTCCTCCTCCCATACGGAGGGCCAACTCGGGGACTTGAGCATCCGAGGATTTTGCTATCTGTGGGGGGCAGATATGGAGGGACGAATGTACTTCCTGTGAGCTCCAGGAAAAGTTCATGGAGGAAGCCTTAGAGCTGTGAGCCGAGCAGATGTTGGGGATCTGGCTGTGAAAAATGTGAAGGGATGGACAGGCGAGGGGGTGGAGGGAGGGAAGCAGTGGCAGAAAGGGCAGTGGCTACACGGGTAGGCAGATGTGTGGTCTATTCCTCCTGCTAACATTTACTGCAAGTCACAACCCATTAGCAGGTCCCTAAATCAACAGAATAGAAAATAACAAAGGGCACTGCAGGTAGTAAGGTAAATATTGTTTCATGAAACTATTTCAGTTACGATCAACTTGAAATGCTGAACACCCTTCTCCCTGGGGACCATGGGGAGGAGAAACCCCCTCACTGAGGCAGTGTGGAGCAGCTGTAGGTCAGGGTCCTGTTGGGGCAATCAAGACCTCAAATCTGGTCTTTGCCCCAAGTCACAGGGACACTGATTGAGCTTCCTGCCCGGGTCTGGAAGTAAAGATCAGGCACAGGTGCGGTGCCAACAGGTGGGCCATTGTTAAGGCAAAGGCTCTCAGTGGCTTTCAAATCTTTTTTTGACCACAAACCACAGTAAGAAATGTATTTTATACTGTGATCAAGTACATAGAGTATATCAAAAAATCTAAAAGATTTAAATTCTATTTCACTTTTTTTTAATTGAGTTATTGATAGGTTACAATCTTGTGAAATTTCAATTGTACATTAATGTTTGTCAGTCATGTTGTAGGTGCACCACTTCACCCTTTGTGCCCACCCCCCACCCCACCTTTCCCCTGGTAGCCACTAAACTGTTCTTGGTCCATAGTTTTAAATTCCTCATATGAGTGGAGTCATACACAGATTATCTTTCTCTTGCTGGCTTATTTCACTTAACATAATTCTCTCAAGGTCCATCCATGTTATTGCAAATGGAATGATTTGGTTCTGTTTTGCAGCTGAGTAGTATTCCATTGTATATATGTACCACATCTTCTTTATCCATTCGTCTGTTGATGGGCACTTAGGTTGCTTCCACGTCTTGGCTATTGTAAACAGTGCTGCAATAAACATGGGGGTGCACAGGACTTTTGGGATTGCTGACTTCAGGCTCTTTGGATAAATACCCAGTAGTGGGATGGCTGGATCGTATGGTAGTTCTATTTTTAGTTTTTTGAGGAATCTCCATACTGTTTTCCATAGTGGCTGCACCAGTTTGCATTCCCACCAGCAGTGTATGAGGGTTCCTTTTTCTCCGCAACCTCTCCAACATTTGTTGCTATTAGTTTTAGATATTTTTGTCATTCTAATGGGTGTAAGGTGATATCTTAGTGTAGTTTTGATTTGCATTTCCCTGATGATCAGCGATGATGAGCATCTTTTCATGTGCCTATTGGCCATCAGTATATCTTCTTTGGAGAAATGTCTGTTCATGTCTCCAGCCCATTTTTTGATTGGGTTGTTTGATGTTTTGTGATTGAGTTGTGAGAGTTCTTTATATATTAAGGATATTAAGCCTTTGTCAGATATATGACTTGCAAATATTTTTTCCCAGTTAGTGGGTTGTTTTTTGGTTTCAATCCTGTTTTCATTTGCCTTGAAGAAGCTCTTTAATCTGATGAAGTCCCATTTGTTTATTCTTTCTATTGTTTCCCTTCTCTGAGAAGGCATGGTGTCCGAAAAGATCCTTTTAATACTGATGTCAAAGAGTGTACTGCCTACGTTTTCTTCCAGAAGCCTTATGGTTTCAGGTCTCACCTTTAGGTCTTTAATCCTTTTTGAGTTTATTTTGGTGAATGGTGAAAAAGAATGGTCAATTTTCATTCTTTTACATGTGGCTTTCCAGTTTTCCCAGCACCATTTGTTGAAAAGACTTTCTTTTCTCCATTGTATGCCCTCAGGTCCTTTGTCAAAGATAAGCTGTCCATAGATGTGTGGTTTTATTTCTGGGCTTTCAATTTTGTTCCATTGATCTGTGCACCTGTTTTTGTACCAGTACCATGCTGTTTTGATTACTGTAGCTTTGTAGTATGTTTTGAAGTCAGGGATTGTGATGCCTCCCGTTTTGTTCTTTTTTCTCAGGATTGCTTTAGCAATTCGGGGTCTTTTGTTGCCCCATCTATTTCACTTTTTAATCTGCTATATTGATTTCATGACTAAACAGTGTCTTAATGCTTTCCCCAAGTGAGAGTAAAGCAAAGGGGCAGGGCTCTGCGGTGGACGGCAGCACCAATGCGGCCTGGAGCTGGTCAGAACGCCAATTCTCCACCCCAACCTGGATCTAATGAATCGGGGTCCCTGGGGAAGGGACCCAGAAACCTGGGCTTGAACCAGTCCTCCAGGAGACTCTGCAGCACGCTCAAGTCTGAGCAGCACTGTTTTAGAAGAAAAGATCTGGGAGAAAGTGGTAAAACTCTTAAGAAATCCCATATCTTGGGCTGAAGGGGCAGGGGCTGACTGTAAGCCCAGCAGAGCCGAGTGCACACACAAAGTGACAGGCAAGTGGATCCTCTGACTCTGACAGCAGGGGAACTTCTCGTCTGAGATCAGAACATTCCTCGGGATACGATGCCCTTGACTGGGAGACAGATTTGTAAATGCTGTAGCCAGAACAGGCCTGTAATAGCACAGCTGTGGGGCTGGGCGGGGGCGGGTGACCATCAGTCCCAGCCCCAAATTTCAACTCACCAGCCACCTCAAGCAAGAAAATTTGGCTGAACCAGGTCTCTTCTAATAAAGGCTCGGAGCATGAGTAAGCCAATAAATATTTCCTGAAGACCTACTGTGTACAGAGTGCTTGTGACAACATATTTCACTCAGAACCAGTGGGCCAAAGTGATCTATCATTGCTCTCCCTCCTGCTTAATGTCCTGCTTATTTATATTTGGCTGTAACATTTGTTTAGCATCTACTTTGTCCTGGAAAAATATGTGGGTTTTGCCCTCAAGCAACTGTTCTAAGGCCGTGATTCTCAAGGGGGTAGAGAAGTGGGTCAACGACAGTGTCTGTCTGAAAAAGCATACACAAGGCAACTACACACATCCATATTTGCGACCGGAAGAAAGCAAACCTGTAGAAAATATACAGAAGCTAAAAGAAGAGGGGCTGAGGTTATAGAGAGTCCAAAATTAGGGTTGCGTGAAAAGTTATCATGCTGCTTGGCCCAGGGGCCTGGCCCAACTCCGTTCAGGAGCAAGCCCGGAAGCTAGAGGTCAGGTCCTCATTCCATGCTGACCTCATCCCATGAATTAACTGTTTCCTCAGTAGAAAACGAAGTACCTTTAAAGTCCTTCGAGCACATTCTAAGATAACTACATTTTACATTTAAGATGGAAAACCCTGAGTTTTCTGTCAGGAAAACAAATCAACTGGGAAGGAAAGAAATTTGCTGAGGACTCAGCATCCCCAGGCATAGGTCCCCCAGATCTGAGAGCAAGCGGGATGTTCCTATCACCCAGTCTATGTAGGAGCTACAAAAACTCCTTCCTTAGGAGGAAAGGAGATGGCAGGGGAAAGTCCAGTGGTGTTTAACCAAAAATTTCCAAGAGCCACCAAGTGACGATGAAGAAAAACATGTCACTTCATTTTCTTCCAGGAAGCCTGGGCCCATCATGTGCTCATGATGACTTAAATCTCCTAAAAGATCATTTTTGTTCTGCAACTGGTGTGTGCCAGCCACAGTTCTGAGGAACTAAGGGAACCTTAATAATAAAAATACACAGCTCCCAAAAAGCTAGTGGATATGTTTGAAAAATGCATCAGAATCCGTGGATTGAACCTGTAAATGGGTCTACACTCTGCAGAAAGTTTGGCACAATTTTTTAAGGCCACCTTCTAAGTGTTTTTGGTTCCAACTCTCTTTACAAACTGAAGCATCACCACACAGCAGGGATCGAAATTCATTTAGTTTCTTTATAATATTTTTGTATTCTTTGTGGTGGTGGTTGAGAGCACTGTTTTTAAGTTTTTCATCAAAACAAAAATATTAGCACAGAACTATGTGTCCTCAAGCTCGGTTACAGACCAGCTGCTTCAAACGGGGCTCGCCACTTTATCTTCAACATTCATTTCCAAGGGTGAGGAACCAAACCCAACCACGGAAAGGCCACCTCTGAAACACTGAAATAGGCAGCCTCTTCCCTCCACTCTAGCAGAGTGCTGTTTGGCTCTCAAATTCCAATCTCTTACCCAAGGAAGGCAGCCTCCTAAAACTGAGCTCACACCTTTATGCTATACGACTGGCCCTCGGCCAATTCCCCAGAGTACGTGGCCCCTACTGGGGTCCCAGGCACAAAGAAATCTAGAGTGCCACACTTGGTGTAGGGAAAAATTTTTCTGCGTGATTTTCCCTTTCTAGAGCTGTAATCGCACGTGGCACGGCTCTCTGCCCACCTGGGCACAGCAGGAGCTTGGAGAGCTGTGAATCGGTTGATGGCATCCAGTCTGGTGACTGTAAACGTCCCCTGACAGTGCAGGGCCTCCACAGGGCCCCAGTCTGAAGAGGGCTCCCTAAAAGCAAGGTCCACCCCGAGCTCGCTGCCTGCCAAGGAAGAGCCTCTGTCACATCCCCTCACTCCTCCTCAGAGAAAAAGGACTGTGGAGGGCCGTCCGAGGAAATATGGCCCTTGGTCCCCAGACACACGGTGCCCGGGATGCAGCAGTGAGTCAGCCCGACACGACACCAAGATTTACGAGGAGCAGGGAAGAAAGACCTGAAAGACACCATTACGAGGGTGACAACTGCTACAGAAGTGGGGCTGAAGCTCCCTAACCAAGGCTGGGGAGGGTGTGAAAGCTTGCGCCTCGGTCTGGATTTCCCCAGAGGAGACTGAGACAAGGGTTCAAGGGCAAGCGGTCAAGTGGGAGGTGCAGGGACGCTGGTAGGGAGTGGGCAGTAAGACCAGGGAGGGAAGGCAGCAGAGAAGAGCTGTGTTCCAAAGCCATCTTGCTCTCGTAACCCCGCAAGGAAGCCAGTTTGAACTGACACCTGAAGGATTCGCTGCAGGTGGCCAGATTTTCATTTGCTTTCTGGTGGGCGTGGGGGTGGGGCTGTGGATTGAGGAGAAGTGTTCCTGGCAGAGGGAGGAGCATGTCTGGAAGGCCCTGGGCCAGCAGGGTCACGGTGAGTCAGGGAGTCCTGACAGAAGGTCAGCCTGGGGACCAAGGGAGTGGCAGGAGAAGAAGCAGGGCCAGTGGGGCTGACGTGGGGGCCTGCTGGATGGGGAGCCTGCCAGCATTTCACAGCGGGGGACGCAGCGCAGCTCAGCAAGTGCTTCCTTCAGCTGCTGTGAGAAGGGACCAATTCAGAGAGCTAAATGTGGTACCCAGCAGGGTGAGAAGCCAACCACCCTGAAGCCATCTTCCTTTCAGCAGACATTCATTACCACTGTGCTGGTGGTCTTGATGTTTAGACAGAATGAATTCCCCCAAGCTCACCTTACAGCAAATTGCCACAGGCAGAATCCAAGTGTGCAGGCACGGCTGTCCTATCCTTCCGCCGGCAGAGACCACAGGCAGTGAGGTCAAGAGGAGTTTAAGGCAAGTGTTAGTCAAGGATGGCCTATAACCCAATCTATGCCACATCACATTCTCCTTAAAATAGCATATAATTTATTGAGCACTTACTAGGCCAGCCCTGGCATAAAAAAATGGCAGACTTTATTTTAATGGCCATTTTACAAATGAAGAAATTAAGGTTCAGAGAAAATAACTAGGCCCAAAGTCACACAGCAACTGAGAAACAGGCTGACCTCAGACTCTGCTCATTTTGACTACAAGATCACTCTCTTAATGACATTCCAGTGTCTTCCTTACGCGTCCTCAGTGACGGTGTCTTTTAGAGAGAGAAGGTGCTGGGAAGGTGGTGCCAGGTGATGGGCTCCAACAGTACAACGGATGGGAAGTGAAAGAGAACTGTGTGAGCAGGAATGCCTACAACAACCTCCTCCTGCCCAACCGAAGGGCTTCTGCTCCCAGCCTGGCGGCCTGCCAGGCGTTCTAATGGCTCCCCAGAGGAAAGACAGAAGGGCTGTGAGACAAGAGCCGTGGAACTTCAGGGGTCCAGCAAGAGTGCTCCCCGCTCTTAGTACCAACCACACTGTATGGAAATCACCGTGCAGGCGCTGACCGGCCCTTGAGGCAGCATCCCATCCACAGCCAACCAAGCATGAGGGCTGCGCTAACATCTCTGAGATGGGCTTGAGCCTTCACGGAGGCACTGCCCACGATGAGAGGACTTTACTCAGCTCGCAAACAAACCACTTCCTTTGATGGGTGGTGGATGGCGTCTGGTTACAAATGGGCAGTTGGTATAGGGCACGTCTGCAGGAGTAACTAACAAATATCTGGAACACCTCTTGTCCTTTCTGTCCCAAGCTTGTCCGTTTCCTGGGACTAAATGCCCAGAAACAAACTGGGGCATGTGGTCACCATAGCAGTTTGACAATTTAGGGACATCAGAATGCATTTCTCTCTCCTGGAAGTCAGGAAGTGAGAGCAAAGGTTTGGTTTTTAGTTTGAGTGTTGGTTTTGCCACGAATTACTTTTGTCAATTAGGCAAAGTACAACCTCTTTTTCTCCAAACCTCTTTTCTCATCTGGAAAACAAGGGCAATAAGCCTATATCAGTGGTTCTCAAAGTGTGGTCCTGAACCACCAGGAGCCTCACCTAGGGACTGGTTAGAAATGCAAGCTCTTGGCCCCTGCCACACCTGCTGCATCAGAAACTCTGGGGGTGGGGCCCAGGATCGGCTGTAGCCAGCCCTCCAGGGGATTCTGATACAGGCCAAGTTTGAGAACCACTGCCTAGTGACTTCCTTTCTCACTTTATGGTTTTATAAAACCATCTTCTTTACTCTTTCCCTACCTGTCATGCTAGTGACTTCATTTATCCAAGAAATATTTATAAAGTGTCTACTGTGTGCTAGACACTGGGGACCCCTGGGGAACGAGCCCAAGCCCACTCTGTGACAAGTAGTGTGTAAGCTCTAATGACAATGGATGTGCACAGAGCTTGTTCACTGAATAAGCAGAACAAATGTATTTTCCAGCAACTTTTCTCTTGAACCATGATCTTCTTCCAAACTTTACTGCACTTTTAAAAATTAGGTGTTCTGCATTCAAGCAGAGAAAAGAAAATGTTACCGTATTGCTATTGATGATAGAAATAGATTATATATGTTCAAGTAAAACAAGCACAGAACATCGACTGGAAAAAATCTAGAAGGAAACATCGAAAAGAGTAACATAGATAATATTTCTTTCCTCCTAAAACTATTTTGGTGACCCACAGTGCGCACAGGTCTTGAATGTTATTCTAGGCACAAAATAAACACCAAGTGACATTTTTAGCAGTCCATTTTGCTTCAGGAGATATACACAGGAAATGCAAAAGCAAAAACAAAAGCTAAATGCTCTACCCTCAGAGGAAAGACGCAACCCGGCTATCAGAACATCAAAAACAGAACTAAAATTAGCTCGCTCCCTTAGGCCTGACAGTCCTGCTACAACCATCCACTGAGAGTCCGTCCTCCTCTCCCCTCTGTCCAAGTTCCAGGCTGAGCAAATGAAACTCGGCCAGAAGGCAAACAAGCGGCCCGGCAGCTCCGCGCTTGTCACTCACACTTGGTGCAGAGGAGACTGGCCTGCACCAACCCTACAGATCCACTCCAGGGAGGGACGAAACGCTCCTCAATCAATGCTACCTCAGGGGGTCCAGACTTCTCACCCAGAGACAAGTCAACAAGCTCTTGTCCATGTTAGTTACAACACGCACCTAACAGTTAACATGACACACTCGCACTACTCAGAGGCAGGGTCAAAGCTAACCACAGAAGTAATATGCAAAGTTACAAAATTCTTCGCCGATGGTAGGTATTTATTTAGGCAACACCAAACACATCACAAATAAGGCAGTTTAAAAGAGAACAGCATCAGGAGCTTGGAACACCAAGATTTACTGTGACTGAGCCATGGTCATTTGGCTCTAAGTTTCCTATTAGCAAAGGTAAAAAGGTAAACAAGATGGGTTAGTGTTAACCATCCAAAGAAAATCTATGAACTCAACAGAGGAGGGAAACTTTCTGGGACAACATTCTAGAAGGAATTTCAAGGAGGATGTAAAGTAACACTGTGAATTGGGTCTTTAATCTTGCTTTCACAAGATCTATAATGTTCTGCAAATAACCACTTAGTATCTGCTCTCTATTAAAAAATCAATAGCCCAATAACTTTATATCAAAGATGACATTTTTTACAAGACATTTCTTATTAATATAGCTGGGTGTGTTGTTTTCAGGTGCTCTGACTTAATATAGTAAAAACCCTTTAAAAACTTAATGAAAATAGGGTTTTTCCTCATCTGTTTTTGGCAGAAGTGTGATGGGTACTCTTTTACATTAGCACAGTGCAGTTATCAACCTCATTAAATTTAACATTGATATCTAAGTGGTATCTAAGCGACCACTGATACAATACTTTCATCTAAACTACCATTCATATTCCAATTTTGTCAAGTGACCCAATAATTTAATAAACCTTCTGTAGCTTCCCAGGGTTGGCTTGGATTTTTATAATGTTAAATATGAACCGATAAAAACGGTGTAAACTCCTATGCTTTGTATTAGTTTTCTATTGCTGTGTAACAAAAACATGTACATTTACGATTTCACAATTTCTGTGGGTCAAGGTCCAGGCAAGGCTTAGCTGGGTCTTCTGAAAGCCTGCACAGTGTGGGCACAGCTGAGGTCTCATCTGGCGGCTTGACCAGGGAAGGGTCTCTGTCGAAGCTTCCTCAGGTGGTGGCAAAATTAATTTCCTTACAGTTAGAAGATTAAAAGCCCTGGCTTATTGCTGGCTGGAGGCCACTCTCCGCTCCTTGCCACATGGAGCCTCTTACTTCTCCAAAGCTAGCAAGGGAGACTGTCTTCAGAGTGTGTCTGCTGGCAAGAGAGTGTCATATAACAAAACGCAATCAGGGGAGTGACCTCCCATCACCTTTGTCATATTCTACTGGTTGGAAGCGAGTCGCAAGTCCATCCACATTCCAAGAGACAAAGATGTGGATACCAGGAGACAGCAGTCACAAGGGCCACCTGCAAGCCTGTCTGCCACATGCGTACAGCTTCCATACAACTATCAAATCAAATCAAATTTATAAGTCAATGCAACTAAAACAAAAAGCTCCCAAACACTTAGATTAACAAAATTGGTTGAATATACGGACAATGATTTCTGCAGACTGCACCCAGTTACGACGTGCACGTCGGGTGGAGAGCTGTAGGAGAGCGTTTTGGGTTCAGGATGATCAACTGTGTGTCAAAATGGTGACTTGTTCTCACCACTTTTCTCTCCTGAAATCACGATGACATCATTTTAGCTCTCAGGTAACAGAAACACACCATCTGCATATGAAGTCTACCTGTTCTTTTCTCATCAGTCCACCACAACTGAAATACAAAGAGTCCATGACGGACTCCATTAATCTCAGATGAATTCAATTATGAGCACTTGAAACCAGAGAGAGAGAGACAGGCAGAAGAGGGGAGGGAGGGAGGGAGGCAGAGGGAGAAGGACAAGTATTTTAGGCAAATCACTCTCTGTTTCCGTGAAGGAGCATGTGACCCCAGGTGAAAGTAAGACAGGAGTGGTGAAATGACTGTTTCCTCAGTTCTGTCATGCCTTTTGTAGTGTGAACATCTCACCCCACCAATAGGATTCTGGTGTTTAAAGATAATTTTCTTTTTACAACACGGTGCCTAAATATAAAACTACTTCCTACCTTTGCTCTAAGGCAAGGGTCAGCAAACTTTTTCTTTAAAGGGAAAGAGAGTAAGTGTTTTCAGCTTTGTGGGGCGTACAGTCTCTGTACATTTTAGTAGGAAAATAGCACAGACATACATAAATGAATGGGCACGGCTGTGTTCCAATAAAACTTCATTTACAAAAACAGGGAGCAGGTGTTTTGGCCCATGGGCGGTGCTTGCTGACCACTGCTCTAAAGAAACAAGATTCTGTTTCAATGCTGAAAGGGTAACTGACTTTGTTGGTCTCCAGTAGGGATTTTCAAGAGTAATTCTGACTACACAATTGTTGCCTTGTGTGCTTTTATTCAAATCCAACCTGTCTGCCTGTATAAAATGCAACTCCACTAGACAACTGGGGATCAACACAAGGAGTTGTCAGATCAGCCCCGAAATCAACGTAAAGTCACCATCCAGACCATGTAGAAATGCTCAGCTCCTTCTGCTTAAATAACTTTCTCTCACAGACCTCCCGTGACCTCCTAGACCAGGAGTCCAGCTCAGAGCCCCTGCGTCACACTCACCCCGCTGGCCTGCAGGTTAAGCGCACCGCCCCTCTTTCCACCAGGCAGTCGGAGGCATAGCTAGGCCTGTTTTGCTCATTGCTGGGTCCCCACCACAGTGCCAGACACACACAAAGTCCTCATTAATATCTGCTGAATGAAGTAAAAGATTAGGTCCCATTACAAGCTTTCTCAGCCCCAGGTACTTTTCATTCATGGGACTTAAACATAATTACATAGTCATACTATAAGTGTTTAGTTGAGCTATGAATGGAATTCTGGTGAAAAGGAAGATATAAAATAAGCTGAACATTTCAACTGTTGAGGTTCAAAACCATACAAACATAATTAAATTACCATTAGTATCAGTGTTAAATCAAATTGCTAGCCACTGGCTTCTCAATACTGAAAATTTGAGAAGGCGAGCCCAGACGATGGATTCAATTAATAATCAATCATTTTTGAGTGGCCAATCCAGTCACTTGCACAGGGAATTCTATTCACCCTTCTCCACAAGCCTGTTCTCACCTGAGCATGTTTCCTTTGGATTCATTTTTTAAAAATGCCTCAAGAGTAAGGTGGTCCTTGGCTTTTTCTCAATTGGAAGATGCAAAGGAGACACATGCAAGGATTTCAGCTCATTTGTACAACCAGCTTCCTGTGATCCTTCTGAGAACTCAGAGCTTGCCCAGCCCCCGGGGTGGTGCCAAGGATGAGAAGTTTAAATGTATCTGGCAAATGCTTAATGCCAAGTTGGAGATCCTGTCTTCTCTCCCTCCATGACATCCGTCCCGGGATTCTCCACCTCCATGCCTTGAGAGAAATTAGCTTTCATATAAATAGAAGTGAACTTGTCAATCTTGACACGCCATCATCACGGGTCCCAACTGCTGGATGACAACACTCCTCTAGCTGCTTGTAGGGAGCTCCCCACATGAGCACACTTGACACCGTAGATCTCCCGATAAATCATGTGAGTCATTCACGGATGGAGGCTTCCTGGGACCCCCTAATGGCAGAGTTCTCATTAGGAGCCCAAGTGCCCATGAAAAGAAATAAAAACGAGCCACAGCTGGGTCTCTTACCCCTTCTGAAGGTCAGGACATGCGCAGTTATCTCCCTGGACAGCGCTACCCAGAGCAGCTGTGCTAGAGATGTCATGCCAGGCAAATGGAGGGCTTCTCAAGATGGACTTGGAGCACTGTCTCTCCAAGTAACTCCCTTTAAAAGCCCCTAAATCCCACAAGTTAAGAACTTCAGGGAGAACTTGGTCCGTTATTCTGAGTATGGGAACACCTGCTACTAACAGTTTTGACTCCTGTGGTTAACAAAAATAGAAAAAGCCTTAAATGAACCACAATTCACCATTTATATGTAAACCAAATAAACAACAACGGGTTTCCTCTTGTACTTCTTATCTCAGTGGAGGGTGACCACCCCTTAACACAAGCCAGAAACCTGGTTGTCATCTTTGACCTGCTTATACTATTATCCCCCAGATCCTGTCCGTTACCAAGTCCTGGCCATTTGACTTTCCAAATACCCAGTGAATCTGTCCCACTGCCACCATCCTCCTCCAAGCTGCCATCATCTGCCAGGATGACTAACTCAGCCTCTGAGTCCATTCTTGCTTCTCCTGTGCATTCTTCCCACTGAAGTCAGGGTAATATTTTCAAAGCACAAATCTGATCTCTCTCAATCTCTTTCACGAATACACATACACACCACTTAAAACACTTAATGGCTTTTCAGCTTGTTAGTGTTCTTAAACTCAAGGCTTTGACAAGTACAGATCCTCTCTCTCTGAGGGCCCCTCTCACCACCCCCTACCCCTTTGCCTCAGGGCCTTTAACACTGTTTCCTCAGCCAGGCTGTGTCCCCGTCCCAGGCCCCCACTTTACCTGGTTAACTCTGACTTAACCCTGCAGATCTCAGCTCTGATCTTTCACAGTATTTATCAGGCTATAATTATGAATCTACCTGGAGCTGTTGTGGTTTCTGCCCTTCTCAGCTAAGGAGGGTTACAGGAGAGAATGAAGCCTAAGACCCTATTAGATGTAATGAATTAACTTCTCTCCTATGCAGCCAAAATGACACTAGCTATGTACCAGCCCTGGATGATCGGACAAAACAGTCACTCAAATAATTCTGTGTTCTGTGGTTCAGATAAGGAACTCAGTTTGGAAAGATTTGTGCCTAACAGTATCTGACACATAGCAGGTGCTCAAATGTATGTGGATAGAAAATGAAAAAAGAAATCAATGAACTACCCACCCAAGGCTTCCGTGCCTTTCACTGCATTGGGACCCCTGAGACTTAACACTCAAGCCAATGACAGTCTCAGTCTGGGCGTCTCACCCTACCTCCTCATTTGCATGAGACACTTTAAACCATTCAAATTACACTAAACTCCACAGGTAGCACCACAGCCACCCACAGCTCAAGAACAACAATGGGACCCCACACTCTTTGGAGGCAGAAGGATGTGGACGCCAATTCCAGCTAGGCCACAGGGTATAACCTGGAGCAAGGGCAACCCCTGAGTCTGTTTCCTACTTGTAAAGGGGGGGTGATACCACCTTTTGAGCCACAGCTCTTTTGCTGGCAGGGAATAGAAACCCAATGAACCATGTTCAAGTAAAAAGGAAGGTGAAGGTAAATGAGAATGCAAGGAGACGCCTGGGAATCCCAGGAAAGCCAGACACAGCTGTTGAGGAGGGCAGGAACGAAGAAGGCTGCCCTGAGGACCAGCACTCGCCATCTCTCCCTGCTTTGCTGCCTTTCTGCACCAGGCTCCATTTTCCGTTGGTGCTCACTCCCTTGGCAAGCTCATCCACTCTTAGGGCTTTAAATACAATCTTTACGCCAAGAGTCCCAAATCTATACCTCCAGTCCAGAGCTTTCTTCTTTCAAGACTTAGATACCTAACTGGCCCCTCCATATTTCCCCTTGGACATCTAAACAGCACTTCTAACTGAACTCCTGATCCTTCCTCCCAGCCTCCCCATCTGACTGGATGGCGACTCCGTCCTTACAGAGAGACGCCCATGCCGCAAACCCTGGCGTCACCCTCGACTCCTCTTTTCCTCCTACAGCCTCATCCAAGCAGTCAGGAAATCCTGTTGGCTCTAATCTTCAGAATTGTTCAGACCCAACCACCTCCCATCGTCTACAGTGCACCAGCCCAGATTACTGCACCAGCTCCCGGCAGGGCTCCCCGCCTCTGCCCTGACTCCCCTTTATTCCCCTATATACACAACAGAGTGCTCCGACTAAAACTTAACCAGACTAGTTCATTGCTCTGCTCAAAACTCGGCAGCAACCGCTCATTTCTCTCAAGAGAAAAGTCAAAGCCCTTACAATGGTCCTCAAGGCCTGAGAGGACCTTGCTCTCTCTGTTCCAGACACACCAGCCTCCTCACCATTCCTTGAACACCCCTCCCTGGGATGCTGGTTCCTCAGATATCCGCTTGGCCGGCTCCCACACCACCTCCAAGACCTGAGGCAAATCTCACCTTCCCACTGAGGCCACCCCTGGCTGCCCTAGTGAACTCTGCAATCTGACCCCTCATGCTGGGAACTCCTGATGCCCCTCATTCCGCTTCCCACGGCACTTATCACCTTCTCCCATTCTTCATAAGTCACTAATGTACAGTGTCTATTGTCTATTTCTCCCTCCTAGAAATGTAAGTTCCATGAGGATGGAGAGCTGTCACCCAGGCAACCAGAACAATGCCTGGTACACAGCAGGTGCTCAATCAACATTTGTTAAATAAACGCATGAACGTGCTTCTTCTGAGTTACTACTCCCTCATAATTTGGGAGCGTACCCAAACTCTCCAGTTCTATAAGACTCTTTAGCTCAAACGCCCACCAGTGATTAGACAGTCTCTCTAATTCCTGGTTCAAATTTCAGAGCCAGAACCAACTGGCCCAGCTCATCTTTCCAAGGCAGGGCACACGACGTAGGTCAATGGCCAGCTGCCTGTGGATGAGCCATTAAATACAGAAGGTGTTGTGGACAAAACTGAAAAAGAGCAAAGGCATCTGGAGCTACTGAGTGTGGGTGCAAAAGCTCTCCACGGCTTGCAAGTGCCCTGCTGTATTATGGCGGAGCCCCGTAACTATTACGTATCAGTGAGAGCCTAGAAGGGGCTGGGAACAAGTCAGATCAGACTGGACGTTCAGCCCCCAGTCCTGACCTCAGCGAGGGCTGCTGTGGGGATTAAGTGGTGTACTTCCTTAAACCATACTGCATCGTCCTCTCAGGTAACTTCACCATCCTATCCATAACCAGATTTGTTGACATGTTTAACTGCTACAGACATAATGCTAAACAGGAATTAATTAAACTCTGCAGGAAAGCAGGCATTCTTTAGAATTCCTCACCATTCTCCTTTCACTGCTGAGGATTTTATAATTACCTAAAGACAGAAGGATTTCAGTGAGCTGCGTGGTCCTGGCTCAGGGTCTCTGATGAACGTCAGGTCTCAGGCAGGGCTGCATCACCTGAGGCCTGACGGGGGCTGAGGAGCCATTTCCAAGCTCATCCCTGGGCTGCTGGCAGGAGGCCTCGGCTCCTCACCTCGTGGGCCTCTCGTCATGACAGGTAGCTGGTCTCCCCCAAACCACAGAATCCAAAAGAGGCAGAACCCACCCAGCGTCAGATGTGACATACCATCCATCACAATCATCCCTGATACAAAATGGGGGGGGACTACACCTAGGTTTGTGAACCCCAAGAGGCAGGGACCCCCTGGGGCCATGCTGAGGCTGCCCACCACATGTCGTTCGTGTAGACAAAAGCTTGATGGAATGGCCCAGAGCTGGGAATGGTTTTTATACTGTAAAGGGTTATAAAAAAGCAAATGAAGACTATGTGACAGAGCCCACATGTGGCCTGCAAAGCCAATATTGAGTAATGGCTCTCTATAGAAAAAGTTTGATGACCCGCTGATGTAGACTGTTTATTATAGATGATTTAAGGGGTTTTCAAGGGTAATTGTGACTATACGCAATGTTCCCCTTATGCCCAGATTTCAGAAACCAACCCTCAGGGAAACACTCTCCTGAAGTAGGTGTTCAGCAAACTGTAGCTCTGAATGTTATAACGTCAACCACCAGGAAATGAACAGCTCATCGTAATCTGAGCAGAAAGAAAATAAATATGGGTACCTCACCCATACGTAGGTGCTTGATAAATACAAACTCAGTGAATGAATGGCCAAATGAGTAAGAAATACTATAAGGAGACAGCTTGAAAGTATAGCGTAATCATGAAAGAATGAAAAATCTTTAACGAATGACTTACAACATAAACAAGACAAAATGTGAGTTTTATAGAACAATCACAATCATAGCTGAAATGTATTGAGAGCTAGCTCTGTGCCAAATACCCCCTCGTCTACTCCTCCTCGCCCTCCATGACGTAAGTGTTATTAGTTGCCTTCATTTTACAGATGAGCAAAGAGGCTGACAGAAATTAAGTAATTTCCCCAAGGTCACATGATAAATAGGTGGCCGGGTATGTAAGAATCAAGACCCACTCTGCACCCGGAATCTCAGGCCTGGGCATCAGCTTGCTGAAAGCACAGCAGACAGACAGAAGCCCTCCCTGCTGGCTCTCCCTCCCTTCCTCCTACTCAGCTTGCTGAAATCCCAACCCAGAGACTTGAAACAAGGGGAAAACTCCTAAAAGGGCTCCCTATAAGCAAGGCTGTAGAGACTTGAAATGCTTGATTTAACTTATCTGCTCCCTCCACCTAAAAGAGCTTTAAAAAATACGTTCACTGTGGTCTTTGTTTTCCAACCAAATATCATCTTTTCTGAGATTGTGGAATCAACTCCCAGACCAGCCATCTCTCCAGCTGCTTTCCTAATGAGCTAAGGGGAGGGCAGCTGCTCTGGCCCTGCAGCCAAAAAGTTTTGACACTGGAACGATGAGAGGGCAGAGAGGATGCTGGAGCTCTTGCAGCAAACTGAAGGGCTGTCGGACACACAGAGCTCAGGCCCCGGGACACACAGGATCCACTGCACATGGAACTGAGCTCTGGGCCCATGGTCTCCTACATGGACATAAGCAGCCCTTGCTCTCCTCAGCGGTCTTTGAGATGGCTCAACTCATCCACTCTTCTCAGATTCATGAACTGAGGGAAAATGACCTGCCCAAGGCTACACAACCAGAGGCAGAGGCAGTTCCTTGATGCTAATGCTAATTTTTCTGCATTTTGGACTCCGCTCTTGGAAAGCTTGAAGTCCAGCGGACTGAGGAAGTAAGATGTTGATCATGACAGGTTATGGAAGAAAGAGGATCTGAGCAGAAGAGTCTAACCTTGGACTACAGGTAGGGGTCTCCATGTCAGGGACAGAAAGAGAGGCAAAGATAAAAGTAGTCAGAAGGCCTGGAGGCAAGGGGGTCTGAAGTGGGCCTTGAAGACAGTGGTGACTATCTGGATAGGCTTCTACGAGAAACAGGAGAGTCAGCTGACCCAGGACAAGTGGGAAGACTGTCAAAGGGCACTAAGGGTCCAGCTGAGAGTGGAGACATGAATTTGTGTCAATAAAGGCCCTAATTACACACACCACTGTGACCTCAACGGGGTTCTAATAAATACAGTTGTCCAATCCTCACATGGTAAACATGCAAACCACAACAAGATAATTGCCTCCCTCAGCCCATTCTAACTATGAGATGATAATCATCTGCAAAAATATTACTCCCTTGCCTGACAAGAAAAGAGAAGAGGCGACACTCTAGTCTGCTCTTGTAAACAACACTATCGGGAAGGTAGGACAGAGAAGGAAGGGACTTTGGGATCAAACAGACCAAGGTTTAGGTCCCAACTCTGCCACTTATTAGCTGTGTGATCTTGAGCAACTTCCTGGACCCTCACCCTGAACCCATTTCTCCATCTGTGAAATGGAGATAACGCTGCCCACCACACAGAACTCTTGTGAGGGTCAAATGCAACACACTCTGCTCACAGACACCATGGCAGACTGTTTGGAAAAATGGCCAAAGTATCCCCTCCTGGGATCCACACTTCCTTGCAAGGTGATTTCAGGTACCTCCCATCAAGAGGTGGTCTCTCTCCCCTCTCCTTGAATCTGGGCTGGCTTGGGACTTGCTTTCACCAATGAAATGAGGTGGAGGTGACATTGTGCCGGTTCTGGCCCTGGCCTCAGGTGAGCTTGAATGCTGCACTCTCTAGGAAACCTGCCAGCTGCCAGGTGAGTGACCCCGGGCTGGCCTGCTGGAGGCACAGAGATGAGCCCTCCTGGCAGCTGACTGCGACACATGACGGACCCCAGCCGAGACCAGGAGCCCAGCCTAAACTGCCACCTGCAGAAGCATGAACTAAATAACCAGTTGTCGTTTTAGTCATTAAAGACTGGGGTGACGTGTTATCACTACTTGACGGCTAGAACAGTACTCAGTAACAAGCAGCTCCCCTCGTCCAGTAATCTCCCAGTCCCCACATTTCCCTTCTCTGCTGGACCGTTCCCATCAGCATTCAATCACGCCATTATGTCTCCCTATTTAAAAAGCTTTCCCTTGACTCCACCACCCTCAACAACTACCGCCTTGCCTTTGCTCCCCCTTGCAGCAAAACTCCTCAGAGTTGTCTGTTCTCTCTGTGTCTAATTCCTCTCTGCTCCTTCTCTTTGAAACCCTCTCACCCCCAAGAATGCGCTGAAACTTCTCAAGGTCCTCAGTGACCGCCATGTTACTAAATCCCACAGTCAAGTCTCAGTCCTCCTGTGACGTGACTCAAATTAGCATATCTGTCACCACTGCTCCCTTCTCCTGTACTTGGCTGCTCTTGGCTCCGAGGACACCAGTCTCCTGCATTTCCTCCTACCTTCCTGGAGGGTATGTCTCATCTCCTCGATCTCCTAATGCTGGAGTGCCCCGGGGCTCAGTCCTTGGCCCCTTCTCTTCTCTAACTCACTTCCTTGGTAATCTCATCCAGTCTCACAGCTTTAAATACCATCTTTAGGTCAATGACTCAAAGCCTAAACTTTTCTGAACTCTAGATTCTTCTACTCAACTGCCTAGTGGCCATCTCCTTTTAAATCTCTAACAGATATCTCAAACTTAATCTGAAAAACACAGCTCCTGATCTCCCCCTCAGTCGGCTGCACCAGCACTCCTGAGTCCATTTATGACAGACAGGATGCTCAGGCCAGAAACATCAGCGTCATCCTGCACTCCTTCTTCTCTCACCCTCCATACTCAAACCCTCAGCAAAGGCCCGTGGCTCTCCCTTCAAACTCCTCGGAATCACCTACAAGGCCCTGCATGATTTGCTACTCCCTGACCCCATCTCCGATCACTCCCCCGAGTCTACTGACCCCAGGCACACTGGCCTGACGGTCTTCCTCAGACAAGCTGGCTGCTCCCATCTCAGGCCCTCTGCACCAGCCCTTCCTCCCTTAGGGTGCTCTTGCTCAGTCTGCAGCAGCCCTCATGCTCCCATCCCTCACTATGGAGCAGCCCTCCTTTTCCATCCTCTGCAAAACTAACCAGCCCTCCCCGAGCCCCGGACTTCCCATCCCCTCCCCGAGCCCCGGACTTCCCATCCCCTCCCCTGCTCTTCTGAACGATGCCTATCATCCAACAGACCATAGAGTTTACTTGTTTATGTATACACCATAAACTCCAGAGGCAGTGATGTCTAATTTTTCATTAGATATCCCCCTGTGCCCAGGACACGGCCTGAAATAGGACCCATTCAATACATATTTGTTGACTGAATGAACATCCATTAATCAATGAATGAATGACTAGAGAAACTGTGGACTTTTTAGTACAGTGCCCCATTTAATGGCAAAGGAAGACTATTAAGGCCTCTATATTCAATAGCACCACCTTCCTCAACCTTCCATCCTCTATTTTCTCATCACTGTAGCGATGAGAAGGACTATTTTTATAGATAAAGACCTGAATGTGTGTGCGGTAGACTAGAACTCAGCTAAGTAATCCCAACTATAAAAATGAGGCAGCTGGAGGATGATATTTAAGTTGTCTTCTGGTCTGAAAATTCAAAGGTTTTTTGGTAAATGAATGACCTACTTCTGAATTCCAGAGTAATAATGATGGCAAAGAGCACCAGACCAAAAAGATTCCATCGATCAGGGTTTGGCAAACTTGTGCCTGCGGGCTAAAACCCACTGGCTTCCTCACTGTTTGTGCAGGTTGCTTGTTTATAGCCTGCAAGCAAACAATGGTTTTCACATTATTAAATGGTTTCATTTTAGCTGGTTATGTAAGTACCTACATAATAGTCTTGCTTTTGCCTCTCGGCCCTGCAAGACCTACAATATTCACTAGCTGGCCCTTAAGAAGTTGACCCACCCCTGACACAGATGCACCCCCCTCAGCTGTGGTCCATAAGATCCCCAGAAACAGTCGTCTGGGTACTTCAGCATGAAGTGACTTCTGAAATCAAGTGCCCTATAAGGAACCACCAAAATGTAATTAGATACAAAGTGGCTGCTGGCCATTGCTATTATCTTAAATAATGGTGACACCCTCCAAACAGCTGGAAAAGAAATAGCCAAACACGGAAATGTAGTTTATGCATGTTCCCAGGGTAAGGCATATCCTAAAGCCAATGGGTAGGGATAGATATTGTTCTAAATTTGGAAATATCTGATGACAAAACAAAGTTTCCTTCCCTTTTCTTACCCACACCCAAAACAATACCCCACATTTCTCATGAGAAAAATTCCTTCACACTAATGGTTTCCATTTTCTACATCTGATCTTTCACTTAACAAAAAACTGATTTATGGAAGCCCATAATGTACACAGATCTTTTAGTACCACCTGGCATATAGGACGCCATCAGCATTACTGTAACATTATATCCCAACATATTATTATTGTATTATTATTACATTTTATTATATCATACTATATACTGTATATGATAGATACACTATATAATGTATTATATATACAATGTATTGAACACAGTTTATTCTATAACATAAATATAAAATATATAATCATAGTATCGTTTTATATTATTATTACATACATTACTATACCATTGTTACATTACTATCCTAACACAGGAGACACTAAGCTACAAACTAGCTGCAGGACTTCAGACGGTTACTTCTCTTCTCTAAGCCTCAAATTCTTCAGTGGTTAAAATCAAGGAATCATTTTGGAAGAGTTTCACAGTTCCCTTCTAGCTCAAGTCATCTGCGATTCCATAGCACGGTAAATAACCTTTGCTTTGAAAATTTTTTCTTACCCGAAGCCTACTGATGGTCATGTCCAAACACGGCCTGGAGCCTCACCAACAACCAGCTCAGACATTGTCTTCACCCATTCTATTTACTCGAACACCCTGATGCTCGCATTTGTTGATTCGAAGCACCCTTGCAGGAAACTGTTTAATGGCAGTATATCTATTTTAATAACAACTCAGTTGGTGTCCCTGTCATGTACAAGCAGTTGGGGAAAACGGTACCAAGTCAGCCCTCAACAGAAGTGGCGAGGGGGAAGAGTTGGGTCATCAGTCATGCTGCCTAACAGTAAGCGATATGCTAATAATGTTAATAACACTTCTGGGCTCACTATGTCTCTTTCGTGTGAGGAAATTAAAGTATTTACTAATCATTGCTCTCTGGGAGGCAGAAGGCAAAAAGTTGTGATCGCAAACGGGTATCCTTAGATAAAGTCTCATGCCCCTTTTCTATGAAACTCAGCAATGGAATGAGACTGAGCCAAGTCCAATGCAAGAGACTATACGAAAATAGAATTTTAAAAACAAAAACAGGATTCTCAGGCCTGATAATGGCTTTTTACCTTTCCATGCCCTTCTCTGAGCCCCACGTGATTAGGTAATTCATCACTGTGGCACTAGTATATATAAAGTTTCACAAGAGAAACAATTTCACAACTATAATACTCAATGCTAACGTGCTTGCGGCTAATTGATAAACTGATGCATCACTCAGGAAATGTTAAAAGATGCATCCCTTGGAGCCTTAAAGTTATTCCTACGTTTCTGGTTTACGAACATGACACTGGGAACTTATCCTAAAGAAATCATCCAACAGAATCACGAACATATATGAATGAAGCTACTTAGTGTTGCCTTACCTATCACAGCAAAAAAGGGGAAACAATTTCAGTATTCAGCAGCAGGTGAATAATAATTTAATAAGTTAGAGAATATTAACATCATGAAATGTCACAGTTATTACAGTAGCTTGAAGACCACAGAGAAGCACGAAATCAAAGAAAAACAAAATGACTGCCTCTGCTTATAATTATATGAAATACACGCACGCATGTGCAGCAGCCCTGGAAAAGAGCAGCAGTAACAGCTAATACTTCTGCTCATTCACTATATTTAGGCCCTTTAGATTTAGATACTTAAAATTTTCTTCTTTGCATGCTGTCAATTTTTTCCAATTTTTTCTTTAATAATGTAACACTTTTTCAACTAAAATAAAATATAATTTCTCTGTATTTAACCTAAAAATAACAACAGTAACAAATACTTCCTGGACATTTAGTATGTGCCAGGCACTGTTCTAAGCATTTTACATGTATAAACCCCTTGATCCTCATGCCACGCCATGAAGCAGGTACTATGTACACATGAGGAAACAGGCCCAGAAGCTAGTAACTTGCTCAAGATCAGCCAAGTAGAAAGCGGGGGAGCAAGGATTCAATCCTGGCATCCGAGCTCCAGAGTCCATGCTCTGAACTACAATGAAAAGAACATTTCAACGCCACAGTACTCAGAAGGGGAAAATGGATTGTCCTGGTTAGTTTAATATTCTAGTTAACTAGGAATAGCTCAATTATGTCCGGTCCTACAATAACCATTTTCAAAGAAATAAAAATTCCCTGTGACTACAGTGCTCAGCAGAACCGACGCCGTCTCCAGGTACTGAACACCTGGGAACTTGCAGATATGAAGGGCAGTGGCCAGTGCTGCTGGTCCTTCGTTCACAGCCCTCAAAGCCACCTCTGAGGTCATCTGGCATGTGAACCCTTGAATTAAGAGAAGGAAAGAGAGTTAGCCAAATGCCTACCGCTAGCTGGGGCTAGGACAGAGCCAGGCCCAGGATCCACGACCTGGCAAATTCAGGGTTCTATTATGCAATGTATGATAACAGAATTAGTATTATTCATTAGGTGCTCACTGTATGCTAAGGGCTATAACCCCTTTACATGAATTATCTCATTCAATTCTCACAAGAGTCCTTCCAGGTAGGCGTTACTATTAAGCGCACGTAGAGCCCAGGAAAGAGGCTTGGAAACGTGAAGTCATGTGGCTCATCTCACTCAGCTAGAAGCGGGGGGCTGGAGTGCAGCACACAGCCCTTGCACATTCTGAGGTACTGCCTGAGAGGCTGACACCAGACACCACTGCAGCCCCAAAGCAATGGAATAAACACCAAAAATGGATGGTGGGAGGTGGGCCGGCTTCAGCTCTGGCCAGGAAAGCCATCAATATTAATTACCTGGCTCATGGGCGTCTGGAGGCCCAAGATGTTTCTTCCGCACCTAGCTTGTAGAGGCAAGTTTAAACACCTTTGCGGACTGGAATCCAAACAATTCTAAATTTCCCCCTACGGCAGAGGAACCAGGGGGCATGTGGAATTTATGCAAATCTTTGACTCTCCAACCCCACTCCCACCTCAGCCAGACAATCTCCTTCCCAGCACGGCAAAACCCCAGTCAGCGCCCGCCTGGGAAAGACACTTTTTATAGTCAGCTCTTCCACTGAGGGTGCTAATTTCATTTGCTCACACCCAACTGTGTACAAACATGCAAATCATTAACATTTCCATTTACCAGGCTGGTATGGCCCCAAGCTGCTGGGATTTCTGAAGGAGATAATAATTCAATTTGCAACTACTGCTTCAATTTTTAATTTCCAAGGAAATGTCTGCCGTGTTGTAGTCCCAAAAGCCAAAATGACCACTATAAACACTTCAAATTATTTCTGAAAAAGAATGAAAGAAAAAAAGAGAGAAAGAAAGAAAGAAGGAAGGAAGGAAGGAAGGAAAGAAGGAAAGAGAGGAAGAGTCTTCTGAGAGGGCAGGATCATAGGTGTATTTCAGAGAAGTTCAGTTTAGCTGTAAACTGATGGTTTCCCCAGGTGTCTGGGTGAGTGTATCAACAACTAAGTGTTGACTATGATTAAGTGACTTATACGAAGCAATCTTTTGCAGTGTAAACAATCAATAAATTTGGTCTCTGTAAATTCAGAATTGCTGTGGGATGGAGGAAGGTGTACCTACTTTCATCCCCCAATGTCTCTACTTTGGGCAGAGAAAGGCAGAGAAGGACCATTTCCAAGCCTCATATAACCAGCAAACTCCTGCAGCACGGGCAGCTACCATGTCCTGAGCACCGACTATGCACCACGCTCCACCTCTCGTCCCTCATTTATACCCATGGTGACAGTGGGAGCCAGGGCGCACTCAGTTTTGTCACCTACCAAGTGCACTCATGGAGGGCACCAAGGGCCACACGCTGTGCTAGTATGGAGCACAGAACAATGATCCTGACAGACAGCCCTCAGGCGTTTTGCAAACAAGTAGTGTCGTAAGCAGATAGCAGATAAATTTTTTAAAAATCCCCGTGGTGAGGGCTGTAAGGAAATAACATGATAAAATGCACTCATTTGGAGAAGGCCATCGGAGATAAGGGCAGTGAGTGAATGAGGCAATGTGGATTACAAAACCCACTTGTTCAAGGTCAGAGAGCAAATCAGGGGCTGAACTGGCTGGCTGGACTGCTCGGGATCACGCAAAGCCACTGCCTCACCCTACCTCCCATCCTATTTCTTTGTATGGAGGCCTGGTAGAACTCACTATGGTAAGACAAATGACAAATTTATCAACCACTGTAAGCAATCACTATCGTAAAAACCAGACAGGAGTGCTGTTTTTTCCTTATGTTTTGCTTTCTGAGAGCTATTAAGAAAAATAAGGACTACGTGTAAAAGTCAGAGTGTAACACAGGTCCCTCAAAGGGTGCATGTCCCACACTGTGTAAAATCATTAGAGAGGTGTTTCTCTACGGGCTATAAAATACTCTTTAGGATGACAGCAGGCAGAGGTGGTGAGATTCGTTTCTCGAACCAGTACTTTGTCACTTCAATTTTCCAACTTTCCAGATATATGACCTGGAAACAGAAACATAACTGATCTCGAGGGCAGATAATGATTTCCTTTAAATTTCCCCTCAGAATGTATTCTGGGCTTGACCTTCCTAATTACGATCGTCTGGCTCTGGTTAAAGTCCGCCACGGCAGGGCAACAGACAGGCAGACAGAAGTCGGGGGCAGCCTGGGCTGTCCCAGCTGCCCGTAGCACATGCACACGAGGACGTGCTCCACTTTCCCATGCACTTGCTCCTAAAGCAGATGCTGACACCACACTGCTGGCCCTGGAGCCTGTCAGTCATCCCCTGAGATTTCACAACCGTGCTGACGCTGAGCGTGGACTCTGGAAAACGCACTCAGATCAGGGTCAGGGTGGTGCCTGGGGTTCACTAGATCCGGTTCCTAAACATTGTTCTAAAATCCCATTTCCAAAACATAAACAATCTTTAAAGACAAAGATAAACAGACACACTGGGAAGGACGACTCCACCCCTTGTCACCGGGGCTCCTCGGCAGGGCCTCGATGGCCTCTGCATCGGGCACACAAACTGCCGCCCTGGGTCTAACTTGCGCCAACAAACAAATCCTGACACAGGCCACTCCGTGGGGACTCAGAACTCAGGGCCAAGGAACTGCTCTTCTTTTTATGCCCAATTCACTGTGGATTCTGAGATCTTGACTACCAGCAGTGGTCCCACAAAGTGCCCTAAGTTACTGAACACAACTACACAAAATAAAACATACAACTTTCTCTAATTTTGTCTGTAAACCCAGCTGCTTCCAACGGAAATTTTAAGAAGTTGTAACTCTTATACATCTTCCTAAGGAAAATCAGAGACAATCTAAAAGTCAGGAAATGTATTAAATTCATGTTATAAAAGTAGTGCTTTTGGGTTACTGGATCAATGCCAATGTTCTTCTTCATGGCTAGAGACACCGGCCGTGTGGCACTGAAGAAGGCTGCTGCATCCCGACCCAACGCAGTGAGCCCCACGTCTGCTAAGAGTCATTCTTCTGAAGGACAATGGACTATGATGTGGTAATCAGCAACTGGTGTTTTAATGTTTTTTGCCTCTAAAAAACGAGTAAAAATATACTAAAGAAAATATAACAAACCTCATTTATCCATTGCCTGGATTCTCCCACTGGTTAAATGTGTCCTATTTGCTCATCTGTATGTATGTACGTATGCGTGCACACATTCATTCATTCACCTGAACCATTTTGGAGTAAAATTACAGACAACAGAACCCTTCACCCTGAAATACTTCAGCATGACTATCCAAAAAAGGACACTGTCCTATATGACTCATTACCATTATCACACATAATATAACTAGGAACAGTCCCCAAATGTCACCTACTACCCAGTTCATATTCAAATTTCCTGAACGGTCCCCCAAATGTCTTTTATCGCTGTTCTGTTCAAACCAGGATCCGATCAATGACCACTAAGGAGTACCTTTTTCAAAGTAACATGTTGGCCAAAGAATGAGTGGTAGAAAGTCAGAGGGGTTGGAACTTGAGAGTAAATTAGCATCCCGCCTATTTTTCTCTTAAAAAGAAAAAAGAAATTTATCCATAACCTGACCACAAAAGGCAACTAATTAACATTTCCATGCATTTCCTTTCAGTTTATTTTTTCTGTCCATAAACACACACCCTTACACACAACTGCAGTTACACTGTCTTGCTACAGGTCCAGTGCTGCCTCCACTTTGCTTGGCAAGTGGAGGTAAAAGAGCCAAGACCCGATGAAGTCCTGCAGGTACCATCACTGGGATTTTGGCATGCCTGCCGGGTCTGCAAACTGCTGGTCTGCGGGTTAATAACTGTGGAAAAAGGCAGCGAGTGCACTGCGAGACCAAAACGACCTGGGACACTGTTAAAGGTCCCCCAGGTTCCTGGCACACCACGGCACTGCTCTGTGGTCCTGCTGGCTTCCTCCTACTCAAAGCTGACACTACCACAAGCCCTTGAGAGACACAGAGTAAGTATTAATAGATGCTGCCGCCCTGCATCATGGGCATCAAGGATGAACAAACATGAGATTGTTTTATAGAAGGTACTTAGAACTCTTTGGAAGAAAGGTGCTTATATTTGAAAGCTATTAATAACATTCTCTAAACCAAACCGTTAGGAAGAATTCAAACTCCTGGATAGCCACATTTTTATTTGGAATATCTTTAAAAGCTGAAAATTTCAACCAAGAGACACATGCTGCACTGAAGAGAAATCTCAAGCTGAACTAAACTCCCAGGCAAGCTATGCCATCCTACTGAGACAAACCACCTTACTCCTTAGGAACCGTCTGCTGATTCTCTTTAAACCATGTTAAACAGCAAGGGCTGTCTGATCCGGAAGGTGTTTCCCCAAGCAGTTTCAGCTCTGGATCTGAACCAAAGCACCCTAACAGAGCTGCCTCCCTCCTTCTTCCTGGAGAGGAGCCCAGGGCCTTCTTACCTTGTTTCCAGGGGCACAGATGGCTTCGTTTCAGGGGCTTCTGTTTTTCAAGAGCATTGCCCATTCTAAAGCCAGAGGATCACAGGGCCCTTGCAAGCCCAGGTGTCTTTGTTGAACAGCGAATGAGGACCGAGTCACAAGCTGAAAGGGGATTCATCTCGCCGACATCCCAAACCGCGCAGTGGCGAGCCCTGGCAAACCCTCCCAAGAAGAACTTGGACTCTACTCTGAAAGGTCTTTGCCTCCTGCCTTTCAAACTCCCTTCACTCCCTGGGAGGAAATCATAAGAAAAGGCTTGTTGTCGCCCTACCGGCGGGTCTCAGTAATCGTCTATATTAAGAAGTTCTTTCCTCAGCCCTCCTCTGACACTCCATTACTCATCGAATGAATGAAGTGTATTTCCACCTTTAATGCTGCTTTTCCTGGAGGAGAAGTGGGGAACGTGGGGGTGTAACATGAGAAACATTTTCACACAGACCCTAATGTCACACCTTCTTTTGAGGGTTCTCACCCTCAGACCAGTGTGCATCATACGATGAGTCCCAGCAGAGAAAACAAACTGATTTCATTAAAACTGTGTTTCCAAGGGAAACAAACAAACATCGAAATGCAGCCACACCTCAGTTTTGAAAGAAGAAAAGACCACAGAGGACGACACAGCCCAGAGTTTAGAATCTCCAGCTCCAATCTTTCACTCTACTTTGGAAATGATTTTTCTGGAGAAAGTGCTGCACTGCCTAAATTCTGAACAACAGGTTTCCTGGAAGAAAAGAAGGGCATGAAATCACAGACCTTTTGGTAAAAAGGAAGAAAATGTGAAGGCAGATGGGAAGATCTCACTGATTTCAATCCCAGAGTTTGAGGTTAGAAAAGCTCTTACAGAACCGTCCGGAGCACGCACACTGCAGGCCCAACCGCCGGGGGCCAGATCCTTGCTCTGCCGCTGGGGTTCCCCACTGAGCGCAGCAGCCTCAGCCTCCCCATCTGCTAAACGGGCCTAACTCCAGTCCAGCTCCTCAGCCGGAATGAGGACCAGGGAACAGAACGTTTGAAGTGCTGAGCATGCTGCTCCACACTTAGGAATCCCTTGGTAAATATTTATCATAAATATTTTTATAATCTTAGGGGATGAAACTATACTAGCTCAGATGGCAGATTACTGGCTTTGGGCAATTTAGCCAAAGGCACACAATCGAAGTGAATTTCATTCTATCATGGTCAGATGGTACAACAGGGGAGCAGATTAGAGAACTAGAGTGAATCAGAGAGACTGAGTTTAAGAGGCACTAAACGCCACTTGGGTTCCAACTGTTCCTCATGCTCTGCTACAACTTCCAGGTGCCAGTGGCATCGTGGTCCACCAGCCCCAGCCTATTCCGAGGAAGAGAGAAATAATCCTGAAATGTCTGCAAACTGAACAAAGCCAAACTCGAATCTCTACGAGATCTTAAGGCTCCATATTCTGATCTACCAATATTGAAATATTGTTACAAAACCATAGTCTGAGATTCCAAACTTGGAAAAGCCAACAGCACGTGTCTGTTTCACTCCACCAAAGACGGGGCAGGAAAGAGAGCAAATCGTGCAGGCCACTGCCAGTTCCCCGTCTCCCTGCCACTGTACCTCCAAGCTCTTCTCAGATCAAACTGTAACCACACACCGGAAAAGAGCAAAGGCCTGGAAGCCCCACCACGCCGGGGGGTCCCCTGAACATAACAGTGGTGCCACATCCAACTTGACCTCCGCGCCCACCCCCATCAATAATCACACTCCTCCTCAATACGTTCTGAAGAGACCAGTTTCCTGCTAAATGCCATAACAATCTTCCTTAGGCGAGTCTTCAATGCTGGATATGCTATCTGACCTCATTTCTTCCATAAGACATGAAGTTCAATACATCTGCAAAAGCACAATCGATCGAAAAGGCTCTACTTGTGAAGCTGCATCTTAACGTCTCCTTAAGGAAGTTTTAACTTAACCAAATGCTCCGCACACGAAGCCACCCAGCACTAGCAGAATACCTGCACACAGTAGGTGCTTAATAACTCTCTGTTGAACAAACAAATGGGTGGACAGATGAAGGAATAAACAAATGAATTCTCCCCACTTACACACACCGACTGCCCCCACAGCCGCTAGAATGGGTTAACCAGTGTTTCTAATCCATAAATAAACTGTCCTTCCTGCCAGAGCACGGGTTCACCCACCTTCGCCACCCTCAGCTCAGGCAGAGTCCCCTGCCTTGGAATTTCATCGGGATCTTTGTATTTCCCCTGGTAGTCTGCACAGTCCTGACGGTCAGGTGTGTCAGTCCCTCAGTGCCTGTGCACACCCAGGACGATGGCCACAGTCAGGAACCTGCGCTCGCCCACTCTCCCATTGCTAAGCTGGAGGCCGCCACATTCCTAAGAATGTTTCCAAGAGAAAATGCATCCAAAGTTGCAAACAACTAATTTACTGATGAAGCTTCCAAACGAACTAGAAATTTCCTTAAGAGAACAGCTTTGCAATGGGGCCCCTGTGGTTCAACTGCTTCTCAGGTAATCACGGCCTCCCAAACGATTCAAACGGGAGCTGTTCGTGCGTAGGGGAAGAGAAACAGAATGGCCTATTGTTGAGAATTCCTCACTAATTCCCAGCACGGAAAAAGTGTCTTTTTGAGTCATCCCCAAGGGTGAATATGCTCACTGTCCAAGATGGGCGAGTGACGCATCTCCAGTCCACACCTTAGGGAGACAACACGGACTCTAAGAGACGAGACAAATTGAAAATGCCATGCCGCCAGCAGAAAGCTCACTGCGTGGCCGAGGCAATGTCTCCAGGTCGCAACAGATGCTCTGCGGTTGCTGTGGACGTGTGCGCTGCCTTCAATCAGACAGCACCCGACCACGTGTTATCCAAGTCACGCCCTGAGGCACCACCACCACAAGCCCCAAATCGCTCTGAACAGTGGGGCCCAACAAGCCCCTCCCCTATAATACAGATGTGGCAGGGGGAGGAATCAAGGCTACATCCTTAGTGAGAGAGCCAGACCCAGCTCCAGAGTTTTTATCCCTGGCTAGGAAATCTGCTCCCCACTCCTTCATGACCAGAGCAGGTGGGAGAGTAGTGGGACATGCTGGCTTTGGACGACAGCCGGCCCAGTTTGAATCTCTGTGGGTACTTCCCAGCTGGGCAACTTTGGGATAGGAACTTAACCTCTCTGGACCTGGTAGTTTCACCTATGTAAAATGTATACTATTATGTTGCCTACTTCATAGGGCAGTTTAAAGGCTAAATATGATATCTAAAAAGTGTTTGGCACACAGCAGATACTCTTAAAGAACAGCTACCGTTGCTGTTGTTACTATTTTATCTATAAACATCCAGCTGTAGATACATTAAAGAAAAATTATCCTCACAAGGGATTTTTTTTTCTCTATGTCACAGTAAGATCTGCTGCAACATTCTGGTAAATAACTCATTCCCTTAGTGCAAATAAAACAAAACTCACTTACAAACATTTGTACCATCAGAACAAAATTCTGATTGTGGAAAGTGACATAAACCAGGGAGGTAATATTGTGGCTACTGAAGTTTGAAACATTTTACAGCGAGCCCTCCCCTCCACACACGATTCCACTGGACTCAGAAGAAGCCCAAGTCGGGGAATCCTGCAAGACGCAGCTCACTCCTTGAGGGAGATGAAGACAGAGACCACGGCTCAGAAGGGCAAGGCCCGGGGTCACTATAACGTGCACTTTCACCCCCAGGGAGGCAGAGGCCCGGCTCTCCGGCGGGCGCCCAGGAGCCGACACGAAGCTTTGTGCATGGAATTTGTCTGCTGGGAGGAAAGTCCAATGTTGGTCACTTCCCCTCTGGAGAAAACTACAACAATACGAGGAAGCGCCAGGCACTGTGGGAACGTTCCAAGTGGGAGTTCCAGTTGAGGCCAGAACATAAACAGAGGAGAACAACGGGCCTGGAGGCGGCCCGCAGAGCACTGCGGCAGAAAGTCTGGGAGCCGGTCTTCCAGGCCACTAGACCCTGTTTTGAAGTGACTCCCTGCCCAGCCCTGGAGGAAAGCCCTGTAGGCAGAGGCACATCTCCCGGAGCGTCCCAGGAAGCGTGGACGGATATTCTCCCACGACACACGGCACACTCACAGACCAGTCTCAGAATGTCACGGCCAGAGGGGCCTCAGAGTCACCTAACCAACACCAACAGGGAGCTTAGGGAGAGTCAGCTAACGCGTGTGAAGATCACTCAGTATCACTGTGACCAGTGCTGAGAAGTTCAGGGTCGGGGAGCATGTCTAGCAGGGAAACCTAATCTAATCTGGGGGGTCAGGCAAGAGTGAGACTGGAAGAAAGGGCAGGAGCTGACCAACCAAAGAGCATTCTGGGCAGAAGCAGCACATGCAAAGGCCCTGCACAGCTGGAGGTATGGGACTGGGGCGATAAGATGCAGGTCAGATGGGGCAGGGCCTTATAGATCCAGGGCTTCGTCTTATGGGCTTCAGGGGTTTCCTAAAGTGTTGGCCAAACCACTTGTGTTCACTTTTCTGGGGAGAGACGTTCATGGCTTTCATCAAAGTCACAAGGAGTTTCAAACGGTTAAGAACCATAGAGCTAGTCCAACCCTCTCATTCCAAAATGAGGAAACTGAAGTCCAGAGAGGGAACGACATTTCCCCAGGTTCCACAGACAGCCGAGAACCCAAATCACTGATCCCCAGTCTGGTGTTTTTCCACAGCCAGCCAGCTGCCTTATTTCTGGCATGATGTGTCCACAACAACAAGGTGCTGACGCTCACTGAATATGGATACTGCATCCCACACAGGGCGGCTTGTCTCTGCCCAGGCAGCCTGCAGTGACACTGCAGAAATGAACCGTAAGTCCACTTGCCCACCTTTCCTGGGGTCTAACTTAACCTGCCAAACACAGGCGGTCAGACCTTCCGGTTCCGAGGCACCCCCAGAGGACCGTGGCGGACGCCGCGGCTTCACTAAAGGAAGGGCAGTCGAGGCAGAGCTCTCAGCGCCGAGACAGCACCCAGCCTTCTGGAGGAGCTGTTCCTCCGTCGTCGTTCTGAAAGTCAGGACTGGGCCAGGACCTAAATCTAGCCCACAGGACAGGAAAGGCAGGAAGCCCATACCCCTAATTTTATCAATTCCACCTGGAATTGAGAGACAGGAACTATTTTTTTTAAGTGAACAGAAGTAGTAATTTTTCTCCTCTGCCGCTTCTTTCACGGTATCTGGAATACTCAGGGGAAAGTCTAAATATGTGTGGAGAACATTTTTAAACTTTTGATGCTTCCTGGAATACCTACAGGAGGAAGTCTCAAGTGCCTGGACTGGCATTTGAGGCCCTTGGGAAGCCGGCGCCCGAATTACCTTTCCCGTCTTCATCTCCCACATTCCCCACCAGGAGCCTTTACTTCGGCCAAAGACCCAACAGCACGAGCCAGCCGGCTCCTGCCTGCCTGCCCTGAGGCTCACCGCCTTCCTCTCCAGCTCAGCAGACGAAACCAACAGTCAACATCCCGCAGACTCGCAACGGCAACCGTCACGGGGTCCCACAACCTCTGCTTCGCCTGGACCACACCACTGTCGGAAGAGGCAACGCCCTGGCTGGGGAAGGGCTCCCGCCCGCTTCCACTCACCCAGTCAGCCTCAGAGATCTGCCACCTCCTGCCCTTTACAGCTCTGACGTCCAGAGCAGAGTCACGTACCCTGACCAGGGGGCTGGCTCCCCGCTGCCTCCACGCCGAGGCCCCCACACCAAGCGGGACGGCATGTGAGCACTGCAGGCACCAGAGTCACGAGCTCTTCAGGCTGCACACCCCTCTCTGTAAGAGGCTGAGCCCACACCCACGACGTGCCTTTATTTACTCATTCAACAAAAATGAGTGAGTTTCACCTATGTGCCAGCCACCCTTCTGGGCTCTGCTGAACAGCAGCCGATAAGCAGCTTATCTGCTAATGAGGGAGAAGAACATAAAAAAGAAGGGAATAAATGCTACGTGTAGAAAAAGAAAAGAACAGACAAAGCTGGGGCTCGGGGACAGTGAGCAGACAGAAAGTGGCGGGAGCCACTTCAGACCCTGCCTGGAGAAGCCCTCTCTGGGGTGACACGTGGATAGAGACTGAAAGGCATTAGGGAGCAGCCATGCACACAGGACAGCTCATGTTTCCCGGGCACATGTGACCTATGAGCTTTCTGTGCGTGAACTCACAACACACTACTGCTGGCTCCATTCAATCCATGACAAAACTGACGTTTAACAGGAGGAGGGGTGAGCAACCTTGCCAAGGTCACACAAGCAGCAAACAGTGGAGGCGGCACCTGAATCCAGGCTTCTGACCGTGGCCTCTCAGTAGGCGCACACAGAACCTGGGGGAATGAACAACCCAGGTCAAGGGAATAGCATGTGCAAAGGCTCTGAGGCAAGACTACGTCTGGTATATTCCATGAACACTCGAAGGAAAAGCTCAAAGGCTGCGTGGCTGGGGCACAGCAGCAGGCGACAGTGGGAAGAGTGAGCCAGGGGCCAGAGTACAGGGTGCCGCAGGCCATGGTAAGGACTGGATTTTATTAGCAATGTGATGGGAAGCCACTGGACAACTTTGAACAGGCCGGATTTGATCTAATTTACACTCTGGCTTTTGAAGGAAGACTGGATGATTGTGAGGCAAGAGCGGAAACCAAGAAGCCAGTCAGGAGGGAACCCCGGCAGCCCTGGGAGAGCTGGCTGTGGCCTGGAGTGTCAGCAGAGCAGGTGGCAGGAGTGATGGGAGTCAGATGCACTTGAAGTAAGCCCAAGAGGACCCACTGATGGACAGGATGTGGGTTGTGAGCGAGGAGTCGGGGTGCCTCCAAGACTTCGGGGCCTGAACGACCAGGTCCAACCTGGCATTCCTTCCAGCCACGAGCACCCTGGGAGGAGCCGGTGAGGTGAGCCACGAGCTCGGGTTCAGGCACCTCAAGTCTGAACACTCACAGACGTCCAAGCGGAGGCACTAAGTGGGCAGCCTGGGGCTCAGGGCAGAGCTGGGGGCTCGGAACGTTCACTTGGGAATGACCAGTACTGAGATGGCATTTAAAGATATGGGACCAGGCTGCTTTGGAAGAGATCAGAGGACTCAGCCCAGGATGTTCCCAAATGGCGAGTCTGGAACAGAGAGAGGACCAGAAAAGGAAGGCTGAGATGGATGTGTCTACATGTTCCTAGAACAGTTAGACATTAAGACAATTCAGAAGAGGCTTGTAAACATTTACCACAACGTTTCAAGTACTAAAGCTTTAAACTAATTTAAATTTTAGAGTACAGTTTAAATTCTAGGTGCCTAGTTTTAAAATGTCTTGCTAATCATGATGACTAATACATCAACCTAATTAATTAGCTAATGTCCCAAGGCAGAATATACATTTAGTGTGAGATTCATCAAAGAGTTTTTTTCAAAACTGCCAACCGTCTGGGCACCTTCTTGTCAGACCTATTTAATTAGATGAGTCTTTTTAACTTCGTGATACTGCTGACAAGAGTACGTACTGGAAGTAGAAGTGTCAACATCGTCAGCCTCTCGTTCACTTGTGCTTGTATTATTAGAATCATCTTCAATCTGTGGTGTCTTTGCCTCTTAGCCATTTTACAAGGGTTCGTGTCAGCAGCAGACAGTGGCTTCAGCCAGGCTCTCCCGCACGCCAGCAGGGCAAGTCCCACAGGCCCTCTGGGCCTCACTTTTCCCACCTGTGAAAGGAGGCCACCAGCACCTCCCTGCAAGGCTGAGGAGAGGATTAAACATATGTAGCACAGCTCCCGGCACCAATGCACAGCGGTTGTTTTCATACCACCACCACCCCCGCTACTCTGACCGCACCTTGCTAGGTGGAATCCCTAGACCCCTTTCCACTCCTCTCCACACTTCACTTTAGGCAGTGCTTCCGAAGGGTGGCGAGTCCACTCACCCACCCCACCAGCAGCGGGAGCATCACCTGGGAACTTGTTAGAAATACCAATTCTCAGCCCAACTCCAGACCTACTGAATCAGAAACTGGGGCTTGGAGCCCAGCAACCTCCAGGTGCTGAAGCGTGAGACCCACCGGAGAAGGCCGGCAGCACCCTGGGATACCCAGCAGGTCCTCAGGACAGGGACCACCTGGCCACAGAGAGTCCTGTCACCAACACCTGCTAACATAACAGCCTGCAAGGTACCAATTTGTCATAAACACGAAGCTTCCTACCTGTCTCTCTGGCTGTTTGCTTTAAACATCAAATATATCACTTGAATAAAAATGAAACTTCTGACAAAACATTCAATCCCCTACTCCTTTCTACAGCAACAGGGAAAACAAAATCTCTGCCCAACTTAACCCAGACTAGTGCTCCTATACAATGATTTTTCCAATTTTCTCTACAAGACTTGATCCAAACATTAATATCCTTGCCATCCATTCCAAAGACTATGAATTTAATAAGATCTGGTTAACCTAAATGTTAGCATAAGGAAAACACGCTCTGGCTGTTGTGTGTACATGTTTATTGTTTTTTAAACCAAACTGTCCCAGCTTTTGATGCTTCCGTGAGTGACTGGAACATACGGAGTAGCAGATGCCCACAGGGAGAATGGGACCAAAACCAAACTCAGCTGCCCCTCCTGTGGACTCTGTGGGTTGACCCTGTGCCGGAACAGCCGTATTTCTGAAGCAGTTCTCTCACTGCAAACCAAGCCCCTCTCCAACACAGATCTGTGGAACTCAGGAGTCACAAATGATTCCTCCCTCACTGTTTTCCCACCCGACCCAGGATCCAGGACACTTTCGAGAGTGACAGGGAGGGTGTGCTATTAATAATTACGCCAGGACAGCAGGTGTAAGCCGGGATGTGGGACCATCACTCCATCTGTCACAGTCTACGCAAGCACTGTAATTCTCCTCTGGGGTCCAGACATCTCACTGCGAGGCCAGAATAGAGCTACGTCTATAAGCAAGACTGCAGTCTGCCTCTTCAATCAAAGGCTAGGTCTCGCTTGGAGGGGGAGCCTGGGCAGTCGCTGTGAGCTCCAGGACAGCAGGAGCCTTGGCTTATCTGTCACCATGTCCCCAGCCATCTACTGCCAGGAACTGTAGGCAGCAGGTGCCCAAGAAACCACGAAAGAATGAATCAATGCTTCATACTGTATCACCCTGATTCTAAGACATTCATTTCTTCACAGTTGAACTTTTGAAGTCAGGGTGTGTGGTTTTATAATCCATCCAGCTGATGTATTTTATTTTTCTTTGTTTCCTGAGAAGTGTTATTAAATCAATAATACGATCCACATGTGTTGGGGCCATAGCATCAAAAAAACACAGTAACTGCTTAGCATCCCAGATTCATACAGAGACGTGTTAATGACACTCATGGGACCAGAGACTCTATCATGGCAATCTCATGGCGGCAACTCCCAAATGGAGGCACCATTCCATCTAACAGGGTCTAGCTTGGTCTTAAAACTTTTGGACAAAGCCTTGGTCTTGCTTCTACGTAGATCATCCTCTCTCTTCCCCTCCCCTAAGTCAGTGAAGCCTTCTCATGAATGTGACCAACAGCTTGGAATCCTGCCAAACAGCGCTAGAGTAAATGCCATCTGTGTCATCAACTGAGAGAGTAGTGCTGACGATGGTGTCCAGGTAGAGTCTCAGACGGAAGCCACGGAGGAGTCTGAGAGTCTTTATTAACGGCTGACGTGCACCAAGCACTCGCCATGTGCCAGGCTACACCACCACCCAGCTCCGAGGCTCAACTGGAACTGAGGCCCCTGCACGTCCATCAGCCACTCTTGGCACTGACCTATTCAGACGGCTACAGGACAGGAACCTAAGGTTGCCAGAGGGCAGCACTGGACAACCCCCTCTGTGAGGGTCCTTGAAGGAGCCCAGCACAGCTGAGCAGCTCAGGTGCAAGGCGACGAGAGCCACACTCGGCGGGTACGGGGTCCACCCTGGCTTAAAAGCTTCCTGCCTCACAGAAGCCAAAGTCTCACAATCGCACAGCCTCCCTCAAGGGACATGCCCAATTACAAATGTCACTGCACTCAGGAGGCCCAAAGTATGATGTCCCACCAAGCATTTATAGTTCATCTATAGTGGAATCATACAGTATTTGCTCCTCTGTGATTGGCATATTTCACTTGGCATAATGTCCTCGAGGTTCATCCATGTTGTAGCATGTGTCAGAACTTCCTTCCTTTTTAAGGCTGGATGATATTCCATTGTGTGTCTAATGCCACATTTTGTTTATCTATTCATCTGTCTATGGACATTTGGGTTGCTTCCACCTTTTGGCTATTGTGAATAATGCTGCTATGAACTTGGGTGTACAAATATCTTTTTGAGTCCCTTCTTTCATTTCTTTTGGGTGTATACCTAGAAGTAGGATTGGTGGATCATACTGGAATTCTATTTCTAATTTTCTGAGGAACCGCCTTACTGTTTCCCACAGCAGCTGCACCATTTTACCTTCCCATCAACCGTGCACAAGGGTTCCAATTCCTACACATCCTCACCAACACTTGTTATTTTCTGTTTTTTTGAAAGTAGCCATCCTAATGGGCGTGAGGTGGTATCTCAGTGTGGTTATGATCTGTGCTTTGCTAACGATTAGTGATGTGGGGCATCTTTTCACGTGTTCATTGGCCATTTGTCTATCATCTTTGGAGATGTGTCCTCAAGTTTTTCAATTGAGTTGTTTGATTTTTACTGGTCAAATGCCATCCTTATTTCCAGGAACCAGAGCTAGGTAACCAAGGTCAAATTCTATGCAGATAAACACTGATTATGTCCATACAATGGAATACTACTCAACTATACAAAGGAATAAACTACTAATAAAAAAAACACTTCATGAATCTTATAGGCAGTACACTGAGTAAAGAAGCTAATTTCCAAAAGTTACACGCTAGATGATATTCTCGAAAAGGCAAACCATAGGGACGGAAAACAGATCAATGGTTGCCAGGAGCCAGGATGGTGGGGGAAGGGTTTGACTACAAAGGGGCAGCAAGAATTTTTTTTTTCCTGGGGTGATGGAATTGTTCTCAATCAATTGGTTACACAAATCTACAGATGAGTTAAAACTCAGAGAACTGTACCCCCAAAAAAGGTCAATTTTACTGTACATAAATAAAAAAAATTCTCATGCAGAAAGGGAAAGATATCTCCTTTTATCTACATAGGCATTATGCTAAGCAGCTAACAAGCGTCATCTCATGAAATCCTTACAAAACTCCAGGAATGTATAATTACTGACCAAAGCCAGGTCTGACTGAACTAGGAGAAACTAAGTCCTGATTATTTCAGAGACCTGAGATTCCACGAGAGCTTTCCAAGACCCAAGGAGCTTACAAATTATTATTTATCATATAGTAGCAGGAACCTGGAGTTGGTAGAACCACGCCCACACATCAATGACCCTTTTTTCCAAGGCACAGGGTCCACAGAGCCTCCATCAAATTCTTAGCAGCACTTATGATCTTAAAAAGCTGGGGAACCACTGCTCCAGTTCAAGGTCCAGGGAGGGATCATGGTCTCCCCTAGAGGACACAGCCGGTCTGTGGCAACTCCAGACACTCAGGCCAGTTCTCTCTCCATCGTCCAAAGATGCCACAGGCCCAAGCATTCCTGGTGACAGTGACTCACGTGTTTGACACGATGACTTTAGTCCACATGATTTCCTCACTAGTAGGTGAATTTGACCTACTAAGCTGGGACCAGGGAACTTTGGGCTCCCTGCAACATGGAGCTGAAATGTAGTCCTGGTCCCTAACTCAATTCCTGTCTTGGTCAAATGTAAAAACTGCATTCTACAACCTTGCACATTTAGGGTAATTAATAGAGACAGCTCCCCGTGAACAGAAAAAACAAGGATAGGTCATGAGGAAAGCATGCTTTTGATCTGTGCCTTTGGTTTTCTGATGAGCTCAGAGAATTAATATTTGTAAGGTACTCTTAACAAGCTGAGGCAGAAGCACAAATTAGTGTGGTTATGCTAATTAAGTGAGAGGTTCTGTAGCTCCCGGACAGAATGATTAAAGAAAGTGAAAAAGGCTGACTGGGCTTTGGTCTCTGCAAAGAGCCCTGTGTCTTAGCTAGCTGCACTGAGAAACTTGCAAGGAGATTACATATATTCACTTTCATATAGCAGAAAAGTCCAGGAGAGCACAGGTTAAGGAAGACTGAGAACAATACATTAAGATTTCTGAATTTATCTGCACTGTACAAAATAATCAAGGGGGAAAAATAAAGGGTCTGTAATCACCCCCACTGCAGCGTGCAACGTGATTTGTAAGTTACTTGTGCACAAAGACCTTGAATGGCTTGTCGTATTTTAACTGTCACAAAACAAAAGCACCACACTGTGATCATTCCATCTTCAGTGCTGAACAGAGATGGTTTAATTAATCCCGTGAGTCACCCCTGCAAGGAGAAACTGAGGTGGTGTCTCCTGGGATGGAGCAAAAATACACCCGCCGGGATCCGCCCTGCTCTGGCTCTGAGATAAACTGCCGCCCACAGGGACAGGCCCCTTCCTTTTAGACAGACTTAAGAAAGAATACAATCAGGACTTTCCTCGATCTACCTACATGTGCTGGGGCCACATGTGTAGCTAAACTGAAATGCCACCCACTCTTCCTATAAATGATCTCTTTGGAGGTTCATTACTTAGCCATAAAAATCTGTTCCCTGGAATTCAGCTTTCTCAAACGTAAAAAAAAAAAAAAAAAAAAAAAGACCCTGAAAGCAAATACCTCAATAGCCAGAGACCTCCCCTTCTTCTGTGAGTGCTGAGATCTGAATTTCACTTACCATATGACCACTTTTAAAGAAACGGTCATTTTAGAGCAGAAGGGGACATTCAGTACCAAAAGCTGATGTTTACTGAGCACGTCTGTGTCAAGACTGCTAATACGCTCTATGTGCAATATCTCATTTAATCCTCCCTCAGCACCATAAGGTAGGCACTGTGATGATTTTCTCTATTTTACAGATAAGAAACTGAGGCTTAGACGGGCAAAGAGACTTGCCCACGATCCCACAACCGTTCTGTGGGAGAGCTGGGATCCAAATGCACAGCTACAGGACTCAGAAGCCCATGCTCCCAGTCACTGCTCCATCTTCTCATTTCACAGAGAGGGAGAGTGAGGGCACAGAGGAGCACTGACCCAGAGCTTCAGTGTAGACTCAAGGGCCACGAGGCAGTTCCCCTAACCTCCAGCCAGGCTCACGCTGCCTCCAACACGGATGAGTGTCAAGAAAAATACGAAAGCCTAGATCAAAAGTCTCCTGCACAGAGCACAGGCAGTGGCGAAACTGTCAACTCCCTAAAAGCACAGAGGCCTCCACTCTCAGTAACCTCCACTGCCCTGACAGGCTGCTTGGCACTCAGTGAGCACTGAGCCAATGCCGCATGGATGGATGGATGGGTGGGTGGTGGAGGGGAAGTGGAGGAGTGGGTGGATGGGTTGATCTACAAGTAGACAGATGGGTGGGTGGTGGGTAGGTGGGTGGATGGAGCTATTTTAACTAAAGCCCACTTCCCACTATCCACATCCCACTCAATATTTTCAGCAAATGCACTTTTAAAGCCACATCTGTAACTGAGAAACCAGAAGCTCCTTCATCAATCTGTAGGCAGATGTGGAGTCACTATAACAGTCCTGCAGAGAGACTGGAAAGCCCCAGGGGAATCCCAGAGCAGTTCCAAGCAAAGACAGTAACGGTGCCTCCCAGCCAGCCTCCCTGGGGCTCTGGAGTGGACCAGCAGTAGATCCAGACTCTCCTGTGGGCCAGAGGAACACACCCCGAGGAGGGGAGGAGAAGCGATGAGTGAAACCCACGTTCCTCAACTGGCTCTACCTCTCACTCAACACACGACCTTAGCAAGTCACTTCCCTTCTTGCTGCCTCCCTTTCCTCACCTGTCAAATGAGCACAATCCAGCTATTTCTCTCTCTTCATAAGAACAGAACTCATTAATTCGTGCACGTATCCGAAGGTAAAGCTCGTAGCACAGCGCCTGGCACACACGAAGCAGTCGACAATCTTTAGCTGTCATTCTCATCTGGGAAAAGTGCTATGTAACTCCAACAATTAATAATAACCAAACAAAAGAACGAAACCTAAAAGACAGAAAACCTCATGTCTTATATAAGTTTTATTGTGATGATGAATAGTTAACTGCCATGCAACATTAGTGTCATTAAAAACCAATGAAACAACCCCAATACATCCAACGCCCCCCTTTATACTGCGGACTAGACTTACAAAGAATCAGCATTAAAAAGGGCTCTGAGATGGGTTTGTCCACTCCATCGGGTTACAACAGAGGCACCAGAGGCTCAGAAAGGTTAATCAATTTGCCTAAGGTCACCCAGCAAGAAGCAGGAATTCCTGGCCCCCTGTGAGCTGCAGCAGGACAGCCCGCAGGACCACATTCTTCTCAAGGGTCGCCTCCAACATTATCAAGTGGGCCTTTCAGTGCAGCAGCCGCCTCAGTGGCAGCGGGGTCCCTGGAAATGTGAAGGCTCATTTCTACCCAAGTCACGACAGCCAAGAGAACAATGTCATCACAGCCAATGAAAATATGGATAAATGGGAAGTAGTCAAATGGGTTTTAGTCCTAACTTGGCTCCAACTCAGTCTATGACCATGCACAAATCTCAACTATTTTGGACCTCAGGATCCCATGCATAAAAGAAGAGCTTTGTGCCTCAGTTTCCCCCTCTGTAGAATGAGAACCTCTTGTTGGATTAGATGAGATGACACGTGTAAAACACACAAAACAGAGGCTGGTACCAGCAGGTGGTAAGTGCTCAATGAATGTTAGCTGCTACTATTTTCTGTATTTATTATTGAGAGGAGGGGCTGAAAGAGCCAGTTTCGTGACCCAGGCACAATCTTCCATCTGTTTACTTACAACCAGTCCTTGAAGGAGGGAGGCACGCGTGACTATCCAGAACCAGTAAAGACAGCCATTGTTTCCAAGCAGAGGTTTGGTTTGTTTTTTTGTTTGCTTGTTTTGGGTCAATCAAGCGGCTATTCGGAGCCATCACATTCCACTGGACTTCGGCTGTCCTCTCCTCCTTCCATGTTCATGCCTTTCTTCTCCCAAAAACTGCAAGCGTCACCCTCCTGCTCAGGGAGACCACAGGCTGCCATTTTGACAGTACAGGGTGTGGCCGGGAGCCGTGTCTGTCAAGTCTGCACCAATGGCATAAATTTTTGAAAAGCTAGAAAGCAAACGCCTGAACTGCGCCCTTCTGTCCCCAGCCCTGGGAAGCACCTCCCACAATTCTGGGCTTGACAGCTCCATTCCTTCTGTGCTCTAAAAGCAGGGCAGAGTTTCCTGATCACAAAACTTAATTTGCAGTAAAACTGTGTGGTGCCAGCAAGCCTGCGACAAGCAAGGAGAAAGATCATCTTTAAGGGACTATTGGGACCGGAGGGTCTGAGCTGTTATGATAGTAACAGTATTTTAGGAAGAAGCAGACCAGACCGTAGGTCAGGACTACGGTTCAGAGACCTATCATCCGTCTTCCAAACCATAGTCTGGAAGAAAAAAGGAGGGAGAAAGAGGAACTGTGACCATCAGACACTGGATTTCTATCCCTTTACGTAAATCTCCTCACTGCATCTTCACTCACAAAGGAGGAGGAACTGGCAAGAGAGACTGCCTACGCCCCTTGACAAAGAAGAAACAGGGAGCCAGAGAACCCCAACAGCCTACCTCTCCCAGGCCCTCAAAGAGAGAGCGTACTCAGTCCTTCCATTAAGAGGGAGTTGATGGTTCAGAGGCCGACTGAGAAAAATTCCAAGTAGAGACAGGGACTACAACCATGGAACTCGTCACGGGCAGCGGCCGAGCGGAGCTGGCACACGCCGTGGTTTGTAAGCGAAAGGCCCACGAGCACTGCCTCAGAGTGCTTTGTTCCTGGGCCCACAGAACCAGCACAGGCAGTGCCGACAGCAGCTCAGGACCGCGGGCTGCCCGACAGCTGCCCAGTGTCAGGGTCAGGGATGGCTCGGTCTCGTCATGTCCCAGAGCAATCTTGACACAGTGCTCTGGGAATCGGACTCAGCCTCCTCATCAATTTCAGAAAACTACACTAAAATACTGATCAATGACACAGTCAACACAGAACCCCCAAGTAACTACATACCCTGATCACAGTACTGGTCCTTCTAACTCACTAAGAAACATCCGAACCGGCAATTCAAGACCCCGAAGTGGCTCCATTTAAACATAATTTTGAGAGTTGGAATCAGAAACCTAGGTTCATTCTCTGAAACTATTAAGTAAATTCACGAGTAAGTAGTCACTGAGCACTGACTGTGTCTAGGTGCGGTGACAGCAACCCTGCAGGGGACCAGACGGGCCCAGGCACACCCCTTGTGGAGCGAACGGTCTATTTAAGACTACGTTTGTTGATTTTTAACTCGCAGAAAGGAAACTGGGGCTTTGGTTTCTGAATGAGCTAAACAACATCATTCTACCCAAAGTGTTTATCTGGGGCCTTTCCAGGGATTTACCATCTGCGAGTGGAAGGGAAGGCACGAGGAGCCCGAGGAAGCTGGTCTCAGTAGAGGAGGCTGGGTGCAGCCAGGAAGTGGGTTTTCACACTGCATTCAGCGGAGGCGGCCCCAGGCGGAGCCTCAGGGCCACAGCTGAGCAGGATGGACTCGCTGTGCCCAGAGTGGCTCCTGCTACCGGCTATCTAAGAGTCTTCTTATGTATAAAAGAGGACGAGCTGTTTGAAAACACAATGAAGTGGGGAAGCACCATTTTGGAGTCCCTCCCTTCCGGGGCACTAATGGAGAAAATGAGACTCAAAAAGGGGAAAGAATTGCCCAAGGTCACAACGCCAGGTCTCAGATTGATAGTCAAATGGTCTAAAACAAATGACCAGAAACTAAGATGACAGATCCCTTAATAATTCAAACTGTGGGTTTTGGTTTTTTAATCATAAAACAGCCTTCAGGGCAAGGTGGGTGCGAGTCAGAGGAACACCTGTCCCCCAGAAAGGGGCCAGGTCGGTCGGTCAGTCGCTGCCGTGTGGGTGCGGTGGGGACAGCGTTGCCAGGCCACTATGCTTTCCAGTGCGTCATCTTATTATGGCAACAGGCAACACACTCAGCCGGACCGAGGTGAGACCCAGCCCTGCGCTCCAGGCATTCTCCAATCCAGGCTAATTTGGGAAATGATTTTTCTGCAAGTTCATACATGACTCATCTTTACAGGCCTCCTATCAGGTCCACTGGCGACAAGGAATCCCATTCAAACAACCTCTGCCAACAGCTGCTCAGGAGACCAGGAAACATTTGGGGTTGCTGTGGCTGGTTTTTAAAAACACATTCAGCCTGCGTTCATGCTGTTTCTTATCTCCTTATTGCACTGCTAATGTTATTAGTATGATTAGCATCATATGCAACCTAAGACTGCGTGGGGCCTACCTTAATTTCACTGAGATTGGCTTTTGTAAGATCAGAAAAGAAACTCAGAAACATGAACGAGAAGTCAGATAGAAAGCTGCTGTGTCTCCAGCACCAGGGGAGGCCCTCAGCAGTGCTCTGAAAGGTAGGCGGTTGGGGACCAGGGTGAGTTTCCTGCTTCACTAAGGCTGTGACCCAGGGCAAGTCACCAAACTTCCCTGGGCCTCAGCTGCCCTCAGGTGCAAAATGGGGACAATTGGCCCTGCTCTAGCCCTCAGGGCTGTGGTGCGGATCAAGTGAAAGGAGGTGTCTATCAACGCATTCTGAAAACACAGGAAACTGCAGACATGCTCAAGACTGTTCTCATGGTACCCCTGGACTGTGACCCGGGAAGGCCACACTCCTGCGGGCTCTGTGCCACCGTGAGGCGTCACAACGTTTGCCAACAAGGATGGAGTCGGAGCATTGCATGAGCGAGCGAATGAATGTCTACCAAGTGCCATAAAAATGTCCTATTTGTTGACTGGATACATTTTGACCACAAAGACTGCAAAGTGTGGATAAAAAGGAAGTGTAAAATTTGAGAGGAGTTCAAAATTTATCAAGACATGGTGACTGCTGATCTACAAGGACTTTTTCCTCGGCCAAAAATACGTGCAGCCTCCTGTGACAGTACTCGTCCTTTTCATCTATTCTGGGAAAACACATATGACAAAAAGTTACTACGAATGCAGTCAGTGTAAATTTTTCTTTTTAATTTATAATAAAAGCATCTTCACACATCTGAAGAACACAGCACCTGAGCCTGAGACCCCATACTCATCCTGTCCTCAGGTGGCGTACTCCGTGAGCCTACTGCCACTTCCCCAGCCCCAGTGGACAGCTCGAGGCCACAGGGAGCCTGGGGAGCTGGCCAGAGACTTCCGTAAATGATGAAACTCCGAGACAGACTGTGGGCTGCTGGGAACACAGAGTGGGGAAAGAGACTTTAAAAAACTGCGTAATTTACATCCTTATGACGTCTGTTTTGATTGCCCGGCCCAGTGGGAAGGTAACGCCCAGGAGGCAGGGTTCTTTGCTACATGTAGCCCAGGGACTAGAACTCCTCAGGTGCTTAGGAGATGCAGGATAAACCATGCGAGGAATGAACTGAGTGAATGAAAGAAGGAACGAGCAGCTGGGACTCTGATGTCAGTAAAACTGAAGCCACTTTCTTCCCTCCCCTCCTGCTGTGCCCGGCCAACTAGCCTCATCCTCCACATCTCACCTTGAACCTCAGTCCCTCACCGAGAAATTTCCTGACACCCCTGCCCCTTAAGTCTGCCCACCCAATGCCTGTGCTGGGGTGTGATGACTGCCAAGTTCACCACAGGCTCCCCAGAGCCTCATGCAGCACCTGACACGGCGGGTGCTCGATCAGTGCTGGACACAGGAATCGGGGAACGAATCAATGGAGGAATGGGGCAAAGATTTCAAAGTCCAGAGGAAAAGCAAACGCACGTGAACGGTTTCTCCAAGGAAGGGGATGCAAACTCAATGTCAACAGTCCCAGCCGGGAAACAGGAACCAGTGATGTTGTGGCTGGCAGCGGGAGCGGTGCCTCCCGCCCCTCCACCCTTCCCCCCTCAACCCCCTGCCCAGCTGCCTTGTAGGAACAAGGGCGTAGAGTTACCAGAACTTCTCCGTTTTCAAGAGAACCAGAAACCTGAGATTTGTGAGTGATTTCCTGATTTCTAAATATTGACCATCAATTCTTTCTTCTTCAAGAAAATGTATGGACCAAACACGACCCATCTATGGCCCACCGTCACAGTCTGTCACCTCTGCTCACAGGCAAGAGCGTTTAAGCTCCAGAAAAGTTAGGACATCGACCCTCCCCCCACCCGACGTGTTTGCTGGAATGAGCCGGAGCAAAGCCAAACCCAGCAGAACTGCGCGCACAACCAGAACCGTGTTGCCTGCTCCCTAAAGTGGCCTCTGAGCAGCTGCACACATCTCCTGCCAGTGTAGGTGTTCCAGAACAAGCCCCTCGGAGCTCCCAAGGAAGAGCCTATGCTCCTTGCCATGCCTGCCCACAAGCTCACCCAGGGGAGCTCCCTAATCCACCTAGCTCCACTCTGCTCTCCGCCTCCTCATTATCTCTGGAAGACACCAAGGAGTCTACAGAAGCCTGCCGGTCCACCCGAGCCTCTTCCTGGCCCTCCAAGTTCAATCCTCCTCCAAGCTAACGGGACAGCCCCCGACCAGGTGGCAGGTCGACCCTCCGCCACCCTTTGGAACTCACGCTGCCTTGGTCTCCCTCGGGCCCCAGAGCAGAGACCCCTGGGGACAGCCCGACCTGAGGCTTGCCTTTCTGTGTCCCCTATGAAAGGGCAGGCTCTCAGAGGAGGGCAGCATGTATGCAGGTGCAGGCGCCCCCACAGCCAGGCACTGCTGAATGAATAAGTAAAGGTCCTAAAGAGCAACAGGACAGACTCAAAAGATCTCCCCAGTAGGCTGCCACTACTCCCCAAAGAGGTATCAGGACGGAAGAATGGGCAAGAATCTCGAGGCTGTGAGGGACATATAAAGGAGTTTTCTTTTACGCTCAAAAAACCTAGGATTCCTTAAACCCTGAAAAATGAAAGAGCTGGTCCTATTCTCAGAGAGAAGAGATTATGAACACATGTAAGCAACACTTCTGCTGCTTCCAGTTCACAGAAAACAGCAAAACCCACTAACAATGACTGTTTACTGGCTGTCGGGCTCTCTAATCTACCAGAGACTGTTCACTTGCTAAGGGAGTCGCCGCTTCACGTAAGGACCTTTCCTTTGAACGAAACACTCACTGGTGACTTAACAGCAGATCCACTTAGAAAACTCCATCAGAAACCTAGGAGAAAATCTCACCGAAATGCAAAGTGAAGGCCACTCATAGCGACCAGCAGAAACCACCAGGAGGTGTACCCTTCACTCCAGGAGTGTCCCGATCTCCCTTGACAGTCGTGCGTGAGTCACATCAAGAGACCTTGTCCCAGGAGCATGCGCCTCTTGCCAGCTGCCCATGAGGGGCCAACCCCGGTTTGGCCAACCTCAGAACTTTCTTGCTCAGCTGCCTCTCCCCAAATGCACCTTCTTCCGGAGCTTTCCACAGCCCCTGGTCAACCCCTTTCACTCTGCCCTCCTTCCCCCATCTCCACCTCCACCCAGGGTACCCTTACTTCAGGGCCAAGCACAAATGCTGTCCCCTCTGGGGCCTTCCCCATTCCCCTGGCTGACGGGCCACCCCCCTCCCCCGGCCACCTGCGCCCACGGGCCCTGACTCCTGTCACAGCACAGTTCCTGCCGCCTGGCAGCCCAGGTGTTTCACTAGGTCTGGCTCTCCTACCCTCAGACAAGGTTCTCTGAAGGGAGGCACTTACTGCTTTTGGCATCTCCTACAGCCCCTAGCAGAGGAGGTGCCAGAGAAGGCCCATGGATAACCCAGGCTGAGATGATGGGCCTTAGGCCTCCTTTCTCTGGTAATAAGAACGCACATGTAGATTCACCCCATTCAGAGATGCCCGAGCCCAGGAAAGCAGCTCGTGGGATAGCAGGTGCTTTTCATTTGGCTCTCTTTACTCTTGCATGATCTTCAAGTTTTTGATGATGAACATATCCTTATAATCAAAGAAAACCCTGTTAACCTTATTTTAAAAATAAATTATCCAAGTTTTCCAACAGTACCATTCTGAGATACTATGCCAGGAGTTCCTGAGAAATGCTGCCGAGATTAAACCAAGATATTTCTGGAACGGCACATGTGCAGGGAAGCAACTCGTGCACTGGGCAAGGCCCTCGGGCTGAAGAACAGTTAGAAAAATACGCATGAAGCAGCAGCCGAAACCAACGGCCCTGGCCCTGCGGAAGGCACCCAGGCTTCCGTCAGAGCCAGGCATCAATGCCCGGCCCGCTGCCCTCCTGCTGGGTGGCCCCCAGGAACTCATCCAATCGCCCTGAGCCTGTAAAACCAGGACCACACTCTCTCTCAGAGAATCTCTGCAAGGATTTACTAAGCAAGATGCTTAAGGCGCTGAGCACAGAGCCAGAGATATAGGTAACCCTCAATAAAGGCTTCAAAAATGTCCTTCCTGTGCTTAAACCACAGCCTGCAAATTACACCGTCTTCCGAGTCCACTCCCCAGGGGCATCTCAGGAAAGTATCCCGGTTCAACCAGGGAAACAGGAGCAACTTCCAAAATCAACGCAACTGACCCCCTTCAGAGACCCCTAAAAGCGTGCCTTGCACAACTCAGCTGCCAAGCTCACCTGGCCCCCAGGTTAAGACAACCCGCGGCGTTCCCAGGACAGGAGCCCCGGGCTGCCCACCCCCCTCGCCGTGCACCCAACGACTCGCCCTGCAAGGCGTCGCCGGCTAATGAAGCCCTGGCCCCACGAGCACGGCCGTCATCGAATCTTTGGAGACTATTCCCAGCACCGTGCGCAAGACCCGGGTACCCGGGAGGCAGCTCTCGGAGATTTCTAGGAACACACAAAGAGCCGGGGCTGCGTCAAGGTTCACCCTCTACCCCCAACCCGCCCTGCTCCCAGGGCTCAGCCTGATTCCGGAGGAAAACTCGCCCGAGCCTGCAAACGCCCAGCACAGCCCGCCCGCTTCCTTTGAAGCCAGCGACCCGGGGACTTCTGGTTAAATTTAAACTCAGGCTCCAAGCGATGACACATTTTATGGCTCCGCTCTACTCCCCGTCTGAAAGGCAGCCGCCCGGCCGGCTCGACACGCGGCCCGGGGGCGCCGTCCCCTCCCGGGTCCGCGCCGGGGGGCTCCGAGGGCCCGGGCCCCGCGCCCCGGCTGCCCGCCCGCCGGCCTGGCCCGCGGTGGCCGCGCGCCCCGGAGACGCGGGCAGGCGGCCTCGGCGCGCCCGGAGCGGAGCGGAACGGCGCCCGCAGGCCCGGGCGGCAGTGCCGCGCTGCCCCCGCGCCCCGCGCCCGCAGCCCGCGCCCACCTGCTTTCTCGATCTTGCCGGACATTTCCGGGCTGCGCCGGAGGCCGAGGCCGCCGCTCATCGGGCCCGGCCCGGCCGCCGCGGGGCCCTCAGGCCGGCGGCCGCCGCTCGCCTCGGCCCTGGCTCGCCGCGCCTCACACCCGCGCCGGCATGGCGGGCTCGCGGGCCGCGGCCTGTGCGCTCGGCCGCCGCCGCTGCTCCGCCTCCTCCGCTCCCGCCGCTCCCGCCGCCGCCGCTTCCCGGGCCCGCGAGCCGGCCGCAGCGCCCCGCCGCCGCCGCCGCCGCCCGCCGGCCTCGGCCAGAGCGCCCCCTGCCGCCCGCCGCCCGCCGCCGCGCGCCCAGCGCCCCCTGCCGGCCCGGAGCCGGCCGCAGCCGCCCGTCCCCGACGCAGCGCCCCCTGCCGGCCGGAGTCTCCGCGCCGGGGCCAGGCCGACCCCGCCAGCACCCCCCCCCCCCCCCCTCCGCGCCCTCCGCAGGCCGGAGCGTCCCCACCAGGGCCTGGCATGGATCCCAACCAGGACTCAGCAGCCCTTGCCCACTGGGCCTGACCTTTCTGCCCAAGACGCAGCACCCCCTGCAGGCCTGCAGTCTCCATACCAGGGCCTGGGACCCACCCCGACCCGGGTCGCAGCATCCTCTGTCCTGGAGCCAGGGCCTCCAGGCCTAAGTCTGTCCCCAACCAGGACTTGGCACCCCCTGCTGGCTGGAAGCCTCTCCTGACCCTCCCACCTGAGACACAGCACCCCCTGCTGGCCTGTAGTCTCCACGCCAGGGCTTGGGACTGACACCCCCAACCCAGGGCTCAGTGCCCTTCCCCTGTCCAGAGCACCCCCTCACTCAGAACACAGCCACCCTCCCAAACTCTAGCCTCCATGCCAAGGCCTGTGACTGACCCTACCCAGATCCAGAGCCCCCTACTGGCCCATAGGCCGTGCCAAGGCATAGGACCAAAACCCTGTCCCACCAGCTGGGCTCAGCAGCCCCTGCTGGCAGAGTCACCTGGCCAGGCCTGGGCCTGACCCCGCAGGAGACTTAGTGCTCCCTGCCATCCCAGAGGCTCCAGGCCTGGGACTGACCTGACCAGGGGTTCAGCCTGGTCTGACCCCCACCCCCACAGGAGACTCAGTACCCCCTGAGGGCAGGATCCACCTGGGCAGGTCTGGGCCTGAACTTACCCAGGGCTCAGCATCCCCAGAGGCCCAGAGTCTCCACACCACAGCCTGGGTCCAACCCATTAGGACGCAATGACCCCTGCATGCCCTGCTCATTCGACCCCAAATGGGGACCAATACATCCTCCAGCCTGGAGCTCAGCTGTGGGCCTTTCCTAGCATGGAGATGAGCTCAGCAAAAGTCATTGATTTAGGAATCAAAGATCCTAGTGAGGCTAGGCACTGTGTTTGGTGCCGTGGGTCCTACAAAAATGCACATGATTGATTCTTCCCTCCAAAGAGCTGGTAACTTGGGGGGTCAAAGTTAAATCATAAAATGCAAGTATAAATAACAACAAATTTTAGTAACCCAAGAGGTGCTCACATGTGAGAATATCTCCCTCTTCCTGCTCACTGTTCTTGGCGTCAGATGAAATACAAAGAAGTAACACAAAACCAACTCAGCTAGTTTTCCCTCCTGTTTCCCTCAAAACAGGTAAATTAAATCATCTGGTGACGGGGACAGGATTTGGGAGAGGGGCAGGGACAAGGGAAGTGCGGTTGATGTGGTGAGAGATTCCAATCCGCGTCTCCCTGCACACTCTGGTGGGTTCACTGATTCTGTAACTGAGAGCTGGCTGCAAATGGCAGCCAACTTGCCAGAGTCGCCAGTTCCAGCCTTCTCGGGGTCAAAGGCAAAGCTGAAGAGTGACAAATTCATTTCTCTTTCAGGCTGATGAATGGCTACTGTCAGCCACAGTGGCACTGCTCAGCTCTCTTGGCAGCTGCATCGTCTGGCAAAACTGGTCCTGGGCCCCAGACCCACCACCCAACACCCCCAAAGCTGCCCCCCATCCTTCTGGGCTTCTGAGCTAAGAAGGGCCAGTATTTTAGGTGCAAAATCCTAGGTGCAAAGTAGAAAATTAGACTGAATGAATAGTAGGCCCAGTCAGGGGTTTGTGAGAGTAAAACCAATATATTTAATAAATCATGACATATCAAATGACAAGGCATTTTCTAACAATGAAGTGCTTTACAAATGGACACTTCTGTAAATAAGGGTCATGGAGCTTATTTAATGAAGGGTATTCATCAAAGGTGTTTACAGATATGACAGAACACACACAAGGTAGTGAAGCGGACAGGTTCCTAAAGCTTTGTGCTTCCCACCTTGGGGCCTTCTCTCATGCTGCTCATTCTGTCTAGAATATTCTCTCTCCTATTCTCCACCTGGCTGATTGCTAGTCATCTTTCGAGTTTCGATTTAACTGTCACTTCTTCAGAGAATCCTTCCCTGACGCCCCCAAGGGGACCAGCTCCCTAGGCTGGTCAGGATTCACAATTCTGCTGTCAGAAGCCCAGCTCAGCTGGGTTAGGGCAAAAAGGGAATGTGTTGGACATCATAATTAGAAAAACCAGGGATACAGCCTGGACCAACACAGCAACCTCTAGGCTCTGAAAGAATGACATCGCTCCCCTGGGTTGGCTCTGTTCTCAGGCGATCTCTCTTACACAGTGGCAGAGCTGGGCACCAGCAGATGCTCATTAGCTCAGTTTGAGTCACTTGCCTGTCCTTGAGCCAATGACTGCAAAGAAGGGAGTAGAATACATAAATTGGCTAGGCCTTGGAATTGTGCCAATTGTGAGAAAGCTCCAGAGTGGATGCCACAGAACCAGCAACTGGGAGTGCGAAAGGGTGGATGCTCAAAGCAAGATTGGGGAAGGGATGCTGATGAGGCAAAATCCACAGACATCCATCTCAGCATCTCAGACGGTTGAGAGCCTTGCAGCATCCTATATTTCTCCATAGGACACCCCTCCATTTAGTTCTTTCATCTCTTGTGTCTGTTTAATCTCTGTCCCCTTCAGGACACTGAGCTCCATGCAGGCGGGACTTTTTGTCATTTGTACCCATGGGATTTTAATTTATAGAGGTGACTGAATGGTGACAAGGAGAGGCCAATGCCACTGAAAGAAGAATTTATGACTTACATCTTCTGAGAGGAGGTGGGGCACCATACCATGCAGGGCCACATAGGGAGCACCACGGTGGTCAGGAGGCAGAAGCAGGAGTGACGGGAAAGCTCAGGCCAGAGCCTGTATTGGGGTTTCTTTGGGAAAGGCAAGGTAGGGCAGAATCAACAGTTTAGGACTGACTAGTGGAAATAACTCCGGTGGGCTACAGGAAATAGAGGTTGTCCCTAGTTGCCTGGCCCTGGGATGATTTAGGGTAGGGAAATATTGGCTTGGTGTGTGAGTTATTAAGGAGGTGGCTGGGGCTGTAGACTCAGGATTGATTGGCTTGCATATGAAAGAATTGACTAGCCCTAGGAGGCCATCTTTCTCAGACCAGCAAGATTTTTAAGATTTTAAAACACCATACGATGCAGAAAATGAAAACCATTAGTACGGGGACCATGTCTGGCTCATGTACTATGGCACCAACTCCAGCACAGGGAAGGAGCTCAGTCAGTACTTGCAGGGGTGCTGCAGGGCCTTCTCCCAACATTCCGGGGAAGGGTGAACCAGAGGACCACTCCCCAGCTCTCCAGACTCCACCGTGGAAGGGACAGCGAGGTGGCCAGGAGGCTGCTCAGAGAGCCTATGTGAGACGGGGCCCTTTCCCAAAGAGTCACATCCTCTTCTGGGCATTTGCAGACAGCATCCAGCTACTGGGACAACAGGAACTCAGTGAGACTAGGGAAAAAACAGCCACAGTGGGGCTGGTGGCCACGGGGCTCACCGCAGCCTAGATTGTAGGGGATCAGTCCACAGGGACCTGCCTGAGTTCCTGACTACAGCATCAGTCCCTGAGGACAGAGATTATTGCGTCACTAACTATATCTTTCTTGCAGATCAGAAGAGGAGGTGGAGTCCAGGAATAATAGTAATAATGGTAATGAGGGCTGCCCGTGGCTGGCGTGTGCTCAGCCACTGCTACAACCCTCATAGTAACTCCAGGAGGGGGGTGCGAGGGTCTAGCTCAAGAGGTGTTTGTTTGGTCATGTGTTACAGATACCAATTTCATAATGGCTTGTCACAAAGAGGAATTTATTGAAAAGCACAGAGGTGTCTCATGGGTAGACCCGAAGGGCAGAACCTCACCAGGGCCTGAACTGCACGGGCAGTCGCTTATTCACTCACCCCAGGCCCCTTCCTCTCCCACCTCAGCCAACAGACCAGACTCAGGAAGGATGCTCGTTCCCAAACCCAAGTTCCAGGAGAGATGATCTGATTGGCCCAGCTCCAGTCAGGGGTCCACCACGGTCCAATCAGGACTGGCCAGGTGGGTACACAGTACAAACACAGCTGCTAGGATGTAGCCTTGTGGGTTCTCAGCCAGGCAGGGCAGACAGTTGCATGTTCTACAGTGAATATTAACCCCCTTTGGCTGAGTGGGTAACACAAAGACACATTTCCAGTAAGTGGGCAGCCTACTCCAGGCTCATTTTTTAACCACGTGCAACAACTTCTCTAACCCAAACTTACCTTTATGTATCCCACAGTATTTTGCATGTATGCTTGATCTTCATTCAGTTCAATTCAGTTCAGTTCAACTCAACTCACATAGATTGTATGTCCTCAGTGTACTGGGCCTCAGGAGGAAAGCAAAGATGCACAAAACCTGGGTCTCGGTCTCCGCGAGCTTCAAGGGAGTTAGAGAGTGGAAATCTCAGGTCCCAACCAATTCTTCTACAAGACGGGCCATGATGAACATTCCGGCAGGGGGTGCCCCCCATGCTGTCTGGGTGTGCGGGTATTCATTTTAATGTGGAGCAGCAGGAAAATCCAAATAGAGGAGAAGAATTTGTTTTTGTGATTTTAAATAACATTAGTGATGTTGTTTTCATTGAGATCTTGCCTATTTTTCATTCTTGCAAGCACAAGCTCCCTGCATTCCCCCACGCTCCCAGATGGCTTAATGCTGATCTGGTGCCAGTGCTCAGGAAACTGGGCAGATATCCGCAGAGATCCTCAAAGAGGCGGGGACAGACATCTGGGTCATCACTCCATGACCTAACTGTGGCGTCTCCCAGACTGATCCCAGCAGAGTGGGCAGCAGATCAATGCGCGGTACCTTTGGCCTTTTCTCTCACCAGTGGGGATTCGGGCCAGCTAACAGACTTCTTGCTCTGGGTGCTCAAAAGCTGGTAAGAAACAGATGTATTTTCAATGACGCATAAGGTAACCACAGCCTCGAGGATCCAGTTAAAATGGGATGGTTGAGCCCACAGCCGAAGCCTGCCAGTGCGAGAGAGCTGGGTGCTGTCGTTTCCTCAAACAATTTGGTAAACGTTACACACGGCCAGTTGAATGAGGAAATCACGCAGGAAGTGTGGCAAACTGGCAGGCAGCACAGGCACACACACACCTCCTCTGCCCCCTAGCGAACAGTTAGAATTCTAACTCCATCTGCTCAGCCATTTTAAAAAAGGCAACGTACTATCATTTTACAAATCTTTAAGTGTTAATCATAGAAAATATGTGCCATCACTTAAAAAAAAAACATAGAGATATATAAAATAAAAGTGAAAGTCTCCCTTTCACTCATGAGAGGTAGTAGCTTAATGTGTATCCCTCCAGACTTCTCCCTATTAAAGATATATCCATGCACACATTTACGGTTTTTATATGAATGGCTTTAAGTGGTACATATTAGTTTGCATGACAGAGGCTGGCTAAGTGCTCCCCAAGCCCGTTGGCTGGGCACACGCTAGACAACATCTCCCAGCCTCACCTTGCAGTTAGCTGTGAACATAAGTCCAAGTTCTGGACAAAGGAGTGTGGTTGGAATAATGATTGCCACTTCCGTGCCCTGCCTGTAAATATCTCCCACACTTGGTTCTCTACTCTCTCTCTTCTCTTTCTGCTGGGATGGTGTGTTGAAGTTGGAAGGAATCTGGGTCCCTGCATGGCTGCCTGGAGCAGAGCATCGCCCCTTCCACGGACCTCCATAGGACTGGAGGACTGTGACATGTGCAAGAAATGAAGCTGTCCTCAAATTGCTGGAGCAGTTAGCCCATCCTGGCCAAGGCAGTCGACAACTTGCATTTTTCATTAAATATATCTATAGATAGATAAATAGAACATCATTCATGTCAATTCATATAAACCTGTCTGATACTTTTTTTTTTTTGGTGAGGAAGATTGTCCCTGAGCTAACATCTGTGCCAGTCTTCCTCTATTTTGTATGCGGGACGCCACTACAGCATGGCTTGATGAGCAGTGTACAGGTCTGTGCCCAGGATCCAAACCCATGAACCCCAGGCTGCTGCAGCGGAAGGTGCGAACTTAACCACTATGCCGCTGGGCCAGCCCCTAAATCTGCCTGATACTTTTTAACAGTTAAACAGCATTCCATTGCATAGATGTATCAAAATGTATTAATCATTCCCTTCTTGACGGACGTTTATGCTGTTTCCAATTTTTTAATGTTATAAACAAAACTGCCATAAATATCAAGGTCGATATCTTGTGCATTCATGCTAGTATTTCTGTAGAGCAGATTCTTATGCCCTATCACTTTAGATAAGGACTCAGAAATACAACAACCTAGGCAGTGGAGAATGGTCTGGAATAATTATATGTGGTTATGGCATGCGTTTGGAGAGATAATAGAGTGTCATGTTTAAGATCCTTGAAGAAAGAACGAGGGGCAAGTTCTGGTCCTGCTACCTGTTAAGCAACCTCGTATAAGCCGCTTAACCTCTCCAAGCCACCGTTTACTCATCTGTGAAATGGGGATAATACTAACGCCTGCCTCATATTGGTGTTTCCCTGTAAAATGGGAATTAAAAAAATGGAGATATGAGTGCCTATCTCATAAGGTGATCAAGGCTTAATGATGAAGAAAGGAAGGAAGAGAAGAAGGAAGGACAGAAGGACGGATGGAAGGAAGGAAGGAAGGGAGGAAGGAAGAAAGGACAGTGATCCCTGAGGGATGAATACAAATGGGGTGAGCCTTATGATTGCCCCAGCTTAATGCCTAGAGGGTTTCTAGGCTGCAGTGCAGGGAGCGGGGGTCAGGCAGAGGCTGGCGGACTCCCTGAGTTGAGGAGACAGAGCTGAGAGTCTGGAGACACCAAGGTAGCTGAGTTCATAGGACAGAGTCGGAAAGAGGAGACCTACAGGGAGCTGCGGGGCCACCTCTGTAAAACTCAGCGTGGGCTGGCAGAGCAGACCGTGCTTCCTGAGGCCGCCTGCTCCAGAAGACAGAGGAAGGGGCTTAGTCACATGCCCACTTTCTTCTTCCAAACTCACCAACCAGATGAAGCAACTCCTCCCCCGCGGGGCACCGGGGCAGAGAGGCCAGGAGTGCTCTGCTAGCCAAGCTCCCTCCATCTGGAAGGAAAGAGGGGAGTGAGAATGGGGAAGAAGCAATATTGTTGGCTGCTCATACCTCAAAATGCTCTTCTGGCTCTGGGACTATTCTCAGAGCTGAGTCTGGACCCCCCAGTCCTCCGCCTGTCTCCCTAGGGGACCCATTCTCTGCTGCTCGGGTGAGTATCCATATTGCTGCATAACAAACTACCTCCAAACTTAGTGGCTTACATCTGTACAGCTTTGGTGAGCCAGGAGGAGTCCGCCCAGGCAGCCTGTGTCTGGCCCTGGTGGCATCAGCCAGGGCCAGAGTTGGAGGATTCACTTACAAGTTGGCTTCTTCAGGCACATGTCAGGGCCTCAGTGTTCCTTGACCGCTCTCTTTGTCTCCAGGTAGCATCTCATTCTCCGGGGCCTCTACACGTGACTTGAGTTTCTCACAGTGCAGGGGTCTCGGGGAAGATGTGCTTTGAACAAAGCAGCTGGCCTCTGAGAGGCAAGAAGCAGAAGCTACCAGCACAGGCAAGGGCCCTCCTGGAGCTGGCTCAGCCTCCCTTCCAGCCCTGTGTCCTATTGGTCAAACCTTCCATCTCTGTGTCCTATTGGTCAAAGCAGTCACAGGATGCTCCCAGATTCAAGGGGGTAGGCCAACGGACTGTACCTCTTGGTGGAGGCTGGCAAGATCACTACAAAGAGCCACATGGGAAGGCAGATGGTATTGTGAGCATCTTTGGAAGACTGATCAGCCATAACCACCATGGTTCCAACCCCTTCTGAACGCCTCTTCGAGTCTCCAGCTCAGAGTTTCTCCTGAGTGCCATACCCCATAGCCTGCTGAACATCTCTCTATGGCTGTCTTATAGGCAGCTCAGACTCAAAATGTCCAAACCTGGACACAACATTTCAGAGCCAAAATCTGGTTCTCCTCTAGGGTTTTCTACTCAGGAAATGTCACGTCTTTCCACACATTGCCTGATCCAGAAGGCTGGACGTCCATCTTCTCAGTTCAAATGCCCATTCGCTCAGTTACAACACACTCGGTTACAAATGCCCGAAGGCTTTCCTCTCCCCCACCCCCACTGCTGCTCTCTGCTCTCCTCATCAGGGCTTCCATCATCTTGTGCCTGCGTTACTCCAACAGCACCCTGAAGGCCCCCACCTTTGTTCTTGCCTTCTCACAATTTGTTCTATATGTTGTGGCCAGAGGGGTCTTATTGCTAACCTGATGGCGTCAGTCTCCAGGTTGAAAGGCCTTCAGCTGCTCCCCATTACCCTGGCACAAAGTACAACCGCGCACTCTCGTCTTCATCCTCATCTCTCCTTCATCGAGGCCACCAGGCACTCATGGGACCTTCTGGCCGTCCTCAGCCCCTTGGGCTTTCCTGATGTGCTGAATCTCATCTCTGGACCTTTGGGACACGCTTCCTCCTCTCCCCTATGTCCATTGTTGTTGAGATGGCCCCTTCTCTCCCTTCAGGTCTCACTTGAAATGTGACATTTGAGAAACCCACCACTCTGTAGCTTATTACTCAACTAAAACATATGTTATCAAGCAAAGTAGGATTTATGCACAGGAAACTGTAAATCCATTTAAGTGTACAAAGTGATGAGTTTTGCAGACATACACGGTCGTGAAATCACCACCAGCAATCAAGATATGGAAAATTTCCATCACTCCCAAAGGTTTCCTCGTGCCCTTGGCGGTCGATCCTTTCATCCACCACCAACCCCAGGCAACCACTGCTCTGCTTCCTGTCACTCTGGATTGCTTTGCATTTTTTAGATTGTTATATAATGGAATCACTTGGGTGTGTGCTTTTTGGTGATATCTTGATTTTATAACTTCTTGTTTACTTTTGGGGCATCTTCCCCTAACAGAATGTAAGAGACACAAGGAGGGTTTCTCGTGCACATTTGCACTGTATGCATGGCGTGGCACATAGTAGGTGCTTTGTGAATACTTGTTGAGTAAATCAATAAATCCTATGACCTTAGGTAGTTTCTCCGAGGCAAGAACTATTTAGACAGGAAGATCTTGAGTCTCTGGCCAACCGAGAGAGCCGGGGGCTTGGTACCACAAAATTGTCTTCCTGGATAACACTGTTTCAGAGGTCTGGTGGCCACTTAGCCCTCTCTGGCAGCCCATGCTCCATCCCCCCGACAACTCCCCGGGACAGCTGGTAGACCCACTACTCCCGGCACACAGCCTCCTTCTAGAAGTCAACTTCTCCTTCTTCTTCTCCTCCTCCTCCTTCTCCTTCTTCTTCTTCTTTTCTTTAAATTTTTAAATTGTGGTCAAATACACATAACATAAAATTTACCATCCTAATCCTTTTTAAGTATAAGGTTCAGTGGCATTAAGCACATTCACATTATTGTACAGCTATCACCACCATCCGTCTCCAGGACACTTTCATCTTGTGAAACTGAAACTCTGTACCCATTAAACACCTCCCCATTCCCTCCCCAGCCCCCGGCAACCTCCATTCTCCTTTCTGTCTCTATGAGTTTGACTGCCCTAGGGACCTCATGCAAGTGGAATCATACAGTAATTGTCCTTCTGTGACTGGCTTATTTCACTTAGCACAATGTCCTCAAGGTTCATCCGTGTCATAGCAGGTGTCAGAATTTCCTTCCTTTTTAAGCTTGAATGATATTCTATTGTTTGTTTATCCATTTGTCTATCAACGGACACTTGGGTTGCTTCCACATTTTGGCCATTGTGAATAATGCTGCTATGAACATGGATATACAAATACCTCTTTGAGACCTTGCTTTCAATTCTTTTGGGTATATACCCAGAGGTGGAATTGCTGGATGTATGTGTAATGTTTTTTTTCTTTTGAGTAAGATTAGCTCTGAGCTAACATCTGCTGCCAATCCTCCTCTTTTTGCTGAGGAAGACTGGCCCTGAGCTAACATCTGTGCCCATCTTTCTCTACTTTGTATGTGGGATGCTGCCACAGCATGGCCTGACAAGTGGTGCATAGGTTCACACCCGGGATCCGAACCGGCAAACCCCAGGCTGCCGAAGTGGAACGTGTGAACTTAACCACTGGGCCAGCTCCTGTGTGTAATTTTTTGATGAAGCACTGTTTTCCGTAGTGGCTGAGCCATTTTACATTCCCACCAACAGTGCACAATGGTTCCACATCTTCACCAACACTTGTTATTTTCTGGTTTTTGATAATAGCCATATTAATAGGTGTGAGGGGAAGTCAGCTTCTGAGAATTGGCTTATCCTTCTTCAAAGTCTTCTCCTGAGAGAACCCTGGTCTCTGAGCCACACAAATCTCAATCCTGGGAAATCTCAGCTCTGTCCCAACAAGGATTCCACAACTTGAGAGTCACCAATGGAAACCTGGGGCAGTTCTGACTGTTCAACGTCAACTGTGTGTTCCCTCAATAGCTGCGTACTGAGCGCTTATCCTGGATCGGGCCTGGGCCACAGTGGTACCCGGCTACCCCGGCTCATGCTTGGCCCTCCCCTTGCCTCACGTAAAGAATTCCATGGTGCCATCTTGTTCACCTGGATAACGAGGAGGGGACCAAGAATAAGCCTTGTTGCTGGCTCTTCTTGGCACCGCTCCTGGCTCTGAACTCTCCTTCCATCTGCTTTTAATTTTGTGCTATTTTGTCTTATTTTATGAACCCTTGTGAATCATTCTTAATTGGGTTTTTCTTTTCCTAGAATAAGACAGGGTATAAATAAATAAATGAGAAATTGAAAAAAGAGTGGTTCTGTGGAGATAATTAGTAGGAGCCTCTTCTACAAGCTGACAATCAAAATGCTATTCTAAGAACTCTGAGAGATGTAACAGCCACCAGCCTTACACATACCTTCATACTCCCCCCCCCCCCATGTGGGTGGCATTAGGACTGGCTCTTCCCGGAGGCTCCCTGCCCCTTTGTCACACACAGCAGGGTCTTCCCAAGAGCATGCCAGGAGGGTTGAGTGAGGCGATGCCCACCATCGGCAAACAGCACTATTGAGATCTGTGTGGACTCTGGCCCCCGTCTCCCTCTCTTGTCCTCCTGTCAGCAACCTGGCAGTGCTGGATGTGTTTTCTGCTTCTTGGCCTTCCAGGGATCCTTCCAGCCAGGCTCCCTGTGCTGCTTCTGCAAGCCGGCTCCTGTCTGCCTCCCGTTCTAGTCCTGCAGCACCTGGTTACTCCCACTCCCACCCCCAAAACATCTTTATTACCTTTTTGGTTTATAAAATGAACACCTGTTTGTTGCAAAATTTTTTTTCAGCTAATAGAAGCTAGAAAGGAGACAGGAAAAAAATAAAAACCACCTTAAATCCCCAAATTCTGTGATAACCACTGTTAATATTTTGGCAGGAAGCTTTTCAGACCTGTTTCCCAAAGGGAAACACTTTGAACCCTAGCCCTGAGAAATGCTCCGTAGGGAACAACTGGGATCCCACACTCAGAAGTCCCTGGAAGAGCCGTGCTCTGCTCACGGAGCATCGCAGCTCCCAGGAAGGTGAGGGCCCACCTTCAGCTTTGTCTGACTCAGGCTCCCCCTTCGAGCCCTTCAGAGCAACCCCCAGGAATACAGTGTGGAAAACACTATTTCAGGGTCCTTCCCGAGTTGACCCTGTGTGCATACACAAAAGCATATTCTTAAAAAAAGTTCTACAAAAATGAGGTTATACTAAATTGCCCTTTTGAAAGATCTTTTCCACTCAATATATTATGGACATTTTTGCATATTAATAAGTATAGATCTAGATCATCGATGCAGTTTTAAACGAATTTTCAATAGATAATAAATGCACATGAATAGAGAGCCCGGAAGTAGATCCCCACAAATATGCCCAACTGATTTTTGACAAAAGTGCAGAAAGCATTCGATGGAGGAAAGATAGCCTTTTAAACAAATGGTCCTGCAGCAACTGGTCCTCCAGAGGCAAAAATATGGACAGAACCTTGTGTCACACCTTATACAAAAATTAGCTTAAAATGGATCAGACAAATGTAGAATTGTAAAATGTAAAAAAACTCTTTAAATGTAAAAATGTAAAAACTATAAAACTTTTAGGGAGGAAAAAAGGAGAAAAACATTTAGATCTACAAGCCCTTTTCTTTTTTATGCTTTTTCTCCCCAAATCCCCCCAGTACATAGTTGCATATTTTAGTTGTGGGTCCTTCTAGTTGTGGCATGTGGGACGCCGCCTCAGCGTGGCCTGACGAGCGGTGCCATGTCTGTGCCCAGGATCCGAACCAGCGAAACCCTGGGCTGCTGAAGCGGGGCTCGCGAACTTAACCACTTGGCCACAGGGCCGGCCCCTAGAGGCCCCCCTGTTTTTTTGAGGAAGATTAGCCCCTAGATAACTGCTGCCAATCCTCCTCTTTTTGCTGAGGAAGACTAGCTCTGAGCTAACATCCATGTCCATCTTCCTCTACTTTATATGTGGGACGCCTACCACAGCATGGTTTACCAAGTGGTGCCATGTCTGTACCCGGGATCCGAACCAGCAAACCCCAGGCCGCCAAAGCGGAACGTGAGCACTTAACCACTGCACCACCGGGTGGCCCCAACAGGCCCTTTTAAGAGAAGGAAAAGACAAGCTATAGACTGAGAGAAAATATTTGCAAACTACATTTCTGGTAAGGAACTAGTATCTAGAATATATACAGAACTCCCCAAACTCAACAGTAATAGGAAAAAACCCCAAAGAGTCCAATTAGAAAATGGGCAAAAGACATGACACATTTCACCAAAGAGAATGTGCAGGTGGCAAGTAGGCATACGACAAGATGCTCCACATCATCAGCCATGATGATGGCTAAAAGGCAAAACCACAATGAGACATCACTACAAACCTACCAGAATGGCCAAAATTGAAAAGACTGAGGACATTGAATTCTGGTGAGGATGCAGAGCAACTGGCTCACACGGACACTGCTGGTGGGAATGTAACACGGCACAGCCCTCTGGAAGATAACTAGGCAGTTTCTAAAAAACTAAACATGCAGCCACCATATCATCCAGGAGTTGCACCCCTGGGCATATATCTCAGAAAAATGAAAACTTGTGTTCATGCAAAAACCTGCACACTGATGTTTAGAGTAACTTTATTCACAAAAGCCCCAAACTGGAAATGTCCAGTTGTCCTTCAACAGGTATATTAAACAAACAGTGGTACATGCACACCATGGAATACTATGCAGCAAGAAAAAGGAGGGAACTACTGATACACTTGCAACCTGAACAGATCTCCAGGGAACTATGTTGAATGAAAAAAGCCAGTCCTGGGGCCAGCCTGGTGGCATAGTGGTTAAGTTTGCATGCTCCACTTCAGCGGCCTGGGGTTCACGGGTTTGGATCCTGGGCATGGACCTACGCACCACTCATCAAGCCATGCTGTGGTGGCATCCCACATACAAAATAGAGGAAGATGGGCACAGATGCTAGCTCAGGGATAATCTTCCTCACCAAAACCAAAAACAAAAAACCCCACAAACCAAGCCAATCCCCACATATTGCATGATTCTATGTATATAACATTCGTGGAATGAAATAATTATGGAGATGGGGGACAGATTAACGGTTGCCAGCAGTTGAAGAGGAGGTGGGAACACGAGGGAAGTGGATGTAACTGTAAAAGAAAAACAGGCAAGATAGTCATGGAATGTTCTGTATCTTGACTCCGTCAATGTCAATATCCTAGTTGAAATATTGTACTGTACTATACAGTTTTGCAAGATATTACCTTTAGGTAAAGGGTATCTGGCATCTCTTTGTATTATTTCTTACAACTGCATGCGAATCTACAATTATCTCAAAATAAAATATTTTTTAAAAAAATCTCAAATGCATTTAGACAATGAGAAGTAGGTTTGCCACTCTCCCAGGAGCTAACACTGTCACCAGTCTCTGCATCCTTGTTTCTAAAGCTGTGCTGTATTTCACCGGCTGGATGTGCTGTATTTTAATGGACCAATTCCATATTGCTACAGTTTGCGTTGTCCTAATTTTCACCATTACAAGCTGTGGTATTATCAGCATCCTCGTATATCTATCTTTGCTAGAAGTGACATTTCTGGGGCAGGAAATCCGCATATGTGAAATGTTGATACATGTTGCCATATTGTCCTCCAGAAAGATTGTATCAATTTACACTTTGTTTGACAGGTTCAAGCTCTGACTCTAACAATCCGCTTCTCTCCTCACTAATCCCCACTTTAAATTAAGAAAGGGCACAGCCAATACAAATCCTGGATAAACTTTATCTCTATATTACACACAATCAAGGGTGTCAGAAGGAGAAACAACGGCACCCCTCCTTATTTACCACATTCCTAAGAGGCAAATACCTCAATGCATCACTTAGACTGTTTTTTAAAACAAAAAGACAATGTTCCACTGAAAAAGATCAACCATACCTGCTCTTGCTATATTTCCTTTAATATTCACCTGAGAAGCCTTCTTGAAATCCTTTCTATCTTTACTTTTGCTGCTCGGAAAAATAAACTGTATAATTCTCATTTCCCAGCAGGAAAGGGTTAATTCTCACAGTCCGCCCTGCCCAGAATGGTAGAACAAGATGACCTGAAGGGTTGGTGCCAGAGGGGGCTTCAGCTCAGCGGTCGAGAACTCAGTTCTGGCCGGAATGTTCTGGCTGCCACTCCCTGTGCTGTCACTTATGGGTCGAGTGGTCCTGGTCAAGTTATTTAACTGCTCTTAAATGTGTGTCCCCGAGCGTAAAATGGGTATAATAATAGTAACAATAATAAACGCTTTTACTGTATAGCTCACTGTCCTCACTGGAAGGATGGGGCAGTCACGTCCGAGTAAGTGGGTGATCCACAGAATATCATCTGGACCAGAAGATAGAGTTCCTGACTCCCAGCCGTGGCCATCAAAGTCACTGTCACCAAAGCCACTCTGAGCCTTCTAACTTGTTATAAAGCTAAGAAAGGGAGAGAGACTTAGCTGAGTAAGTGCTCAAGGAGCTTCAATACTGTGACGATTCGCCAAGGCATGCTATGTTTTTGCAAGGTATTAATAAAAAGGCTGCCACGTCCTAGACAGACAAAACAGGCAGAGGATGTTTGGGCCAAAAGGCTCAAAATCACCCAGCCTTCTCCCAACCCACGTGACCTTAATGTTCTTAGAGTTTGGCCCCACTACCAAATGTGCCTTTCTGCAAAATCCACAAATCAGAATCTGCACTCACAGCTTTTTTCCTTTAATTAAAATAGCTTTTATTGCTTTTTTCATAATACAAAAGCTATAACACTTTCATTATAGAAAAAGATGTAAAAATAGAGATAAGCAAAAAGAAGAGGGCAAAAAAGCCACAAATTTATCCTGCAGCTTTGAATTAGGAAATCAACAAAGTACATTTCAAGAAAGGAAGCCATCTGGGAGGGTCCTCTGGGGCTTTGAAAGCAATGAGTAAGAGCCAGCTCGCCTGGGACCTTCTCCGGCCTGCGCTTCACATGTGTCATCTCAGTGGGGTCCCCCCAGCAATCCCCAAACCCACTTGTACCGAGGGTCCTACTTACCACTGCCCTGCGATGCCGCTCTACCTAGCAACACTCTGCCACCCACCCCTCCCACCTTCCCTCGCTGTCTCTTGGCTTTCATTTTATTTCTAGATTGTTTTTAAGGTTTAAAAGACACACAATAAGGCAGGCTAATCTCAAGTGTGCAGCATGATGAATTTTCACTTGTGTGCACACCTACATAGCCACCATCCAGAACGAAATCTGGAGCATTTTTCAGTGCAACCTCCTCAAATGCTCCTTCATGCTTCTCCTAAATCAGAATCTCCCACACGCCCGCCCCCCTGGAGGTAACCCCTATTCTGACCTCTACCACCATAGATTCACTTAGCCTGGTTTTGAACTTCATCTAAAGTTTGGGTCTTTTCATTGCTCAACATTATGTCTATGAGATTTTGTTCAGCACTTTGTCTATCCTTTTCCCCAACATTACGTCTCTGAAGCATGATCATCTTTTGCTCCTCCACATTATGTCTATGAGAGTCACTTACACTAGTGCACATGGTTCTTTTCACTGCTGCCTAACATTCCATCACACAAACTGTGTGGGACTACCACACTTTGTGCATCCATTCTACTGTTGATGGACATTCGGGTTCTTTCCAGGTTTGGGTTAGTACTGCTAAGGCAGTCATGGATATTCTTGTGCCTGTCTTTCTCGGGACATAAATGTAGGTTTCCAACTTTCCAGGTACATGCCCAGGAATGGAATTGCTGAGTCTTAGGGTATATGCGTATATTTAGCGTTAGTAGGTACTGCCAACCGTTTTCCCCAAGTAGTTGTGTCAGTTTACACTCCTGCTGTCTCGTGGCTTTTAGAACGTGCCACGATGATGTAGGTAGTTGCAACACACACACCTGGAAGGAGTTCCAGTGTTTGCCTAGACTCCAGCAAAGTGCTGCTTCAGGTTTGCAGGTGACAAGGGACACAGAACGTGCTAGAATCCTGTCTTTCTGTTTTCCTTCTCACCTACTTCTGCTGCTTCCACATGGTCCTCACACATACACACGCACAGGCATGCACACACACACATGCACACGCGCAGGCACACACACACACACACACATGTACGCATCTGCACACCTGAGCCAAGGCACCTGAGCCAGGATGCCGTGCTGCCCCTGAGCCCAGCCCGATTTCCAGTCACACCCTCTCCCCAGCGCCTGGGAAGTTCTTGTAGGCTGCTCCCGCGGAGGCTGACAACTGTCCTGGGCAGGGTCATCGTGTGGTCCTCCCCTCACAGCACCGGGGACGTGAGAAGTCTCTGCAGCCCTGGGATGCGACCGGCTGGGATGAGACAGTGGCGGGCAAGGGCCCGCGCCCCTCTTAATGGCCTGGCTGCGGGCCCGAGGCCTGTGTGCGGAGCCACTAGAGGGCGGCGCAGGCCCGCAGAAGGACAGCGCCACCCGCCCGCCGCCCGGCAGGCCCGGGAGAGAGCCGAGCGGGGAGCACTGACCTCTAGTCTTACAGCCCACTTCTGTCCCCTCCGTGGTGTGGTGGGCTGAGCCCTGGGGAGGAAATCGAGGGGCCACTTGGTTTCTGTCCCTCGCTACCTTTGGGATTTTGGGAAAATCATTCAATCCCTCTGTGCCTCAGTTTCCACACCTGTCAAATGGCAATAATAATGTCTCACTCACTCTGTGGGTCTATGGTGAGGCTTAATTTTAGGAATATTATTAGCCATTGTAATAATAGTAATAATGATAATGCTAATAATAACCACTATGATACACTGCTGCTCGGGGGGCTGGTGCTTCTGAAGCACTCTCGCCTCTCTTCCTCACAACTGCCCTCTGACGAGCTGGGAGGGGTGGACGACTGCGGCAGTGACACCTGCCACCCCCTAAGCACGTGCCAAGTGTCTTGTTCCTTGCCCCATGTGCGCCCAGCTCCTTCCTTCAGACGACAACCCACCGTGACGGGGTCTGTGATTGTCCCCATTGGACAGATAAGGAAACTGAGGGGCAGCTAACCTGACCATGTTGCAGGAGCCAGGTTGGGGTTCTCGTACCCGCCTCATGCAGTCTGAGCACAGAGCCCCTGCTCAGAGGCGCCGGGAAACACTCAATGGCCATTTGTAAGACCTGAAGTGTCGTGCATACATGTGGCCGTCATCCTCCCAGTGTCATCTGTACCATTGTTATCATGACGTAGGGCACCAATGTCAACTGCATTGCTTGGGGCTCCCTTTGTCCCCCTCAACCTCTGCTTCTTTCCTTGTAGTGCGAGGAGTTCGGAGAAAATCAGTGCTTCCCGATCAACACCCCTTGGAGGTGCCCCAAAGGTCTTGGGGGTCCAAGGGACAGTGGGGGTCCCGTGGTGTCGAACACTCCTCCCCACTCCTGCCAAAGCAGCTCCTACAGGCTTTGTATATTTTATTCTGAAAAAAGAGTTCTGATGCTAAAATTAACCAAAAATATTTAAAACCACTAGACTGGATCATTCCTGAGGTCCCTCCTAGTTCTGAATATTTTATGAAAACCTTTCTTGAACCTATTTATATTTTTAGCTGTTAAGTTCAATTTACCTTTTCCCTACTGGGTGCAGACTTCTTTTTTGTTTGCTTATTTTTTTAATCTTAAGATTTTCTTTTTCGAGTTTCAGTCACTCCCCACCCCCACGTCCAGCTCTGGCATTCCTAGTTTTCTATGAAGTCTCTGTTTTACTCTCTTTCTGGCTCTATATTTTTATGACCTTACTCACTCAAGTTATTTTCTTTCTCCATGTTCTCATTCTGGATTGGCATCCTAATCTTTCCCTCTGGGGTTTCCCACAAGACCACTGTTTTTTTTTCTCTCTCTCTCTTTTTGGTGAGGAAGATTGGCCCTGAACTAACATCTGTCCCAATCTTCCTCTATTTTGTGTGTGGGATGCCGCCACAGCATGGCTTGATGAGCGGTGTGTAGGTCTGCACCCAGGATCTGAGCCCAGGAACCCTGGGCTGCTGAAGCACAGCAGGTGAACTTAACCACTATACCTCCAGGCCGGCCCCACAACTACCCTTTGACGTTACTGATCTGGCCCTTCCTTAGCCCAGATCTGTGTATTTCTCAGAGAACGTAGCAAATAGGACACCACGGAGCATTCCAGCGACGGAGCACTGGGGTCTGGCAGCAGAGAACTGTTAACAGGCAAGAAAGGCAAGAGCTGTTTCCCACGACAAAAGGAAAACGAGCATCACGTTTAATTCTAGGAATATTCTTTTACATGCACATATTTTTCATCATCATTTTCTGGTCCGTGTTTCCAGCTTTCTCTTTTGAATGCAGAGATAAATCCATTCTGTTTGAGTAAGTTCCCCATTTTAAGCAGTTTTCAAGGTGTATGAGAAAGAGGGTGGATTCTGACCCTCGCACATCTGAGAGCATTTTTAATGGCCCCTACTCCGCTGGGGAATGAAGTGATGTGGCAGGAAACACCACTTTGCCTGTAAATAAACTCTCTTGCAGGCTAATCTGCAGCCCAGCTCTGAGGGAGAGTCTCACTCTTTCTACGGGGAACTTCTTCAGATGTCGCCGTCCTGGGAAGGACAGAGTGCCCTTCACAGCACAGTCTCCCCTGCCCTGCATGAGAATGAGCTGATCAATCCGCATCAGCAATCAATCAATCCAGAAATGTCCATTATCTGCCTAACGCAGACCTTGCAGTGTTAGGAGCATCGGGGGAGGGGGAGGTGTGAGAAAAGGAAGTGTCTCAACATGCAAAAACGAATTGTGGCTCCAGCGGGACATGGCCTTGGGTGTGGGCACTGCTGTGAAGCTCAGAATGAGGGAGGGGAAGTCCTCCCTGGCAGGAATTGCCAGGAAAGCTTCCCAGAGGGATAAATCCTCTGTCCCGCCCAGGACTAAGCCCTCGGGGGTGAGGGGACGACAATGGGTAGGGGCGGGAGGAGATCCGAGCCCACCATCTGGGGGATGGGGAGGTGTGCAGGAGGCGGAGCCCGTGGAGGCTGTGTGCCAGGGCAGAGGTCAGCCTGGCTGCAGGGGTCACGCACGGGGGCGCAGCACTGAGCCTTTAAGTAAGACATGCAATCACTGTGTTGAGGGCCTACTGTGTGCTAGGCACAGGTTCCTGGATGCGGTGGGCAGAGCCATGAACAATGTTCCTCTCTCATGGAGTATCCACTTCAAGCGGGAGAGAAAGATTAAACACAAGTGAATATCCATTCATCTGCTGACGGACATTTGGACTTTTTCCCAGTTTTCAGCCATCACAAATTTGAAAACTATAGCTTATCAACCCACTGGACTAGTGCTCAGCAAAAAAAGGGAAGGAACCACTGACACACACAACAACATAATGATGCCGAGTGAAAGAAGTCAGACAGAAAAAAGAGCGTATATTAGAGGATTTCATTATGCAAATGCTAGAAAATGCAAACTAGTCTACAGTGACAGAAAGCACATCAGTGGTTGTCTGGGATTTGGGGGGACTGGAGGGACCACAGAGGACACGGGGGAACTTTTGGGGGTGAGGGATAGCGTATTAGTTTGCTGGGCTGTCATAACAGATCGCCACAGACCAGTGGCTGACACAACAGAAGTTTATTCTCCCAGTCTTTGGGGCTAGAAGTCTGAGATCAACGTGTGGGCAGGGCCGGTTCCCTCTGAGGCCTCTCTCCTTGGCTCGCAGACGGCTGTCTCCTCCGTGTCCGCACATGGTCTTCCCTGTGGGTCTGTGTCCTCCTATCCTCTTCTCATAGGATGCCAGTCATGTTGGATTAGAGGCCACTCCAGTGACCTTATTTTAACTTAACTACATCTGTAAAACCCTATCTCCAGTATGGTCACATTCTGAGGTCTGGGAGTTAGGATTCCAGCACATGAAATTTACAGGTGTGCTCACTATCTTGATGGTAGTGATGATGTCAAGGGTGTATTCCTATGTCCAAAAGTGTTGAATTGAACATTAGATATGTGTATGTCAATTATACCTCAGGAAAGCTGTTAGAAAAACAAGTAAATAAATATATGACACTCAGGCAAAGATGCAGGCTGTGAAGGGGCAGGGGTGGTGGGGACCCCTGCACGGAGCTGGAATGAGGCCAGAATGGGGGCGTCTTCAGGGGGAGGTCAGAGCTGGGATACACGTCGGAGATTTATTTTATATTTATATTGTTTCATATTGGGAATGATGAGAAGCACTTTAAAAGGGGGAGAGCGGGGTGGGCCCCATGGCACAGTGGTTAAGTGCACACATTCTGCTTCGGCAGCCCGGGGTTCACCAATTCGGATCCTGGGTGCGGACATGACACTGCTTGGCAAGCTATGCAGTGATAGGCGTCCCACATATAAAGTAGAGGAAGATGGGTGTGGATGTTAGCTCAGGGCCGGTCTTCCTCAGCAAAAAGAGGAGGATTGGCGGCAGATGTTAGCTCAGGGCTAATCTTTCTCAAAAAATAAAAAATAAAAATAAATAAAAGGGGGAGAGTGGACAGCCACCGGGCACCCTTGGCAGGACAGTAGAGGTTTCCCCAAATGCCACAGATGCAGTAAGTATTCTTCTTCTTTTTTTTTTTTGCTGAGGAAGATTCGGCCTGAGCTAATATCTGCTGCCAATCGTCCTCTTTTTGTATACGAGCTGCTGACACAGCATGGTCACTGACAGACAGGTGGTGTAGATCTGCACCCGGGAACTGAACCTGGACCACTGACGTGGAATGTGTTGAACTTAACCACTAGGCCACCGGGGCTGGCCCTGTGCAAAGTATTCTTACAGTTATTCCAGTTTTGGCTAGAAAACAAGAATAAGAACTGGATTATTTTTTTTCAAAAAGAGACTTTATTTTTTTAGAGTAGTTTTAGATTCACAGTAAACTGTGCAGAAAGTCTGGAGATTTCCCATGTGCCCCTGCCCGCCCCCCCCCTGCCCCCCACCGCCCCCCCCCCCCCGCACAGTCTCCCCGATCCGCGTCTCCCACCAGAGCGGTACATTTGTTACAGTTGCTGCACCTTCACTGACACGTCATTATCCTCCATAGTTTACAGTAGGGTTTGCTCTTGGCGTTTCTCAGCCTGTGGGGTTGGACAGATGTGCAATGATGCGTCCCCGCCATGACAGCATCAGAGAGGAGTTTCACTGCCCTCAGAATCCTCTGCGCTCCACCTCTTCCTCTCCCTCCCAGTAACCCCCGACGACCACTGATCTTTTTACTGTCTCCATAGTTCCGCCTTTTCCAGAATGTCGTACAGTTGGAATCGCAGTGTGCAGCCTCTCTAGATTGGCCCTTTCGCTTAGCAATATGCATTTCATGTCTGCGGCTTCACAGCTCAGCATAACAGTCTGTGGCATGGATGTACCACAGCTTGTTTATCCACTCACCTGCTGAAGGACAGCTTGGCTGCAGAGGGTGTTTTAGGCACCAGTTTTCATAAATCTATTAAAGGTCCATGTAGGAAAGCCAATGAGAAGTGTAGCGTTTACTGGAGGTGATGCTGACTTTAGAGCAAAACTCACTGCTATTTGCAGCAGGCTTGGAAACAGGCTTCATCATGTGTGTCAACTCTCATTCATTCACTCCTTCAACATACATTTCTTAAGCACCAACCGTGGGCCAGGCACTGTTGCAGCCCACGCTCTGGGGATCTGCTTCAAACAATATGCATAGAATCACTGACCGCAGGGAGCATCCTGTCCAGCGGGTCTGGAAGATGGATTGAGACTGACTGCCTGGGGGGTTGGGCAGGGGAGGATTCTGAGGCTGGCGGGGCCTCCACGGGGAGGAGGATATGACCTCTCAGTGACGACAGCCATCAGGTGGGGGACCAGCGCTCCCCGTTTGCCCTCGCCGTCCCGGCTTACAGCTGTTGTCCCAGCGTAATTACTCCTAGCTCCCTGGCCTGGCCCCGCAGCCTGGCTGTGCAGTTGGGTGGGGCCAGGCAGTTCTGTCCTCCTTTGCCCGGGAGAGTCATACAAAATGCAACGCCCCATGCAGAGCCTGGAAAGTCTAAAAACCTTCCTGTTAATTCAATCCCTGAGATCAGTCACCAAATTTAGGTTTTTCTAGATTTAAATATTAATTTTGTTGATTGTATTCTTTAGATCAAAACTTGAAGATGTCTGTCTCAGGGGAAAAAAAAAAACCCAATAAATTATAAATTGAAAGCGCTGTTTTGAAGATAATGTCACGGGGAAGGAATTATGAACTGTGTGTTGGGGATGGGCGAAAAAGACAGAAGGAGAAGACGTAAAACATGTTTTTGATTTACAGTGTCTTTTAAAAAATTAACATTTGTTGCTTTTAAAAAATTGATCACCTGCTCTGTGCCAGACTCTGTGCTGGGTCCTTGAGCATCACACCTAATTCTCTCAAAAGTCCTCTGTGGTATCTTTTACAAGGGGGGGTCCGTCCGCTTGGAGGAGGGAGCGGGAGGGTGGGGATTTGAAGCCCGGTGTGCTGGGCTCGGGAGGCTGGTCTTTCCCCGAGAGGCAGCTTCTGGAGCCTCATGGGAAACAGCGACATTTCCCAAGAAGAATCTCACTTTCCGCTGAAAACTCCAAGCAAATAAGTTATCATCGCTGCCCCCCCCCCCCACTCTCCCGGGCATCAGGGACTTTTCCTCTCACTATTTTGTCACCTGTCAGCCCCTACTCGATCCTGATAAACCCTGCTGCCTAAGATGCAGCTCACAAATTTGCCAAGCTTGTTCATTGGCGATGTGCAACTTCATCCATTCATTTAGGCGCCTGGTGCTGGAGACGCAGATGCTTCCTCCCCAGGGAGCTCACAGCCCAGTGGGAGGGATAGACACCCAAATGTGGAAAGCATAGGCGCCCTGGGGAATACGGCAGGAGCGCCTAACTCCGGAGAGCTTCCTGGAGGAGGTGGCACTGCGATTGAGACCTAGAAGCTGGGTAAGAGGAGCAGGGAGAGTAGTTCACAGCATGTGCATGAGCCTGGAGGAGTAAGAGAGCACAGAAGCTTCCAGAAGAGGAGGGAAGTTCAGTCTGGCTGGAGTGTGGAGCATGAGTGGGAGAGTAACAGAGAGCTGGCGATGGTACTTAAGAGTCACGACTGATAACCAGGCCCTCACGGTGAGGCAGGTGCACTCATCATCTCCCTCCCTCCTCCTGCAGGCTCTGCAGAAGCCCCATTATCATCCCCACTTTACAGATGTGGTGACTGAGCCCCGGGGTGGAGTAGCCTGGCTAAGGATTGACCCCAGGCTGCCTGACTCCGGAGCACCCAGCCTTCCCTCGGTACCATAAGCAGCCTGGTATGCAGGGGCCTTGCTGTATCCTGAGAGCACCGGGCGAAGAGCGTGCAGTCCTTTGGGGCCGGCACACTCTGCCTTCAGACTCCCGGCTCATGCCTGTTCCGCCCCACCAGCTTGGCGGGCGCTTCAGCCTCTGTGGTTCCGTGAGCCCCGCCCAAGCGCTCCGCCCGAGGCTCTGTCCCTCTGCGGGCCCAGCTTTTCTTTCCCAGCCTGCAGAGCCGCAGCTGCACAAAGGCATCGCAGCCCCTCCCCACCTCTGCCTGGAGGCCGGGCCGCTGCGAGGCGGCTGCTGTGCTGCAAGAAAGACCCCCATTGATTGGGGTCTCCCTGGGGTCCAGACTTTCTTCCCTGCCTTTCTCCATGGCCAGGAGATCCTCTGGCAGGGCCGGTGGGATGCGAAGGTGACCCCAGGCTGCCTCCAGGAGGACTCTCTGAACAAAAGCCTGCCTAACAAAGAGGCATGCTGGCAGGGAGTACAGTCAATATCCAAAGGCAAGTCACAAAAATGGGGCTCAGAAGCCAGCAGTGGCTAGGAGGCCAGCGAGTGGCCGTGGAAGGCTCTGCTCACCCCTCTCCATTACCAGGACCCAGCGGCACCCCTGGGGGACACAGGATGGGGCCTCTGTCGCTTTTGGCTGGCAAAATTGTGAGGCCACCCCGTTTTGAGTAATTTGGTGAGGCAGTCACTGGTAACAAATACAAACTCGGGAGCTCTCAGTCCAGCGGGGCCACAAGGAAAGCAGGTGGTTACAATCCAGTGTGATCAGTGCCAGGTGGGCGGTGGGGATGGGGTGCTCTGGGTACCTGTGAGAGGGGCACCTCCCCAGGCGAGGGGCTGGGGTCAGAGAAGACATCCTGGAGAAGAGAACATCTGAGACGGAGTGGGAGCTAGCCTGGGAAGGAGTGGGGGAGCAGAGGAGGGAGGAGTGTTCTGGGCAAAGGGAACAGCATGTGCAAAGGTATGAAGAACCCATCGGATGTCCAGGGTGAGCGGAGGGCAGACTGAGTGAGGGGGGAGGCTGGCAAGGCAGGCAGATCCTAAAGGGCCTTTAGAATAATCCTATGCCTAGCTACCTCTTACTAAGGGCCTACTCTGTGCCATGTCCTGTGTTAAGAGTTTTGCAAGCACGGTCTCATTTTACCCACGGCACACCCCCAGAAGATAGTGCTGTCATTAGGTCCATTTTGCAAATGGGGAAACCGAGGCCTGCAGAGATTAGGTACTTCTCCTCGGGCCCCCCAGCTATGAAGCCTAGTCTCAAAGCCAGGTCTGACTCCTGAGCCCAATGCCGTCACCGGCCAGGCTGCAGGAGGCCATGCCAGAGAGCTGCCCCTGCCAGCCGCCACCTATGCTGCCTGGCTGCTGCTGTGGACCAGGCCACTCGGGTGGGGAAGACGGAGGCCAGGCCCGGATGTGGAGAGTTGGATGAGAGCATGTCATGGGATGGAGTGGGCCTGGGGATGGGCGGCTGGGCCGGCACCCGACGCCAGCACCCTTCCTTGGGCCCCTCAGTCCTTCCTCAGCGGAGCAAATGGGACCCTCTGAGGGGTCACTCACTGCCCAGGAGCTTGGGCCCTGTGGCTTCTCTGCCCAGACATCCATCCTTCTGTATTAATCTTGCCTTTATATTTTCTGTATTTTTGATGCTTTGACATCTTGGGGCCTTGCAGACCCTGGAGGGATTGCCCCTCCTATGGTTAGCCCATTCGTGGGGACAGTGAAGGACTCGCCTGTGATCATGCCTTTCATATGCAGACCACCCAGCTCAGAGCCCACCCCCCAACCACCTCCTGTAAGGGGCTCTCACACCCTGGACCACTATCCACCTGCCCTCATCACCCCAGGGTCAGATACCAGACAGTTAGGGACAGTCCCATAGACCCTTGTGTCCCATGGCATGCTGAAGTTATTCAAATGAGCCAATCCTAAGCCTGCTTACCTTGCCTCACCTCTTCCTTCCCCTGGAAACCACAAAAAGACTCTTGCCCATGTTTTCCCCTCGCTCCCTCTGCCTCCTGAACAACCCTGGTCCTTCCCCACGTGGCCCTGTGTGGTGTGGTGTGCCCCCTCCTCTTGGGATCTGTGAGTAACAAACTATCTTTTCAATGGCAGTTGTCTGGTCTGTTGGCCTCATCATATCTACAATAATAAAACCTACATCTTAGAACACCTTCGTCTGTGAATGCCGGCATCAGTCACTGCCTCCAGTAGACAGCCTGCTCTTGTCCGTGCCCTGGGCAAGGAGTCTAAGGATGTGAGTCCCACTTCCAGCCATTCAATGTCCCCTCTCTGGCCTCACTGTGAGAAAGGCCATGCAGCATGGCGGGAGGTATTTGCCAAATCAGAAAACTGGGGTGTCTTGTCCAAGGTGCTGAATTGGGCTAGACACCGCCCCCGCCCCCCCCAAGGCCTTCCAGACTCCCAGACCACAGCCCTAGGCCACCTGTCAGGGACTCCTCGGCAGTGACTTCCTGCTAGAGGATGAGGGACTCTGGGACCCCCCTCTTCCCTCATCTCAGGGTTGGGTTCTCAGCCAAGAGTTCAGCCTGTGTCCACATCTGGACGAGGTGGGGATATGACTCACAGAGGACCAATCCAATTTGTTCTCCCAAGGGCATGGGAGTGGGGCCAGGAATGGACACTGGGTCCACTAGGGGTTGGTGAGCAGCCATTTTCTTCCCTGTGGTTTGAATAACACAGAGGGGATGGGGCATCCCCTCCCAGGGGAGTCTCATGGAGGAAGGAGCCAGGGACCTGGAGCTTTTGTTTCCAAGCCTCAGATTCTGCCCTGTCCAGAGGCCTGGCTGCCTCCTGCTCCTGGGTTCTGGGAGACATCCCAGTAGCTTCCAATGTCCCCCTGTACCCAAGGGCTCCTGCTCTTCACACGCAGAGTCCTCCCTGGTACCCCCAGTGCCTCGCTGCCTCTCTCTACAGCTTCCTGAAAACCCTCATTTTACAAATGACTCCATCCCAGAGACAGAGAGGTTAAACAGCCAACCCCAGGGTTTGGGCACCCCAGGGCAGCCGGGGTGGTGGTGATGGAAGGGGTGCCGAAGGAGGAGTCAGGCAGGGGGCTGGGAGCTGGTGGCCGCGCCCCTGGCTGCTGTAACTCAGGGGAGCAACAACGTTGCCCGGGAGCCCAGCCTCGCTGAGCCAGCACTCTGGCTGAGCCCACGTAAGCTGGGACCATTTGCGAGGTCTCAGGAGACTGCCCGATGGAGAGCACGCTGCCCCCATGCTCCTCGCCTTGGCCCAAACTCTTTGCTATGTCACTGCAGCTACTCCCAGCTTCTCCTGGGGAGAGGGGACAGACAGAAGGGAGGCCAGCCAGACCCTGGGGGCAGGCAGAGGAGGTTTCAGCCCTCTTTGCAAGCAGCCATGTTTTCAGGATGCAAATCCCTCCCGATGGCAGGGCTTGGCCAGCGGATGGCAGGCGTAGGGAGCCAGCCCCTCACCCACGCACGCACGTTGTGAGTCCCCCTTTCTCCCTCCCGGACCCCCCTCCCCCGAAGCCCTGGTGGAACAAACATCTTTCAAAGGAGGATCAATGCCAGCAGAGGGATTCTTTCAAAGGCAACAAGGAGGTTCTTTAATTAAACTTTCCATAAGCTCCTGAATTCAGGGAGTTTTTCTGGATCATCTGAAACTTGGGCCGTGACCTTGAGAGAGAGATGACCTCTAACCTGGAGGAAAGGATGACCTTTATTCTGGGCTCTGGGGCCATCCCTCCCTCATTGAGGGTGGCATTGCCTGCCTCTAGCATCCAGCTAAGCTACTGCTCACTGCCCCCACAGTGGGGCTCTGCCCAGATCAGCCACTCAGCCTGTTTCTGCCCGTCAGTCCTTACAGGGGACTTACTGTGTGCTGGGCAGCCAGGGGAAGGGTGGTCCTGGCCCCCAGAAGGCCACAGTCTAGTGCTAGAAGAGTGACAGGAGGGAAATAGCTGGTACAGGTCACAGAACGTGAGCTCAAAAGGGACTAGAGAAAGACCGTCAGGACTGCTACACTTCCCCCACTTAACCCAGGCAGGCCTTCCCCAAGGCCCCACAATGACCCTGAGAGGTGGGTGCCCCTTTTTGCAGATGAGAAGACAGAGGCTATGGGAGGTTATGCCACTCGCCCGAGGTCACTGGTGAGCAAGCGAGAGAGCAGGACTTGAACCCAGGGCTGTCAGATTCCCAGGTGCAAGTTTGAAAGCCTGCCCCGCTCAGCCCGTCCGCGGCGATGAGAACGTGCAGCCAGTTTGGGAGCCCTTTGGAAATTCAGTGAAGGCGCCAGCCCCGGGAGTCCCAAGCTGGCCTTGGTTCTCCCCCTGCCCTGGACAAGGACAGCATGTCCGCGGTTCCCCATGGAGTGGCAGGATGGCACATCCCTGTGGGGTGCCTGCAGCCTTGGGCCACAGCCACGGGGTCGGTGCCAGCCATACAGTGAGCATCATTTGAGAATGTCAGCGAGGCCCGTGCTCCCTGCAGCAGCTCATGGCCTGTGCATGACAGTATTCCGGTGGGGCAGGCCCTCTGTGCCCCAAGCGCTGCAGTCCAGACCAGGAAAAGAGCAGGAGACCCACGAGGCCCCTTTTGGGATACAAGGAAGGGCTCTACAAGGCGGAGCGGCAAGGAACCTCCGACACCGTCTGATCCATTCTGCCCATTTTTCAGACAGGGAGCCTGGGGCTCAGAGATGGAGTGGCGCTTGCCCAGGGCCGTTGCCCACCATCGGGCAGACCTGGGACCCTGGGCTCCTGGGGAAGCTTGGGCCTGCTCTACCCCGGCCAGGAGGGACTAGCGCACAGCTCCCCCAGCTGGCCTCCTGGGCTCCAGCTGCAGGATGTGCGGCAGCCCCAGAGCAGCGGAGGCGATGCTCCAAGAGCCAGGCTCCTTCCCCTGGGAAAAGTGGTACCCACGGTCAGACTGAGAGGAAAGAGACGTAGAACGGAAAAACCAGAGAGAGCCCCAGACAAGAGAAGGGAGCCAGAATCTCAGAAAAACAGTGACTCAGAGGTCAAAGGCCGGACCACGACTCGACAACTGTACTGGGTGGGGGCGGGGAGAAGAGGTGCCTTTCAGAGAGATTTCACTCCTGCTTCTGCCTTCCTCCCCCAACTCCTTGTATTATTCCTTTAAGGAGGGACCTTCAGTTCTCCAGAAAATGCCCCATAGGAGGCCTCTCATTTCTCAAATATTCTATGTCCGCAAAGCACTCTTTCATATCTGCAGTTGAATGATTACGTGCTTACCACCTGTCTCTCTCGCCAAACCCACTGTTCTCCACGGGCGTGGCCCCGTCTGCCTCTCCCACCGCTGCGTCCGAGTGCCTGGCTCGGGGCCTGGCCTGGAGTGGGGCTGGATCAATCTGTCTTGAATGAAGGAGTGGATGGATGAAATGATGTGGGGGCCCCCCCTGATTGACTTGTCGGCTGAGGGGCAGCTGGGTGCCCCCGACCACCCCTGGAGTTCTCAGAGCTCTCCAGGACCGTGAAGCCAGACTCAGAAGAGACCTCCAGGCCAGGATGGATTTTGGAACAGGGAATGCCATGTTCCAGGTCCTAGCCCCTCTCCCCAGGGAGTGACCCCATCAGGACTGGTGGGGAGAAAATTGATAAAGGGCCTCACCCTGCCAGCGGGTACCTATCACTCCAACCTCGGGTGTGGGGCCAGCAGGATGGGACATGCTAGCACCTCTGCCCCAGCTCCCCCTGGGCTGCTCCTCGGGGTGTCGGGGACCTCACAGCCCCTCAGTGGGATGCACCTGCCCATGCCCAGTAGTCCGGGCTTTCCGAAGGAACCCTCGCTGTCGGCCGCCTCCCCTCCTCTCCTCTCAACGACGACAAACCTGGCCTCTGCAGGGAAGACAGCTGTGGAGGACACAACAGGGCTTCCCCCCCATGGCCACGCCCTGGCCCCCAGAGCCTGTGAGCTTGTGAGCTTGTCACCTGAGGTGCCAAAGGGACGCTGTGGATGGGATTCAGCTAAGGATGATCCTGGATTGTCTGGGCGGGCCCAGTGTCACCGCAAATGTCCTTATAAGAGGGAGGTAGGAGGACCAGAGTCAGAGAGAGAAATGTGATGATGGAAGCAGAGGTCAGAGATAGAAAGAAATTGGCTTCGAAGACAGAAGGAGGGGCCAGGAGCCAAGGAATGCAGATGGCTTCTAGAACCTGAGAAAGGTAAGGATCGAGTTCCCTCCTGGAGCCCCCAGAAGGAGCACAGCCCTGCTGAGACCTTGGTTTTAGGACTTAGGACTTCCAGAGCTGTGAGATAACAAATCTGTGTTGTGTTAAGCCATCAAATGTGGTAATTTGTTTGAACAGCCACAGGAAGCTAATAACTATCCCACTTCCTATTCCCCCCTCTCTCCCATTTCCATTTTACAGTGAAGTGATACAGTGCAGGGTCCCAGTGGGGAGTCCATCTGCCTTCACATCAGGGCCCCTAGGCCGGCCTGCTACTTATGTAGCTGTGTGGCCCTGGGGAGCTGCTCGACTCCTCTGAGCTGGCCTTTCCTCATAGAAAAAAGGACAAGAGGAATTCCCATCCAAGGGCTCCTCTGGAGGTTTCACAAGATAGTGTGTACAAGCCTTAGCACACACCTGACACGTTGCTGTTATTATGATGTGCTCAAACCCGAGCTCCTCTTGCTTGATTTTGAAAAGATACCTAAGTGTTTAAAGGCCATCAGTCTGGGCAGCTGATCTCGGACATCACCAAACTTCTCCAGGTCTCGGCTTCCTCATCAGTGAAGATGAGAGGTTGCACACTGTGGCTCTTGGTCCAAGCTCAGCCTATAGAAAGCCTTTGTTTGGCCTGCACAGTGTTATAGAAAATAAGAAATAGTTGTCAATGTTTGAAAATTGAGAAATCTCATCTTAAAATTCTATTTCTACCTTCTTTTGAAAGAGAGGAAGATCTGACAATAGTGGACCCAATTCTTCCATTGCCGGGGTGACCAGAGCTCAGAGACAGCTGTCCTTTTTAGACTGGGCCTGTGGTCCAGTTTGCCACAGTCACCACCATTCCCTATTACACACCCCTCCTGTTTCTTTCCTTTATATGACCTGGCTGCTCCCATAAAGGTGGTCAAGTTTATGACTCTTGAATGACATGCTCTTGCATGCTCCATCTTTGCCCATTGTGGTCCTCTCCTATAATACAGCAATGGGTCTGTGGCTCTCATTTCCCAGAGATGTCATTTCTCTGGAGTGCTTTTTATAACTGCTTTACATTTAACCATGTTAGACTTGCTTAACGTCTAACTCCTTTGCCAAACCAGAAGTCCCTCGAGGGCGCTTGCCCCACACTGCCTGGCCCCCGGTGGCTCTGCCTCCCCAGTTCTTGCTTCTGCTGCCACACACCCTCTCCCCTCCGTCGTGTCTGGCTGCCTCTTGTTGACTTGTGCTGTTTACAGTCTTATCTCCACAACGTTGTCCTTCACCCTCTCTAAGCATCACCATTTCAGACCTGCTAGAAGAAAAGAAAAGAAAAGCCCGTGCTTGCTGGAAATGAGTCTACAATAAGAGTGATGGGGCCCGGGGAACTTGCCTGTGGGTCAAGTGCACCAACTTGAATGCTTCTGTTTTGCAACTTTGAAATGGCTCCTTCAGAGGAGTTTTTAGCTTTCTTTTTTGATTCTCTTCAACGGTCTAGGTAACTCAAGCTGTTCATCAAGTGACTTCTGGACGAGTGAGGGATTTCTAATATTGGAAATTTAGAATCACCAGCTTTGAACTTACCCGGTTTTGCAGAACGGATCTTAGGGTCTTGGCGGGGTGAGATGAGGGTTCATTGTGGACAGTCCCCTGCCTCAGGGATGTCTCTCTTCAGTTGCCTACCGCAGGGGTGAGAGCTGTCTGGCTTCATAGCATCACCCCTAGCCCTGCCCCGCCAGCCCCGACCCATTGATTGCCAGCCAAGGAGAATGCACACAAAGGGAAACTGAGGCACGGCTAAGGGGAAGGCACGGTGAGAGGAATGAGCCCCGCCCCACCCACGGCTCTCAGGGTCGCCATGTCTTTCCTCCTCCCGGCCCGGCTGGTGGCTGGGGGCGGCTGCAGGCTGCAGGTGCTCCTGTGGCCGCTAGCCCAGGGGGTGGACGGAGAGTCTCTCTCTTTAAACACAGATTAGCAGCTCCCTCCCGAGTGCGCCTTCCTGGGAAAGAGAACTTGTCAAGGTTTACATCAATAATAGATAACGGCGCATCGCGTGGCAGATTCCAGCTGGAGGCTGTTTTGATATTTTCTAGAGAATTTGTCCGCAATCGCGCCGTCAAGGAAGAGTGGGGGCTGGGCGGCGGCGGCGCCTTCATTAATTTTTCCTCATTTGCATTCTCGCTGTTAAATAATACATGGGTCGCTCTCCGTGTCTCTGGCCCTCCCTCCTCCCTGAGTCACACTGGAGTCCTCCTTGCTATGAGAGACGAGCTCATCATGGGACTTTGATAGCCGAGTGAAGGCGGGGCAGGGCTGGGATGTCTCGGCCCCACCGAGCCTGTTCCCAGGGTCCTCACGGGCAGGAACTCCCTGCCGACTAGAGCAGCATCGCCTAGCATTTATTAAGTCCTTACCAGGAGCTGGTCCTGAACTATGTGGTTTGCAAAGACGGCACGGTGAAATCCTTGCAATAGCCCCATGAGGTTGGTACTGTTGTTGAAACCATTTCACAGACGAGAAAAGTGAGGCTCAGAGAGGTCAAGTGCCTTCCTCAGGTCACACAACCAGGAAGTGGTGGAGCTGGGATTTGAACTCAGGCCTTTCTGGCCCTAAAGCCAGGGCTCTCGACCTCTAAACTTGCAAACTTCATACCCCCTGGGAGGCTTCCCAAGGCAAGTGGGGAAGGCGCCCCCCTCTCAAACTGAGTGAGTGGAAAGGGCGGGTGTGCAGTGAGCTGGGAAACTGCCCGTTGGCTTTGGAGTGGGGTGGAGAGGCTGAGGCCAAGGGGCGACAGTCCGTGTCAACCCCAAGTGCAGAACTGACACCAACATGAGGAAGTTCAGGGGAGACAGGTTTGGCCCCACCTCAGGAACCATGGGGCCACCTGAAAACGGAAGAGGATGCCTGGGTGTAGCAAGCACCTGTCACCGGTGTTTCGGAGAAGGATGTCTGCCTGCAAGGGGCACCTGATTCCAGTGTTGATGTCTGAAAAAGCACCAATCGAAGGATCTCTACCCCAACTGGGGATTTATTGATTAAATTAGGATCTGCCCATACAATGGAGTATTACACAGCCAGTAAGAAGGATGCTGGAGGCGCATTTTTATTGATGTAAACGACGTGCACAGTGATTGTTGTGTAAACCACACTGCGCCCAAAGTGAGGGTGGAGTTCGATCCCACTTCTGAGAAGTCGTACCCACCAGGGCATGCGCGAACGCAGGTATGGAAGGACACCGAGCAGGCGTGTGCTGCAGCCTGGCCGGCAGCTGGCTTGGGGTGCTGGGATTTTGGGTAAGTGTTCTCTCTTCTCTGTATTTTCCTATATTTCCTAATTTCTTCTGAACGTGTATTTGTTGTGTGATTACTAGGCAGGTAAATGGACCCGCACATAGAGAGGGCTTTGAAGATACACAGGAGAGAGAAGACAAATGCCCAGAAGGACCCCGCCTAGCATCTGTGGTGAAGTCTGCCATTTCATCTCTGCGCTCCTCTTATGACTGAAGTCACCCTAGGCCTCTCCTCCATGCCTCAGTTTCCCCACCCTCCCTGCATCGCAGAACGCAGTCCCGCCAGGACTGTCCTTCATTCTATACCAAGTCTGTATCAAGCATCCCGCTTGTGCCAGCCCCTGGGATCAAAACAGACGAACACTGCAGAAATGTTTAGTGACTTACTCAAAGTCACACAGCTTTGAGGAAGGGGCAGAGGCTGGCCAGTAACCCAGGTCCCAGGCTTTGTGGGCTGAGGGCACTGTCCTGCTTCTCTGTCCCTCTTCAGCGCCAGGTGATTGACCAGGTGTGCCTGGGGTCAGGCTGTGGGCTGAGGGCCTGGTAAAGTGATGATGACCTTTGGGGTGTTGCCCCCACTGGGAAGGAGATGAGCAGAGCTGCCATGGGGAGCGGGTGGCCTTTGGTGCAGGCTGACCTCCGGCCGAGCTGCTGTGGGGTCAGGGGACCGTGGGAGTGTCCCGTGCCCCGGGGAATGGGAGGCCTGGAGCCCTGCACAGCGGCCGCCTTGGCCGGAGCACTGCTGTTCTTTTGGGGTAGGCGGCAAGAGGCAGGTTTGCGGGCCAGGAAGCAGATGAGCAGGAGCCGGGATGGCAGAGGAGAAGCGGTGCAAGGCGCCCTGTGGTGGCCCCAGCTGACAGACTGGCATAGGGCACTCCTGACGCCCACTCCCGCAATCCCAGAGACATGTGGGCGCAGGGGCGGGTGGGGCTGGGGTCCTGACGCCGTGTGGGGGAGGCTCCCGAGCCAATGGGCATGCTGGATTCACCACAGGAGAAGGTCCTGGTTCACGATGTCCAAGCGCTCAGATTCTGAAACCGATGGGAGAGGTAAGAAGGGACGAGGGCAGAGAGGGATGGGGAGCGAGGGAGACAGGTGGCCTGTGGAGGCACCGCCAGCTAATGAGTGGAGAGGCAGAGACACGGTGAAAGGGCAGAGCGGGCAGAAAGGCAGAGATGAAACGCAGTGGAAGCACCAACTTTGTGGCACCGCTAAGTGGTTCGTATTTCCCACTAATGAGGCCCCTCCACAGGAGGGAGGGGCCGGCACAAGAAAGCAGCTGGAATGACTCAGGGCACTGAGCTAATGAAGTCACTGGAGACTCGGGGTTCCTTGGGCACCTCTCCCTGGCGATGCTATTTTCATCCAGTTTGAGGATGACCAATGGGAAGAAAGCCCCTGCTAACATGATGAGCGTGGGCACAGGCGCTCGGGGGGAGTGACCAGAGCCCAGGGCTTCTCTGTCATGCGCGGAGGACCCAGGATGGGCGCAGGGATGGGGAGGGGCTGCCAGGCCGTGTGTCTGAAAGGGTGAGATGAAGCTGCAGCCCTTGGGGAGGAAGGGGTGAGGGAGCAGCTGAGACTCGCTGTTCTGGGAGGTGGCGTGCGCACCATGGGCACACTCACGGCCAACTGCACTCCCCAAACACACACACACGACAGACCCATCCACCAATATTTATCCAGCACCTCATGTGTGCAAAGTGCAGAGACCAGCAAGGCTTGGATCCTTGCTGAGGGCTGAGATCTGTTGGACTCTTGGCTTGAAGCAGCATCCTGCTTCTCTCAGCAGGAAGTGCAAACTCCTCTGGGGTTTCCTCTGCCCACCTCTCCAGACACATATGGTATCACCTCCTCCCTTCCCAGGGCACCAGCCCTCTAGGTCCTCCCTTCAGGTCCTCCTTCCTGCCCCAGGGCCTTTGCACCTGCTAATCCTTCTGCCTGGAATGCTCTCTGCTGCTAACTCCTATTCATTCTTCTGGTCTCTAATCAAATGTCACTTCCTCAAGGGACTGTCCCTGACTCCCTAGACAGGGACAGGAGCTTGGATATTGTCTTAGCTCCCTAGGGATGCCTAAACAAATTGCCACAAATTTGGTGGCTTAAAACAACAGGAATGTATTCTCTCACAGTTCTGGAGGCCAGAAGGCAGAAACCAAGGTGTCAGCAAGCTGGTCCTCTGGAGACTCGGAGATAATCTGTGCCACGCCTCTCTCCTAGCTTCTGGTGGCTTCTGGTAATCCTTGTCTTTTGGCTGCGTAACTCCAATCCCTGCCTCCATCTTCACATGGCCTTTTTCTTGTGTATCTGTGTCTCTCCTTTTCAGCCTCTTAAAGGACACTGTCATTGGATTTAGGGCCCATCTTAATCCAGGATGATCTCGACTCAAGATCCTCACCTTAATTACATCTGCAAAGACCCTTATTCCAAATAAGGTCACACACTGAGGTTCTGGGTGAACACGAATTTCAGGGGACACTATTCAGTCCATAGCTTGTCTCCAGAGAAGTCATCACAACTGGGAATAATCAGTTCGTGGTGTAATTATCTGCTTGATGTCTGTCTTTCTGTTTAGACTTTCAGGTCTGTGAGAGCAAGGACTGGGTCGGGCTGGTCCCCACTGCCCCCCAGTGCCCAGCCTGACTCTGATTATTCGTAGAACGAATGATGGTGCCCTCAGGCTCTTGAAAAGGAGGTTGGGAGGGGGTGGGAAAGGGCACACCCAGGGCCACCCCTGCCTGCTGCTGCGTCTTTCAATTGCAGAGTGAGGAGCATCCGAGAGGCCCCGCACAGCCGGAGCTGGAAGGGCTCCTAAGGTCAGCCCACTTAGTGCCCTTGTTTACAGTCGGGGAGAACAAGACTCAGACCAAGGGCTATGCTGAGGGTCACAGCGTGTCCACATCACAGCCCACACTCTTCCTGTCCCATTGCACCAGGTCCCCTCCCAGCATTGTGATCCCGGAACCGAGGGCAAGTCCTCAGGACAGGATGGGGAAGGCCCAGGTGGAAGGAATTGTCAAGGACAATGCAATATATGCATCCTTCCAATATTATCCTTTCCTAAATTTGGATAGACCAAGATTCCACTGAGATGCTCACTGATGTGGGGAGGGGGGGCGGTCGGCAAGAAGAGGGTCTGATTGGCCAGAGTCGCTCCCACATGCTTAGCTCAGAGGTTTCCTCTCAGTGACTTCAAAGAAGTTCAGTTTTCCTTTGAATCTTTTCATTTGGTTTAATTGTCCTCCAGCGTAACAGCAAGCGAGAGGACACAAAGGATTAAGGAGGGCCGAGAGGAACTGACGTCAGGGCTGTGAGCTGGAAGAGGTGAGCATGGGGGATGAGGAGGCTGAGGGAACTGGACAGTCTGGTCAAACTGTAGATAAGTTTTGTTCCCTTAGAGAAACAGCATGTCAGTGTGGCTAAGAGGGTGGGCCCTGGACTCAGACCGGCCTGGGTTTGAAACCCGGATCTTCACTTGCTAACTTGGGACCCTGGGTGACTTCTTTATCCTCTCCTTATTCTTCCATCTGTCATATCACAATAGTGGTGTCTACTTACAAAATATATTGTCAGGATTTATTGAGAACGCAGCACTGTGCCTGGTGCCTGGGGAGATGGGAGGGACTCAGGGCGTGTAAATAGGCTCAAACTCCCTGAGCTTGATTCTCAATGGGTTTGCAGTTCAGTCCATGAGGGCAGGGCCAGGCCTGTCCCATCACTATTGTAACAGTCCCGGCACCCGGCACAGGTTCCGGCACATGGAGGACCCCCATAAATACTGATCTGATTGAATGAATGAATGAATGAATGCCAGCAAGCAGCCCTTCTTTTCTCCAGCTGCAGAGGCTGATGGGTTATTTGGCCACGCATTTCTCACTCAGCCTGGGCTTTCCTGCTTTCCAATTCTTCATCCAGCCTGCAGACTGCGTTTGGACCATTGATATTCACAGAATTCTTTCTAGTGTTGATTACTGAGATGGAACCCCCCACCCAACCCCTCCACCTTCTTCACCCCTCTCCACCACTGGCAACTCCACCAAGCCTTATGATTAATTCCCCTCCAGAAATGTTCTGATGAAGCCGCATGCTCACGCCAGGCAGCCTCCCAGATCAAGGATTATTTCACAAAGCTGCTTTTCTTTGTGACCTATGTTCATTAGCTGCTGCAAGGGTCACACAGTCTGGCTGGTTTGGCAGGGCCACCTCTGAGCCGTTCCCCATGAGGAAGCTCTCTCCAGCCTGCCCACAGTGAGGAAGGTCGCTGCTGGCTAGACCCAGTGGCCCAGGATCTGTGGGAGGAAGAAGCATATACCTGGTAGGGGGAGGGACGTTCTCAAAGGAGAAAATATGAAGATGAGCCATATGATATTTCTGATATTCAGCCATTTGTTGACCCATGAAAATGGCAAGTCAACATAATAGGACCATCTGAGGTTGCTCCTATAGAGATGGAGGGGAGGAAGGAGTCAGAAACGGGTCCAGTCCTGCTCTGCTGCCTGTCAGCTGTGTGGCTTGGGGAGCATGGCCTCATCTCTCTGGGCCTACTTGTCAAGGGCACGTCATCACAGCTCCACCTCACAGGGAGGGCATGCAGTTTCCACGCAACTGTGTGTGTCAGCGCCTGCCTCAGTGTCTGGTGCAGAACCAGTGCACACTCAGCAGCAGCTGTCTGAGCATTAACTAGTAACTCACGGGGGCACAGGGACGGTGCCACCCTCCTCCGAAGGCTTTCCCAACTTTCACTTGTTTGGAGTTGCTTCTCTGGCAAAGGCATCCAGGGGGCTCCGGAGACCTTGGAGACAATGCACGTTAGCTGACACCCGAGAGGTACTCTCCAATCTACCATTCACAAGTAAACTTGGGCCTCATGTCAGTACATTGCCTGGCATGGACGGGACACTCAGCAAACGCTTATGGAATGAAGGGGGCAAAGGTATCAGTTGACCAATGGACACTGAGAACTGGGCTGTGAGAAGTATGAGATACAAAAAATAAATAAGCCAGGAGTGGAGGTCTGGGAGTGGGCACAGCAGGAGAGTGGTGACCAGCTCTCAGTGGCAACCAGGGGGCTTTTATGGGGCCATGGGAGTCACTGGCATTCAGTTGTGGCAGGGCTGGACCCAGGACGCTCTCCATGGTGCTGAACCACCACCGTGGACTGGGGGCCCAGCTGTCTCGCCTGTGCCTGGGCTCAGTCAAACCCTGGTCACCTTCTTTCAGAAATTCTGAGCCAGGAGAGAAAAGAAGTAGTGGTGGTGGTTGCGGGGAGGGGCAGAGAGTGAGAGGTGACACCAGCCAAAGGCTGCTGGTTTGACACAAGCAATGCCAGACTATCGGACGGGGGGAGTTTTGTTTTCACATTATTGCAGTCACCAAGCAATAACTCTTCCCATAGGAAGGGACACCTCTCCCGCATCCACTGTGCGTCCAATGCCACCTTTTCAGTAAAAGCCAAACCCATCCCGTGTCTCCGGACCATTGACCTGTGCTCACACCCTTTCCTCTTGTCTGGCAGCTCTTTGCAGGCCATTGCACACACTCTGTCCCTTTCAGCCCAGGCCTTTTGCCCCCCTCCCCATCATCTCATCATATACCCACCCCTCACATCCTTCAAGGCCCATCCTCAGTGATTCCTCCTCCAGGAAGCATCTCTTGACCACGTCTGCCCAGTCTGCCCTCTCGCTCCTCTAACCTCCTACTGAACTAAGAGCCAAGTTTAGCAAACAGTGCTTCTCTAGCTTGCTCCACGAGCTTTCTCTTTCTCTCCACCCGGCTGTGGGCTCCTAGGGGACCTGATTCTTGCTTTCTCTCACCTCTGTCCAGAAAAGCCCAGCCTGGATTGTGTGTGAGCAGCAGCAGCAGCAGCACATCCACCACCATGAACAGGCACAAATGCTGTGCCGGCGCTCTTCACGTTTTATCTCCCTGAAAACTCACAATAACTCTTTGAAGCACGTCCAGTGATTATCTCCATTATAATGGGAGGCTCAGAGGGATGGAGTAACCCACCTGAAGCCATACATACACCAGAGCCAGGATTCAAGCAAAGGTCTCTCTGACCTCAGAGTCCAGCTCTTACCCACCATTCCCTCTGAGTCGTAACAATAACCCACAACTGAAACGCGCACTGAGATGAGCCCAGCTCTGCTGTATACTTATGGTGAAAATATGCCCCCAAAAGAACCAATGTTAGAATTAGAGATAGTGAGCTTTTTTACCAACATGAAGCAGAGAGCACTGCCGTCTTCCCCAGCCTCTAAGAATATTCTCCTCACTTAGGAATTACACTAATTTCTACCAACATTTATTGAGCACCCACTGCATGCCATGCATTATGCATTGTGATAAGTACTGGGTTAGACAGTCATAAATACAATGCATGCTGACGTTGTCCGCCTGTGATAGAAGCTTTCAGAGAGAGAATTAGAAGGACTCAGCAGCCCAGCCCCATCTTCCTTTTGGAGGCCCAGCCAATAGGTGGCACCAGCTTCTACGCTTTCAGAAAGACCCTGGAGTATTCTGAAAATTGCATGGACTCCAGGAGAAACAAGAGTGACATTTGACGTTGGGGTTCTGGAGTTTTTAGGAGACTGTAAACCATAGACACCTCTTATTTGGTGGCTGTCAGATGACATCAGACTACCCTGGGAGCCAAGCCAGTCCATCAGGATGGGTTAATGTGTGTGCATGTGTGTGTCTGTGTGGTGATAGGTGCACACGCATGTCTATACACTTCTACATTTCTTTTCAATTAGAGATATATCAATGCTGACAAGGAACAGGAAGATGATGAAATCATAAGGTTATTGGAGCATGGATGCATGATGGGGAAAATAAGATAAATGAAAATCAATTCTCCCCTGGGTGTGTGCGTGTGTGTGTAAAACTCCAGTCAATGAGAAAATGTTGCTTTGTCTGCTCTCAGAGCTGATGCTGAGCAGAGCAGGGGCTCTCTGGGGAGCTCCCAGAGTTGCAAGGTTGGGGTGGACTGAGGCGAGTAGGATGCTTGTGAAGGAGCCTGGTCAAGATTCTCCCCTGACACCATCCCCCAAGATGTCCCTCTGCGCAGCTCCTTGGCCTCAGCTGGTCTCATCTCAGCTGGACCTGTATCCAGCAGCAGCGTCCCTGCTCTGGGCCTCCCCCAGCCCGCCCTGAGCTGCACCCTGCACCCTCTTCCCTGCACACCTTTCTCAAGGGGCTGTCATCGTGTCAGAAGCCCAGGGCTTCTGAAAGAACCTCTCTCTCTTCATCCTTTGATTCTGCCCCTGTTTCCCCTGGGTCTGCTAGAGAACAAAGTGCATGATTGAGTGGTAATGTGTCCCTAGTGTCGGCCTTGGTTTCAGACTCCCATTGATGGGGGAAATTTTGATGGCATGTTCAGTGGCTTCCTCTTCTCCCTGCTGTAAGAGAGGCAATGCCCTTATGTGCTTCCTGAGAAAAAGAGGGGCCTCTCAGTCACTATGACTTAAAAGCAGGATTCTTTCACTCACTCAACAGATATTGGCACCTACTATATACCAGGCACCATTATAGTTGAGAGATTGAACAGTTGTCAGATCTGCAGACAAAAACTTTGGTTCTCACGGAGTTTATGTTCTAGTGGCAAGTGCAGTGGTTAGAGAGATCTAGGGGCAAATCCAGGCTCTGCCGTTTATCAGCTGTCAAACCTTGAGCAAATTACTGAACATCTCCTAGCCTCAGTTTTTGCATCTTCAAGATGGAGAGAACAGGAGTGTATCAGTTATCTATTGCTACAATAATGCTGTGTAAAGAACAACCCTCAAATCTCAGTGGCACGCAACAATGAGCATTTATTTCTCATGCATCTGGAGTCAGCTGGGAGGTCACAGGTCTCATAGCTTTGCAGGCTTCGGCTGGGCCCGCTCCTGTGTCTGGGGTGAGCTGGCTGATGGCTGGGGTGACTCGGTGACTTGTCTCTGCTTTATGTGTGTCTCGTTCTCCATCAGGCTAGCCCATGCCTGTTCCCATGGCAATGACAGAGGCGCAAGAGTGAGCGCAAACCCCATACATGAGGGACCCTGGAGCTCTGCCTGCATCAGTTGCTACCACCCTTTGGCCATGGAAGCCTCTTGGAGGATTCCAGAGTGAGCGTGGAGGAGATCTACAAAGCCACATGGCAAAGGTGTGGATACCCGGAGAGGGTGAAGCCCTAGTTCCATTCTCACAATCCACCACATACGTCCTCCCGGGACTGTTGGGGAGATGAAATGAGCAGGATATAAAGTCCTTAGCTCAGCTCCTAGCTCATTTCAAGGGCTAATAAAGGAGCTAAATAAAAAAGAAGAGAGGATTTTGGTGAATGCGGGCAGGGCCCAGGCAGGTCTTGCTGATGGTGATATGCCCAATGCCCCACGATAACTGCTGAATGAATGAGCTGGCCAGGAAGTGAGCTGCTCGGAGACGAGGGCAGTGGATTCCAGTCTGCTTTAGCCTGCCTGCCAGAGGCTAATGGTTTCCCCGGAAGGGCTCCAATGGAACCACTCTTTGTCCACTGTGGGGATCCAGCCCTCCCAGGCCTCTACGTCAGACTCAAGGAACCGTTCTGGGGGCGTGCTGGAAAAACATGCTTGCTGTCAAAGCTTCCACAGACTGATAAGGGAGGCCTCCCATCTGGGAGTGACTGTCGTATGGACGGGGCAGGAAGAGGGAACAGGTGACCACTGAAAGCGTCTTCTAGCCCATGTTTCTCCTGAACACACAGGATAACGACCTTTCCCAGGCCCTCTGCAGCGAGACGGGGCCGTGTCACTGACTTCTGGCTAATGGCGTGCAGGTGGAAGTGATGTACAGCCACGTGCTGCGAATGACGTTTCGGTCAAAGACAGATCGCCTATACGACGGTGGTCCCTAAGATCAGCACCATACAGCCTAGGTGTGCAGTAGCTGTACCATCTAGGTTTGTGTAAACACACTCTATGATGTTCTCACGCAATGAAATCACCTAATGATGCATTTCTCAGAAAGTATCCCTGCCGTTAAGTGACACATGACTATATGCCACTTCCAGGCTTGGCCCCCAAAACCTCCTGCATGTTCCCCCATAGCTCCCTCTTTTCTGGTCTCCTTATCAGATGCAGAAGGTCCAGTTAGGGACTCCAAGGCTCGAGGGCAGGAGTTGGAAAGCTACAGCCCACAGGTCAAATCTAGCCCTCCATCTGTTTTTATAAATGAAGTTTTACTGGAACACGGTCATGCCCAATCCTTTCTGTGGTGTCTATGTCTGCTTTCGCACCACAAGGGCAGAACTGAGTAGTTGCCGTCGTATGGCCCACAAAGCCTAAAATATTTACTGGCCCTTTACAGAAAAATCTTGCTGACTCCTACTCTGAGGGCTGGTGAAGCCACTAGCTGGAAGGATCCTGGGTCCCTGGGTGATTGCATGGAGAATGGTCTCCCTTTCGGCAACACCCTGAAGTGGACTACGGCATAAGCAAGAAGGAAACCCTCACTGTGTTGAGCCACTGAGATCCGGGGGCTGTTTGCTCCAGCAGTCAGTCTGCCCTGAATACACAGCCCAAGGAGCTATGATTCTGGGATCAGCAGAAACACAGCTGCCAGTGCATTTTCTCTCTGTGCCCTGCACACTCTGGGAAGCAGGCTTGCCTCCAGGCCAGGGCTCACGCAGGACCACCGTCACTCAGACCTGGTGACCTTGAATCGTGATCTGGGTGAGGTTACTTCCAAGGATTGCTGAGGGCCCTTCTCTTTGGGGAGGATAAAGCAACTAGGAGACCAGGGAGTCAGGAGAGGGAAGCCCACGGGCAGCCCACACTGGTGCCAACCTGCTGGTTGTGGAGAGGCAGCCTGGCTCTCAGACAATCATCTTAGGGAACTTGACCTTGAGGGCTTGTCAATTACTGCCTGTGTGATCCTGGGTAAGTTACTTACCTCTCCCGCCCCAAGCTTCAATTTTCCTACCTACATCCTAGAGTTGCTGGTAACACGGGATCCTCAGCAGAGAGGCACATCTCGGCCCTGGAGTAGCAATTGCACATGGTGTCACTTCCCTCTTGCTCTTATTTTCAATGTTCTGGCCCATGGCACATTGTCCCTTCTGGGGAAACCCCCTGCCCACAGCATGGCTTCCCAGTCACAGCCTTGACACCCTGGGCCCAGCTGCCTGCATGAGGGACCAGTGCCCATCCACAGATTGCGCTGAGCCATCCGCACTTTCTCTCCTGGGATTCTGACCTCAGAGGAACTGAGGCGGGGGGTTAGCTGAGAGGGCACGATGAGATGCTGCCGGTGGCCACGTGGGGCCACGTACCAGAGGAGCAGACAGAAGGATCCAACTGAGAGAGAAGAGAGCAGCAGACCCTGCAGAGGAAAACCCATGTCTCTAGGAGACAGGCTCTCCAATAGAACTTTCTGATGTTCTGTCTGTACCAGATGGCTGGGCGGGACACAGCGCTCTGACTCAGCCTGGGTTTATAATGTGTGGCTGCTGAGCGCTTGATATGTGGCTAGTACAACAGAGGAACCGGACATTCGACTTTAGTGAATTGAAGTAAATTTAAATTTGGCTCAAATTTATTGAATTACATTAATTTTAATTCAAATGTGGCCAGTGGCTGTCATCTTGGACAGTGACTTCCAGGGCTTTGCTGCCATCCCTCCGGGCCAGGAGCTCTCTTTCTTTACAGTCCCACCCGCTCTGATTTACGCTGGGGTTTCCCCTGAATCCTGGAGCTTCAGGGTTGTGGTCAGCCCCAGCTCGGGTGCCCAGGGCCTGCCAAGGCTATAGTCGTGCGTGTGTGTGTGTGTGTGTGTGTGTGTGGCACGAGCGTGTGTGTGGTGGGAGACAGCGCCGTGTGGGAAGGCAGATCAAGACACATCAGCCAGGCAGCCAGGATGGAGAAGAAAATGAGGCCCATTTTCCCTCCGTGGGCATGGCCTTGCACCTCAGTTCTTATCGGCCTGAGCCGTTTCCACCCCACAGAGCTCTTAACAGCAGAACTTTTGAAATGAGCTGCTCTGGGAATATGTTTCCCAGGCCATGAATTCCTTAACTAGAATCATTTACCCTGTTCCTTCTCAGACCAACTTTTCATTTTGCTTCTCCATCTGGCGGCTCCTCGAGTGGCAAAGAGAACAAGCGGAAGACGAGGGGCTTCTCGGGTTTTGCAGGGCACAGCGGCATGTTGGTGCAGAGACACGTGCTCCAGCACCTGTGCTGTCATTGGTTTGCTGGGTGACCTTGGGCAAGTTAGTTAACCTCTCTGGGTCTCAGTTAACTCATCTGTCGAGAAGGGTAAGTGAGGCATAGGAAAGACCTAACGGGGGCAAGGGGCTGGTATTGGGGTCATGCCACACATTGCCTTCTAAGCCCAGAGACTGCCAGCAACTTGCTTACAATCACACAGGAACAAACGCAGCCTAAGTCCCAACTGCCATAGGCCGGTGGCTTCACACGTTGAAAACAAAGGAACCCCACCTTCACTTAAGATCTGAATCCAAAGCTGAGGTGTAACAGGGGACAGGTGCAGCAGGTGATGGGGGAACGGGGGGCGGCGCTGAGGCTTGTGGGGCCAGGGGCGGCATCCAGGAGCCTCAGATCCCTGGGAAGCCGCGGCCCTAACCAGGACCTCGAGCCGCAGCCACCGTGGGGCCCCTGGGGGGAGAACTGGGAGGCCAAGAGGCAGTGTCCCGCCCTCCCAGCGTTGGCAGATCGGTTTTCTGGTCTGTACAATGGGGATAATCGCGGCACCAGGCTCCGTGAGCGCGCGGTGAGCGTTCCGGCGCTGCCCTGTCCGCGGCTGGCACCGAGGAGGCCGCCCTCGGCGGTGAAGACCGGCACCTCCGGGTGCGCAGGAGGGCTGCTCAGACAAAGGACCGGGAGGCGGGCCGTTCGCTCCTCTTCTGAGAGAAGCTCCTCCTAAATCGAGGCTGAGACGGGCCCCGACCGAGGAGCCCGGGCGGAGGGGCCAGTGACAAGGCCCCCGCCCTGGCCGTGGCCTCGGGCGACCCTTCGTTCTCTAACGGGCGCGGCGGGACCGCGGACCTGGAGCGCTCGGGGCGCAGGGTCGGGGACGCCCTCCCATCGGCGAGGGCGGCGCGGGCGGGGCGCGGGGAGGGGCGTCTGGGCAGCTCGCCGCCGGCCTTGCCCTGGGGTTCCCGAGAACCTCGGCTTCATTAGCGGCTGCAGCTCTGAGCGTTGATTAAAAAGATGCCGGCTCTTTCTCCTTTCTCTCTCCCGCCTGGTTTCTTTCCTGAGCAGCGATTTCAATTTGCAGCCGGCGCTCTCTGGGGTGGAGAGGGGGCGGGGCAGGAGCGGGCCGCCGAGCCGCGGTGGGGAGGGCGTCGGCTCCCCTGCCCCCCACTTCTTCCCTCCCTTCTCTGCCCCCTCCTCTCCTCCCCTGCCCCCCACTTCTTCCCTCCCTCCTCTCCGCCCTCCTCCTCCCTCAGTCCCAGGCCAGGATCGGACACACCTGCAGTGCGCATTGATTGCCTGATTACGCGGGAGATTGATTGGTCCCCGCTGTCATTAGCATATCGTTAGCAGTGACCCCTCTGCTTGGCCTCCGGCTGTCGCTGACCTGAACGGATCGTCGAGCACACCGGAAATGGGACCCTGTGAGAGGAGGGGCCGGCCGGCCAGCTGAGACTTCCCAGTGCCCAGGGGGGGCCCAGCGGCGGGCACCACCCAGAGCTCTGGTCAGGAGGCCCCATCGCCAGGCTTGGCCCAGGACTTCTCATTGCGACCAGGGGACCTCAGTTTTCCTCTCTTCTAAATGGGGAGATGGAAGGCAATGCTCCCTAAGAAAGCTTTGCCCGAGTCAGAAGAGAGGGCCCCTTGCCTCCCCTTGCCCACCTCCGCCATCTCCCACCCCCCCAGCCCCTGGGCCCGCGGCCCTGGAAGCCGGCTCTCGGCTGAGCTCTCCCTCCCTTAGATTCTCCCCTCCAAGTACCTTCATCCTCATTGTCCTGCGGAGACAGCAGCCACCGCTGCAGGGGGAGGGGGGAGGGGGTGTGGTGGGAGGCTCCCTGCGCCCCTGGCGCCCACAGACCTGGAGATGGTGCTCACTACAGGACCGGGGACTTTGTGTTTGATGGCTGTCTCCACCTTGCCTCGCAGGGCAGATCCCTGTTTCTGCGCACCTGAGGCCCAGCACAAATCCGGAGCAAAGGGATAGGGCCGCGGAACCGCCCTGTCAACCCCTAGAGGAAAAGGATTCCGAAAGGCCCAGAGTAGATCAAACCAGCTCTACACACTGTAAAATGGAGCCACAGTCCTCTTTGCGCATAGGCTGAAAATCACAACCTTTTCATAAAGCAGAAACCAGAAACGCCACGTGCTCTGGGAGAGGTTGGGGGGTGCCCTGGAGCCCCAGGCCCAGCGGCATTGCCCATCCTGGCGGTGGGAGGCCCCGGGCAGGGCTGCTTGCCCTCCTGGTGCTCCAAACACCCAGTGCAGACACTGTGTGCAGAGCACGCGCAGCACACGCACAGGCCTGGAGAGGGAGCATGTGCCGTGGGCTGAGCACAAGCTTCGGGATCAGGTCTGAATCCCACTGGGTCACTTAGCAGCTTTGGCACCTTCTGCAGCCTCACAACCTGAGCCTCATCTTCCTCATCTGTGAAATGGGATGATACTAACTCCTCTAAAAGGATCACTGAAAGGCTTAAATGAGATAATCGACATGTACGGCATGGAGAAGGCGCTCAACAAACAGTGAACAGGAGAGGTCAGACTGCCATGTGACGCTGTCGGGCTGGCACGTAATTGATTATGCCTTCTAGTAGGGTTTGCTTATTGATCTCCTGAAAGCGTATTCTTGGAAAACAAATATACGGGATTTTTTAAGCTCTGTCATCACCGGGAACACGTCTTATTCATCCTGTGTCACCGAAGGTGGGGCATTGCCTAGGAAATGGCAGGTGTGCAGGAGAGGGTGGGCAGGCAGATGAGGCATCTCAGACCCCAGGTGCTCTGGAGCTCTGTCCAGGGTGCCTGGCTCAGCCCTGTGGGCTGGGACCCCTCAGCAGGACCCTTTGAAGATGACAGTGATGAATGAAGTCAAGCCTAGACCACCCATCCAGCTCCTCGGAAGGGAGAGTCTTCATCTGGCTACAGGAAGGGGGACCATGGATCAGTGCGTGGCGGTGGGGGCCACGGAGGGGACCAGAGAGGAGAGCAGGGCTGGTGAGCATCACTGGCTGTCAGATGTCCGTGTCCAGGTCGCACACTGGGAGGTGGAGCCCATGAGCTTGGTGGCCTCTTGGGTGAGGTCACATATTAATTTGCTAGGGCTGCTGTAACAAACTGCCATGCACTGGGGGCCGTAAATTACAGACATTTATTGTCTCGCAGCTCTGGTGGCCAGAAGTTCAAGATCAAGGTGTTGGCAGGGCTGATTCCTTTTGAGGGCTGGGAGGGAGGAGCTGTCCCAGGCCTCTCTCCTTGGCTTGCAGACGGCCGTCTTCTCCCTGTGTCTTCAAGTCGTCTTCCCTCTGTGCATCTCCGTGTCCAGGTTTTCCCTCTTTGTAAGACATCATATTGGATTAGGGCTCACCTAATGGCCCATTTTAAATCGATTACCTCTATAAAGACCCTTTCTCCAAATAAGGTCACATTCTGACGTAGTTGGGGTTAGGACTACAACAGATGAATTGGGGTGGGGGTGTCTCATTTCAACCTAGAACAGGTCACTTTGAGCTCAGAGCAAGGACGGGACAGTGAGGATGGCTGCAGAGAGCCTCCAGCCTGGTCCAGCCTGCTGGCGGGCAGACAGGAGCCCCTTGGCTTCAGGAAGCAGCAGCTCTCCGGGACACGAAGGGAGCTGGCTGGCACCTGGCTGAGATGCTGGGCGATGGGGGCCTCCGGCAGGGCCAGGCAGAGCTGGGCGGTGCCAGCCAAGGAGGCAGCCCCAGTTGGCTGGGCCGGAGAACGCTCCCTGTGAAGTCGCAGCCCTTTGGAACATTGACTAATAAGGTTTTCTTCTCTTTCTAAGTTGAATGAGTCAGTAGCTTCATATAGGGCCCCATCTGTCTGCTCCATCCCTGCCAGTCAGATTCTAGGCCCCTGGCCAATTAAAAAACCCAAATGAGCTTAGTCTGAATCTGCTTGAAGACTAGTTTTGGTGAGTGTTCTGTTTTCCCCCTGGTGGAACAGAGGCCTCTTGACTGCCCTTCTGGGTCCTGCCTCCAGAAGGAATCTAGAATCCTGCAGCCAAGGAGCTGGGACGGGCTTTGAATTAGCATCAAGAGACAGAAAGTGACAAGGAGATGGATATCAGCTAAATATAAGAAAGACATTTTTCAAATCATTATGCCGTACACCGTAAACTTAGACAGTGCTGCGTGTCAATTACATCTCAATAAAACGGGGGAAAGAATGCTGCTTTTCAGCAAGTTGCTCACGGTTGGAACGGAGGAGCCCACGGCATTTGAGCCAGTTCCACTTTCAGCACTCGGCCCGTCGTGGTGTAAGCTTTTCTTCACCTGGATGTCTGCCCCTCGGGACTCCAGGTCCCCGGAGGACGGTGCGGACACTCGTCACGAACAATTGTGAGATGATGAACGAGTGCCCAGGGAGCAGCCGTGGCGTCGGTAGTCCGAGCCTGGACTCCTGTTGGTCTTCAGTCTCTGCGGGGCCCTAGGAAGGCATTCACATGCGCTGGCCAGTGGGTTGGGACAACGCCCTGGGCTTCCCCGAGGCAGGAGGCCCCCTTGCTGCTGGGCTGGATCTGCCTTCTCTGTGAAGATGTGAAGTGCTCAGGACTGGGCACCACCCAGAGGCCACACTCAGCAAAGAGTAAGCAAAATCCCTGAGAGGGTCAGGAGAGGGGCCTGGGCTCCGACAGAGCTCTTACAGCGACAAGGAGACAGGAAGGGTCTGTGTCCCACCCACCAGTGGGCAGAGGAACTGTTGAGAGGGCGCTGGTTCCTCTAAGAGGTGACCCACTGGTAGCAAAGAGACAACAGCTGTCAATAGAGGAAGTGGGCATGGGACCAGGCATTTGGGGGGCATTTATGCCAGGAAGCCCCTAGCAGAACATTCAGTTGTTAATTAACGCACACATCATGCGACCCCCTCCCCAACTCTAAATCTCCAGGAAAGACCACTGCTTTTAGGATCCTCACCACGTTCTATCAGAGCCTGGCCCTGCCCATGTCTCTGGCCCTGTCTCCTATCTCCCTCTGCCTCCAGCCATTCTCGCCCGCGGCTCCCTGAATCCTCCATCTCCACAGGGCCTTTGCACATACAGTTCCTTTCGCCCTAGGGCTCTCTCTCCCTGCCCACAGCTGATGACCTCTCATCTTTTGATGCCTGCCTGATCACGTGTCAACCCAAACTTTCCATGGCTGCCTTCCCTGATCCCTGGGCCAGCCCAGGGCCCTTTGTCCTGGGTTCTCATCGAACCTCACCACTTTCCCTCGGAGCATGACTCTCAGCTTGAGATGCCACACTAATTTCTGGGACTGTTTGATTCATGTCCCGTCTGCTCTGCCTGGAGCAGGGATGTCGTCTCCCTTGGTCGCCGCTTTATCCCCAGAGCCCAGTACAAAGCTGCCTCAAAAGGCTCACAAAACCTTCCTCGAAGGAAAGTCATTCCCAATAGTCAGGTGCTCAGCACAGCGGGGTCCGATGCTACTCAGAGTGGCTGGAATTCTCGACGAGAGAATTCAATGGTTTAGAGAGAGTTTCTAGACCCAGCTCTGGGTCCAAACTTCCATTCTGCCCTTGACTGGCTTAGTGGTGGCCATGAGTAAGGCACTTAACCTCTGTGAGCAGGCATTGTCACCTGCTCCTTGCACAGGGCAGTGGGAGGAGTCGCTGAGATACAGGGGACACAGAGCCTGGGTGCAGAGCCTGGCATGGGGCGGGGCCCAGCGGTTCTGCCAGTCTCTCTTGCTCCAGGCCTGGACACCCGCTCATTCTTCCCCTGGGGCAGGAGCCGAGGGGACCTTCTCCGGCTGCCCCAGAGCCGTCCAAAGTGGCAGCTGCCTCGAGCTGGCAGGGCAGGCGGGGCCTGCGGAGACGTGGACGGCATTGAGCTGCAGGCACGGTTGGTGGCCGTGGCTCGGCTCCAGCCCAATGACTCTGCGAAGAGCTGCTGTCACTCCCCGCTGGCCGCTCCTCGTCCATGGCCAGCACAGCCTTCAGGAAGAACAAGGGGGACTGGGCACCTGGCAGGACAGCAAGCCCTCCCTGTGCCCGGGGTGCCCATCCCTGCCCGGAGCTCCTCCCGGGGTGCCCCTGGCTTCCACAAAGCTGCTCTTCTCCCCTCGTCACAGCCCGATGGGACGCCCACCTGGGAAGTTAACAAGCAGCACCATCTCCAGTGGCTCATTCAACCTCAAGGCACTTGGTTTCCTCATCTGTAAACTGGGGCTAATAGTCCCTACTGTGCGCAATGAGATGTTCCTAAAATTGCCTGGCACAAAAAGGTCCTGAAGAGTCTTAGTTCCCTTCTCTCTGCCCACAGCGTCCTACACTGCGCTGCTGTTCCCCTGGGGCTCTCTGTCCCCACAGCTCCCTTCTAGTAGCAGAAGGCTTCTCTCTTAGGAAGCGACCCCAGGCCCCTTCCAGCTGCAGAGTTAAGGCACCAAATGGTTTCTCCCCCACAGGGGGCAGCATTGATAAAAGAGAAGTCATCAGCCAAAGGAATTGGCAATAACGGTGACATTTTAGGACTGGCCCTTGTGGCAAGAGACTTTCCGGCTGAGGCCACTCTGCCTGTGAGTTAATGGCTTCTGATGAAGGAGGAGATGGTGGGAGGAGGGGCTGTGAGGAGGAGTCCGGTCCCCACAAGAGAAGGCATTGAATCCCAGCTTCCCCACTCCCTGGCTGTGTGACCCTGGACAAGCCTCTCGACCTCTCTGTTTCCTCCTCCGTGAAATGTGGATAATACCTAGCGCTAACTCCCATCCCACAGGGGTGTGCTGAGGATAACACGGGCTGTGCACGGGAAGCCCTCGCATGGTGCCGGCCACTCGGAAGGGGCTCTGTTCTTCTTAGTTACTGCTGTTGTGGTTTTTATTTTCATGACCAGGAGCTGGCAGTGAGTCCGACAAATTCATTAGCCCAAACTCTTGTCTCCCCACCAGGCAGGCCAAGGGACACGGCTCGAGGCATGGGGAGGGCCAGGCATTTCCAGATACCTACTAGCCTGATTTCTTTGAGAACACACCTAGCTTTTTGCCTTTGGACTGGTTAACTATGTTCGCTGCTGAACTGGCTTCCAGAGGGAGTGGAGGCCCAGCGAGGCTGAGGGACTCCGGCAAGGTCACTGTGTCCCAGAACCTGTGTTTCTCCATAAGCCAGGCTGCCTCCTCCCAGGGCTGCCCCGGTGTCCTGAGGGCCTGGCCAGTGAGAACAACGCCAGCCCAAGCGACCGACTGCGTCAGGGAACGGGCCAGACAGGGTGGGGGAGCCCTCTGGGTAGCCAGCATCCTGAGGCCACGGGAAGGCTGGAATTTTCCAGGACCTGCCTGCAGGAGCTACGACCCTGGCCAGCCTGCCAGCCCGTGCGGGAGCTCCTGGCACTGACCCAGAGGCAGCTTCCAAACGCTCTTAGGCAGAGGCACCGGGAAGCCAGCCCAGGCTCCCTGTTCCTGGTCTGGGGCAGCAGGGGAGCACTGAGCAGATGCCAGCAGGAGGGAGCCCCCCGCCTCCCACCAGGGGAAGGGGGAAGGCTGAGCAGAGTCCGGCTTGGAGGGGGGACCATGAGGGCAGAGCTGGGCAAGGAAGCACCTCCGTCTCCAGCTGCCGTGCCCATAGGCAGCAGAGGTGCGATGAGGCAGGAAAGAAGGAAGGAGAGAAGCGGGGAGACCCTGCCCTGGCCATTAAGCATGAGTGAAGGAGGCAGCCTGGCACTGCCCCACGTTATGGTCATGGATCGGGAGGCTCAGAGGCCTGGAAGTGGCCCAGGAACTCGCAGCTGTGGCAGGAGCTGGCACCCATCAGGTTCGGGGGAGAGCCTTGAAGCGGGTGAGTGACCGGCCCTCCTCCTGCACTTATCCCATTTCATAGACCAGCAAACGGAGGCCAGGAAGTTCAGCCACTACCTTGAGGGATCACAAGTGGCCAGGGGGCATCTGGGGCTCAGCCTGGGTTCCTTCCCCCTGGCTGGGGAGGGCAGACATTTCACTGGCCGCCTCCCATCAGCCCGTCTGGCTGCCTGGAGCCCTGGGCTAAGAGGGATTTGGAAGCCATGCTTGGGTTCAGTTGGGAAGAGCACCGGGATTGATTAGCAATGTCTGCCAAGGGTGTGGGCGGGGGAGTGGCAGACAGCCTGCCTGCCCGAGTGTTGCCATCCTGGATGATACCCGCTGGCCCTGAGCTGCCCTGGCAGTTGAGAAGTCACTTTGATTTCCCCGGAGGCCCGGTGGTCCTAGAACTGCAGTCTGTGGGCTTCACAGAGGCCCTAGGCAACTGTGACAACCTCTGAGAACCTGAGCTTGTGTGTCCACCGGGCGCTGGCGAGACACTCCGGTGCTCAAGGCTGTCTGCACTTTGGGTTTTAGCCTGAGCCACAGCAGGGAGGATGCCTGGGTTTTTAATAACTTTCCCAGAGAACGGCTTTGGAGCTGGTCTATGTTATCGTGGAAGAATTCCCCCAGGATTGGGACACAACGAGGGCCATTGCGAATCTGTTGCCCCATTTTCCTAAGAGCCGAATGAAACGCCAGCTCCAGCTGCCTTTGGCTCCCAGGCCGGGACCTCGGGTGGCTTCTGCATCTCAGAGCTGCAACGATCACTCTCCTCTGTGAAAGCTGCCGTGGTGCTGCCCACCCACCCGCGGTGGGTGCTGGGAGCCGCCCGGTCCTGGCGATGGCGAGGGTGTGTGACACGTGTCAGAGAAAGAAAGGGACGGCCGAGCAGACAGCTCTGTCCCTGGTCATCTGTGTTGACCACGTTGCTTAAACACAGTCCATCTCAGAAATCGGTTTCTGCCTTTGTATCACCTTACGGTCTAAGGAAAGGGGAGTTCACGCTCCATCCCGAGCCGTGAGATCTAGAAGCGGAAACCAACAGAAGAGTAAGACAGACGATAATGATGGTGACAATGCCGGTGCCACGTGCCGGGCCGACCTTGTGCCAGGCTCTGTGCTAAGTGATTCCAGGTAATTTCCGCAACCACCCCATCAATGGTGCTCTTAGTCTCATGCTGCAGGTGAGGGAATGGAGGTCCAGAGAGGGTACATCACTTGCCTGAGGTCACACAGCCAGTAAGAGGCAGAGCTGGGATTAGCGGAGCTGGCTCCCGAAGCCTCTGCCTCTAACCCAGCTGCGGTGGGATGGCGCCGTCTTGGCTGCGGTGTGTGGAGCCTGCCAGCCCAGCCCCGGGTCAGCAGGGGAGCCGGAGTGTCTCTCCTTGGGGAGACACGGGCGTTTTCCCAACCCTTCCCTTGGTCCCTGTTGGACTCCTGGTCTTGGAACTGGACCCTAAGCCAGGGCTGGGTCTCACTCAGGAGGCTTCAGACTTTCTGAATTGCCAGAACTTTTATAATGTAGCAAAAAATGATGGCACCTTGATCCACTGGCAACATAGTGCTGACTGGCTTGTTGGCATGATTCTGGATTGCAGCTGGGAACAAATAAATTCTACTGGAGGCCTCCGGAGACAGGGTGAAGGCGCCTGAGAGGCTGCTCAGGTCAGAAGTATCAATGTCAAATAAGGAAGAAGGCCCCTGGTAAAGCAGAGCCATACCCCATCTTTATTCCCGCTCCCCCTTTTTTTTTTTGGTGAGGAAGATTGACCCCGAGCTAACATCTGTCACCAATCTTCCTCCTCTTTTTTTTTCTTCCCAAAGCCCCAGGAGATAGTTGTATATCCTAGTTGTAAGTCATTCTAGTTCTTCTCTGTGGGATGCTGCCACAGCATGGCTTGATGAGTGGTGTGTAGGTCTGCGCCCAGGGACATGAACCAGTGAACCCAGCGCCGCCGAAGCAGAGTGTGTGGACTTCACCACTCAGCCACAGGGCCAGCCCCATATTTTCCCCTGATTTTTGTTTGTTTAGTTTGAAGTATAACACACATAGAAAAGTGCCTGTGAGTGCCCCTGAGTATATGAGTGAGAGCCTGTGAGTGCAGGAATTTTAATAAATGGAACGCCCGTGTGACCAGCACCTTGGACAGTCTGCACGTCTGTGTCTGCACTCCCTGTAAGTGCAGTTACACGGTGTGTACTCTTGTGTCTGGATTCCAGCACTCAATCTCGTGTTTGGGAGGGTCACCTGTGCTGCCGCCTGCAGTGGCAGATGACGGGTAGCGCTCCTTCAGTGGGAATACCACACTGCCCCTTTCTCCTGTTGCTGGGCTTCTGTGTTGTGTGTCTGGTGCGTGTCTTCCTGAACCTGCTGCGGTGTTTCTGGTTGGAGCAGAATTGCTGGGTCAACATGTACGGACACGCTCTGCTTTATCGGGTGTTGCCACAGTTTTCCAGGCGCTGCCCCAGTTTACGTCCCGCCCGCAGTTATGAGAGTTGCGGTTGCTCCGCATCCTTGCCAGCTCTCAGTGTTCTCCATCTTTTTCAGGTAGCTGTTCTGGGGGGTGTAGCACACGGCATTGTGCCTCGCATTTGCATTTCCTGATGGCCAGTGAAGCTGAGCCTCTGGTTACGTGTTTATGGGCCATTTGGGAACCCTCGTGGCCTCTCTGTGAAGAAAGTCCCTGTTCAGGCCCAGTTTTCTTCTGGGACGTCTCTTTTTCCTGTTGGTTTGCAGGAGTGTTTCCAGTACAAGTCCTTCCACTGCGGAGGACTCCCGCCCTCCGGGTGGGCTGCCTTCTCATTCTCCTCGTAGGCTCGGAAGATGACTCCTTACAATAGTCCACTCTGTGAATGTTTCTGTTTATGGCTAGTGCTTTTCGTGCCCTGTTTGAGACATCTTTGCCTAATCCACGGTCACAAAGAGATCTCCTTGAAACACGTTGCCGCCTTGCCTTTCACGGGAGGTCTGCCCGCCACCTGGAGTGTGTTTTTCGCCATTGGGGAGGCACGTTTTTGAGACGACCCTCCTTGCCCCACGGTACTGCAGAGTCGCCCCTGTTGACTGCGTTGTGGGGAGGGGCTTCTGTTTCTGGAGTCTCTCTCTGTTCCACTGGCCAGTTTGTCTGTCCTTGTGCCAGCCCCATGCTGTCCTGATTACTGTGGCTTTATGGTAGGTCTGACATCTGGCGGTGTTAGCCCTCCAGCCTTGCTCTTTGTTGTCAAGATTTCCTTGGCTGTTCTCGACCCTTGGCCTTTCCATGTAAATTTTATGCCAGCTTGTCAATTTCCACCAAAAAGAAACCTACTGGCATTTTGGTTGAGGTTGGAATGAGTTTAGATATTAATCAGGGGGAAACAACGTACTCACAGGACTGGCATTTCCCCATCCGTGAACGTGCTATTTTCCTCTAGTTGTTCAGACCCTCATTAATGTGTCTCACTATCATTTTGCAGTTTTCAGTGTGGAGGTCTTGCATGTTCTCCTTAGACTTCTTCCCACTCTCAAACCTAGGGCTAATTCACGAGAACGGAACAGTGACCCATCCCAGGCCTTGTCCACCTGCCGCAGAGATGCAGCTGTTCTGCCCCAGCTCAGTGGGCCTGTGGGAGAGGGGCCCAAGGAGGCCAGAGGGTCTACATTTTTGTTTTAAGTCTTGGACGTTTTAAATCCTGGACCTTGTTGTGTGTGCAGAAAAGAATCAGCACAGTGGGCCTGAGCCAGCTGCCTTTGGACGGCCTGCCTGCGAGGTGGGCCTTGGACCGGCGTCTGGGAACTAGGCTTTGGGGAGAGTTCCCACCATTCCCCACTTCACAAGAACGGCTTGCTGGGCCCAAACCGTTTGTGCAGACCCTGTGGTTTACGCCGAACACCTGCTTTCCTTGGGGGCATCTGGATTTTTGGCATGTGCTGGGCTGAGGGTGCCCGTGTGGCCAGCCCCCAGTAACAAACCATGGGCACTGAGTCTCTAATGAGCGCCCTGGTCGACGACACTTCACACGCATTGTCACAACATGTTGAGGGAGGAATCGAGCACGTCCTGTGTGCCTCCGCTGGGAGAGGACTCTGGGAGCTCATGCCTGGCTTCTCCGGGTTTCGTCCCCCATACCTTTCTCTTTGCTAGTTTCGCGTTGCATCCTTTCGTTGTGAGGAGTCGCAGCTGTGGTACAACTGTGTGCTGAGTCCTGTGAGCCCCTCTAGTGACTCACTGAGCCTGGGGTGGTCTTGGGGACCCCGACACAGAGGACCCGGGCTTCCTGCTCCCAAGCTGGGGCTGCTTCCAGGAGGGTGTAACTTGGGGGAGAGGTGGAAGGAGTTACGTGTCAGTTTCTGACGGGAGGATGTTTTCAGTCTAATGTTGTGTAAAGAAGAAGTGGGTACAGAGCAGTGGGTGCCACACAATATAATCTTATCTCATAAATAGGATGTTTCTCTCAGCCTTAAAAAGGAAGGAAATTCTGACGCCTGCTACAACATGGAAGAAGCTTGAGGACATTACACTGCATGAAAGAACCAGACACAGAAGAACAAATAGCGGATGATTCCACTTACAGGAGGCCCCCAGAGCAGTCAAATCTACGGACAGAAAGTAGGGTGGTGGGAGCCAAGGACTGGGGAGGGGGCTGGGGAGTGAGTGTTTACTGGGACAGAGTTTCAGTCTGGGAAGATGAGAAAGTTCTGGAGGTGGATGGTGGTGATGGTGGCATGACAATGTGAATGTGCTTAATGCCCCTGAACTGCACCCTTAAAAACAGTCAAAACGGTAAGTTTGGTGCTATGTATGTTTTACCACAATAAAAAAATGCCACAATAAAACAGCGCATCTCTGCCTTCACATCGCCACAGTCCCGGGAGGGCGCAGCCCACGCGGCCATTCGCGGCCGTCACCTCCAGGGGGAGGGGCTGCGCCAGACGGTTCTCTCTCCGCCTTTCTATTTTCCACGTTTTTTGGCATGCGATATGTATTGCTTTTTTAATGTTAAAAAATTTTAAATACACAAAAGCATAGAGAATAGTGAAGCAAACATTTATATGTGTATTACTTTTGCAACTTGAAAAAAAGTCTGTCAACAATAAATATATGAGGAGGAAAAAAAATCAATGTCCTCAACCAAAGAGGAATATTGGGAAAACAAGGACAAGCTAATTGTTTTGCGAAAACACCTCAAGCCATACTCAGATCGGAAAACGCTCCGCACAGGGGGCTCGGCCTTCTCAGGGAGCCGTTTCCGGCCGGGCAGAGGCCACCCTGGGCCGACCAGCTGCGCGGACTCCTGGCCCCCAGACCCCTGGGTTGGAATCCCCGGGGTTAAAGCTCTGGGTGGTTCTGCTGGTTCCCCGGGCTCGGGAAGCTGTGTCCGCGCGTCTGTGAAGCTGCGTTTGAGAGGCCTTCTCTACCTGCTGGCGGCTCTGCTCCTGTTCAGTCTGGATCCTGGTCTGTGCTTCCCGTCTGAGCGTCCACCAGCTCCCAAGATGCTGCCTGTGGCCTCACCCCAGGGAGCCAAGCGGAAAAGAAGGGTGTGATGTGTTAGAAGAATCATGTCCAACAGCGATGGCCCGACACGCTGGCCTGCAGAGGGAAAGAGCACGTTTCCTGTGCTTCTGCAGGGAGAGGGCGCGGCTCAGGCAGGCTGAGTGACCTGCCCAAGGCCACCCCGCTGGTCGTGTCTGCAGGACTGTGGGCTGAGGGGCCATCTGGAAGGGCAGCTCAGGCTGGCGTGGAGGGAGGATGGGGCACCGTCTCTGAGACGGCAGATCAAGGACAAGTGCTCAGCACCTTTAAGAAGACCACTTCCCCCGGCCCTGGGAGCCCCTCCTTAGCATTTCTCCACTTCCTGAAGAAGCATCTCCTGGGCAGCAGTGAGGGGACCAGCAGAGGGAGAGATGAGAGGACAGACCCCCATCTCCCATACTCCACTCCCCAAACTCTTCTCTCCAGTCCATCTTCGTCTGCGCTGTGGAAAAGGCCTGCTCAGAATTCACAGCTGCTCAGGGGCTCATGAATTATGTACAGGCGCCAGATCAATCCGTCAGCACCCTGTCAGGGAGGAATCAAAGGCCCCGGCGGCCGGCCGACAGCTCTTTCTGCGTGGAGACGCGAGCTTTCAAGGCCCGCCGTGGGGCTGCTGCTGAGCGCCCTTTGCCGGCGAGCTGGCGGAGCCCCGTGGGCGCTCTGCTCCCCGCCCCTCCCACATGCCCCATCTCTCTGTTTCTCTGCCAGGTGCAGATTTGACAAATGTCGTTAAAGGCAGGGGCGGGGGTAACAACAAAAAGCCCCAGCCTGTGTGCTTTGAGTGCATTCCAAGACGCTCCACGTGAATAATTGATGCCAGCGCCGGGCTTGTCATGAGAAGGTCACCTTGGGTGGGGATGGTGTTAGCCACAACATCACAAGCTTCCTGTGGAGCTGACGCAATGGACCCTCCACACCAAGGCCACCATCCGGGCGCCGGGCAAGCTGGCCGTGAGGGGACGGCGGCTGGCTCCTGAACAAGGATGTTCTGCTTGTCTGGGACCCAAGAGCTGGATGCTTGGAGGAGGGCAGGGGCAGGGGAGGGGAGAGTGAAGCCAAAGGGAGCAGTGGGTGGGTGGGTGGCCACTGGGCACCACCCCAGGAGAAGCCGGAGTTTGCGGGAGATGGACCCCGGGGTGGGCAGAGTTGTGTCCCAGGGTTGCCGTAACAAATGACCACAGACTGTGTGGCGTGAGACAACAGAAGTTCATTCTCTCACCGTCCAGGAGGCCGGAGTCTGAAAGCGGTGGTGGGGGTGGTTCCTTGTGGAGGCTCCGAGGGAGAATCCGTTCCACGCCTCTCTCCTAGCTTCTGGTGGCTGCCAGCAACCCTTGGTTTGTGGACACATCGCTCCAGCCTCTGCCCCTGTCTTCACACGGCATTCTCCCCTTCGTGTGTCTCTGTATCTCTATGCCTCTCCTCTTCTTATAAGGACACCTGTCACTGGATTTAGGGCCCACCCTAACTCAAGATGATCTCGAAACGCTTATCTTAATTACATCTGCAAAGACCCTTATTCCAAATAAGGTTGATTCTGAAGTTCTGGGTGGACCCCGATTCTGATGGATCTTTTGGGGCCACTATTCAAGTCACCACAGCGGGAGACACAGCAGCACAAAGTACAAGGTGGACAGGGCTGCCCGGGCCCGAGGGGTGCCATGACCTCCTCTTCTTGGGGCACTGCTGGGCCCAAAGCCCCACCCAGATAGAGCCCCACGACCCTGGAAGGGGCACCTCCGGGAGCTGCTGCCATTTGGCTCCCTGCGGCAGCTCGTTCCCAGGCTCCAGCTACTCTGGGTTGCACAGGATGTGGTGGTCCACATTTAGCAGATGAGGGAAGTAAAGCTCAGAGGAGGTGACTTTCTGAGGGTCCCATGCCAGGGAGTGGCCGGCTGGGTCAAGCAGCCGGGTTACTCAGGGACCACCTTCTCTCGTGCCAGGCTGCCCAGCTGTGCTCCGGCCCCTTGACGCTCCATCCATCTATGGGAATTGTCTGCAATGCTGTTTTTAGCTGTCCCCCCCCCCACCAGCCTCACCTTCCCCCTCCCTCACCCACACTCCCTGGGCCAGCCAAACCCGCCGCCTTTTAGTCCACTGTTCTCAATCCTGCTGCATATTCAGGTTCCCAACACTGGAAATTCAGACTTAATCTGAATGCAGGGTGTGTTGTAACGGTTAAAAGCTCCCCAAGCGGCTCCGGCGTGCTCCTGGGGACTCCCCACGCTCCCTCCCACGCAGGCTGTGCCCTCTGCCCGAGATCCCGTGGTTTCCTCCTGACCTCTGCTCAGTGGTCGCTCCTTGGGGAGGCTGTCCTGACCTCTCTGACCCGGTCTTCACGCCTGATTAAGTGCAAAAAGGGAAGGTGAGAAGCCGGTGGTGGCAGGGACAGGAGGGACCAGCCAGGCTCTTCTTGGCTCCTCCCAGGGAGAAGAGGCTCCTCCTGGCCTTCAGCCCTCGGCTCACTCGGCTCAGGAGTCGACATTCCAGGGGGTGGGGGTCTGGTTTGGTCTTGTGTCCGTTCCTTGGCCAGGGCGGGGGGCCGCCAACGACAGGCCTTCTAAGACGGCATAAATGTGTCTATACCCCAGGGCGTGCTGCTTCCAAACAAAGTGGGATGGATGCTGGGCCAGCAGAAACGATCAGGGCCACGGAGGGAGGGGACAAAGAGTGCTCGGAAGGCTGTGCGCCCCACAGTCTGAACTTGGGGCCACCTGCTAGGGCTCCAGGGACATCTGCAAGGCCAGCGGCAAGTCACTCAGGAGCTGCGAGAAGTGCTGGTTGGCCGGCTTACCCGACCTCCTCTGCCTGCTGCAAGGGAGCGGAGAAACTCCCTCTCCTGCCCACTCTGAGTGGGAAGCTGAGCTCCGAGCTGATAGACTCAATCTGATCCAATGACTAAACAGTTGCTTTGGGCACGCGATCTTTCTGAGTCCCAGGTGGAGTGGAGGGGTCTGTGGGCACATGGTGGCCCTGTCCTCACTGCTCTCTGCTGGGTGTGGCTGCCCAGGAGCCTCCAGGACCCAGCAGTACTGGGTGCAATTTCAGGTAACATCCCAGCTGGTCTGGGTGAGGCTGCAGGTAAGGTCCCAGTGGGTTCCTCATACCTGGGCCCCAGGATGCTCTCTGGCCAGCCTGGCCCCCCTTCTCCAGCCCCTCTGCATCTACCCCATGTTCTCCAAGTGGCCCCTGGCCTGCACCCACCACCGCAGCCTCTGCTGCAGGGTCCTCGTCCCCTTTTGTACGGGTCCCACAGACTCTCAGCTACCTCCAGGCACTCGGGGCCTCCGCGGCTGGTCCAGGCCACAGAGGGGCTGAAGGCAGCCAGGGAAGGCTCTCTGGGCCCTTCCCAACTACACGATGCTGCCATTTCCTCTGACTCGGTTTCTCAGGTTGGTGGGGGCTCCCTGGGTGCTGATCTCCTTCCAGAGTCCCAAATGTGAGCCTGGACAGAAACCTCCCTGCTCCCAGTTTTCCTCTCTGTCTACCCAAAGTGGCATCCCTCTGGGCCACGGTGTGGAGAGGGGAGATGGGGACACATACGCTCACCTCCTACCTCTCCTCTGCCTCTCTCCACCTCCTGCCTCTACCTGGAACTTCCTCTGGTTTGCACGGGCACGAAGGGCTGGGGTACCGGCTTTCCACTTCCTCTCCATCATCTTGGAGAGCATGCAGGGATGGATTACCAATGTCTGCCATGGACACAGCAGTGAGGAGGGAGGTCTCTGTGCTACTCATCTGCCACCTGGGGATTATCGACTTCTGACTCTGAGACATGTCTGGCCATGTCTAGCAACTTGTTAGGTGGGACTGAGGACCCCGACCTGAGCAAGTACTCATCCTCTGGGAAGAGGACATCAGGTGGCCAGCCTGACTCAGCAACAAACCTCAGTGGCCCTGGGTGGAGATACCATTCTGAGTTGGACAGTAACTTGAGTTTGCTCTATGCCTAACTCCTCAAAGATTCATACCCATGTCCAGAGGACAGGGAGGAGATAAGTGAAAAGTGAAAGAGCAGTTTCATTAGAACTCTGAGAGATCCCAAGCGTTTGGGTAAGGTACCGCTGGGACCTCTCTAACAGAATGTAACACAAAGTGGGGAGATCCTGCAGATAGCTTGGAGGGCAGAGAGCTTGAGAAGTCCCCCAAGAAGCTCACTTTGATGATGATTCTCCACCCAGTTCCAAGATGGCCTCCCTTCTGTTGGGAAGACAGTGATGGTTAATTTCTACTTGCTTCTTTTGATGGCTGCTCCGTGGATGTCGGTTTCAGCATCCGGGCTCCTCCAAGGGGGGCCTGAGCAACGCTGGTTTCCAGACATGGCGTTCACTCCCGCCAGCAAAACCATCCATCATTGTGTGCAAACGGCTTGCCTCCTAAAGGCCACATTATGAGAAGATGCCAATAAGTGTATTTACATTTGCTGTGCTCCATCAGGGCAGCCACACAGAAGCATCTGCTGAATCTGGACTTTCATCCACATCCCCATCTGCTCCTCGATCCCTCTTCATCGATTGTAGATTGAGTCCATCTTGGGTGACCAATTGCTGATGGGCTGGTGGGTATTTTTTTTTCTTTTAATTTTCTGTATCAGGTTTAATTAAAGCAAGGTGTGTCTGACCCTGTCAAATCATATCAAAACAGGTCTCTCCACTGCATGAGGAAAACATCAGCATAAATTATTGATTAATCTTCATTCAAACTAATCTATCAGTGACTTTCTATGGCTGGGTGGACCTGGGGAGCCCTTAGACATTTCAATGCAGACAGCAGCCGAAAGCTCCATTTCAAAGAGATCTGAGACTCATTCAATAACAGTAAGTCGGTGTCAGCAGCCAGTGGGGGGCTGCCCCTGAAACACTGAAGTGTGATCGTTCACCTTGGCTCTAGTTCAAGAGTGCCTATGATGTGTCTTGTCTAGTCAGTGAGTTCCATCTGGTCCCTGCCCTGGGAGGGGGCCATTCACAGCTCAGAGGGGGCAGGGCAGGTGACAAAGACAGAATGCACAGGACATGCAGTAGAATTTGTTGAGTGCAGTGACAGAGGTATTATGGAATGATACTGATCATACAGAAACCCATGGTAATCATATGGAGGTCTAATGTTTAAATGGAATTGGAGAAGATGTCAGGAACAGCTTTATGCCGATAAATTAAAAAATTAAAAGAAATATCCAAAGTATTTTAAAAACACAACTTATCAAAATTGTCACAAGAAAAAATATTTATCTATTAAAAAAATTGAATCCAAAATTAAAAACTGACAAAGAAATTTCCAGATGGTTTCACTGGTAAATCCTACTAAATATTTAAGGAAGAAATAGCCCAATCTTACACAAAATCTCCCAGAGAACACAGAAAGGAGGGACACTTCCCAAGTCACCTTACGAGGCTAGCATAACCTTAATACTAAATGCTGACCAGGACATTACGATAAAGGAACATTATGGATCAATCGTTCTCACGAAAATAGATGCAAGAATCCTTAACAAATATTAGCAAATCAAATAAAACAATATCACAACCAAGTGGGATTTATTTCAGGAATGCAAGGTTGGCTTAACATTAAAAAAGTCAACAATAACATAATAAGGAAGAAAAGTCACATGATCATTTTCATTGATGCAGAAAAATTATTTGATGGAATTCACTATTATCCATGAAAAGAAAGCTCTTGGAAAACTAGAAATGGAAGAGAACTTCTTTAACTTGATAAAAAATATCTACTAAAAGTCTACAGCAAACAGCATACTTAATGGTGGATTACAGAAACTTCTGCCTCCCCCAACTCTGAGACTGGAGGTGAAAGAAGGTTTTCCACCCTCATCACTTCTAGTCTACATTGTACTGGCATTCCTAACCAATGCAATAAAGCAAGAAAAATGAAATATAAGGATTGAAGGAAAAAAACTATCATTAGGTATAGATAATATCATATACATTGGAATTCCAATAGAACCTACCACAAACTACCAGAATAAGGAAATTTTAGCAAGATTGCTAGAAACAAGGTCAGTATGCTCAGTTTGTCTCTTCCAGAAACAAGCAAAAAGGAAATGAAATAGAAAATAATATTCACAATAGCATAAAAAAATCAAATACTGAGGAATCAACCTACAGAAAGATATACAAGATATACTACTATGCTGAATAAAGCCCGTAGTCCATTTAACAGCATTGTACCAAGGCCAGTTTCTTGGTTTGGATGTTGCACTAAAGTGACATAACGTGTCATCATTGAGGGAGCTGGGAAAACGGTACACAGGACTCTGTACTACTTCTGTAACTTCCTGTGAGCCTATCATTACTGTATTTCAAAATAAAGTCTTTTAAGAGTGCATACAAGCACTGAGTCTAAAAAAAGAATGTGCGTACCTTAATAAAAAATATCTGCGAAGCACAATAAAGCAGAGCACAATGAAATGAGGCACGCCTGTACACCTTGCTTTAGTGATCCCGTTTTTCTAACCTAAGGAAAAAATTAGGGTGTACTCAAAGGTTTAGCTAAAAGGATTCTGTATTCGTTGGCTTGGGCTGCCATAACAAAGTACCACACACTGGGTAAAAATTTATTTTCTCACAGTTCTAGGGGCCAGAAGACGCAGATCAAGGTGTTGGCAGGGGTGGTTTCTTCCAAGGCCCCTCGCCTTGGCTTGCAGACGGCTGCCTTCTTGCTGTGTCCTCAAACGGTCCTCCATCACTCTGTGTTGTCTTGGTCCTAATCTCCTCCCCCTGAGCACCCCAGTCACAACGGATGAGGGCCCATTTGACCTCATTTTACCTTAATCACCTCTTTAAAGGCCCTATTTCCAAACAGGCACATTCGAAGTTACTGGGGGTTGGGACTTCAACATATGAATTTTGGGGGGGGGGGAACACAATTCAGTCCACAACATTATCTTATCCAAGCACCATCTCTGGTAACAAAAAATTGAAAACAACCTAGATGTCCAGTAGTGGGGGATTGGTGGAGTGAACTGGGGTGCAGGCACATGATGGAACACTAGGTAGTTATTTAAAAAGAGAAAAACATACGCTTTTTAATGTTTAAAGATGCTCATAAGATGCTGATGAGTGAAACAGTTACAAGATGGTATATAATAGCATATTTGTGAAGAAAAGAATCTGTATCTCTACCCGGAAAGGTTTGCATCAAAATAGTAATTGTGCTTCTTTCTGAGGGTTGTGATTATAAGGAACTTTTATTTCTTCTTTGTGGTATTTTGTATTTCTTGCCTTTTAGAATAATGAACATATATTATTTATGTAATAACTTTTTAAAAACTTATTAAAAAAAGAACTTTATAGCACATTTTACTGCCCTGGGAATTCTCTAGAGAAAACCCTGAAGAGAAATTCCAACCACTGACAGGGTTCTTATTTGTAAGCAATGGAAATAGTTTCTAGCTGACTTCAGCAGAACATGAATTCATTAGCAGGGTGCCGGGGCTCGCAGACTCTCCGGAGGAGGCCTGAGGACCCCGCCCGGAGCCTGAGAAGCCAGGAGCGAAGAAGCAAAGCCAGCAGGACTGGTTTAGTGAAGACACCACCACCACCACTGGGCACAAGATGCTGTGGGAGCCCCTCGCTGCCACTGCCACCCAGGGCTCTGCCACGCTGCTCATCACCCATCACCAGGACCGATTCTGTAAGATCTTCATTTCTCACCACTTGCCTCTGGTCAAGGTCGGGGTGGGCACTGCCAACGGGCTGAGTCTGGGGCACATCTGCCATGTGTGGCTTTGACAGTGGACGGTGGGCTCTGCCTCATAAGGGGGAGGCCTCCGCAGATCCGGGAAGGGGGTCCAGGTGTTGGTGACCAAACAAAATGGCACCCTCGCCTTTATGAACTAAAAGCAGGGGTCAGCCAACTATGGCTGTGTGTGCTGAATCTGGTCCAATGCTTGTTTTTGTACAACCCACGAGCTAAGAATTGTTTTACATTTTTAAATACAGCAGTAAAAAACAATCACAAGAAAAATAATATCTCTGGATTTTATGAAATGAAAATTTCAGTGTCCATAAAGTTTTATTGGCACACAGCACAGTCATTTGTTGACATATTTTCTGCGGTGGCTTTTGCATGATGATGACAGTCGAGCAATTTCAACGGAGACGAGCAAAGCTGTAAATATTTACTATCGTGCTCTTTACAGAAAGTTTGCTGACCCCTGACCAAAAGCAATAATTCCCTCCAGCCACAACCACCCACGGTCCACTGCTCTCGGTGTGTAAGGACCAAGGCATCTGGCAGGGCTCAGGCCCACGGCAGGATCTAAGACGGCTTCTCAGAGACGGAAGCCAGGTCTTCGAGTTCTTGAGCTGCCGTGAGCATGTCTCCGGAGTCTCTTGGTCTCTGCTTCTCCTTCTGCATCTTATCAGAACTCCTGCTACCAGCCTACTTCTTTATCTTCTTCTCTAGAGCTTTGCTCTGCAGATTTGTTTCTGCTTTCTCGCAGTTTCTCATTCCTCATCTCTCCAGCTTGCTCCTGGCACGTCCTGGCCTCACACTCCACCTCATGAGCTCCTCTCTCTCTGGCTGGTCCAGCCTATCTAGGCAAAGCTTCTCACACCAGGCCCTTTTGTGGGTCAGTGACCAGCAGGGGCCTGGCCATTCTTTGTCCCCTTAGCTGTGGCCAAGGGGGGAGCCGTGACACACACAGCATGGACTCCTATGGCCGCCCAAGCACGGGGAGATTTTTCTCTTTGAAGATGCTGAGGGACTGGCAGACACCACCACGTCCAAGCAAACCAGGGAGTGACGCAGACCAGCGATGCATGCCCCCCACACAGTGGGACGGACTTGGAGGGGTGGAGGAGCCACGCAGGGCTGCTGACTGTGCACCAGGCACCCTTCCCGTGCACCGGGCATCTACTCCTCACACAATCTTGAGAGGGAGACCAGTGCACTGACCTGGCCTGTCTGGCTTTTCTCCTGGGCACACAGCTGGATGACCCTTCCTAGCTTTTCTTGCAATTCAGTTGAACCATGTGCTGAATTCTGGACATGGAACACGAGTGGAAGTGATATATGCCCTGAGAGATGCCATGGCTGGCTCATAAAATCCGCCTGTTGAACGCCCTGCTCTCTCTTTCCCAGCATCTATACCTGGACCTCGATACCAGGACAACGTTGGAAGATACATGTAGAAAACGGCAGAATGCCTTTGAGCCTGGGTCTCTGAGTCGCTGTGTGGAGCACAGCTCTTCCTGGCTGCTGCCTGTGCTTTTCACGATTGTGTGCAGTAGATTAAAGGTGGTCATAAATTCTGTGAACTTCTCCCACTGAAAGGATAAGGGGTCCTCCCCTCAAATCAGTCGGCTTTTTACTGCTTCAACCAACAGAATAGGGTGGAAACAACACTGTCCATTTCTGGGTCCACTCCACTTCCCATCTCTTGGGGCACACACTCTTGGAGCTCTGAGACACAATGTTAAGAGTGTCCACCTTGCTGGAGAGACCACACAGAGAGGGAGAGGCCAGCTGAGGCCAGCTTTCCAGGCCTCTAGGCCAACACACCAGGCTGGTGAGTCAAACCATCTCGAACCCTCCAGACAAGCTCAGCTGCCAGCTGAATACCACGAGTGAGCTCAACGGATGCCACGTGGAGCACGAGATCATCCAGCTAAGCTCTGCCTGAATTCCTGGCCCACAAAATCGCGAGATAGAATGAAATGGTTGCTATTTTAAGTCACAGTTTTCAAAGTAGTTTTTTTTTTAAATAAAGCAGTAAATAATCAGAACAATGAATAAGAAAAAGGTTTCTATGATGTTGTGTCATTAATATTTTGGGGTTTTCTGGGAGCTGGTGTTATCTTAACTCATCTGGGAGATGCTGTTATCAGGCCCATGTTTCAGGTGAGGCACAGGATGTCTAAGTAGCTGGCCAAATTGATGGACAGGTGGTAAGTGGCACAGTGAGGAGTTGACTCCGGGCAGGCTGTTCTGCGTTGGCTGGGCCGGCTGACTCCACTTCTGGCTGATCTGCTGGCTGGAACCGGGTCTGCTCCACCTGCGTTCCTTCTGGGGGCAGCTCTGTTCAAGGGGGTCAGCTGACTGTAAGAGGGAAGCCTGCTGTGCAAGCACGATCCAAGCCTGTGCTCATGGTGGGTCGGGGAACATCCACACATCCACGGGCCAAAGCCAGTCCCATGGCCATGCCCAAGGTCAAGGGGTGGAGGCAGTCTCCTCCGCCCACCGTGAGGCCATGGCCTGGTGAGGACACGTGGCACTGCTGTAGGGAGGAGAGGAATCGGGACTAATAATTGGAGGCATCACAGGAGGCTGAGATGGGTGCTGGATGGGAAGATGAGGAGAAGGAGGTGACGTTAAGATGAAGGAGAAACTTCTGTGGACCACTTGCCTGGGAGCTCCTGTTCTTAATGTCTCAGTTCTCATGTGATGGCCACATCCCATCTTGGGTGTTTTGTCCCAATTGGGGGAAAAAATTTGTCTCCCATTGTGGGAGGGGAGCTGCGGGTTCTCTCTCTGGTCCTGGGGGTTTTGGACCATTCTGAGCATCTGCCCACAGCTCATCTCCCTTCTCCTGCAGGGCACTAGCTTCCTTTTTGGGCCCCTGAGCCTGGCGGCCATCCTCTCTCCTGAGGTGCATTCTGGCCACCACCTTCTTATTGTCCCACGTCATCTCATTGTCCCTTGCCTTCTCACTGTCCCCCGCCCCTGTCTTCTATCTTCTCACTGTCCCCCGTGCCCTACTGTCCCCCGCCCTTCACTGTCCCCCGCCCCCTCCCTGTCCCCCGCCTTCACACTGTCCCCCGTCCTCTCACTGTCTTCCACTCCCTCACTGTCCCCCGCCCTCTCACTGTCTTCCACTCCCTCACTGTCCCCCACCTTCACACTGTCTTCTATCTTCTCACTGTCCCCCGTGCCCTACTGTCCCCCGCCCCTCACTGTCCCCCACCCCCTCTCTGTCCCCCGCCTTGTCTTCTATCTTCTCACTGTCCCCCGCCTTCTCACTGTCTTCTATCTTCTCACTGTCCCCCACTCCCTCACTGGCCCCCGTCTCGTCACTGTCCCCTTTGCAGGTGTGAGAAGCCTTCGGTTACCTAAAGATTTCCAGTCCTGTCGACTGCGCTCCCGGCGCAGGCCCAGCAGCCCGGGGCAGATGAAAGGCATCCCCAGGCCCTCCTCTGCGCAGAGAAGGATCAATAGGCAGCGTCTACACTTTTAAGAGGAAGCTTAGGAGGGAAACTCAGGCTCCAGAGGGAGAGGCCGTCCTTAAAAACGAAGGTATTTTTAGCCAGAAACTTTACTAGAAGAAAGGCTGTGTCAGGCCTGAGAGCGCCCGTCACCCACACGGAACGAGGGGAGAGACCCCAGCGAGGCCACTGCGCCACTGCCCGCCGGTGCTGCGGCCCCTCCGCGCTGCTGCAGAGGGGCGAGTGCGGCGGGCCGAAGGGGTTCGCAGACCTGACCTTCAGCTTTTCCAAGTGCGACAGGAAGCTTTCCGCAGTGGAGCAGCTGTGTCTTCCCTTTAGTTGGAGGCGATCCAAGGGGTCCAGGGCCCGCGCCCCTCTGGGGGTGTGGGACCTTCTAGGGGGTGGGGCCCCGTGACCCTGCAGGGCTGTGGAAGCTTCTAGCTTCCGGATCCCTGTGTTGGAGGCTGTGGACCTTCTGCCCACATCATACAAGTTTGCCGCGATGTCAACTTGTTTGTCACTGAGCTGGAGCTGAGAGAGGCCCCTGGGGTCCATGCGCCACCGACGCATATGGCCTCGCTGCTCTCTGGGGCGTGGACACGGGCCTCCCTGCTGCCCATCCTTCTCTCCTGCCTCCATACCCGGCCCTCTGGGAAGGCGGCAGGGGAGGCGGAAGGTAGGATTTTTGAACTCCAGCTCCTCTGCTGTGGGACGCGGCCTCTGGTAGGAGCTGGTGGGTGTGCCAGGCGCACAGGGCGGGATGCTCAGCCATGGCAGCTCCCTTCACAGCTTCCCCGACCAGCCTGCTGGTTTCCCTCCGATGCTCATGCCCCAGCTCCTCTTGCTCAAACTCCACCCATCCTTCCAGGTCATTTCAAATGCCACCAACTCCAGGAAGTCCTCCTTGATACCCAGGAGGCTCTTCTGAATTCCCTATAGCCCTTTATCTGCTCCTCCTTGAGCGCCTCGTGACCTCACTGGACTGGATGTGTCCTGAGGGGAGTGCCCACACGCCAGGACTGGGTGGGAGGGGCAGGAGTCTGAGTTCTAGCCTCTTCAGTACCTTGGGGCCCCGCCAGCCACTCAGGCCTCGGGAGGAAGGCCAGGCACAGCTTCGGGGCGCCTGCCCCCGCTTGTAGTTCCCGACGGCTGGGGCTTCCTGCTGGTGAAATCTGGCTGCGAGTGGTCAGGCCCCGGGTCTCTGTGTCTCCTCTTCCTTCAAACCCCGCAACATGCGACTTCACAGAGGCCACAGCCCGCCCCCTCAACCAGCCGAGAAGTAGGAGGCAGTTTATTACCATGGAAGGGAAAACATGTTGAAGAGCTCACGAAAAATTCCGACTTTATGACCACTGGTTATGGGGGGGCCAGAACAGATCTGGAATCTCATTTCCTATTTCCCCCACTTTCTCTCCTTTCAAAAACAAAACATACACACATTTCAAAAGCCGGGCTCCCCCGAGGGGGTTCAGGATGAAGCCAGCCCTGAACTCACTGGGAGTGTGTCCCAGACGGCTGTGTAACATGATGCGGCTTCTGCCAAGGACAAACGCAGCCTTCTCTTTGCCTCTGAAGGACGTTCTGTTTTCAGCCTGGAAACCAGGCGTGGGGCTGGGCTGACAATGCGAGTGCTTTGCTTTAAGCGGATACCAAGTTACTGTCACAGCCACGGCCAGCAGCAATGAAACAACAGCAGCAGCTGACTTTTATCTGACATGTTTGTTGCATCGGCACAAAATCTAGGTATCATTCCTGTCAAGGAGACTTCCAGCCTGTGCTTGTTTGCCTTTCTTGACAGGGAGCTTACTGCCTCCAGCAGCTGATTTAGATGAAGATTCCAGGTGTACGTGTCCGGCGTCTGCCCAGGGGTGCTGGCTAATGCTGCACCCCTTCTGCTTTCTGACGGCCAGGGCTCCTGGTTGCAACAGCCTAAACTGACACTGGCATCTTAGACAGAAGAGGGCAGAACTGGAGGGATGTTCGAAGCTTCCAGAATTGACAGGAGAAGGAGAGAATGGCAGGAGCCAAGGCTGGCAGAGCAGCAGGAACCACAGCCCGCACCCTAGGCTTGCGCTGTGACTCAGATGCTCAGTCTCAACTGTCTCTGAGTCTTTGCTCCATTTCCCCAGAATCCAAAGCCAGGTGGAAGCAAGCCTCCGATTGGCTGAGCCAGGCACCTGCCCCGCCCTGGCTGTTAGGGTGGGGGAGGTGGGAAGAGGAGAGGAGGTGAGAGGCAGGGCGGGGTCCTTCCAGGACTCACAGGCTGGGATCCCCGAGCAACATGGCCAGAGGGTCAAGTTGGCAAAGTTTCGTGTGATACCCTTTCCCCAAGCACGACCTCCTCCCATCACCGGATCTGGAGGGGCAGGAAATGAGCCTGGAAATGTGAAACCAGCCCCCAATGGTGGCTGGGTGCTCCGCGCTTTCATCTCAGGATCGTTTCCCGTGTTCCGGCCTCGTGTGGCACTCGGCCTCCCCACCGTGTTTTCTGCCGGCCTCAGCAAACCCAACACCTTGATACCCAGGCACCTGAAAGCCTGTGTCCTTCCCTCCTTCCCGAGGTCCAGCACCAAGAGAGAAGACGAGGCTCGACTGTCTCAGAAGCCATCCAGCAGGGAGGAGCCCAGGAGCCCAGCTGTCACTGTAAAGCGAGGATGTGACACAGGAGGGAAGGGCCTGAGCTGCGGAAGGGGACTCAGAATGTGAAAAGCCCTCTCCCAGGAGGAAGCCAGGAGAGCAGATAGACCAGCGTCTGCTCCTCAGATGAGGGAGGGCCCGTCCCCTCAGCGTCATCTTCAAAATCCCACTATTCGGCCTGAGAGCCAGCGCAGCAGTGGTTACGCACTTGGGTTCTGCAGCCAGGAAGATCTCGGCAGCACTCGAGCTGTGTGACCTCGGGCGAGTGACTTAACCTTTCTGAGCCTACTGTCTTTTCTGCAAAAGCACCTCAGGGCACTGTTGTGAGGGCAAAATTGGATCATGTAGACGAAGGGCTTGTGGTAGACACGGAGGGGCGCTGCCTATATCATCTTCAGGAAGGACGCACTGCTCGGCCGCAGGAGTGTGGTCCGCAGAAGGGCCCCAGCTCTCAGCTCCTGCAGGGAGGTCTGGGCTGCAGAGACCGGCCTCACCCAGGCCAGGTCCTTCGGGGACATCAGCATCCAGTGACTGAGAGAGGCAGGGGCATCGAACTCCGGTCACTTTGGCCAGCGTGGGGCACTTGGACAGACCATGCTCGTCCCCAGCTCCCCGCTGGGCGGGCAGAGGCCTCACAGGGCCTGCGCGGTGGCTCAGCCACGCCCTCTCCCCTTTACAGTTGTCAACATTTCACGTCCCATCTCAGCACGGCTTCCAGAGAGCCCACCTGCAGCAGGGCCCCCTGGTGCCAGGCACAGGCAAGCCCGCCACGAGTGTCCTGCTACCACCGCAGCAGCCGCTGCATTAAGCCGACCCGGACTCAGATGCCAGGTTGGAAGACAAGGAGATGAATTCAAAATTGGGTGCAAATGAAAAACCAGAGGCCAAAACAAGGTGTGAAGTCCAAAGACCAGGCGCAAAGTCCTGTCTGGGAGAGGGGGCCTTGGGACAACTGCCCTCAAAATGGCTGAGACTCTGAAAGCCCAGGAGCCAGAATGGGCAGTGAAATGCCCATAAAGTGAGGTAAGAAAGAGAAAATCAAAGAAAGAAGTGGTTTAAAGGGAGGGGATGTCACTGGTCACACGTGTGGCTTCTGAAGGTTTAATTGGGGTGGGCGATGTTTGCAGAGCCAAGCTGTTCCTGAGCCCAAATGCCAGCTTCTTGCCTGGCACTCTGGGCGATGTCACCGCCCATCCGAGTTCACCGTGGCAGGGTGACGGATGCCTCATACTCCCCGGCACGTACAACCACATGAATCAGGGCCTGGGGGAGTTGGCACTTGGACCAGAATATCTTGGTATTTAGTGCCGGTGAGAAAGGACATGGACAGGAAATCAAAGAACTTTGCCGCTAAATGCCTGGCAAAAGCTATTTTAAGTGGAGCTGATGTTTTAAGTAAATTTCAAGCAGCCCTCCCATTAACCCCTGGAAATTGGCCGTGGAAGAGCTTGCGGGGTGACCTTCGGAGGACCATCCCCGGTTCCTCAGGGAGCTGGGAGGCAGGGACAGCTCTGGTTGCCCCAGGCGAGAATGCAAGAGCTCCAGAGAGAAATGCGGTTATGGGGGACGCATCAGTGTGGGTTTGGGGGGACCACTTAGAGGAGGGGAGATGGTTCCAGTGAGAACCCAGGAAGCAGCCGCTGATCACAGACAAATCAATGGCAAGGCGTCTCTGTTTCTGGCTTCTCCTTTAGGCAAACTTGGGCAGTCCAGACGAGGCCAGGCTGCTGGGGGAATCCCAGTATGCGTGATCAGCGCACTTCCTGGCCTCCTTCTGCCTCGGATTCTGGAAAAGGAGCTCCCCTCCTTGCACGGACTTGCAGAAGGACCTCAGAAAGGGGAGGCGGGCAGCTTTGCTGTGCCATCCATGGGGCAGGGAGCCACAGAAATCCACCAAGACCAACTCCTCTGGCAGCAGAGGTGCCTCCCTGTTACGTCCTGGATCCAGGCAGAGACACTGGGCCTCCGCTGGGCCCCTCCTGGGAGCTGGGGAGCACGTGGTCAGTCTCATCCTCCCACATGGACCACATCGCTCCGGGGAACAAGCTCCTCATCGGGGCATCCGAGTCCCTCCTCAGCGGGCACCAGTCTCCCTTGCCTGCTCCCAGCCTGCAGAGGAGTGAAGGGACAAATGGGCGGGTTTTACAGGTGGAAACGAAGGCCAGAGCTAGAGGTGAACTCAGGGCGCTCTCAGTCAGTCAGGACATTCCCATCACAGGCCAGACGGATGAGGTGCTGGGGACACACGGTTGACAGTCCTGCCTTTCATCCATGGGCACTGCAGGTGGGGGTGGGGTGTTCTGAGAGTGGAGACGCCCCTCCCCCGCAGCGACGGGAGGTTGGAGCAGGGGGGTCCCACCCAGAGCTCCAGGCTGGGAGCAGCTGGTGCGAGGGCTCAGAGGCAGGAGGGCGAGCGCCTTCGAGGGCCCAGAGGGATGGACGGATGCCTAGAGCTGAGCATTTGAAGGTCGAGCTGACCGAGGAGGCTGGGCCAGAGGTCACGCAGGATGTTCTGGGAGCGGGGAGCGTGGGGAGCCCCTCAGGGACAGTGACAGGCTGCGGGGCTGGAGAGGACAAGCTCAGGGCTGGGCGCCTGGGGTTGACCAGAATGGGGTGCCAGGAGGGGGACAGAACGGTGCTCTTGAGTGACGGCTGCGGAGTCTTGGGGCCACCTCTGTCCCCCGAGCCTCCCCTCCCCAGTGAATGAGGGAAGCCGGGGTCCCTGCCCCTGCCATCGGCCTCTTGCTCCTGAAATGCTCCTCGGACAGGACCGGCGATGGGCGAGGCCTCACAGCCTCCGAGTGCTTTCTGCGCCTTTCTCCTCTCTAGCCTCCAGGGCCGCCATCAACCCTGCACTCCCCTCAGGAGCCCCCTGCCCCAATTCTGTCCCCTCAGAGCCATCAGCAGGAGCAGCTGCTGCCTGGGCCATTAAACCCCCAAGAGGGCCTGTGATTTCCCCCCAACTTTGGTGCTGAAACACTTGTAACTTATGGAAAGTTTGGAGGAGTACAGTGAATCTCACATATGTTTGCTCATCTAGATTTGCCCATTGTTCACAATTTGCAACACTTGGGTGCCTGCTCGCTCGCTCGCTCTGCGTGTGTATCCAGGCTTCTCTGAACCACCTGAAGGTGAAGACATTCTCACGCTTCAGCCTGTGTCTCCTAACAGGAGGACACGCTCTGGTGCAGGAATTCGATCGTCACTCCCAGCAAAATGGACACTGGCGCCACAGATGTCACATGCCGTCCCTGTTCCAACTTCTCCAGCACCTCCAGGGACCGCATCTCGGGCCACCCTCCCCGGAAACTCTGATTAATGATTATTCCGTTCCTTCACTCCACAAGCACTTCCTGTTTGCCATGCCCTGTTCTACGTGCAGGGAACAGAGTGAATGAGACCACCGGGGTCCCAGCTCCCGTGGGACCCACCTGCTCGCGGGGGAGAGTCAGCAGGGAATAAAGGAATCTCAGAGTGACCCGGGCAGTGAAGAACACACACTGAGTGACAGATCTGGAGGTGATGGCTGAGCTGGGACTCGGGTGACCAGCAGGAACTGGTCCTGCCTCTTTGTACTGGCTCTCAGGTCACTCATTCATTCATTCACTCACTCCCCGTCTAGGCATTGAGAAGCCCAGGTGCCAGCGCTGTGCCAGGAGCTGGGGGTGTGGGGAGTGTCCATCGCGGCTCTCCCAGGCCCGACCTGGGTCTGTGGGCACAGATCACTTGGCTCTCAGTTTGTGGGGCTTCAGATGGAGAGGCGTGAACTTGAGGAGCTGCTCGGAGGGAACTCTTGCGAGGAGGCCCATCGTCCCCTGGATGACGAGAGTCGGACGTGGAGCTGATGCTGTGAGGGGTTGGGAGTTCTGGGGGTGTCGGGAGGGGTGAGTGTATTTTGCACGTCCATTTGTGTCAAGAGGGCAGAGTGTGATCATTTGAACATGTCTACAAAGTCGTTGGCGTGCCCTTCTGGTGGGGGAGCCTAATTCCCCTCGACTTAGTGACTCACGTCTAATGAAGAGAAAAAGAGCGGAAGAGAGGGTGTGTGAGGCTAGGTCATAAAAGGCCCTGTGGGCTCCTGCCTGCTCTCTCTCGGGTCCCTCATCCCGGGGCGGCCCGCTACCATGGCAGCAGGACACTGGAGAAGCCCTGTGGAGGTGAGGAACTGGGGCTGCCTGCCAACAGCCACTTGGGAGAGTGTGGAAGCACATCCCCTGGCCCCACTCAAGCGTTCTGATGATGCATCTGCCATTTGACTGCAACTTCAACAGAGACTATGTGGCAGAACCACTCAGCAAAGACACTCCTGAATCTCTGACCCACAGAAGGAGTTTGTTCCCTAAGCCACTAAGTTATGGGGCAACGTGTTATATGGCAATAGATAACCAATACAGGGTTTGGTTTTAAACAGGTCTTCGAAAGAGGGAATCTTTAGAAGCTCAATAAAAAAACAAGCCTCAAGGTATTTTATTTAGAAGACAGGTGCAGTGGCAGGTCCGCCTTCTGACTGTCCAAACACCCACAGAACAAGGGCAGGGGATGCGGAGGTCAGCGGCAGGCAGGATGTGGAAGAATCCGCTGCCAGCTGTAAGATGCAAGAGAGGAACACGGTGCAAGGAAAGGAAGAGAAGTGAGGGCCTGGAGTTAGAAAATTAGAGCTGTTTGCTGTGACTTGATGGCTTAATCAGCCGATCGATACTGTTCACAGGGCCGAAGGAGTGGCAGGAGTGGTGAGCTGAGATGAAAAATGCAGGAGGGGACAAGGAGGCCTGGGAGGAGAAAATGAAAAAGCAGGCCTGTTCTATTTGTCCAAGACCGGCCAAGAAATTCAATCGGCAAGGAGGTGGGGAGCCACGCGGCTGACTGCAACCTACAACACGTGCGTGCGTGCAGCTGCTTTCTCTTTTTGAGGCAGAAGCACGCTAATTAAACTGCTTTTCTTGACTAAAGATGGATTCAATAACCTTTAGTTGTGTTAAACACCAGCAGAAACCGAAATCGTGCTGGTCTCAAAAGAGGCTGGTGGCATTGGGGTGGTAATGATCTTGGGGAAGGCAGCCAGCATAACACAAGGAGGAGAGCTCTCAGCATCGCCAGGCCTTGGGCGTGGCTGCAACGAACACCACGCTCAAGAACAAAAAACGGCAATTAACCGGAACTCTCAATTAGCTCCTTGGTAAGGTAAGAGAGAAAACAGGAAAACAAGCTCATGTTGAGGATTGTTTTAAAAAGCCACATTTCATCAGATATCCTTGTGTCAACCAGGATCAAATTCAGCTGTAAGTGACAGAACATCCAGAACAATGGCGGCTTAAACAAGATAGCCTAGTTGTCTCCCACATAAAAGAAGCCCAGGGATGGATGTCAAAGTTGCCAGAGAGCCAGCCTCCTTCTATCTTGCTGTTCTACCATGCTCAGCATGTGACTTCTACCTCATGGTCCAGGATGGCTGCTTGAGTGCCAGCCATCATGTCCATGCTTCAGCTAGCAGGAAGGAGGAAGGGGCAGAAAAGACCTCCCTCCTCTCACTACCTACTTAAGAACACCTCCCAGTGGTTGTATATAACCTCAGTCACATTTCAACGGCCACTCCTAAGTGTAAAGGAGCTGGGATATGACGTCTTTATCCCAGGCTCAAATTGGGAGCTCTGTTAGGAAGGAAGGATGGAAGAGTGGCTATCGGGAAGGTAAATAACAGACTGCTATGTCCTGAAGTCAGAATGCATTCAGCCCAAATTGAAACAATGCCTCAGGTCAAAACAAGATGTTGAGCTTGAGTGCAGCTCGGGAGACGGGGGAAGGCTGACAATGAGGGAACATAAGCCCCCGGGAAGGGGGAAAACGCAACGTGACAGAATGTTAGAAGTACATGGAATTAGTCATGTAAAGTGTGACATTCAACTCACGAGGCTATTCACGTTATACAGTGTAAAAACGGTAAACTTTATCCAGACAGAAAACAAGAACTTACCCCGCGCACACCCAAGTCCTCAGCACTCCAGCCAGCCCTCAGCAGCCGCTGCTTCAGTCCCACTGTGCTCAAGGCACGGCGAGGGCCTCAGCCTGGACCCCGGGCTCCAGGGCTTGGGAAAGACGCTCAGTTCATCCTCTCAACCCTCGGTTAGCCAGGAAACGAGCCGTAAAGAATCCCACTTCCTAACATACCTACTCTGTGCTTAAAGCCTAACGGGTGACGACGGTCAGACACTGATCAAAGCCTCGCGTGAGCACACACAGCCTTTCTGACGCAGTGAGGGCCAAGAAAGCTGGCCGGTGGGGGCGGGGGGGCGCCAGTCAGGACCGGGTTCGAGAGTGAGGGACAGAAGACAGAACACCAGCGGCTCAAACCAGGCAGAAGTCTGTCTGTACCTGGCGGCGGGTGGAGGGCTGGCACCGGGCTCTGCGGGGCCGTCAGACACCGAGTCTGTTCTGTCTGGCTCTGCACGAGTGGCCTCCGTTCCCAAGGCCACTTCGTGGTCCAAGGGGGCAGTTCCGCATCCCACAGCCTGAGGAGGCGAGGGAAGGGCAGGCCCCCCATTCTGCTTTTAAAACATTTTCCTACGTTCTCAACGCCCCTCTTATCTAGAGGCGGGGGCCTGAGGAGAACGCCACTGGAGGAGGGGGGCAGGGGGCCCTCGTCATGCAGCCGTGGGCAGTTTGGCAATGCTGTCGCCTGTGATAAAGCGGAAGCCAGGAAATCTGCCTAGGGGACCCAGCGATCCTCTTACGGAGACTTCTGGGCTCAGAGTTGAAGAAGCCGCTTTGCTTCTTATGGGCTAAAAAGGAAACTTTTCAGTTTTTAAGTAAACTTAAAGGAAATACAAAGGAGCCATACTGGCTGGGTTTGAAAATAAAACTGTTTCTCATTCCTAGCCTCTTCAGATGGCAAAAAGTCTCAAACAATGGCCTCTGGGCAAAGATCAGACCCAGGACAGGAACATAAGCTCCTTTGGAACACCTCAGAGATTTCGAAAGTGGGCCTCACTGTGCCGTTCCCAACTGCCTGCCTTTCAGCACCAGGTTCACCCCTCAGTGCCTGATCTAGACGACGGCTGCGGGCCCTTCCAATGCTGCTGCTTGGCCGGCCGGCTCTGTGTGAGGCACCGACACAGACAGTGCAGGAAGAGGGACTTGCCCTTTCCCACCGCGGCCCAAGCCACAGAGGCGCGCGCTGGCCTCCTGCAGAGGGAGGCCCTCCCGCCCCTGGGTCCAGCAGCATCTCAACCCGCTCTGTTCAGGAGCGAGCAGTGGAAACTAGCGACTGCTGTTCTCCCAGAAGCCCAGCAAGATGCAAGCGCGTGTCTTTGGCTGGTTTAGAGCACCTGCCCATTCCTGGACCATCACAGTAAGTGTGTGTGTGTTGCGGCGTTGGGGGGGCTCTGATACTAAGATTGGCCAGGACTGCCTAACTCTGGAGTAGGGGTGGGAAGGTGCGTCCCCAGAGGCAAGGTGAGGTCCTGTTTTATCCCAAGAAGGGTGGCACTGCCATGGTGTCTGGTTTCTTAGGATCACGTGCTCCCAGGGGGCAGGACCATTCACCAGCACGGCTGGTGGTAGGACGGCAGGCCTGCCGTGCGCTCGGCAGCCACAGGGCACTGGGTCTTGAGAACCCACTACCTTAGCAGTGAGGTACGTTCAGCTCATCTCGTAGCTTAGCTGGGAATGCCCAGGCGCACGCATAAGATTCAGCAAGGAAACACCTTCACTTTGGACAACTGCAGACTAGAAAGATCTCATCCCATTTGCTTCAGATCACGGGCAAATGTATATCTGAGAAAGGAGGCAGCTGGCAGGGCCGCTCTTGTCCTCGTCACCTTCAGCCCTTTCCCTTGCAGACTGAGCGGGGTACCCCCTACGCCGGGCAGAAAAAAAACGGGCTGTAGTCCCTCTCGGGAGGGCTGAAGACAAGTTGATCAGTGGCACAAATTCACCCATTTAAAGATTGTGCAGGCCCACCGCTAGGACCTAGCCACGCAGTGAATTGGCTTCTCTTGCTAGTACAATCTTACAACCATCCCTTGCCTACCGCCCCTAAGTTCTCAAAAAAGTTTCACAACTACCTGTCTGCTTCCTAATTAGATCCCTATTCTTTTATCCTCAGAAGTTTTCTTGAACTTTGCTGGTTTGCAAACTAATGGAAAGAAACAGGAAGGAGAGCAAATTAATGATGGCCTTTTGGCGATCATTAATTTGACCAACTACCCTTTGGAAATGAAAGGCCAGAGCCTATTAGCTTTAGGGGCATCCAGCACAAAGTCAAATATCAAAAGGCCAGAGCAAAAAAGGGACCGTGTTCTAATCAAGCTGGGGAGACACGGCACATTCACAGAGACGCGGGCCGGACCAGGGAAGGCGGCGGCATCCTGTGAGCCTGCCGGTCCTTCCAGAGCACTTCCACTTTCTAAATGGCGTTTGAAGGCAAGATGGTCTTGATGCACAGCTGAGGCTGCTTCATGTCTGCAGAGGGGAGGCCCTCCCATGGGACTGCCGTCGAACTTTTGGATTCCTTTCTCTGAATCCTTTCTTCAGAGGGAGCAAGGAGAGACGGGGGGAGGGGGGGCGTCACAAAGGCCATGGAAGGTGGAATTGGCCCCACATGGACAGCCACTTCCCCAGAGCATCCATGCTCGTGCCTGTAATGGATGCCACTGACGAGGTTGTCTTCATTGTCTGGCCCTCTCATTTGACATGTAAACTGTATCCCTGGCACCTGCATCGTAGGTGCACAGTAAATATTTGCTGCGTGACTATTTGGTGTGGTCACCGGCAGGACTTCTGCACTGGATGGCCAGTCACTGGCCCGATTTGCAGATGAAGAATCCACTTGCAGAGGGATCAAGTAACTGGCCCATGGTCATCTATTTAGAGCAGAGCAGAAACCTGAGTCTGGCTTTTTCATCCAGTCGGCATTTGGCAAATACTTGTTGAGCACCTACTGTGTCCAAGGGGACAGAGCAGTGCCCCAGACACCACCCCTGCCCTCACGGAGCTGACACTCTTGTGGAGGGATGAATGACACATAAACAAATGTTCAACTAATGTTCAACGCGATGAGAGCTCTGAAGAACAGGGAAGGGGGCGGGAAGGGAATGTGCACGCTTTTAGCGAATGGTCAGGGAGGGGCTGTCTGGTAAGTTTCCTCTTCCTGGGGGAATAAGAGAGCAAGCCTGAGCTGACATTGCCCGTGGGCCTCTTATCACCTCAGTGAAAGACGATTTGGACTCAAGCTAACATAGCAGCAGTAGAAATAGTAGTCTCTATCTTTTACTAAGTACTGACTACTTACGCATTGTTTCCAGTGTATTTAGATGATGTCTGGGGTAAATAATACTAAGCAGCTACTTAAAAAAAACAAAACAAAACCCAAAGCAGTGAGTGAAGAAAAGGTTTACAAGTTTATTTCTCTCTCACACACAATCCACTGCAGAAGCCCTGGCCGGGTGGCTCTCCTCCAGGCAGTGACTCAGGGGTCAGAGTCCTTCCATCACCCACCTCTGCCACTGTGTGTCGCTTCCAATGCTGCCTCAGAAAGAGAAGAGCGTGTCTGGGAAGTGTACGTCTTCTTTTAGCTGCCTCTTCTGTTCACATTCCACAGCCCCACTTAGACACAACGGGCCCAGGAAATATAGCTTAGCTGGGTGTTGAGGAAGAGGAAACAGGCCGGGTAAGCATACTGTTAATAACCGCAAAAAAGGTGTACAAGGTAAGCTTCCTGGGCTGGATACTGCACTGTAATTGTGCAAGATATAAACACCGGGGGAGGCTGGTGAAGGGTAGACGGGGCCTCCCCATGTGTGTCCTTGCAACTTCCTGTGAATCTACAATTATTTCAAAATAAAACCCAAATAAAATCCCACAGAAGACTCAGTGCCCAAGCCGTGGTCATCTAACAGGAGAAGGCCATCGTAACACAAAACCCTAAGGCAGTGTCATGGCTGTGCGCTCCTGAGGCAGGCGGTTCAGGACACGCCGGGTGCTGGAGACGGCTGGCCGTCCAGCAGAACAGGCTCTCTTCTCTTCCGGAGTGAGAGTTCCCGCTGGACCCACAGCTGCCAGGTCAGAGACCGCATTTCCCAGTAGCCCTTGCAGCTGGGTCTGCCCTGCGACTAAGATCTTGCTGGTGAAGGTCAAGTGGAACTGACATGTGCCAGTGCTGGGTCTGGTCTTAAAACACCTGTGCATTTGTTCCCGTTCTTGTAAACGCAGAGGCGCCTGTGAGTCAGCTTCCACCGTGCAGACCAAGTCCTAGGTCACATGGCGGTGCCGCAGGACAGAAGGAGCAGGACCCCTGAGTGCACGGAGCACAGCAGTGCTCTGGTCTGAACCACTCCCTCTGCAGCTCTTAAGTGAAAGAGAACTAAGTGTCTATATTCTTTAGGCCGTTGTATTTTGGGGCCTCTGTGTTAGAGCAACATTGCCTTTGCGAAATGGAAAAAAGCAGGTTTCAAAATAGTATACAGTAGGATCTTATTTCTTACAAAAAAATGTACACACACAAACACGTTCACATGAAGGTCTGGAAAGACAGACACCAAAACGCTCTGGTAATTATCTCTCGCTAGTGGGAATTATGGATATTGTTTTCTTTTCTTTGCTTATCCACATTACCTAATTTCCTATAAAAGGAACACATGTATTTCTTTTGTAATTAAGAAAGCAAGCCTATGATGGAGATGAGAGCCAAGAATTAGATGAGAATGAGTAATGCATTAAGTAACAACCCATCCCACATATGGGGGCTGACAGAGCTTGCTGGCATCCCGGGCTGGCTCCCAGGCTCAAGGCCTCTTATTGCCCTCCCCGCCTCCCCTCACGGCCCCCCTCATCCCCCAGCCCCGAGGGGCGCTTCACTGTTTTGTCTCCATCAAGCTTGGGGAAGCATGAGGCGGACGAAGCCTGCTGCTGGCAGGACCTGCCTGTTCTCTTAGCACCAAACCACAGCTCACCGCGTCCCAGAGGACAACCAGTCTCCAGCTGAAATTTCAAACTCAATTAGCACAGAGACAGGCTGGAGCTGTTCTTGAGCAACTGATCATCTCAAAGCTGCCAAGAAAATGCTTTACCTGGGATGTGCCTGTGAACTTTAAGGTGTCTCTCTTCAAGTACTAATAATAGGGAGCAGCCAACTTGCAATTTAAAACTCAACTTGAAAGTGATTTTTTTAGGTTCCTTTCCACTAATTAAGGAGCTGGGATGGGGATGAGAGTGGAGCAAGGATGGCAGAGACTGGGGAAGGAAAACTGCCTGCCCCAGAAAGTGAAGCCTAATTATTCCCCGAGCAGAAGTGGAGGGCTGGCAGCAGGCAGGATTGTCCGCGAACCCTCTGCCTGGCCCATCTCTGATGCGCAGATCGCGCAGCCTTGAACGAGCTCTGCGTTGGAATGGCCCGGCCGGCTGCACTGGGCAAGCGAGCAAGCGGAGTGCACTTGGCCCACCCTAGCCTGTCAAGCGCAGGACAATTAAAGCTCGCCAAGAGCATCTTCGGCAGGCCAGCAGAGGTGCAGTTGAGCAAGGGGAGTCGGCATACTTTGTCCTCCAGCCTACAGACCTCACGGCCCAGTGACGCCTCCCCTTAGGTTGGTGGAGGTTCCAGATCATGTGAGAATCCTGGTGGCTGAAGCTGTCGTCCCTTCTCCTCCCTACTAGGGTGACCTTAAAAGGCTCTCGATTTAGCATCAGGCCCACACTCTGACACTCTAAATGCAATGGAGTGTTTGCACGTTAACGCTGAAAGATCATCATTTCATGCCTGCAGCTTTCTGTCAGTGGTGTGAAGTATAAAAACATCACTCGATACCAAAAGGCCAGTTCCCAGTTTAGTTGAGGAAAAATATCTGGACAGCCTTTCACAGACTTCCCCATTCCATTCTGTCAGTCCCAACGGCTGCCCCATTGATTAACAGTGACCTGGCCCCAGAAAGTATGGGGCCAATGCATCCTCGCCTATCGTGGCAGAGGAGCATCTGCGCCAGGGATTTCCAAGTTGGGGCTGAGAGCACTTCTCGGGCAGTGCTCGATGCAGCCCCCTTGGCAGGGCAGGGACCGGTCCCTCTGCCTCTGGGGAGGACTTCGCTGCTGAGTAGCCACAGAGCTCCACTACACGGTCAGTCCGATATCCAGCCCCTCGATTTACTGCTGTGAGACCCTCTGGCTGGTTCCGCATGTATACAGCAGGGAACACACCACGTGCCCACCTGGGATTAAACTAGACGACGTACGTAAAGAGCCTGGCACAGGGTGGAGCTGAGCTGTTGGGGGAATAATTAAGTCACATAAAATACCTCCTAGGTCTGGCCTAGAGACCACCCTTGGACAGTCTAAATAATGTTTGGACGGCCATGTTCCTCTCTGTGAGGGGTCCAGGACCCGGTGACCGCGCTGACACCAGCAGCAGGTCTCCCAGCTTCCCTCAGAATCCACCATCTTGGAACTGATCCCAGTCCACCTCCCGTCTCCATTTTTGCCAACTTCAGGTCAATACATTCTCTATATTTTAATAGTTGACACACAAAGCCAGTCTCTCAGGTCTGTCTCTCTAAGCACCACGCTTTCGGAGACTTGGCAAACAAGCCCCTTGCCCTTCCAGCCCCTCACCTTTCCAGAGGTCAGGACATTCCCTTTCAGCTTTCCCCTCTCGGGGGGAAGAATGACAATGTCAGAGATGGGAAGGCCTTAAAGGTTGCCTGGTCCAAGTCTTGTATTTTTTTCCCTTCTTTTAAGTACGGAAAGTTAAAAAAACAGAAAAATAGCATCATCAGCCATGTATCCGACGCACAGCTCAGTAGTTAGCAACTCACGGCCAATCTTGTTTTGTCTATAAACCCCCAGCCCCTCCAACTCTCCTCCCTCAGCATCACTGGACTATCAGCCCTGCATCTTACAGGAGAGGAATGGGGGTATACGGAAGACGAATGACTTGTCTGACTGCTACAACCAGGAGCAGGAGGCCAGAGTTCACGCCCCGACCACGCGCATCTACCCCCAGGCACTGGCCTCCCCCTGCGCTCTATGCTATAGCCACACTCTGTCTGTGCTATTATTTATTTAATATTTTTCTTGGTCTCAATTTTTTGCCTACATAACATTTGTTTAAAATGGAAACTTTATATTATAACCGTAAATGAGAAACAGGAATGATTTGCCCCTAATAGAAGGTATTACTAAAGATGACACAGAGAAAACAAAACCAATGTCATTAAATTCTAAGTGGAAACTAGCGCCTGCCCAAGGCTCTGAACTCAAAGCCTGCTCTCTTGAAAACGGAGCTTGGCGGGAGTTAAGAGACGGTTGGTACCAACAGGGACGCGCTCAGATTTGCTGCAATCAGGAGGCTTCTAACAGTTAAAAACCCAAAGAGCTTCCTCATAATGTGATTTACTGTTACCATAATTTCATCAACCGTCAGAGGGCTGTTTTTTCCCATTTGAACATCTCTGATGTGTGCTGTCAGCCAGCTGGCAGTCACAATGTACTTGTCATCTACACATACTCCAACCTGGTCATAGCTGGTCGTACTGTCGTCACTTCACATGAGCTCTGTGTACCTGCAGTCCTGCAGGGGGTCAGTCTACTTGCCGTTTAAATGTCTTCAAAAACACGCAGCGATAAGACAAAATGTTATCATATACCCAATGTCCTCAATTCCATATCTTCTTGCAAAGCAACAAACAAGTGGCTTACAAGACCAAAGACACAAAGATTCCCACGAGTCAGTGAAACTGTGTTAAGTTCTGTTACTGGGAGCCCTGTAAAGGGGTCGCCTGTCACATGCTAGACAATAAGACTTAAGGCAGGAGAAACTGCCAACCCCCTTGGAATAGATGAAAGAAATTTCAGAGCAATGAAAGGCTGGTGTGACTGATTCATGTGTCATACAGGATTATCATTAAGGCCTGTGCCATGGCTTAACTGGCAGCATGTTTTTCTTTCCTAGTGGTTCATAAAATAATGGTGCATTTTACGAGCAATGGCATCTTAAATGTGATGAACCATAGTATTTAATCTAAAATCACCGACGGTATGGAAACCTTCCTGCAGGGCACCACACTGCCTGTCATCATACTTCCCCAGACTGGGCACTGAAAAGCAAGGCCATCTCTCAGAGAGAGTAGTGGTTCTCAGACTCGGGCCCACAGCAGTCACCGGGGAGGCTGGTCAACAATCAGGTTGCTGGACCCCACCCCCAGAGTATCTGAGTCAGCTGTTCTCAGGTGGGGCCCGAGCATCTGTGTTTCTAATACGCTCCCACAATGCGGATGATGCTGGACCACACTTGGAGTGGCACTGTCCTGCCATTTCCTATCACTAAATCCCTTCCATCCTCTGGCTTCTTTCAGCCTGGTGGGGGTAGGTGGGAGAGTCTGGGTGGTATCAGAACCTGGCTAGGAACCACCCATTCTTTTGGACATCTCAGAAGGCAGCATCTCTCTGTCATTGTTCATTGCAAAGAGAACATTATTTGTAGCATAGGCTGCGCCAGGAAAGCTCTGGGAAAATCCCCCACCCTTCTCAAGACCTTCAGCAGGTCACTGCTTCCTCATAGAAATAGCTTATGGCTTTAAATGTTGTGGTCAAGGCCCTGAATGAACTCAGAAGACTGGGCTGGGATCTGTCCATGGTAATATTCAGGACAAAACATGAGCAAACAAGCCAGGCACACCTGTCACACCCGCTCACACGTGTTGTAGCTGGTGGCGGGCAGATTCCGTTCCCTTTGGTATGTGTGTGTTACTGGTTTAGTAAAAAGAAACATCTGTGTGCTTTTTTCCCCAAAAAGAACAATCCATTTTTCAAGCCGCCAAAACGTCTTTGAAATGGAATATTTGCCAACACTGCCCTCTCTCCTGAAAGCAAGAAGCAGGGAAAATGTGTCCTTAAAAAGAACTATGTTTTAAACACAGACATTACTAATTTTTTTTCTTTTTTCTTCAAAAGGCCCAGATCTGTTCACTGAACTGAATGTAAAAAGCGCTTTAAAAGAAACAGGAGACAAAGCCCTGTCCCAGGTACAAAAGGTTTACTGCTTATAAAAATAAGTTACAGAACAAAACAAGCCCAGCATGACAATAGGTATGAACACAGGGGCTCATTCAAACTCTAAGGGTTCGTGAAAATGACTTAGAACACGGCTCCAGGAGGATCATGCACCAGTATCGCTAACATACACAGAAGAGCACGCTGCACAGCTTCCTTACGGTGAGTTCTAAAATGGTCTTCCCGGCCTTCCATACACTGGCTACAGCGTAAAGTCAGCCCCAACAACACAGAGATGGAAGCTGTTCTTCACGAGGCTCAGCCTTAACGTACCACATGCTGTTTTACAAAAGGGAAAGAGTGGCTGTATTGCTGTCTGGGCAGTAAAGATGTGGCTGAGCCACCAGTACTACTCAGGGCTTGTCTGGGAAGGTTCTGGACGGGGCTCTGCAGGCTGGCATGGGGCTGGGCTGTGGTTACTGCCGGCAGGTGTCGTGGAAGGCTTCGAGGGTTCGGAAATCCCGCCACGTGGGGGGAAGGCCATCTTGTAGGAACTTCCCGCATCGCTGGCACGGGGCCTGGAACAGCTTTATGTAACTTCTTAACCAGGTCTAAAAAGAGAAGTGAGGAAAGAATGAAAGAAATGGGATCCGGGTGCTTCCAATGTCATCCTTCCTGTCAAGCCTAATGATCTTGCGGACAGAGAACTTAAGCTGGCTGTGACCCCCGAAGATACCCTGTGCTTTTACAGAAAGCTGCATGCAGAATCCACAAGGTCATAACACTGCTGATTTTTAGTTCTGGCGCTCCCCCAGCCCCTCCCAACTGAGGCAGTTTTTAAAATAGAAATTCCTACTCTCAAAGGCAAGAAGTGCTCCCGAAGGAGTGGCTGCGAACTACTGCGCAGCCTTGTGGCTCACGGGCTGCCATAACCATGTTTCATCTCTAAGCCTCCTGTCTTCTGAATATTGGTATTGATCCTCTCCTTGTTCACACCAAGAAGTGGTCACGGACATGTGCGGTGCAGACTGCGCACAGATGAGGATTTTAGAATTCTCCACTGAGGTCAACACGCCTTCTTTCTAATCTGATTTCAGAGGTCATCACTCACTGTCACAATGCGGCCCAACACACCTAAGGGGAGGGCGGGGACAACCTAGTGCCACCAAATAACATAATAAGCAGCACGGGCACACTCAGTGGTTCAGAGTGCAGAGCTCCTTTGGGCATCATACATAAGGATGAGACTAACATAACTCAATTCTCAAACTCAAGGAGATTCGCTACCAAAAAATAAATAAATAAGCAAACAACCTGAACCCCACAATAGGCAAGCAAGTTAAGCAAGCTCTCACTTTGACAGAGGCACATGAATCTCATCATTTACTGTCCTCCTGAATTATGTCGACAAGAGAAAATTGTTCTTTGAAGAGGTCGGCTGAATTTACTGGTACAAACCCTTCTGTCTTCATCACAGCTGCTTCCATGGCAGCAGACTGCGGCCCATCGATACTGCGCCCCTTCTGAAAGGCTACGTGTTTGAGGTTTTTGGTAATAAGCACAAGGAGGTCAATGGATCATTCAGTTAAACTATTTATCCTTTGGTGCTGATCAAATTCAAATCCTCCAAAAATCCCAAAGTCAGTTACCAGAGGGAAACTGGGCATTACAACACGTTAGGTTAAAAAGCAGTCTTTGTATCTATCCAAAAACGAAGAGCTCGCTGAAGACTGTCAATCGAGTTGTTCTCTTGGCACACGGAAGAACTGTGTGGATGGCTCTGCTGTGCACCGGGTTTGCTCGCTCAACTCCTCCAGCGCTGTGAGCCTCATCAATACGCCGGGCTTGTGCATTCCGAGAAATGAACCACAGGCTCTCCAAGAAGCTGAATTGTTGGGGCAAATGTGACTGGATGAAATCGGATGAGCAATACTCCACCTAGCTGTCAACACTGATTTGGACTTGCTAACAGGTAAGTCTTTTGAGTAGGTTCTCTAACTGGCAGCCTTTCTAGCATGAATTAAAAAGGGAGTTTTCGCAGCAGTGAAAGATGGAGCCTACTGATGGGAGAGCATGAAGCCATGTCAGCACAACGTTGAAGCAGCTGGCCGGTTCTGTCAGGAAGTGGTGGAGCCAGTTCTTGGCCCTGGATATGCCAAATGGCAGTCATGTGATAAATTCAGGCAGCAGCATGCTGATGAACTGGTTCTGGGGGTGGGGGTGGGAGTCCTTACTTGTAGCGTTTGCTGATTTCCTCTGTGTAAATATTCTGGTCTGATTTCAAGCTACCAATGGTTGATCAACCAGCTTGCAAAATTCTGAACATTAAACAGGAGCTGGCAGGAGCCGACTCCAGCACATCAGTGGAACGGCTGTTTCTGGGTTGCTCCCCATCCTGAGTTCCAACTCTGAAAATTTAAGGACTAAATGTCTTGGGGGAACTGCAAGATTTGTCTTAGTCACTGCTACCAGCTCAGCACCAAGCACAGGCCTGGACAGACGAGGAGCTCAACAAATACCTACTGACAATCAATGTCGGACACCGTGTTGCAGGGTCACTTCTGAAACACCACTTGTTCAGCAATGACAGGAAACCCTAGGTAATTAAGCAGGAAGTGGTCTCTCCTAGAGCCGCTCCCAGTTTAAAGAAGTTGTCAGTCCTAAACTGGTCCATCTCCCACGATGCGGCCCTCACGATCTGAAGACCTTCTGAGCTGCTTGTTCTCACTTGACTGGAGGCAAGGTTTAAATGGGAGACTTGGCTCTTAAAGCCACTTACCATGAAGGATCTGACCACGACGTCTGGCATCTGGGGCAGCTGATAGTGGAGCAGGGCAGTGGTGGCATGATCGGTCACCTGGGAACCAAGGACAGTGACTGGAGTTAGAGGCCACTCCAAACCAGCAGAGAGAATGCAAACCAGCAAGACCAATGCATTCCCTTCAGATGACAGACAAGTCTGCTTTTGAAGGCTCCTGGAGACAAGGACATGTAAAATAAAATCTGAAGCACGAACGTTAGTTAGCAGAGTCGGGGAGGAGGAAGGGGAGGTGGTGTGTCGTAGGCAGGAAAAGTGCAGGTATTCAGGCCTGGAGGCAAGTGGAGTGTGGAACATTCCAGCAATTGAAAACCCAGGCAGGCTGGAGCCCCTGAAAGAGGAGGAGTGTGGCCAGAGGCCAGTGGAGAGGCAAGAGGGGGAGGGTCACTGAGGGGTCTATAAACCAGGTCACTGCATGAAACACTGTGTGACTGCAAAGGGCTTTTCCACTCTCCGCAGTCTGCTTCATCTTTACTGGAGCCATTTTCCTGGAGTGTAATTGGTCTGTCTGCTTAGTTTACTTCTCAAGCTGTCTCATAATGTCTAGCCATACAGTTTTATGATCAGGAATCCAGTAATTTCTGACCATCTTCCCCTTGGGCCTGATGGTTCCCATTATTACGTTCTGAGGAGCCTTCCCACTCACAGCGCGGGCCTCTAGCCAGCTCTCCCAATGCTGTGGGCTACTTTCAGCCCCCTAGTGGGCCACACCCACTGTCCCCTAACTCCGAGTACAGACTTCAGCAGCAGGGCCAAGGGCACGACTGCTTTAAGACCACTAGAGGCAGCCGGTGACCAGAGGGAAGCACACTGTGTTTACACCCCAGCACAGTCTGCTGACCTTGATCCAACTACTTAATCTCTCTGGGTCTCCATGTCCTACTGACAAAGGGCTGCTCTAAGATGCCTTGGTGTTGTTCAATTTGATGACACCACGGATTGCTAATGCCTCCATCAATCAGCAAATTAATAGATTATACCTAATTTGATAGCTGTGTTCAAACTCATGGTTTATCTCATTGTCCTCATTAACGATTCTTCCCATTACAAATGTGGTTAAAAAACAAAAGAAACAAAAAACCCCAGACAAAATTATTAACGTGAACAAGAATAAACCTGAGTCCACCTTGCGTAGCCCTGTCAGTTCTCCAGCCCCGACCAGAGCACTACGTGACGTGCTAACGGACCTAAGCCGCAGTTTAGCAAACTCATCAGGGGCAACCAGAAGGGCTGGCCCAGGCCCCGCATGGAGACTTGCAAATCATCTGGGAATTAGTCCAGCTGTGTGTCCACCCAAGGCCAGAGAGGCCACACCCGAAAGAGCGAGGACACAGGCTCCACAGCTTACAGACCCTCTCTAAGCCTCAGCTTGCCCCTGGATAAAATAGCTGTGCCAGTGAAGTGGTGACCCTCCAGCTGTGCCGCAGCCCTGCCTGCCTGCCCTTCTCTTCTGCTCTCCCTGGCCCCTGGACTTGCCCTCTTCCCCAACTGGAGTTTCAGGGCCTGCCTGGGGGCTGGTGAACCCCACTGAACGATCACTCCGTGGGGCAGGGGTCTGGTTCATGCTGCGTCCCCAAGCCCCAGAACTTCACTCAGCATCTAGCAGGTGCTCAAGACATATTTGTTTGAATGAAGAAATCAACTTAAAAATGCCCACTCACCGTAGGCCACGTACTAGAAACACTTGCACTGGCTTTCTTGCAAATATAGCAACAGTTCATGCATGCAACATTGCTGAGAAATTCTTACCCAAGTGACTTTCAAGATAAATGGTACTTATTCCTTCAAGTGCAAAGAATGTTAAACATTTTTAACAACAACTTTCTAAAATGATCAATGCTGTTTTTAAAAAAAACGTAGTAATGATAACTTGGCAAAACGGCGGGTGGTGACTGGTGCGGTGAAATTAACTGCTATAAAACACAGTGAAGGAAATTGGGTCTCAAGGGTACCTGAGCTTAAAAGCTTGGTTCTTGCCATCCAGATGCCTCTCTAAAAAAATCCCATGGGCTGATAAGACCATCCTTACAATCACATTTTCCATTACAAAAGAAACAAAGTTTATAGAAAACTCTTTCTCCTGCCCCTACCATTTATTTTACAATGACTCTAACAAAGCCCCGCCCCATCCATCAGTGCTGTCATAGCAGGAAGCCAGGCTGGCTTTGCAGGTGCCCCACTGTCCCTTCGTTCTGGGTGTACTACTTTCTCAAGACGGGGAAGGTCCATCTCCAGCCTGGAGTCCCCTGAGATGAGCCCAGATCTGTCCATTTCAGCAGCTTGGGCACCTGGCCTGGGCCCAATCCCCCATCACACTAGCCACCCAGAGGCCACGTCCAAGGCTAGAATGCTCTGCTTAGCTGCACATTTTCCTTGCTTCTCCTTTTACAATTTTTAACACAAATGACCCACACAAATTCAGGAAACTTTATGCAACTTGGATCCCCAGCCTCTCTGAAGCGCCAGGAGATGCAGGGGCGGTAATAGTGTGGCTGCCTCATGGGTTGCTGTGAAGATCAAATGAGTCCAACCACGTGATGTGCTCGGCGCAAGGCCGGGCTCCTAATTATCACGCTGACTGTGACCTGGCTCTGCCCACCAGCCCCCACATATCCAAGTGGCTGCCATCAGCCGTGGGAGCCAAGGAGGGACAGTGCCTGTGAGCAGGCACGCACCTGCGGCTTGCCCAGCGCCTCCAGGGCCTTTCACACAGCCTGCGTCACTCACGCTACCTGCCTGGCCGCTCTGGCCTTTGGAATTTAGGGCCTCCACCAAACACTGCCGAGAATCTCTGCCCCTAAGCCTCCTGTGTGCCGGGTGCCCGGCCTGGCAAACCTGTGCCCGTCTCCTCCTCCCTTCCTTAGCTGACCTCTGGACTTGACCTCTTCTGGCTGAGTTTTGAGAAATGCAAGGTGCTGAGCCAGGCAAGGCATCAAGCTAATTACAGGAGCATCAAAAGTGCTCTTCAGACCTGCTTCTCCTCCTGCGTTCTTAGCAAGGGCACCACCATCCACCTGGTGGTCTTGGGTGGCCCAGGCCGGAAACCTGGGCTTGTCCCACTGCTCATACTCAAGTCATCTCCGAGTCTCGACGTTCCAAGCCATTCATCTTGAATCCTTCTACTTCCTCCCACTTCACTGCCGCCCCAGTCTAAGCTGCTGCCCTTTCCTGTTGGGATGACCAGAAGAGCCCCAACCAGCTCCTCTCCAGGGGAAAATGAGATCTTCACCTATCACGTGGGATGACTGTGAGGATTAAGTAAAATAACGTGATCATGCACATCAGTGACGACTGAGTTATAAATCTAACTATGTCACCCCCTGCTGAAAACCCTCTCAGAGCACGTGAATGCACTTAGGACAGAATCCAGAGGTACGAACTTGGCATTCGAGACCCTGCAGGACCTGGTTCCTGCCTCCTCTCCTCTCCCCACTTCAGAAAATGTTTCAGTTGCTCAAGTGACCCTATTCCTCCTTCAGAGCCTTCCTTCTGCTTGGGCCTCTCCTTCCCTCCCTTCTCTGGCCTAGCTCCTATTCCTCTTACTGGGCCTGGGTGAGATCCATATGCTCAGGGAAGCCTCTCAGAATTCCTCAGTTGGGTCATGTCTCCTTGCTGAGGTCTTTTCTTTCACATCACTCCTCATGACTGAACTTGTACAATTATTTTTGAAATATCTCTTTAGTGTCAGCTTTCCTAACTTGACCGTGAACTCTGAAAGGCCAGAGACCATGTCTGTTTAGTGCCTGGCATAGAGGTTCTTGACACGTGTGCTGACTGGATGGACAATCCATCCTGTCCCTGAGACAGCCAAGGGGACTGGCTCACATGAGGTGTGTGGGGCAGAGAAAGCAGCCCCCACGAGGTGGGGATGAGGAGACAGGAACGAAGGACTGGGGTCTCTGGTCTACCCCCAACCTGCTGGGAATGTGGACTTTCCCTCTGCACTGGGAGTTACTCGGGCTCATAGGGCTCACTGCCTGGTTTGCCTCCCCTTTCCGGCACGTGGGAACTCTCCAGCCTCCTTTGTAGACAGGTTGGGTCCCGCGGCCAGTTCCAGCTACTGCCTCCGGGAGCAGAAGGGGCGTGTGTTCCTTCCATTTGGAGACAGTGAAAAGCAAGTGCGGATTCTCCATGATGTCCCTTCTCGTGTGATGTGGGGAGCCACACACGCAGATGGGGGATTCATAAGGTGGTGAGCCTCTGTTAAGCCTGTGTCCCTGAGTGACTGTGTGGAGCCCAGCCATCTGACAACTCAGGATGGGTGTGCTGTGAGCAAGAAATCAACTTTGGTTGTGCTGAACGACAAAACCTCTGAAGTTGATTTGTTACAGCACCACTGCCTCTGCTCTGCAGACTGACGGAGCCTCCCCGGACACTTACTTCCTGTCTATAAGATGTGCCACGGTGTCTGCCAGGCCTCTGATTCCTGTAGGTGGGGGCACACGTAAGTTCAAGCTGTGGCCAAGGAAATTTCCCCTCTAGAATGGCGCTGCGTGAAACGGGCGTCACAGTCTAGCAGTGTTGGCATCACCTAAACATTTCTCAGAAACTCAAGTTCTTGGTCTCTACTCTAGACTTAGAATCAGAATCTCCGGGGTGGGGCTCAGAAATCAAGCTGGCCTCTCCAACTATCTTAGGGATGCTACAAGGCCGAAGGATGCACATGTTAATGAGCACACAAATCCCCCGGGGACCCTGCTGCCAAGCAGATGCTGACTACGTGGGTCTTGGCGGGGCTGGAACTGGGCAGTTCCAACAGACTCCAGGCGATGGCCATGCTGCTGGGGAGGGGCCAGGCTTCGAGCAGCCAGGCGCTAGAGTATCCCAGGCAGCACAGGGAAAAGGTCCCGAAAGGGGTAGGCATTTGATTCTGCGGCACAAAACAAAGGAGTCCCAATCTGAGGAGAGTTGGTCTTTTCTGTGGATCAAAATGAATGGTGTCACTCAAATTTCACAATGGGTGCTGGGGCGGGGAGGTGTGTATGTGTGTGTGTGAAATATTTTCACAAACATTTCCACAATGGGTGCTATGGAGTGACGGGGTTCTCCTCATCTGAAAGGTGCTTTTTCAAGAGCATAGGATTATTATTTTATAATAACTACATTAACGAGCACTTTTGGTGTATGTGCCCCTCTCATTTAATCCCCACAGTAATGGAAGTGGGTGCTCTCCTTGTTTCCATTTCATCAGAGAGGAAATGGAGACTTAGAGAGGTTGGGGAGATGTCCAAGGTCACACAGCTGGTGAGGGGCAGGGGGTGTTTGAGTCCAGACATTACAAGGCCTGAGCCCCTGCCACCTCCCTCCCAGCAGACACCCACCCTGGGTGCTCCAGGCGTCATCACCCACCACCTGCCTGCGTGGTGATGTCCTCCGTCCTCCAAAAGACGGGGGCCCGAGGTGCGGTGCAGGGAGGATTTGTAAATGTGGCTTCCGGGTAACAGGCTACTCAAGAGCAGAACAAACCCAACTGGGAGAAAATGTCCTCCTCCAGATAGGGCTGGAGCCACACACCAAAGCTCTATTTTGGCATCTGGCTCCTAGGCAGGGCACCTAATTAGTCTTTCCATCACTGGGTTGGCAATCTGGCCATACTCAGCCTCTTTTTCAAAAGGTCCAGTGTAAAGTATTCCCTTAATTGCCAAATGGTGGCAGTTTTTTCTGGTGCTGATGCAATCATTTAATTTCTTCTGTTCCCATTATCAATTACAGAAATATTTTAATAGAAAGGAAATAAAGCTGACTGATCTGCTGTGTCTTCCTCCCTTCCTCCCAACTCCTCCACTGCTGGCTTTCGGTTCCGTGGCTGAACTCCAAAGCGCCAGGCAAGACACGGGGGTCGGAGAGCGCAGAAATTCACCTACGATGATGTTCCCTGTTGTCAAAGCATCCGGTCTTCAATATTTTTTTGTTTTACACTTTTCAACAACAAAGTTGTTTTTTGCTCAGCTTCCAAGATGTGGGAAAAAACAGGCCTGGGGCAACAAAAAAGATTGCTATTAACTAATTTAAATCGACTCGGCGCCAGCCCAGCCAGGTCCGGGCCCCACTGTAATATAAAGCTAATGAGATTCCACTGGGAGATAAAAGCCGCCCTGCCTGGCGGCGGCCGAGGCCAACGAAGGGCACTAATGCTCCCGAAGAAAGAGAGGCCATTCATCCCACCAGTGAGCGCTGGTTTGAAAAGAGCTTGTAAAAAGATCAAAGCAGATGGCGAACCCAAGGAAAGGGAGGGAGGAGAAGACAGGAAAGTAACAATAAAGCAGCGAGACAGGGACGCGGCACAGAGGGCGGGGGAGAGACGACCGCGAGGCAACCAGCAAGGCTGGGAAGCATGGGCACACAGACAGAGTGACTCAAAAAGACAGCGGCCCCTGGGCTTCGCCAAGAGCTGTCCCATTTCATCTCAAGGCAAAGAAAGACTGAAGATGCGGCAGTTTAGTGCAAGGCGTGTTGTCCTTCCTGTCCTGCCCCCCCGCCCCCCCAAGGCTGGACTGCAGGTGATTCATTTTGAGGCGGGTGACATTTCCATCGCCCGTCAACAGATCCACTTTGCTTTAGTAACTTTACTTTCAGTTCTCTCCTCCACCAACCAGGGCTTACCAAAATTCCTTCTCTCCCAGCTCAAAGAGGCGGAGAAGGTCTTCGTGCACCCAAACTGACGGGAACTAAGCTCAGAGAAGGAGAAAGGAATCTTTCAAGAGACCTTGAAACAGCTGCCAGTCAACACACTGGAAATGCCAGTCAAAACAAGTCTCCCGACGCTCCTCTGCCATATTGTGTGCAAGGAGCTGCTGACATCTTCGCTCCCGGAATCTGAGTGCTGGCAGGGACTTCAGAGTTCACGAGTTATTTTAGCAAAACCCAAAGTAGAACTGCCTGTAATAATAGCACGATCCCAGTCAACACTTACTGAGCACTAGCCCTGTGCAAGGGCTGGTCTATACACATCGCCTGGGGAGGAGCCCAGACTGTGCAGCCAGACTGCACAGATTTGGATCTTGTCTGTCATTTACGAACCGTGTGCCCCCGGACAAGGGTAAAAGGTGTCAATGCAGGGAAAGCACTTGAACAATGTTTGACAAACAGCAAGCACGCACGGGATGTGAGCCACCATATCTTTACCTCGCTTCATCCTCACAACACCCTTGAGATGGCGCTATGATGAGAATTTCCATCTCCAGTGAGGAAGCGAAGTCACAGGGACGTTAAGTGACTGCCTGAGCCGAGCAGCTCCTGAGCTGCAGAGCAGGGAGGTGAGCCTGGTGGGCTCTCACTCTTGGCCTTCGCACAGACAGAGGCTGCGGGGGGATGCAGAAAGGTGGCATATGCAGGCCATGTCCTCCTTAACAGGGAGCGGACCCCCAGACTCTTCGGGCGGAGGCAGGACTTGGTCCTAAGCCTCCTCACTTAGACCCCACTTCTCGCCACTTACGAAACTTTCCCTCTGCCTCCCTGCTGGAAGCTTCTGCCCATCTTGCTCACTGCTACATTCCAGAAACTCACCCTGCACAGGGCCTGACACAGACACGGGTGACCCTCAAGAAGATCTCCAGACTGAATGAGTCTCCTCGCCTTGGAGAAAGAAGGGGAAACAGGCAATGACAGCAGCAGCATTTAGACAGGTGTGCACGCGTATTAACCAGGGGAAATCAAAAGTACAGTCTAAAAAAGGGGACGGCTACAAAAAGTGGGAAATCCTACTGTTGCAATGACACCTTGGGCATATAGAGCCCATTCTCCCTCCTGCTTGAGCCCTCCGGCCTGCTGTGAGGACAAAGGAACAGGTTTAGGTCCAGCAAGACTATCTTCTGCTTGAGGTCAGCCTCCCAGAGCCTGGATTTTATGGCAACTAGACAGACTTTGTTCTTTCTCAGCAAGGGAAGAACAAAGGACAGAGTGGTGACACACAGAAAGGATCAGTGAGACACAGGAGGAGACAAAAACTCTCTTAATATACTACCATTCCCCAGAAGTTTCTTCTTTTAAAAACCAAGAGTCTGTTGTATTTCCTGGTGGCTCTGGGATCGTCCTCAGGGACCCCTGGCCCAGTAAGGTTGTAGGCCTCGTCCTGTCTATGTGCGGGTACCCAGGCCAGAGTGCAGAGCTGGCAGTGCAGCTGAGGTGAGGAGCACAGACTCCGGAGGTGGTCTGCTGGGCTCTGTCCCTCAGCTTCTAGAAGGCAGTCTGGGGGTGGGGGGGGGGTGGCCAGGACCTTTGTTGTCAAAAACTCCCCAAGGTGAGATTCTGATGTCAGCAGTGTTAGGAACTACAGGTGAACAGGCCACTGTGGGTCACTGCCCGCTTCCCCCCACCAGGGGGCAGGACTGCGGCCACGCAGGGCTGGGTGGGAGCAGAGCCTGAAAGCGCTCTGGCAGTTCCACGGTGCTCTTCCTAACGCAGTGGACTAATGGCTCTATTATCTACCACCACATGGCCGGCAAAGCCTAGGCCTCCCCCTGCGAAGCCAGGCGATCTGGGGCCTCCGACTATTAAAAGTCTGTCCCACAAGATTAATAAATAGGAACAGTTAAGTACCCAAGTGTTTAGAAGTTGCTTATTTAAAAGAGAAGCCTGGTGGAGATCCAGATTCTGGCTTCCCTCCAGCTAATACCTGCCTCCACATACTATGAAGACAAGATTCTCTGGCTTGCGTTAAGGAGAACAAAAAGGCACCGTGGTGGGAAAAAGGGTGGCACAGAGTGATAGGAGACTGGGGCTCGGTCCTGGTCTCGCTACTAGCTGAGTGACCTTGGCTGCATCACTCCCCTGCTTGCCCTTGGTAAAGGAGCGGGAGGCTGGGATCAGGGGGCGCCTTCTGGGTCTAGGTTTTCAGTGGACACTGCTGTGGGGCCCGACCGCACAGCCTGAGGCTACACCTGTGCTGAGCTGCACCCCCAGGCCAACCAGTGGTGACATCAAAGCCCTTTGCTCTTTTACAAAGGATGAGCTGATGCCAGCAGGCGCAGGGGCACCTGTCCAGGAACCCACCTGCTGCCCTGATGTGACATCACCCTCGCGCATCCTCAGTTTCTGGGCCGGTCACAAAGAACTTAGAGTTCGGCTCAGAACCAGACCACCAGCATGGCACTGCTTTTGGTTCTGGAAACGTCTTCCCGTCACGACGGGTTTCAACGAGACTCTGGAGCACAGACTAACAGGCAGCAAAGCCAAACATGTGCCAGCTGGTTGTACACATGCTGGTCCCACAACTCAAAGAAATAAAAATGAACTTTCATCAGGTGGATAGACTTCAAGGCTACACGGGGAGATTAGCCCAAGAGTCTCAGTCTCTACTCGGGGTTTTGCCAAGGATAGACCCACGCTTAAGGAGAGGGACAGCAGGAATCTCTTGGAGGGAGAAAATTCTTTGTGGATCCAGGAGTCAAAGAAATGAACTTAGCGCATAAAATGTTTAAAGAGACAGCAATCCCAGCCAGCGAAGTTGCTCCAAGGATGAGCACTGGTTTTATGAAGAATATTTAAAACAGTCCCAGAAGTACTCATTCCACAAAAAGAGGAATCATCATTATTTCAAGACTGGAATGCTATGAAGTCAGTCCTGAAAGTGCTAGTGGGTGGGAGTGAGCAGAGACAAGCTTCTAAAACCGGGATATAAGTACAGTAGAGCGGAAGGAGGGGTTTAGTTTTTATTATGCGGCTCTAGTCTCTAGTCCGAACCCTGGCTTTGTATGCTGCGGGCTCAGCAGGCCTAGAGGCCTGAGGAGGAAGCATTGCAGTCCGGGGGGACTGGGGATTACTTAGACGAGATCAATACCTCCTTCTCTGCTTGATGAAGGAGCCATTTGTTCAGAAGGGCTTCTATCTGTCCACCAGAGCCTGGCAATGCTGCTCTGGGATGAGATCAGAGGCAGCGCGTCTGGGGTGGAAGTGGAAAGGGGAACAGAGACACTGTTGCTCCACCTTCTTTGAAATCCCTGGTCACAGCTCTGAGATCAAACTCTGTCTGAGAAGGAGACTCCTCTATAAAGTACTGAACACAGCCTGTGGCACATACAGGGGCCTCCAAAAGGAGTCTGTGTTTGCTTTGGGCGGGTTCCATCCAACCCTCTTTAAAGTCTTAGCTAAGACGCCACTGACACCCTAAAGGGCAGTCCCTCAAGTCCCTGGACCCCTGAGCACAGACTGGTTGTGAACGGCCTCCAGCAGCAAACCAACAAAAACAACAAAAACAACCACAAAACCCCTGCGTCCTTTGAAACGCAGTGGCATGGTATGGCATATGAGGTCCTGGGAGACTTGGGTCCCAGCCTTGTCTCCCTTCAGCCCCATGTCACACTCTAGCAACACTGGCTGCCTTAGCAATTCCTCCTCACAAACCTGCTTTTCTGACTCTGCGTCTCTGCCTGGGCCTGGAATGCTCCTCCATGGCTAAGCCCTTCTCCCGCTTTGAGACTCAGCCCATCCCCTGGGCTTGCCTATAGCCCCAGGAGCACCCTGTGGACACCCCAGCCCTGTGCTTGCCCAACCTTGACCAGGAGCCTCCACCTCATCCCAGGCTGTGCTCTCTGTGAGGAGGAGGCCACGCTGGCCTCATGTGTCCTCCCTGGGCCCAGCTCAGGGCCTCTAAGGAGATGAGAGGGCTCACAAAGGTGGTTCTGCGCTGGCGTCACTCACCTCGTAGGACCTGAGTGAGCAAGAAAGTAGGTGAGAGTCTACTGACTTATTTTTGGCCAGTGGGGTTAGGGGAGCAGAGTGAAAGGGAGGTTCGGGGGTGGGAAAAGCTGAGGTCATGGGGCACTCTGAGGAGGGCCTGTGTGCCACTGGGGAACTCTCCATGGTCCTGGCCAGCCTCAAGCTTCTACCAAAAGCCTGTGCAGGGCTAAGAGGAGCTGCACACAAAAGGTCCTTGACATTTCCTAGGATTAAGGAACTAAGGCTCTTCATTTAGACGAAAGGAAAAAAGCTCAATGCTTTCCAGATGGTAAAATGCCAGACTCTGTTGCTGGCTGCCAGAAAAGTCCAAGCCCAAAGATACCTGAATTGTTCTGTACTCACTTAGTGTGGTGTTATTTTCTGCAGGAACAGCCCTGCAGTTAGAGAAAGACATCCAAAGACATCTGGGCTCCTAAGAAATACAGACAATACCACCTACTTCCCCATCAAAATCCAGGCAACCACAGGAGACAGAACAGAGACTGCAGAGCAGGGGGTGAGCCTTGCCCGAGAGGCAGCTCTGCCGCTGCTGCCACGATGCCAGGCACCACCTGCCTAGTCCCTGCTGGGGGGGAGGTGGGGAGTCAGGGTGGAACACAGTGATCTCAGGTGCCTTCTGGGATCACCAGAGGTGCCACCAGCCCTCTCAGGACACGAAGGGTGGTTCCAGGTCATGGAAATGTGATTCTATGTCAGCATGTCAGAGATGCCCAAAGGGTACTGCTGAGTGGTTGTAATTTGGGGTGCCTTATTCTTTCTTTAGTTCACTTTTTGACCAGGAGAGCAGATGATATGTCCGGAGAAAAGAGAAAACGGAGATGCTTCAGTGGGAATATGTGCGTCCATCATGGCAGCTGGTCTTTAGTTTACTTTACAAAAAACACCTGACTTGACCTGGGCCCTACACATAGATGGCCGTGGATTCTGAGTTCTGTGCCCATCCCCATAACAATGATCAGAGCAGCTCACATTATTGAGCACGAATTCTGGGCAAGTGCAGTGCCAAGCTGTTCATGAGCTTTATCACACTGAATCCTCACAACATGCACCTGAAGAAGGAGGTTTTATTTCCCCTTTCTCCGGCTGAGGGAGCTGAAGCATAAAGAGACGTTAATTCCTGGCCAAAGGTCCCCCAGCTGGCTGGCCCCCGCACAGCAGAGCCGGATGGGAATCCAGGCCTGTCTGATTGCAGAGCCTGCATCTTCACCACCACGTCCACTGCAAAGAGACCAGGAAGACGTGGCAGCTAAGATATGAGAAGGAGTGGCCAACGGGGCAGAGCTCGGCGGGATGCAGGGGAGCTTTCTCAGGAGAGGAGCGGTCACTGCTCACAAGCACTTGAGACAAGTCAAGTGAGTCCAGGCTCGAAGGTCACCTTGCCCTTCACCCTCTGGACTCAGTGACTTCACATCAGTTCTCTGAGGCAGGTAGTCTTACGATCTCTGTTTTACAGAGGAGGGAACTGAGGCAAGTTAGGCCACACAGGGAGTAGTGGTCAGCCATGGTCTGAACACATGGCTCTCAGCCACCGTGCAGGACTGCCTCTCTCTGGAATAGTCACTGTGGGGAATGTGACCGAGGTCGACCAGGGCTGGAGAGACGGGGGAGTCACTGGAACGCACGGTGGAGTGGACAGGCTTGGTCCTGGGAAGTTGGCCTGCAGCGCTGGGCTGCCTGCTGGGCTGGGAAGACGGCTTGGAGACCAGTGGGTGGACAGGCTTCCCAGAAGTGGTTGTTGGATCCTGACTGGAGAACACTGGGTCTTGTGCAAGTCCTCAGAAGAAATAAGCTATAGAGACGACACCGACCACTCTGTGACTCCTCCAATGCAGAGAAGCACAAACCGCTTCCAGCAGGATGGGCTGGGCGTTCCTGCTGCACTGTACTCGGAAGACTGGGTCCGTGGGAGCACCCTACCAAGGCTCTCGGTCATCGCCACACTCAGCAGCGGTCGAGGGAGCCGCGCAGAGGGAACGTACTGGGGTATCATAAGGGTTTCATAAGATCAAATCTCCTCTGGCTTTAGAAGCTTGTGAATATTCAAATGTGCCCCTGAAGCGAACAGGTGGTGATCAAAGGCTTCTCAGCTGCGGAGAAGGAACGGTCCCTCCCCCACTCAGCTCCCAGGGCCCCTTGGGCTGACGCTTAACAACGTCCACTCCTATTTCCCTCCTGCTTATCCAACCTGGTCAATACGGTCCAGCTGTCAGCTCAGGAAAGGGCTGCTCTCCGGGAGGACCCTGGAATCGTCCGCCGCCTCTCCTTCCCTGAAGCTCGTCAATAGCCCGATACTTGGCTCACACAGCCGTCCTTCCCGCTCCGTCACTCGTTCAGAGCCCACTGACTGGAATCCATCTTCCTACGCTAAGCTGCCCTCTTGCCCTTGCACTGGTGAAAGCTGTTCCCTCGCCTTTATCTGTTTGGGATCGCCCAGACACACTTGTGAGGCAGCGACAGAATGCACAGTGAAGAACGCAAATGCCACCATATACAGTCTATGAAATGCATGTTCTCCTCTTTGGAAAAAGTTAATCAGCATTTAGGAGAAGAGGGGGCTGTTTGAGAGGTGGTAGAGGGAAAAAGCAGAAGGCCTTCTACGACATGAAGAGACTCCCTCTGGAGGCTGCAGGATCCTCTGCCAATGGCCTCGCCTAAGCGGGGCACCAAACAAGGGAGAGGGCCCAGCTTCGGCGCGGGGTCGTGGAACTTTCACTACAACCGCAGCTTCTTCCAGGCCTGTATCTGTGGTGTTTCAAGAGGGGCTTCTCAAAGGAAATGCAGGAAGTAGGAAGGAATTTTAGATATTATAGAGCTTGAGATTCACAATAATTTAATGACTTTATTGAGCCTCTTTGGCAACATGCAAAGATGTAGCACGCACATGTGCTCAAGTCCCGTAAGCCACAAAGCCTTGCTCAAGAGAGGGTGAGAGTTACGTCCTCCGGGAACTCGCCCATGTTGGGACAGTTCCCGTTCCTGGGATGTGGAAGTAGTGACATTAGGTTTGTCACAGACTATCTGGGCAGGCACTCAGAGGTCCTCGCTATATCCAAAATTTCCGAGAACTGACTCCTCCAGGATGACTCAGCCTTGTCGGCTGAAAAGCACTAGGTGGCCCCTCGGTTAACATCTCCTGACAAAGTCTGTCCCCAGATAGAGCCCAGTCTTTGTATCAAAGCATGAATGAGAGAGGGACGACGAAGGAGGGAACACAGGAATGAAGAAGCAGCGGCAACCTGCCCAGACCATTATCCACATGGACAACCCACCTGTCCACAGCTAAGATCTGCTGACGGCACAGGACTAAAAGGGCTACTCTTCCTCTGTGGCCTCCAGAATAAGACTGTGGACATCCACGGGCTCTATGACTTCTGTGCTTTGCCTCCGAGTGAAAAAGCTGCGAAGCAGGTGCCGGTCCCTCTGAAGCCGTGTCTCGAGGCTCCACCTGCCTCCCTGGGGCCGCACACACTCCGCTGCTTTCCCCAGCCTCCCTGCCAAGACTTAACGCAGTAAGTAGCTGCAGATTGGCTCTCACTATTCCTCAGTTACTGGAGGAAAATGCACAGTGTTTTGAAATGAGGAGGTTAAAGATCAAAACGGCGACTGCTCCTGCAGAGTTTAAATGTCAAAAAAATATGAACACGCTTGAAACCTTTCCTGGCTCTTTGTAATTCTGCCCTTTCAGATGGTCCCCCCTATTTCTAAGTTCCATTCTCTGAATCTGCTCTGCTGGAGACGTGCTGGCTATAAAAAGCTTCTTCGCCCTAGGATGAAGTGCAAAGAGCCTCCAGGGCATCACAGTAAATGATGGGAACCTGTCGGCATCCATGGACCCACAGCAAGATGTCCCCAACCCTCGGCCGCTTCCCCACACTCAGGTAAGGGGTCTAATGAGGAAGAGAAAAGGGCTTGCTGACAGTCCCCATTGCAGGCAAAAGGCAGGCCACATTTGGCTTCACGTGGTGGGGTCTGCGACAGGACTTCGGACGCTCCTCTTTAACCCAGGGAGTCAGGCATGGCCTGAGAATTTTACAGGTGTGCGCTTCCATTCTCTTAGCTCCTGACATCACTTTCCAGAAATCAGAAGGCGAGCGGAGACTCAGTTTGGCTCTGCAAAGTAGCGCCCCCTCCTCACCCCCCTGCTTTGTCACATTGCGGGAAAAGACCTGGGAGGGCTTCCCGCCTTCCCAACAGACCTCTCTCCGCGGTGGGCACTGCTGCTACTTGTGGGCAGGAAAACACACACAACACACAGTAACTGCAACCACCTAACGAATGCCAGAGAAAGGACGTCCTGGAGTTCGACACCGGAGCGACTCAGGGAGAGATTTCCTCCAAACGTATGGTGCGAGCTGGTGCTGGCAGCCCAGTATTCCCGTCTCAGAGGTGGGGCACAGTACGGCACCTACCACCATAGTTAGGGCACTGGAACTATTTTCTGCCTGAGAAATCCCCTTAGTGATGGTCAAGGAACCTCCTTGACCACGTCCCTGTTCGCTCCCCATGCACTTGTACTGCTGTTTCAGGTTGAGCCTTTCTGGATAATGCTGATGACCAACCCTCTGCCCACCCCGCCACTTGGACGGGAATAAGCAGACAGCTGACGGCAGGAGGGAATGTTTACCACAGTGTTCTCCAACGGTGTCTTTCTGGGAAATGCTACAAGCAACGTCAATCAGGACACCCGGAATTGAAGTGGGTGGACAAGAAGGAAATAGAATTCTGAGAAAAAGCTGATACTAAAAAGCAGAGTTTAGAAATGTTGCCACCTAATTCTTCTCTTTTGGCATTTTGAGTTTGAGATGCTAAACATCATCCCATAAATCGCACCAGGCCTTCAGAATCTGCAACGGAGAAAGTGATCTCAGCTTCGCTTTCAGTGCAGTCTGGCTGCCCTCTGACCACCACCATGGCCTGAGACTAACACAGTGAAATGAGCACGTTGCAGTCACCCCCTCCACGATTCCACACTGCACATTCTTCATCCTCTCTACCAACGTCTTCCGCAAGCACGAAGATATGAAATAGACTTTTCTTATTTTTACAAAATCCCAAACCCTTTCCATGTGATGATGGTTAGTTGAAAGCTTTATTGATATGGGATTAAGCTTTATTCTGTACTACATTACATTCCAAGATATTCCTTAATTTGACAGCAAGCAGACAATGCTTTGGCAGGGAAGAGAGAGGACTCTCCAATCCCCTAATTCTCACCAGCCCCTGAAAAAGGACAAGGACTTCGCTAGCTGCTTTTTGTTCTAATCACAAAGCACTACCACCTGTCCCCAAACTGTGGTTCTTTAATCCAGTACAGGGCAATATCAGAGGTCCAGTGGGTTTAGCTAAGAATAGGCGAAGGGAGAGAAGATAAAGGGACCTCAGAAAGGCCTCTGCACTTATACAGACAATGCGCCACTTACCAAGGGAGATGGCCTCCGTCCCTATGAACGACCCGTTTTGCTGCCTCAGATGTTATGTTAGCCACAAGAAAGGGTCTGGTGAGTGCTCCTAAATCTCTCCAAGCAGACTAATAGCAAACTGTGAACACTGCTTCGGAGTGTTTCTAGTTTTAAACAAATACAGAGAGCACCTGGCAGGTTACTTTTAGGGGAGGTGGAAGAAAAATACAGCACTGTCTCTCCACATCTGTGCTTCACCAAATCTGTGTTTCACACATTTCACAACTTCCTAATAAACTTTCCGCTTGCATTCAAAAATACTAAATACCACACAGAACCTTAAAAAGTACATATGCAAAGGCAAGCCTGTGCAAGCCCCTCCCTCATAAAAGGTATTTGAATGGAAATGGGGCCATTGTTAAAAGACAAGGTTCTGGGTCTGCAGTGCTGGCGGCCCTGAGGTCATCGCCCCCTTTCTTCTGAGCCAGAAGAAGGTAACTCGTTGCAACACCAGAGGACACTGAAATAAGCCAGGTTAGAAAAAGGAAAGAAAACTGTTTTAATGTTCCTCACTGTTCAAGGGAAACAAGATGCAGATAATGACCAGTGTTCTTTCTCCTTAAAAGGTTTTTCAAGCTGCTGCTGGGGGAAAAAATGACAAAAGCAGTCAGCCACGGACAAAGTTAGCACTGAGGGCCGAGACTTTCCGCACGCTGAACCTGTCAACGCCTCAGGTCTGGCCCCTCCGATAAGAACGCTGAGAGGACAGTGCAGGCGCCGGCACAGAGCCTCCGTGAGACCTCAGGCTTCTCCCCTTCAGGCCCCAGGCCGGGAGGCAGGGGTCTCCCCACTGTGCTTCTGGAGCTCGGCAGGGCAAAGGAGCGCTGGAAGGCTTAAGACGACGATTTTCTCTTTAAACGAACTTTGAATTTTGGATTAGTTTTAGCTTTACAGGGAAGTTGCAAGGACGGCACACACAGTTCCCACGTACCCCCCACCCAGTCGCCCCACTGTTAACACCTTTCACTACCAGGTACACTTGTCACAACTAAGAAACTAATATTGCTCACTTCTTCTTAACTAACCTCCAGCAGCTGTTGGGACTGCACCAGTTTTCCATGAACATCCTCTCTCCGTTTCAGGACCCAGCCCAGGGTAGCACCCTGCGTTTGGCTGTGATAAGATCACGACGTTTTCATGCTTATCTGTGTGCAGTTGAGCGCGGGCCCCTCCCCTGGCCCAAGGCCTAGGTCCTTTGTGTACCCTTTCACTGTGGAGGGGTCCTGACGGACCTTCCGTCCGGTCTGTTAGAGGGCTGGTCCCTCACGCTCCTTTGCTACAAAAGCCTTACGCTCAGTGCTTAAGGGGCACAGGGTTTCTTTTTGAGGTGATGAAAATGTTTTAGAAGTAGAGAGAGGTGGCGGTTGCAAAACCACGGAATTGTTCACTTTAAAATGTTTCATTTTATGTTCTGTGAATTTCGCCTCAGTGAAAAAAAAAAAAAAAGCTTTATGTTCTCTGAGCTATCACTCAAGTGGGAATAACTTGGGTCCAGCTTTCAAAATCATGTCCCTCCTCCGCATCAATCCGTCAAGGGCTTCTCACTGAATTGAGAATAAAATCCAAATTCCATCCCAGGACCCAGAGACCCCTGCCCGCCCCGGGCTCTGCCTCCCACCTCCACTGCACGCTCCAGCCACACAGGCTTCCAGCAGTTCTTAGGCACGTTCCTCAACACAAGCTTTCCGGGCGGTCGCATCCATCGCCTGGAACTCTCTTCCCGAGGCTTTTCAAATGGCGGGCTCCTTCTCATGCTTCCCGTCTCGCTTTAGCTTCTGCTCCTGTGACTCCCCAAGGTGAAGGAGACCCTCCTGCTGTTCCCCCATCACAGCCCCCAGTAACGACCTGGAGTTATCTTATTTCCTAGGCCTCCTTGTCTGTCTTGTTTTTCCCTGTATTCCCAGCACCTAGCAGAGTGCCTGCCACATGGCAAAGGGGCTCATTAAATAATTGTTGTTGAACTTGATGAGGCAATGAATGAAATTACAACCCACTCTATTATTTACACTGCTGGATGAAAGCAGAGACAGAGAATGGATGAGACAGAAGAAAGCGGATGGTACCCTGTCGGGGAACTGGCCTGAGTGCTGTGGGAGGTGCTGGGAACCCTCATAAGCCCCAGGAGTTGAGCTGGTCCAGGGAAGGGACCCTTTCACCATCAGAAATTGGGAAATGGATTTTCTCTAGTCACATTTCACGTTTTCTGACATTTCCCAAACAGTATTTCATGAGGAAGCCCAATATTTGAAAAAGATATCACCAGAGCACAGAGTAGGGGTCGGGGGAGGGTGAGGGCAGGGCCATCCTGCTTCCCTCAGCCCGTCCCTAAGGCACCTGAGTAGACCACAAGGGCTCTGGGAAACTGAGTTAAAACTGTGGGTCAAACTTGGAACAACTCAAAAGCCTCTGATTTTTTTTAAAGGTATAATTTGCATATAGCAAAATTCACCCTTTGTAGCTGTATAGTTCCATGAGCTGTGTAATCACCACCATAATTCAGACAGAGACTATTTCCAACACCCGGACCGTTCCCTTGTACCCCTCTGGGGACAATCTCCTGCTCTCACTCCCAACCCCTGGCAACCACTCATCTGACTTCTGTCCCTAAGGTTTTGTCCTTTCCAGAATGTCATATAAATAGAATCATACAGTAAGCAGCCTATTGTGTCTGGCTTTTTTCATTTTTAAAAAAGCCTTTGATTTAAGACCAATGTTTATACCTCAAAGCATTCATATTTCCCTTAATGCCTCCTGAGTAAGAAGCGAAAGTAGACTTACCTTCTGGAATACCTGATAGTTGGATTTGGACCATATATCAAGCTGAGGGGAAAGAGAGAAAAGTATCATCAGCATCAATTTTATAATTCTGGACTTTAAGAAATGATGTTGTAACTACTACTAAGCTTGAAAAAAAACAAAAAACAAAACCATGATTATAGAATAACAGAATCCTGGGGTGGAAAGGATCTTAAATGTCCTGCTTGAATTTCTTCTTTATCCACCTGTCGGTGATCTAAGGAGACTACATGCAGGGATGTAGAGAAGTCAACCTGAGGCACTTGTAGCATCCAAGGTCCCAGGAGCTGAGCCTCCTGCTCACTTTTCTCACCTTGACTCCTACCACGGTTCCCTTGCATCACTCAACATGCCAAGATCAATCGTGCCTCAGGACCTTTGTGCTTGCTGTGCCCTTTACCTGGGTTGCTTTTCCCACAAACCCTCACATGGCTCCTCCTCCATTTCCTTGAGCTCAAATGTCACCTTATCAGAAAGGCAGTTCCCACTTACTCTAGCTAAAATATTATTCCCATACCTGTTGTCTTGGTTCTCTTTATCCTTCCAAAAATTTAAAATTTTCATAGCATTTAAGACTGACTGAAACTTGATTTCTTTCGTTTACGCTGTCCTGGTTCGAGACCCAGCATTTCATAGGCATCAACAGGTCTTTGCTGAGTGGAGGAAAACTCCCAGCTCCCAGCTGCTGAGCATGTTCCATGCCAGGCCCCGCACCAGGCCCTCCACACGCTCCTCTCATTTAATCCCCAGAACAAGCCGCTACAGCTGGTCCCATGAGCAGCTGCTTTCCAGATGATGCGACAACAGTTCACAGCCATTCAATTGCCCAAGGTAATCTGGAGAGGCTTCTTACAAATGGTCTCACCTGGTGGTGCTCAAACTTGGCTGGTGTCAGAACCCCAGGGGGAATTGTTTTGTATTTTAATGTACAGATTCCTTGGTCCCTCCCTTGGAGTGTGTGAATTAGTAGGTTTGGAGTGGCTTTGAACGTGCTCCCCAGGTTAACTGTGATGGCTGGTCCGGTCAGGAACCCTGGATCCAAGGCTCCTCCACTTCACCAGTGAGGAAACTGGAGGTCTGAGATGACATGCAGGTAGGGCTCAGAGCACACCCAGGTCCAACCTCCTCTGTCCACACTTGGTCCTGCACAGGGCACTTCAGTGGCGCATTCTAACCAAACCATTCTAGTTTCACAGTTTTGTATGACAAATTAAACCAGTGCCTTCTCACTGTTTCAAGAGTTTGGAACAAATTAAGTTGGCAAAAATAGAATTACCCCCAATACAGTGCTGGGAGATAGCTCAAGGATAGTGCAGATAAAAGAGGGACTGTCAGTATGCCCCATGGGTGCTAAAAAGTCAACTTTAATATATGAGTTCAGGAGTTGAACAACCTGAAACACTTGGTCAATGGGGCTCTTGGAACCTGCCTTTGGGGTTGGCTAGTGGTCAAGGTAGAAACCTGAGCTGTGGCCATTTAAGCCTGCATGCTGTGTTATTGATTTTGAAGCACATGGGAACACGTGAAGCAATCACGTGGGAAGAGTCTCTTAGAAGACAGGAACTGAAGCATTGCAGTTGACATGGGACAGGTTCAGAGGTGTTTCTATTCTGAGGAAAACACCAAGCTTGGCTTTCTGAAAATAGTCCTTGGAAATTAAAAGTTGGGCTGTGAACAGGCATACATTCAGTTCTCCCTGGCTTCTTCCTGTTCACAATTAGTTTCATGTAAGTTTCACTGTGTTTGAACATCCGTAGGACAGTCCTCGAGGAGGTTAGGAGGAGTGAGGAGGCCACTCTGGACTTCCGCAGGGCTCCTGCTGGAGGGGGCGAGCTTTAGCTAACCCAAGTCCAGGAAACATCATGGGAGAACTCTGATGGACCAAACACTCATTCAGATTTGTCTCTCTCCCCATCACCACTGCTGTACCATCTCCTTCCTGGATTTCCACAAAAGTCCCCTAACTGCCCCAGCCCCTTCTACTCTGGCTAAACTGCTCCCCAGGAAGGTGGTGTCACTTTTCAGTCACTGCCCCTGCTTAAACCAACTGATGAGGAAAGAACTTAAAAAAGCATCAGAATTTTAATTTGACAGGTCAGCAATCTGTAGGGGAAAAAGCGACATGTTACCTCCAGATAGCTCTAAAGGAAACCTCAAAACAAACATGAAATTCGTTCCGTAAACCATCAATTCTGTTGACGAAAACTACTGCTGAGCGGCTCTGCTATTTGGGAGGACGAGTCAGGCTCACGCTCCGTTCTTGGAGCGGCAGTTCAGTCCAGGGCTTCAAAAATGCGGCATTTAAAGATTATTCAGAGATTGCAGATGAATAAGAACGACTTTTTGCATCTTTTAGTTCTACCAACTCACTGCCAAGATGACAGGGAGATGCTAAAGATTCTAAATCTAAACGTTAGGAAGAGTAACATCGAAGTCTGAACTGGGAACTAAGTTCTCCTTTCGGTTTAAGCCCACAGCTGTTTCTTCTTAAGTTCTCCACTCTTTATCCTCCTGCCTGTTCACATGACACACAGGTAGACCAAGACATAAACACAGGGCCACGAGAAAAGAAAAAAGAATCTACATACAGACGGAAAAGTTACAGTTTTTATTTAAAAGAGATAATTATTTAAAAAAACCTTCAGTACCTGTAAAATGTTTTAATAGAAAAATCATCTCGAGAGAAATATGCATAGGTTTAATTAAGAGATGGGCTCTCCAGCCTAACTGGCTTCTCAAAATACACTGGGCTTATTCAAGCTAAGCATGCCGCTCTTTTTGAAAGGTGGTTTAAACATTATTCAGGACCCTAGGGAACCGTTCTGACCATCTGGGACAGAAGGATGTTAGACAATATGCCCTGTTTACCAGGTGCACACGGTAAGAGCGGATCCAATAACAATGGGTTCCCCTTTTGCTGTGAACACACAGCAGGAGGTTTGTACTTGATTTTCTGCTAGATTTATGCCAAAGAAAGCCATTTAAGCAAGCGTTCTGGAGTCAGTGCCCTTCCTCTCCTCAGGGCCAGGAAGGTTTCAGAAATTCATTTCAGGGAGCCGGGACTCACCCAAGTGAATGTAAGCTTTATCTTATTTGCTGCAAAGGCGGAGGTGGCTACCAATTTTTTGCTGGCTGCGATATTCAAAGAGGAGCATTCTGGAAGCTGTAAACTTTCAGCCTGATGAACGAGAAATTATTCTGAACCATAGTTCAGGAAAAAGAAGGTAAAGCACCCCTCAGTATTCTGGGCAAGCATCAGAAAGATCTTAAAATAGAAAAGTCAACCTTATGGTAATTGGTGGCTGAATCTGCAGTCTTAAGAGCAGCTCGGGGACTCTGGGATTGGAATGAGTATTTTAGGTGTGGGCATGTGGTCCGCTCTTAGGTAAAATGAAAACAAACCCCACAGATGACCAACTGCTTTAGCATAGACACATGTGCTCTCAGGTCAAACACCAAGACATCAAGGGCCCTCTTGATACACAGGAAGAACGTGTGAAAATAGTGACAATCAGATTTACTCACTGAAAAGAAAAATCAGAACGACGCGATGTCAGCAGGCCAGAGAATGTTAACTACGACAATGACCCCCACCATCAGAACCTCTGTCACAGCCAGCGAGGGCAGACAACATTTACTGATGACTATGCATTTAGCCTGCACTGTACCTGTATTATCTTTTTAAGTCCTTCCAGCCAGTGCATAAGGATGCTAAAATTATTTCCAATTCATGGATGAAGAAACTGAGACTCAGAGAAGTTAAGCAAATTGTCCAACACCACAGAGTAATCTGTAGTGGGGAATTCGAAACCAGGTCTGTCTCCAGAGGCCCAGCTCTTAATCTGGGAGGAAGACTGCCTTTCAGCTAGAACGCAGACGGAGTGTGGACTCAGAGCACCCCCTAAACTGTCACAGCTTTTCTGGGGGCACTCTTGCAAAGTTCAACGTGACTAATCTGCTTCGAGGCCTGCTGATGTGACAATCACCCCACTAAAGGTCATTTAGCAGCAAGTGAAGATTTTGGCAGCTTATCAGAAAGTTACCAATTCTTCCATTCAAAAAATAGTACAATAAACCATAAATTATCTAAAATTGACACTTCCACATAAAACCTGTGAGCCTCACAGGGACTTCAACTTTTAGAGCTTTTATTTATTAGTAGCTTTATCTTGCAAGGTCGACAGGAGATGCGTCAGTAGGGCAGAATGCTGAAAACCAGCAATGGTGATGGAATTCTCCACGGTTACCCAAGGTTTCAAAATCATAAACTGCTATTTGGTCATCTTCTTAGGTCTGCCCACTCTCCTCTGGAGGATAAGAAGTGAACAAGTCTTACAAGAATGCAGTGTTACAGGTCTGTTATTCTTCAACTTTTCACTTTCAATCAGGACATACATTTGTTACTAAAAACTGCTGAAAGCACAATTTCGGGGCATCCTCTGCATATGAATTAAACCGGATTCCCCTTCTCCAGCTTCCCCTCGCCCGTAAGTAACAAGAGGCCATTTTTCTGAAGGTCGTCTGAACAATTTCAAAGGCTATAACAAATCAAAATGTTCCCTGCATCTAATATCAAACGGGGCTGATGCCAACACTTATTAGAGAAATCAGATTCAAGCTTCCCCAACCCCCTCGACCCAAACACACACACACATCCAACTTTGAAGTGGGAAGAATGCGGGGATCAGAAATTACCCTGGAGACAGCTCTGGCTGTCTTTGAAGGTTCCCTTTGATACCACCATTTCTTTTCCTCTCTTACGCTAGGAGGCTAAAAGCTGCCTTTTTTATTGATACGGGGTAATTAATGAAGCTATAGCATTAACATAACCTAAATCCCCTAATAAGAAAAATTCAACCGAGACACTTGGATTTCTTCAGTTAAATCTGACTGGTACAAAATCAGGACAATGGCCAGGTAGTCAAAGTAAATCTGCCTTTACAATATGCTGAGTCATGGCTCTTTGCTCCTCCCTGATTACAATGAATAGCAAGTCTGTAACTCCTAAAACCATTTTTATATTTTAGTAGAGGAATTAGTCTACTGGTGCTTGGTATCAAATATATGCCATCACAGGTAAAGGTGGTTGTTATTGCAAAGTGCAAAGTGATAGCCTTCCTGGGATGTGATGGGGAACAGCCTGCCAGGTCTGGAAACTGCGGGTGGCGCTGGGCCACTATTGTAGCAACAGGGCTAATCAACCCTTTCAGACTCTGCCGGCTGCTTTGGGTTTGGAGGGCATGGACAGCTACTTCTGAAGAGACTCTGACCTCTGTAAACCCAGCGAGGCTTTCCAAGCCACACCCACTGTGTCAGTGGCTGAGCTCTCCAGACTGCAGTAAACGCCACCCCTCCCCCACCCCCCCAGCTACCACTTAGGCATCAACTCAGCGAACGCAGGCTGCATCTTTGGAACAGCAAGACTGCAAGCAACAACTTGTTCTTGTAGGCCACACCTCAAACTCCAACGGCTCCTTCCAACGTTGCATTTTATTTGGGAGGCGCTCGACATTTCAACACATTAACTGCATTAACGCTTAGGTAAATAGATATATATATGTTCACATATACCAGTATCAGTATTCAAAACAGAACACCAACAATGTCTGCATGATTTTATTTTTATCCTTTGTAAAGGGTTCCGGAGAAAAGGGGCTAATCAAATTGGCTGGGATTAGCTTCTAGGCAGAGCAGTCATTTGAGAGCTTCTCTGCCAAATGTGGTTAACGTACCTTCAAACAACAAATGGACTCGGTCCTCTCAATCTTGCTATTCCCAGTTTTAGGGTCCCTGCTTACACTTGGGCCAATGTATGCCGTTGTACAAGGGAGCAAGAGGCCTCACATTCATGATAGGGATCATAGTAGAATTCAGCTCCCAGACACACACATTTTCTTTCTGATAAACAGAGCACCCACGCTAAGCGCTCATTAAGAAAATACGTGCCGTGTGCGCGCATGTCTCCTTTATTCTTTGATTTATTTACACCTTCACTTCCTGCTGCTTCTTTTAGTCCCTATCTCTAATTTTTGATTCTCCACTTTCCCATTCCTGCTAAAGCATTTTCACATCCCAGGCAGACCTCTTCATTATCCCCTCTCACACATTATCGGGCTTCTACTGTGTTCCAGGCCCTGAGGGATATCCTCAGGATACACAGTCACAAGACAGGTGGGCCCTTGGGGAGCTCCTGGCAGATGAAGGTCTGAGATCTGGCTCAGCGTGACTGTGGGCAAGTCACTTTACCATTTTAGGTCTCAGTTTCCTTATCTGGAAAGTGAGTCTAGGATTCAACCACCACTGCAAGCAAAGTTTGCTTAGCACAAGGTCTATTAGACCAATACATGCAGTACGGTTAGTATTTTTATTAATTTCAAGATAGACATGTAAACAAATAGTCATAATGTAGTAATTCCAGTATTAGGAAGAGATTGTTCAAAATGCTATGGATGTGTTAATGATGATAACTTGTGCTGGAAGCAGAGGCAACGCCAGGCCTGCCATCTCAAGAACCCACGCGAAGAGTGTGTCAGGTGGACAAGGTGGGGAAAGCACCTCAGGCCAAGGGCACAGAGGGTGCAAACGCATGAAAGAGTTCAGCATGTCCTGGGAGCCACAAGCAGCACATAAGGAAGACGAAATGTGTGTTAGAGAATGATGGCAGGGGGGTCAGAAAGGGAAGCGGGGCCAAATCACCAGGCATTTCTATGCCTTGCTAAGGAGTTTGGATTTTATTCTATAAGTCAGAGTTTTCAGAAGTGTGTTCTACAAAATGCCAGTGTCATGAAATGCTCTAAAGATCAAGGAAGAAAACAAGAACTTGGTGGTCAAGTAAGTTAGGAAAATATAGCCCTCTTGGGAGATTCATCAGGCACCCAAGAAAACCAAAACCACTAAAAATTTCTACAGTCAGGAACCTACTAAACTTTTTCTAACCCAGTGTTTCTCAAACTTTTTTGACCACGCACTGCTTTGTGCCTAACATCCAGTCACACCCTCCTTTCCTACTTTGGGAGGGCTGCTTTGGGCAATGAGGAGATGATGAAAAGCAAGAAATCATGTGCTTGGATGTGCATCTTACGAAGATAGCTCTGGAAGCCAAGTCAAGGGCAGACTGCGGGAGGGAGGGCAGACTGGGGACTGCGGTGAGGAGGCTAGCGCCGTCACCCAGCGGAGAGATAGAGAACCGAAGGAGTGGGGACAGACAGGACGGCCCAGCTGGAGAGAGGGTCAAGAGGGAGAACTGCCAGACCGCGCTGACAGACTAGGTCTGTGGGGAGAGGGGGAGGAAGGTGGAGCAACTGGGTGGTGACACAGTTAGCCGAGACAAGGAACAGCAGAGGGAAAACAAGTCCAGAGAGGAAGCCGATGAGTTTCGTGTTGGCCAGGCTGAATCTGAGGTACATTTAGGGAGAGAAGTCTGTCCTAGACACAAATCAGGAGTGATCACTATGGGGGTGACACGTGAAACCACAGGGGTGGACAAGAATGGCCAAGGGGCATGAGAGGAGGGAGACGAGAACCCTGGGGATCTGGGAGTCAAGGGCAACTGAGAGGGAAGGAACCATGTAAAGCAGTTGAGGAGGAGTCATCTGAGAGAAATTCTAGAAGTATACACACGAGACTAACTTCTAATCCCCTTGTTTTAAGTGCAGAATAAAAATTATACTTGTTATCAGTTCAATAAATTTGAATTTACCAGGTGGCAAAGTGTTAAGAGCTTTCTGTCTTATTTAGGACACTTTTAGTATGGGGCAATGAAGTAAATATAATGTTAAAGATATCAGGCAAAGTAGGTAAAATCTCTCCTCCTTGTAATCTGAATTCAGAATACGCTTCATCTGCATCCTGAATTTGGCATCTCTGACAGCATGGTCATTGTTGTTACTTAACTTTTTCTGTTTTATTCTTTATCTCCTCCATTCACTTGTACGTCCTTGGAGAGCAAGGGCTGTGTTTCACACACTGTGTGACTATAAACTTGTAAACCTTGAACAGAGACAACGCACAACCACGCCTCTCAACGACCGCCCACTCAGGGGCTCTTGGCCAGGTACGCACCGCCCCAGGGTCGCTTCTGCTGTTGCTAAGTAGTTTGGAATTTCTTGTTTAGAATTGCTGTCAGAGTTCATGAATCATGCACACGTGGATCATACCTGTCCTGATTATGCACTTTATTTTCCACAGTTGCTCCAAAGACATTTTAGTTTTTCCAAAAAGAAAAAGGAAATCTCCTCTTAAGGCACGTTTTGCTCTCAACGGGGAGAGTTGCGAGAACTTGGCAGAGTCCTTGGAGTAAGAGTAGCTTCCCGGGCTGACAACACTTGTGTGGTTGTGGAAATACTGGATTACTTGTTCAAAACACAAATCTCACTACTTCCTGGGTCACAGCTCTTATATAACACACTGTTCTGTGTGCTAAGCGACATTTGTCACCTTTTTTTGAAGAACATCCTGTCCTCATTATAATGTGGCCGTTGGGTGGTGAGTGCTAGCACTAACAAACTTTTAAGTTTTAATGGATTCACGAAGAGGAGGGAAAGCTCCTGAGAGAAGGGCACACAGAAGCCCGGTGCTGGGAAGTGAGCAGGTGCGCCTGGGTGGGTACCTCAGGCAGAGTCCTCATTCCGCTCGGGAAGCAAACACAAATGAAGGCTGTCAGCTCCCATCAGCATCCTCTGATGCTCTCTATAGAGCCATATGGACAGCGTGTAGTCAAGAGAGATTAGGGGTTCACACAGGTGAACTTTCCATGAGACAAATCACCCATGGAAAGAACTTATCCTTTTTCAACTGCAGTATTCAATACGTGCTGCTGTGGATAAGCGGCTTCCTGAGGGCTCCTCGTTAGCTTCGTGGAAAAAGATTGTCGGCAGGTTGTGTGTCAGACTAACTCGAATTTTCCTCATGGTTCTAGGAAACGCAAAATGCCGAACCCTGGGCTATTGATGTGCTGCTCGACCAGGCGAAAAAAAAGAAATCCATCTCCTCAGAAGACACATTTAATGAGGCAACTGGGGTCTAAGGTGATAAATTAGAAATTCAACTAAGGGCATCAGGCTTAAAGGAAAAAGCAGAAGCTTGATGAAAAATGCAAGGGGGGAGAGAGAAATGTTTTTTGTAAAGCATTCATCTTTATACTGATAAAGCTATGCTTGTTGATCATTTCAGCTATGATTGCTAGTGTTTAATGTCATTCATCTGGGACTCCACTACATTTGTTCTGGGATACGCAAAATAAAGGAAGAAGAAAACAAAGACTCCGGAATGCTTACCTTGCCATCTTCCGTATAGACATTTTCATTATACCCCTTCACTATTGTTCGATCGATGAAGAGGCTCCGCATGACAACGATCACTTTCAACACCTTTCCCAAGGTCACCTGTCAAAACACATGCATGTAAACATGAGAGTTTACACTTGAACATGCAAACCACATGAAGTTGGGCATGACTATCAGAAGAAGGCCCACCTCTCCCTCCTGTTCCGAGAGAGGCACAGAGGACACTGAGGGAGGTGCGGTGGCTGCCCCTTGTACTGGCACCCTAACTATCTAAGAACAAACTCACAACAACAGCAAATTCTCCCGTTGTCACTTAGAGATGGTGCGGGCCCCAAGTCATCTAACTCCCCTGAACTTATTTATATTGTTGGCTTATAAACCTCAGGAGAAGTTCCATATGTTTATTGTCTGCTGGATAAAGTAACATTTCCTTTTATTGTCTTCTGTCTTAAGATTATCTTCTTCAAGGCCGTCCTAGGATCCTGGCATTCTACGGTTTGGTGAGCACATCTGTTTTCATATTACGTCATGGTGCTATGTACACTCATGGAACACACAGAGAGTACAATAGAGAGATTAAAGGCAGGCACCAAATATCCCTTGGTTGAACTATCTGTTTTTAATAGCTGGTAAAAAGTGGAGAAGCAATACCAAATAAGTTCTGAAGGTAAATGAACAGTAGCTGAATTTTATCTCCAAAAGGGAACATCATCCTGGAAATACATTTAAGTGCTTTTACTCTTAGAACCTAAGCACGTATTATGGATTTTTAAAAAAACACCTTAAAAAACTGCAGTTTCATACATGCCAGGGAAAAAGTAACCCGCTGTGCTTGCTGGAACAGGCTCAGTATCAAGAACAGAAACAGCACCCTCGTTCCTCTCAGTGGCTCACATAAGCCTTCTGACACTTTGCCTAGCCCCTTCTTTGCATTTCCTAGATAAGACCCTAGAGGCAGGCTCCACACAGGACCCAGCCAAGGCCACGGTCCGGGTTGTTCCCATGAGGCTCTGACATTACAGAACAAGCGGAAAGGTGCCCTCCAGGGCTGAGTAGGACAAGAACCTCTGCCCCACACAGCGATCCCGGTCCTGCAACTCCAGCATGCCGTCTGCTTCTGGGGACGCCACCTTCCATCATCCTGTCCTTACTTCCCCATTCCTGGCGGTTTTTAACTGTCTCCAGCAACAACCTTCTTTTTCTGATTAGTCCAGGGTATCAATGAACATTCTTAATATCTGGTTCCTTCAATAACTTCTAGTGCTAAGCTGATGTTTCTATTTGTGTGCCGAAAATGGCACAGGTAAGAAAAAGACACGACACATTAATTACATTTAAGAGAATGTTAATAAAAACATCTTATTTCTCAATAGTACTTTTAAATTAAAGAAAAAAAATGTTTTTTCTCCCTAAAGCCCCAGTACATAGTTGTATATCCTAGTTGTAAGTTGTTCTAGCTCTTCTATGTGGGATGCCGGCACAAGCATGGCTTGACAAGTGATGTGTAGTTTGCACAGAGGATCCAAAGCCATGAACCCGGGGCCGCTGAAGCGGAGCCCAGGAACATAACCACTCGGCCACGGGGCCAGTTCCCCAAGTAATTTTAAATACTGTTATGCCACGTAACATTTAATGGGTCACTTCTCATATAACTGAAAATCACTATTGAAGGATGCCAATAAACCACCAAGGTAGGAACAGCAACTCTGCCTCTAGCTTACATGCAGTCTACTGGATGGAAGGGAGGGAGGGAGGCAGAGAGGGAGGGAGGGAGGGGGGAAGGGAAAGAAATCAGAGTTGTAGTTTTGGCATTACAAGCACTGACATTAACAGCCTCCGCTAGGCTACGGCGGAGGTCCATGAGACCTCCTCCAACAGGCCACTGCTTTCAACTGCACACTTTAACTCCCTGTGCTAATAAGCGCAGATAACTAAGCAATTGTTTCCTTAAAAAAACAAAATCGAGCTGACTTTAATTAACTCATAAATTGCTTCAGCAATTTCTCAAGTTTCTCAAGATAGAATTCAGAAGAAAAACACACTAAATATACTAGAAATTTTATACTTAATTTTTTTGTTTTTAAAAGTGAATTTTGGTATTTTAAAGTTAACTAATACTAAAACAGTTAACTAATAAATGCTTATCATGAAAAAATCTAAAGTTAGAGAAAAAAGGAAGAAAATAATTGTTAATAGTCTTCCCATTCAAAGATAATCACCATTAACATTTTGGGGTACTTCCTTTCAATCTTTTTACTATCAAAGATTTATAGTTTTTGAATTTTTAATTTGTTTATAATTGAAACTATATATAAAATTTCAAATCAAATTTTTATTTAAAATTATGACATAAGCATTGTTCCATATTGCTGTGCAGTCTTCAAAAACGGCATTTCACACTGCATGGCATTCTTTTGAGTGGATATACTATCATTTCTTTAACCATTCTTCTATAGTTGGACATTACTTGCTTCCAAACTTTCCCTAAGAGAAATACGGCTGCAATGCGTACTTTCGTTCACCAGGCCTTTGCTGCGTTTGGGATTATTTCCCAAGGATAGATTTGTAGAACTGTAATTACTGGGGCAAACAGTACAAACATATTAAGGCTTTTGATACACTTCTCCAATCGCTAACCATGAGGGTTCTGCCCAGCAGAAAGGTACGAGCACACCTATTCCGCTCCACTCTTGTCAGCAACGGGTGCTACTAAATCAAAACGAAACAAAAGGAAAATCCCCCTCCCCCACCTGGAAGTACCAATTTAATTTCTTTAAACCTTTTATTATGGAAGACTTAAAAACAGGCAAAAGTAAATGAAATAGTATAAAGAACCTCTGTGGACCCACCCCAATGTCAACAACTACAGCTCTTGGCCAATCTCGTTTCACTTCCGTCCCACCGACTTTCCCCTCCCTGTGCTATTTCGAAACAAATAACCGCCATGGATGGTATCATTCCATCTATAAATATTTCAGTCTGCATCTCTAAAAGATAAGGGCTCTGAAAACAAAAAAGCAGAACCAGATGCCATCCCACATCTAAAACAACAGGAGTTCACCAATATTATCAAACCCCAGTCAGTCAGTGTTCACGTCTCCAACAGCCTCATAAGTGCCACATTTTAAAAATTTGCTCGTGACAGGATCTGAACATAGTCCACACAATGCAGTTGGCTGACATGGCTCACAAGTTTCTCCCACACTACAGGTATCCCTCTCTCTATCCTCTCCCCTCATTTTATTTGTTGAAGAAACTGGGCCATTTTTTCTAGAGTTTTCCACAGCCTGGATTTTACTGATGGCATCCCCGTGGCGTGCTTTACATGTTCCTCCTTACTCTGTACTTCCTGTAAACTGGTAATTAGAGGAGATTCAGGCTTGATTTTTTGGCAAGACTACTTCACGGGTGGTGTTACTATCTAGGAAGCACTTGAGGTCAAGCATCTCAGCATGTGACGCTGGCAGCGGGGACGCGTTAGTTCACCAGGGGTTGCAGACGGTCGTATTCCAATGCGATCATTCAGTCTTCATTTATTAGTTGGAACATTTTTACAAAGAAAAACTTCCCCTCGTCTATTATTTGGTTACCCAGTGGTAGAGTTTATCATATAGACAGGAGAAATGCCCAGTTCTTTCCCTTTATTTACCAGTTCTCAAAACAATGCATTGGTTTACTAGTTTTCTTCCAATGTGATGGGTTGGTTTTTTTGCCCCCAACATTCTTATAAACTCACGGATTTAAACACATTTGATGTATTTTTATCTGATGCAATTATTCTTCTTACTGATGCTCAAATTGTCCTGCTTGAGGCCAGTGGGCATCTCCTTGAGGTTGAGTCCTTTCGTCATCACCTTAGTCTTTGCTGGCTTCCTTGCTATCTGGTACATGATACTCTAGGCTTGTCCTGTACAATTCCTGCCCGAGGCCATGAATCAGCCATTTCCTCAAGCAGCTCTGGTTCTCTTCAGTGGGAAACGGTATTTTAAGACCACAATAAGGGCAAGAGGGGCAAATAATTTTTGATAGGTTAAAATTTTGGTTTTTCATTTTATGAATCTAAATTAGAGTGAATATTTTCCTTCTCACTTTTTTTCTTATCCTATATTCATTTACATATTGAGGTTTAAGTGTTTTCTTTTCTAATAAAAAAAAGACACTCCACAGTCATACTTCCCCATGACTACTCCCACCCCCCAGTCACGCCTCCCTGCCATGGTTCCCACTCCCCAACAACGCCTCCTGCTACTCCTTCCACCTCCACTCCCACCCCCACCCCGTCAGACCTCTCCCCACTCCTCTTTGCTCTGCTCTGCTCAAAGTCCTGGGATAGGCTGGTTCTCCAGCCGCACCCTCGTGCGCTGTGGCTTCACAGAGGGAAGGTGTGTGAGCGCAGGAGGCTCATTAGGAGTACCCCAACGGCTGTGCCTTTACCGGCTGTAGTAGCTTACGGACAGGGAATGCCAGGAAGTCTTGCTCTGGTTCACTTTCATTACCTTTCCAGTCCGTAAGGCTCTATGAAGCTTGTCAATTCTTAGTTTTTACAGAGCCAGAAAGGACCCTGGCACTGATCTAGGTTGAATATGCAGAATACGGCTTTCTGAATTTTCCACATGGTTGTAATAAAACTGTATACACAACTTTGAGGCTTTGGAACCAAGCCTCAGCTGTGCTACTGGAAAGCTTGGCCCAGTTACGTACCTTCTCTGAACATCAGTTTCCTCCCACCTAATGGGGAGAACAACAGCTCCATCTCAGAATGGCTACAAGCAGTCACTGAGACAATGCACTGATAAAGGGTGTGGCATAGGCCTGGCACAGAATACGTTCCCAGGGGCAGCTACTGTTACTCAGCCCAAACTCTGGTCTAGACTTCGCAGAGGAAAAATGATTTGAAGCCAGTTAACATCAAAGCTGGAACCAGAACAGTTACTGCCTCCAGTTCAGTGAACTTGCCACTTAAGTTAATTTACTCTTTTGCTGTCACACTGGGACTCAAAGGAAGCTGCAGAGCGGGCGACAGTTGTGGGCACTGAGGTCTGAACAAAAATCTGCCTCCTGATGAATGACTACCAAGCAGAAAGAGGCTGCAGGCACAAGTGTAGGGCAGTTTAGGGGAAGATACGAAGCTGCCACGTGGGCTGATCTAGCCAGACCTCACTGACTCCCAAAGGAGGCCATTCAGTGCGAAGGTCAAGTGCACTGAGATTCAGTGTCACTTCTGCCAGTTTCAGGCAGTGTGACCCAGGGCAAGTCAAACAACCTCTTCTGCCTGTTTACTCAGCTGTGAAATGTGGAGGGGCCTGGTGAGGAAATCAAATGAGACGATCCATGTGAAACACATGGTTACAGGTATGGTGCACGACAAAACTCAACAGCTGTCAGCCTCGTTTCTCTTCAGAGTGTGGTGTGGTAGAAAGGGTCAGATGAGCCCTTTGAGCTCTGCCATCAAGGAGCTTAAAGCATGTTCTCTAACGTTCTTTCCAGCCCTCATTGTCCAGCCCTCCTCATTTGGGAGACTGATATGGCAGTGAATCATATACAGGCCAATGGACACTACTCTAGAAACGAGCCAACACTGGCCACAGTCAGAGGCAAAACGCCCAGGGACAGGAGCTGCAGGTCGCTTCTTGGCAACTGCTATCGGATACCACAAATAAAGCTAATGCCATCTGGTAATGAAGCGGCTTGCTGTTGCCAAGGTAACACTTCTATACCGAGCAGCACATTTCCAAAGAGCTCACTCACTACCCCTCCTGTGTCTGTCCCCGTGAGTGTTCAAATGGCAAGTTGTGAAAAGTCAGAGGAAGCAGCGTGCTTGCTCAACAGGAACCAAGGTGCACTTGAAAAGGAAGCTGGTAAGCCTCTCATTGGGGCATAACCCTTCTAGGGAAGTGCCCTTAGAAATGCTGTCACTGCCTAGCCCCTTGTCAGGGCTAGCTGTGCTCTGGGCAGCTGCGGCTGAATTGATGGTCTTCTCTATCTGGAATTGTTATCTCCATGGCAGGCTGCGAGATGCTGCAGCAGCGAGGGGGATGGGAAACTAAGAGGTACAGAGGGAAACTGGCTGCTGCTTCTTTCTAGGAAAACTGTAAAACTGGATAAAGCCTAGAGAAAACTGAGTCAGACCAGTCGTAAAAGGCTGAAACTCTGACAAAGCCGTGAGAGAAGATAAACTGGCTGTCACAGCTTGGAAGAAGAGGCCACTAGCACTGCAAAGAGCAGGGCAGTAACCAAATCATAAAACGAAATGGGGCTATGTGACTTGGAAACCAAGAGGTCAAACCAAGGGATCGTCAAAGATAAAACTGATGTTCTCCCATGCTAAAGGCCACTCGTTTTGCTCAACGGGATGAATCAGTTGTGCCTCTGATGATAAAATGCAGTGCAACATGGTGTAAGGTAAGAGAGGAAAAATGAAATTGGAAAGCAATTCCCACGTATGAACTAGACTTGAGATACAAAGTCGTTACAGGCCCAAGAGGTGAACGATATTTTTCCTTTTGACAAAGACCCAGGAAAAATGAGGCAGACACGCTGACTTTAGGTTCTGTCTACCAACAAGTCAGACAATCAACTTATCAGCAAGGCAAGAGAGCACGGAAGTTAGGTTTACGGACTCTAGGAGAAAAAGTGACCTGAGTTTAGATCTTGGCTCTGCCCTTCCTGGCTGTGTGATCTGGGATAAGTTACTTGGTCTGCTAAGCCCCAGTTTCTCACCTGTCAACCAAGGCTAAGGCAGTTGTGAGGAGGCGATTACAGCAGACATGTGACGTGCTTAGCACCATGACTAATGCATGGCAAGAGGTCCATCAGCGGTCAAGCTGCGTCACTCTCTTTAGGCCCCCTGTCATCGGGAAAGGCAACATGGCGCAGGGCCAAGAGCCAGGGCTTTGGAGCCCAGAGGCCCAAGTCCAAGTTCTGCCTCTGTTGCGTACAGCAGTGCGGCCCTGGGAAAACCAACCCACATGAGCTCCAGCTTTCTCGTCTCTAAAACGGAACCCTTTATAAGGAAGGACTGGACAGCTAGTGCTATGAAGTGTCTGGGGGGTCACTACTGGCCCTCACTGCATGGTAGCAATTGTTAATATTACTGCAGTCATTATTTTTAACAATTATTAAATACCTCACCTAACAACATCAAGTTTATTTTCCATTAGGTGGCTTATTCCATTGATGAGTGAATTTGAATCATTTTTAAGAGCCATCGATGCTAACAATTTGAGAACTTCTGATCTCCCTGAACTCATTCCTCTCTTCTAAAGGCAAAACTGCCCTGGATGGGGGGGGGGGGGGGAATTTCATCAAAGAGGACTTAACCAATTTGCCAAGTCTCATTAAAAGGTTTCACGACAAGGTAGGATTAAGAAATAACTTTCCATTTCATACAATAAATATAAATTTCCTCACAACCTTCGTCTCTCATCCCTCTGTGTCCCCCTCAACATTAACAAAAAAATTCACAATATTATGGTATGAAAAATCCCCCAAATTGTCAAAATAAAATTTAGTTCATTTTAATCTATAAAACACACACTCAAATATATAACATAAAGTCTTTCCAAGAAAAAGGAAAATATGCCTGTATAAAAATAAGGCATCCTGATTCCAAAAAGACCTTATAGGAATGAAATGGGATACAGGTGACAAAAGGAGAAGCTGACTATTGTTTTCTCAAACACACTGAAAATGCCAAGTTTCTCCCAATAGACTTGAAGAGGAACCCTCATCGGCACACACTCTGACTTGTCCCCTGTACTGAACAGGCCAGTAAGGAAGCCCACGGCACTCAGTGTTCCTGCCTTGCTGACCCCACCTGCTGCTCAGGGAAGCAGCTATTTTCTGTTCTGGGTGGAACTAGCTCGCCCTGGTGTAGGTACCCAGTTCAAGGGTGACTCTACATAGTGGTCTGGGACAGAAGGCTCGCCCATATTGGCTAGGCTGGGTAAACTGCCTCCTTCCAGAATCTGGACTGGAGAACATGGAGAAGATTGGGAAGAAAAAACAGCACTACTATGAGAAGGAGGCCATGTAGGAAGAGAGCGGGGGAGGAATGAAGGGAGGTGGGGAGGAGGAAGGGGGAGACAGACAGACGGATGCACACCAGAACCTAGAGCTGCCTTGGATTGCAAATGGCTAGCCTTTCTAGTTCTTTCCTTCCTTCTACCCAACAATTATTTTTTAAATACATATTATGTGTAGGCAAAGCATTAGGCACACAAAGATAAATGAAATAGATAATCATGGAGCTAACAGTCTAGTGGAGGAGGCAGGCAACAAATAAGTATATAAGTAAATAAATATAATTTGCAAAAAGTTTTGAAGAAAATGAACAACAAGGGGAGAGCTTAAAGAGAGATTATTTAGGTAATCCCTATGAGTGAAAAAATGACATTTAGATCAGATAATTCAATTATTCATTAGTTCATTCAATTCACTCAAACATGTATTAAACACCCACTGTGTGCAAGCATTGGTCTAAGGATTTGAGATGGAGCAGTGGACAGGACAACATATCATGAGTGTACATTCTTGGGGGGGGTGTAGGCAGACAGTAAATAAACAAAAAATATATCACTTGTACGGGGCCACGAAGGCAATAAAGCTGGACAAGGGGGTTGGCTCAAGTTCGGCTGAAACCTACCGGGTGAGACCAAGCAGGTCCCCGCAAAGTGCTGCGGCAGTGCGGTCCAGGCTAGGAGGAGCCTGTGCAAAGGCTCCCAGTGGGAAAAGACCGAGTGTCCGCGGACCAGACGGAGGCCGGCGGGCAGGCAAGAGAGCGGCAGGCACTGGGTGAAGGAAGGCTCTGGGAAGGAGGTTAGTTTGAGTTGGGGTGAAATGGGAAGCCACTGCCAGGTTTTCAGCAGAGAAATGACATACCTGATGTGTGCTTTTAAAAAACATATTCCTGGCTGCTTCTTGGAGGTATCAAGAGAAGAAGCGGGAGCCCACGAGAGGGGACGATGGCAGCTTTGACTAGAGTGACAGCAACAGAGAAAGTGAGAAGCCGACAGATTTAAGATAGAATAGCATGATTTGCCGATAGACTGAATGTGAAGGAAGAAAAAGGGGGAAACAAGGAAACTTCTAGGTTTTTGGCTTAAGCATCAGGTAGATGGTTTTGCTATTTACTGAGATGAGATGAGGAAAAAGAGGAGAAAAACAGGGAGTGGGGAAAATCACTTCCCTTTTGTTAAGTTGAAGATACTTTTGAAATATTTAAGTGCAGAGATGTTAAATGGGCAGTTTGGACACTGGGGCTCAGGGCTGAGGTCTGGGCTAGATAGTTCAAGTTTACGAACATCATAACAGGCCCTTGTTTTCAAGGTGGCCTGCGTGAATTCAGATGAGCTGAAACCCACGCACCTGAGCACATTATCTGGGCTCTGAGGGGCTCAGGGGTGCTCTTCCCTGACAGAAGAGGGTCTGCGGACTCAAACAGCAACTGTCCCTTTGACCAGGCTGATTTAACTCCAAGTGAAGGTGGTCCCCACACAGATCTGCCACCTGCCACCTGCATTAGCATGGTACCATGGTGCCCTCTGCGGCAAACTCGGCCCCGTTATAACTCCCCTTCTTCTGTCCATAACCTGTTAGGCAGCACTTGGCTTTTTAATATTTCAACTGTAGGATGTGTGCCAATTTGACCTTGATGTAGAAAATTTAATTCAAATCAATACGTGGACAAGGTCACTTTAAAATCCAATTAATATGAATGGGAAAATATGCCCTACAGTTCTGTGAGCTGAAAATGGAATAGTTGCAAGTTAACAACAACAAAAGAGACAGCCACACAAGCCTGGTTGGTCCTTCTGTGTTTGATAATGCAGCTAGCTCTTTTCTTAAATACATGCAGTAGTTAGAACACTGAAAAACTTTTTTTTTTTTTGGCTTCTATTTAGGGTAGCTTAAAATTAAACTGTAGTTTGTTTGAAGAAAAACATAAAATGTACTGAAAACTGTGAATTCCTATAACCCGAGTTTAAATAAATTAAACCCTGGACTTCAACTCGCCCCGGAATCCCTAGAGAAATCTAAGGCGGTGACATTTTTGGAACAGCAGCAATCTGCACATGACAGGGCACACACACAGCACTGTTTGCAGTGATAACCATCACAGAAGGGGAAACTGAGGTACTGGAATTTCAGTCTTATTCCCACATGTGTTATGTAACCAGGACTCAGGACACTTCCTCCTCCGATTTACCACCCCTCCCTCTACATTTCGCTCCTCATTAATGAGAAACGTTTATTTATTTATTTATTTTTTTAAAGATTTTATTTTTTCCTTTTTCTCCCCAAAGCCCCCCGGTACATAGTTGTGCATTCTTCGCTGTGGGTTCCTCTAGCTGTGGCATGTGGGACGCTGCCCCAGCGTGGTCCGACGAGCACTGCCATGTCCGCGCCCAGGATTCGAACCGACGAAACACTGGGCCGCCTGCAGCGGAGCGCGCGAACCCAACCACTCGGCCACGGGGCCAGCCCCGAGAAACGTTTATTTTATACCAACAAATGATAGGAATGTATTATTATTACTGGGTTCTTCTGGGTTGTTCTCTTTTCCCTCTGCTTCATTGCTATCCCAGTTGGAAACTCAGCTTTTCCACCCTTGAACCTGGTTAGAATAGAATATAAATAATCAAGTATCCATCTAAAGAGGAAAAAATTGCTTTGTAGCTTCAAGGAATGCTACAAATGAGGTAAAACTGGAATGGGATATTAGGGGGTGTCAGTGAAATATCATAAATCTATTTCTCAATTTATTTTACATTTGGATATTAAAAACAAGAGGCTGCTGAAGGGACCGCAGCTGAGCTACATGAGGAAGGTCCCACACTTTGGACAGCTTTTTCAGCATCCTGGGAATCCTCACTGATTTGAAGTGCGGATGTCCTGCAATGTGGAGCTGAAAAGGAAGCTTCAACCTAAACACTGCCAGCTAAGGTCACGAGGCAATTGTGTGAGCGTGTGTGTTCAGCTTTACAGGTTACACTGCAGCAACAAATTAAAAGCAGCCCAACTCTGCAGCCAAAGGACAAGCTGCTGCCTTGCACAGTGTCTGTTCTGTTCCCCCTCATGGACTGGTTCGGAGGATCATTTTGCATTCTCCTTCATTCGAAAATCATACAAGCCAGCAGACTTCCCATCCGTCCCTCGCTTTCCCCACCAACCTCGAGTTACCTCATCTGCTGCTAGTATTAATGCTCTTCACACACTCATTATTCTTTAATGATGCCTGTTTGTAAATAGCAAGATGGGATGCAATTAAACCATGAGAGGCTAAATAAACACACATGCTAATTAGGATCTTTACAAGAGATTTTTTTTTCATGTATAGACTGGAATTTACCTTTCATTAATCTAACTTAATTGCAATAGTGCACCAATAAAGAGTCAACACAAATTAAGTGCTCTAAATGATTTCTCCATATTAAGGGTGAGCAAGCGATCCTTCCTTTGGGTAACAAGCCACATTCTGCAGCAGGAGGGGACTAAATGGGAACACAACATGGCTAAGCGTTAGGGGAAGGGTTTCAGCAGTGAAGCAGGTACTGCACCATTATCATGATGCTGTTGCTTCAGATGCCTGAAGTTAATGAGGTCAAGGTCATAGGTTCAAACTGCAGCCTCATCCCCCTTGTGAGTCAACTAGCTTTGCTAGGTTCCATGGTAGCAGACATTACCCCTTACATTTGTCAGCTTTCTGTCACTGGTTCCAAGAGAGACAAAGCAAAGGTTTGGATCAATCGGTTCAAATCCATTCCCACTCCCAGAATAATAATGCCCAGGAACATCTGCTTTGTGGCAAGGCAGTACACAGTAGCTATTTCTGTACGAAAAGGACATCTGTTATTTGCAGGAAAAGAAAAGTGTTTTAACCTTTGATTCTAGAAGGTGTGAAAGATTAGATACATTTGGCAACTAAACTGAAACAATATGATGGTATATCAACATTAGATATGTTTTTTGCAAAGGCCTCAGAGCATTTAACAATTTATTCATTCAACAAATATTGAGCCCTCTAGGTAGCAGGTGCTGGGTCAGGGTCAGGAAACTACCCTAGGAAAAATGTCACTCGCTCCAAAACTCTTTTTATCTTTTACATATTTTACTTGTCCTTCCCTAATCACTGCTGCTAAATCCTGTATCACCTTCCTTTCTTTGTCAAATATAGACACACACGGATACACAGAGGCCGCAACTTCCCTCTGGCCCCGCAACTGAGCCGGCAGCACCACTGGCTGGGAACCCACAACTCTGCGAAAAGCTGGATCCTGAGAGGTCCATTGTGACAAGACGGCTGAAGCAACCCCCCTCAGGAACTGAGACCCGACATTAAACTGCACAACTAAGACAGCAGCAACCAGATTCTTCAGTTCCTGATTTTAAAATAAACACTTGGTAAGTTCTCCATGACAACATTTCCCAAAGTGTATTCGTGAAAAGGGGTCTGTAGTCAACTTTGTCAGGGAAACTGTGTACGCATTATCCTCCTCTTAAAGATTCAGTGTACGCAGGCCTGTTAAAGGCTCTGAAAAGGACTGCGGGAAAGGAACCTGCCTAGTTTTGTTCAACCAGTGAGCGCTTCCTAAACCTACTGTGCATATCAACTTCCTTAAAAAAAAGTGTTCCAGGAAATTTGCTTTGGGAAACACTGTTCACATTACTATCTGGAAAGAATAATGTGCCTGTTCGATCAGTCGCCAGCAGCCTGGGTTGATTTTTCCAGTTTACTACTACACCTTACCTCGACCTCGTTCGCCCCCACTTCACTCCTGCAGGTAGACAGAGGACAGCAATGCTGCTCCTCCCTCCCTTTCCCCAGAGCCTGGAACCCACTGGACCTGGGTCCCCTGTGCAGCAGACCAGCAGAGGCTCCAAGGACAGAAAACGGCTCCCTGACACACTGTGGATAAAAATCTATCAACTCTAAGATACTTAATTGCTCCCAGTTCAAGAACTTTCAAAGATTCACTCTTAAATTCATTTTTATGGTTACATTATAAGCCTCTGAAAATCCTAGCCTTGACAACATCACCGACAGCCCTCACTTAATCACTCTGGTAGATCATATATAAAAACAAAACAGAGAAAAAAAAAAATCATTCCATGTTAGTGAGCAGATGTCTAGCCCATTTGCAATTAATACGACCCACTTCCATACAATCAGACTGCTTAAAATTCCTGGAACAAGATGTAAAGTTAAGATGCAAATGTTCTGATTTTAATGAGAATGAATGGAAACTGTAAAACCCTCTCTCCCTTTGAGGGAAGGTACGATCTACATGTAAGTCCCAACTGCACACTAAATTTATCAACAAAACAATCATTTGATAAAGCCTGTGTGAAAGAAGAAAATAGAACTGGGAAAGTCAGAAGTATATTCAGACAGCATTTCCTACCAAAATTAGATGGCATCCAAACCATTATTCTTTTAAGAAGCTTTACAGAAAACTTGACTCATTTCAATACATCTCCCCCAGTCACCAACATGTACTAGGAGCTTCTTGCATTTCTTTGAATCCTTGTGACATTTTCATGGACAGAGCAGAGGGTGACAGAAAAGACCAGGACTCTGGCGCTTCCTGGATCTCACTTCAGATCCCAGCTCCTCCATTTAAGCTGACCTTTAGCCAGTTATTTAACCTTCTGAGTCTCAGTGTTCTCGTCTGTACAATGGTGATAACTTCTTGTGTTGAGGGGTTGGTGTGAAAATCAAATAAATAAGTATATATTAAAGGACTAAATAGAGTTCCAAGCACACAGTAGGCATATTAAGTGGTAGCAATTATTAGAATTATATTCATGGTGGCAGGAGCATACTTTTCTAGGATCACAAGACAAGTTCACCTTTCACTTTTACTTCTCCCTGCTCAGAAGGCCCTCCTGTCAGCTTACCAAAATCTCACCCCTTCCTGGATGGTCCCACTGCCAAGTCTGTCCTGGAGTCTGCTTTCTCACCAGGCAGCAGTGCGTTTCTCAAGTTGCGGACCCTACTCAACTCCATCTGAATTAAATACCCCAACCCCCCTTCACCCATCAGCTCTGGGGTGAAACTGACATCTCCAACAAGCACCCGGGAGTCTGGCGATGCTCTGACCACTGGTGAGGGCCCAGCATAGGCAGCACGTGGTCGGTCTGTGTTGAATTAAACAACAAAAACAAAGAACTTCAACTCTCATAGCACTTGCTCGTGTCCCTCGTCTTCATTCATTCATTCAACGGCTATTAACGGAGTGCCTCCTTTGTGCGAGCACTGCTTTAAGCCCTGGAAAAATGACAAGGAACAACAAAGAATATGATAAGACTATATTTTTGGGGGAACTCACAGTCCAGTGGGGGATTTGCTCAAGGATGTGAGTAGAAGGGCAGGGCCCAGGCACTGCCCTCCTTTATCTTTTGTGATTAGCACAAGCCCTGTGGAAACCAGGTACTCAAAGAGTATTTGACGACAGCAATGAACAAAATCAAGATGGTAAGGCTTCAAAGGCACAATAAAATTCTTAGAGATTTGGTAGTGGTTGAGAAAATCCAGAAATGGGGGGGCCACGTAGCACAGCAGAAAGAACACGTACTTTGGAGTCAAACTGACAGAAACTAAACCTCGGCTTTGCTACTTATTTGCTAGGTGCCACCTTGGGCAGTTGATTTTGCCTCTCTGTGCAGTACCAACCTCAGAGGGCTCGTGTGCGATTATACTGCCAAACAGCACATTCATGTATTTAATACACGCTGACTGGGCACTGAGCATGTGCCAGGCACTGTTCCAGGCACTGGGGACACAGCAGTGAACAAAATAAATCTTTGCCTCCACAGAGCTCGCATTCTAGTGGGTGGAGATTGACAATAAACTAATAAATAACATGCCATTTGGCGAAAATGCTATGAAGAAAAATAAAGCAGGAGAAGGGACAAAGTGGCAGGGGCTGGGGTAGGGTACTATTTAAACAGTGTGGTCAGGGAAAACCTAGAAATCTTTAGGAAGTAAAGGAGAGAGCCAGGGACAGAGTGCACAGGTGGCACAAAGGCCCTGAGGCAGGGGCAGGCCTGATGTGTTCTAGGAGCAGTGAGAAGGCCAGCATGGCTGAAGCGGAGTGAGCCAGGGGGCAGGCGGTAGGAGACGGGGAGGAGGAAGTGTGTAGGAGGAAGGGGATGGATCACAAAGGGCCTTAGAGATCATGGTATCTCTAAGTGTGACTGGAAGCTAGCAGAGTCTTCTGGGCAGAAGAGTGACACTTTAAAAGTAGTACTCTAACTGCAATGTGTAAAGATTACAGAGGTGCAAGGGTAGAAGCAGAGAGGCCAGCCGGGAGGACGCTGCAACAACCCAGGTGAGAAAGGCTAGCAGCCTGAGCTGGGGTGTGGCGTGGAGCTGGTGAGACAGGAATGGACTCTGGATATATTTCTGAGGAAGAACCCACAGAATTTATCAATAGCTTGGTTGTGAAGTATGGGAGAGAAAGAATAGGCAAGTCTAAGAATTCTGGTCTGGGCAACAGGAAGAATGGAGGTGTCATTTTCTGACCCAGGGACCAATGCCCAAACAGCAAGTCTGGAAATCAAGTGGAGACGTCCACAGGTAGACGGATTTGAGGCTGAAGTCCAGGGAGACACCTGGACTAAAGATGTAAACTTGGGTGTCATCAGCAAACGGAACATAGTTAAAACCCTGGAATGTATGAGATCATCCAAGGAGTACGAGGAGGCAAAGAAGGGACTAGATCCAAGAATTGAGCCCAGGACACGCCAATGTTTTGGGAAGAGGAGGAGGAATCTGTGAAGAAGACTGAGAGGGACTATAGTGCAGGCGGAGGAGGCCCTGAATAAACAGTAGCTAACGCTAACAAAGTTAACTTCAAGGCAAAGCCCAACGAAGCCCCTACTCCAGAACTCTGTGTGACAAACTCCACCTCACTGTAATGGAAAAGAACTGGAGAAATATGGATGCTCGGTAAAATAAGCCTGATCGACAAGTAGTCACCTCAAAAGCAGACACATAGGCTACTACCACGTAATTTTAATTAAAAATATAATCCAAGAATGAAGGGGAAAAAGGAAGATAAGTATTCTCATCTTATGTTTAAAAAAAGTTCCCACGTTATTACAAAGGATTTTTGAACAGAAACAAAGGAATTTTCTTATATTCACAACGTTTGTGATCAACAGTCAACATGGTAATTAAGTCATGAACAAGGCCTACAAAATTTCATGATCTTCAACAAATGTCTAGCAGAAATTACTACAACTCCCCTCACTGGTTGACATTCCCAAGCTCACCAGTGGCTGGCTGGCACGATTCTAAGCACGCTGCCCAGATTAACCAGGTAAACTTCACAACAACCCCCTGAGAGGACTCTGGTTAGCTCCATTTTACAGAGGAGGAAATGATGGCATAGAGAAACTAAGTGATCACTCTATGTCATACAGCTAGAAGTGGCTAAGCAAGGAACTGGACCTCAATGGTATGGCTCCAGAGCCTGAATTCTTATTATAGTTTGCTTATGAGCGGGTTAATTATGATGATGAGGAGGATGATGACAACCACTACTCCTATAACTACACATAGCACAATTAGTTAAATTAATTTTAATCAAAATTCAATATAATTTATATAGTTAATAATAACATAGACCATATTAATGTAAACTCCTACTCATTTTTTAATTCAATTGCCAACAGAAATGGATTGTGTATGTCACTTTTATTAGAATCAAGCAACTGTTTTATCTCAATGCACAGACACAATGAAAAGATTAACTGGAGGAAAAATCAGCTGTGTAGATTGGGATTAGGGAATAAAGTACAATACCAAGATAAACTGCTTTTAAAATCAGTTGAAGATTTAATATAGCTCTGGAAGGTTTCAATTATTTACATGTTTGGTCTACGCAATGTAAATCCAGGCTAATGAGATTCAATTGCTGTGTATAAATCTGAAACAGGACAACCCAATTGTCTACAGAAAATAGCAGCTTGGGCTCCTGTGTTAATAACTCTTCAAAACAAAGATTATGATTCGGGAAGAGTAACATCATTTTTGCTTCACATTACTGACTGCAGTGGGTTTTGAGAGAAACGGCTGCATTTGGTCAAATACAAACTCTGAGACAAGTTACAAGGGATTCAAAGAATCAGTGATCAATATCGCTGTTTTTCTAATAACAAGACCAACGAGAATAATTTACATTGTCTCTTTGTCCTATGGAATTATGAAGTCCCAAGAGAACGGTTTTTCTTCGTAAAGTTCCCGTGTCTAGTACAAAGGGCTAAGTAATGCTATGTAACAGCGTGCAACACAATAAATGTTAATAGGTAACTGGCCAGAGAGCAGCACTTCCCCTTTAGGATATTCATAAAGGCTTTGTGCACAACAGTACATGATATTGTGGGTACCGTCAAATGGCATTTTAAAGCAAAGTGATCCATTTAAGATCAGTCCATGACACTTGTGTACACAGTATATGCCTCTAATACAGGAATAAACAGGGCTTTAGGAGCACAAAGGAAATAACTATGTCAGCCTGAAGAAGTAAATGTGGGCTTCTTGAAAGGTAACATTAGACCCCAATCTCACAGAATGCACAGCAGGTTTGCCAGAAGGGGCAGAAGGTGGACAAGGACCCCACAGGCAAAGGGACTAGCAGGCACAAAGCACGGAAGCAAACGGGCACGGAGTGTCTGGGGAACCTCGTGGTTCCTAAGGAGCCTCTAGAAACGAGGAGGTATTTTCACTCATCACAAGAAGTGGGGAGAGCTACTGGCAGTTAGCAGTTTGGGGCTAGGGAGGCTAAACCTTCTGTGGTGCACCACCAGTTCCGTATAAAGAGGAACTGTCCCCTCCAAAATGCCAGTGGTGCCTCACTGAGAAACAGTAGAGGGCACTGGGATACCCAGGCCGCGGAGAGAGAGGGAGGAGGAGAAGAGGTGGAAAGGTAAACTGAGGCCAGACTATGAAGACCACATAAGCTTCCCTAAGGAGGAGGGCTTTATCCTGCAAGCAGCAAGGAGCCAACAGAGTAGGGGACGAGCACGGTGAGACCTGCCCTTTGGAATGATCGCTCAAGTGCGCAAGATGGAGTGGAGGCAGAGCATCCAGACACAAGGAGATCAGGGGACCAACTAGAAGGTTGCAGCAAGAGATGAGAGCAGGGAAGACGGACAGAGGGCTGACTGGGAGATGCGAGGCAGGAGAGACAGCTCACCAGGAAGCATGTGTATGGGGATGGCTCACTGCTAAAGGTTCTGATCAGGGTTATCGTTCACATAGTATTTGATCAATAAGTATTTGTTACAAGAATGAAGATAAGTATTGGAACAGAGAGCTATCAAATTGGGGGCAGGATGTAAGGGAAGCAGTTTGGAAATCAGGTACCCTGAAAACAGACCCAACACTTACCATTGAATAAAACTGAATTAGACAATCTAAAAATAAGAAAACATTAAGGTAGTGGTGGTACTGTACATTTATTCAACCCACTTTTCTGAATTTTGAACATACACAGTTTCACCCTGCCTCAAAAAGGCAAGTACTACCTGTTTCTACCCGACATTAACTTCACATAATGTATTCAAAATATTTTTAAACTAAAATCCAGTAAAATTCTTTGGAGTTGGAATAGCTTTCACCAACATTTAAATTCACTATTGTAATGCCAGCCCAGTGAAATACACCTGCTAGGGTTGGTGGAATGTGCTTCCCAACCTTTTGGGGACAAATGCAATTGAAATGTGTTGAGGGAAACTAGAGATATGAATTATGGGCTTTAAAAGGTATCATTAGAAATGATAGAATCTGATGATTATTGCCATATTAGCATTTTTTTTTTTGCAAAGAAGGAGATTCTAGGGTGCCCAACTGGGCTATCACTAATTTAGACTAAATATTTTTAGGGAATCTTAGGGAAACTGTCAATTACCACTGAGTCCTAAATACACATTCATATGACAGATATAAGTGCACCACTCCCTCTGGGAATGACTGTTTTGAACTAATAGCTAAAGAAACTAAAGCAACACATACCTAGTAAATGGTATTTGCAAAAAAAAGAGAAGGGGGAAAACAGTATAAACTACTCTTTGAAATTAGTTCTAAGAAAAAAAAAGTGCTTTTGTCAGAGCATAGAAACTATGTAACTAAAAATATTTTGTTTTGCTTTAGCTGTCAGAAAACTAAAAAATAGATTTAATGCCCAAGCATTGTTTTTAAGCTGATTCACTCCAGTACCTGAAAGTATCAGTTCTGTTGGCTTCCTTTACATGGCCATTGTCTTAAAGAGTAGTATCTCTAACCTGGAAGCCACCAGAAATGCCCCTGGAAATGACGTACAGATGTTGGTACAGTGAATCTAAGACAAGAGTACGGAGAACGGAAGCTGCGTCAGCAGGTAACCAGAGAGCTTAAAGAGAAAGGACTCAGAGTTCCAGGGAAGGTTTAAGACCAGTGTTCTTAACCTTCTTTGGGAACTACTTGCCCTTTCCAATGGAAGCCATTGGCCCTCTCCCTCGAAAAAGGCACCTAAACACATCTACACACACAAAAAAACGGCAGGGGTTCAGAGATTTCCTGAAGCCCACCCATTACCTCCCAGGGGTTCATGGACCCAAGGTTAAGATCCCTGAGATTACAACAATAAACACTGTTGAAGATTAAGTAGGAACAGGATAGACAGCTCCCACAAAATGACATTCGTATGTTTTCATAGAACACCACATCTACACGGAACTTAAAATTACATGCCTTCAAAAGATAAAGCCAAGCATGGCTTTGGCATACATATTTATACAGAAGCAGTGCACATACTTTGCTTATGAACCTCAGAATCAAGTGGGTCCAGAAAAATTTCCGAGCCCATGACCCCATCCCTTTGTCCCTAGGGAGTGTGCCGTTCTTGCTGTGCTGAGTCCTGAGCTCATCTCTGGCAACAGAGAGGCTGGGCGCTCCAAGGGCAGGCAGTGCCCTGAGTGAGCAGGAACAGCCTCTTCAGGGCCAGAGAAGAACTAAACGACAGCTGCGGAGCTGCAAGGAATTGTTTTAAATGGATGCGAGTCTGAGCTCTTGAGTCAGACAAACTGGGGTCCACACTGTCACTCTGGCACTTACGACTTGGATTATCTCTCAGCTATGTGGCCTTGAGTCTCTTCATGCCCCAGCTTATTCGTCTGGAAAATGAGGATAAAGTCACCTACCTCCCGGGGTCCCGAGGAGGGCTGAGCTCGGTGTCCAGTACAGAGAAAGCACTTACCAAACAGAGAAACTTACTGAAGACATCTTTCATATTAGGCCAGCATTTCTGTACCCAATGAATTTTATACTTGGAAGGACAGTTTTCCTTTTATAAATTTTAATTTAAGAACAATCCATGATACCAATAAAAGAAATCCCATAACATTTAAGTGTTTTAAGCAGAAACTAAAAGAACTAACTCCTCCTCTGTCCCCCCATAAGACAAGCACTACCCTACCAGCAGCTTAGATATCCTACCAGTAGGGTAGACATCTCCCCTCGAGACCATTCACAGACGCCCCTACAAATAGGTACACGTCCATTTCCCTCAAGACCAGGGCTGAACACAGACTGTATTTCAGGATCACAGCATTCCCTAATAGCTTATCTCAGGATTTAAAAATCTTGTAATTTAGTTTCCTTATACATATACACAAGAATAAGAATGAATATTTATTCAACACACAATTACTGAGCACCTACTGTGTGCCAGGCACTGGTCTAGGGGCTTGGGACACATCAGTGGAGAGACAGACAGGATCTCCCTTGTGGAGCTTAGAGTCTTTCTAGAGGAAACTAACAAGAGGCAAAAAGCATAATAGATAGAAAATCATGCACTATCTTAGAAAGTGATAAGTACTATTTAAAAAAATAAAGGACATTCAAGGAGGCAAGGGGAGTGGTAGTTGCATATGCTGGTCAGCACAGGTTTCACTGAGCAAACCCCAAAGGCTATGAGGAGTGAGGCTGGGGAAATCTGAGAGCAAAGGCCTATGGGCAGGACTGGCTCCAGTAGAGGAGGGGAGGGGGCTGGGGGTGGAGTCAGAGCAGATGATGAGGTTATAAGGACCTGGGGTTTTACTGGAGGGGAAGGGTTTTACGGGGGGTGCATTACAGGGTTTGAGCAGAGAAGACACAGGACTTGCCTTGCCCTTTAAAAGACTCTCTGGCTCTGCATGGAGAACAGATGGCAGCAGGGGGAAGCAGGGCAGCTAGTCAGGAGGCTGCTGTACTAACCCAGGGGAGAGGAATCAGAGGCTTGGACCAGGGTGGTGGCAGTGGAGATGGGGGCAGCAGCCACATTCTGGACCAGACACACACACTTTCATCTACTGTATAAATCTAAACATGCATGCTTAAAAATTTGAACTTATTTTGAAATAATTTTGAACAATTGCAGACCTGCAGAAAAGTCACAACAATAGTACAAAGAATTCCTGTATACCCTTCACCTAGATGCCCTAACTGTTAGCATTACACTACAGTAGCGTGGAACTGCGTGCTTACCTCTGCCCTCTACACACATATACCTATATACGCAGGCGTGCACCCCAACACTCATACTGTTATCAAACTTTACCCATTAATTTTAGCACCCGCTGGTGATTCTTGATTCCTATGTAGAACAACTGTTATTCTCGTGGCCTCCCAATTTTCTAATTCTTTCTACAGTTGTTAGTTTACATTCTATTGTAAGGAATGGCTTTCCCATAGCTCTTGTTATATTATACTGAGACCTCTCATTTCTTTCTCTATTCAGTTATTTATTCAAACCAGTATGGACTCAAGGATTATTATGACTATTTCTATGGGTTATATCCATTGCTATCACTATTTATTTTGGTGCTCAATGGTCCCAGGTTTGGCCAGCAGGAGCCCCTTCAAACTGGGTTCTGTGTCCATCCTTCTTTGAGCACTTCCCTTGCTTTCCGGCACAGCAAGATGTTCAGGGTTCACCTTGAACTTTCTGAGGCCCAGTTCTGGAATCAGTCATTTTTCTAAAGAGCCTAGTTCCTGTTAGCGAGAATGATATTCAGAAACTAAGATGTGGACAACAGGTGCACTCATTATTCCCGGAGTCTCATTGCTTCTAGACCGTTTCAGCAGAGTTAGGACATATGTGCACATGTGCACCTTCATCTATTTCTATATCTATATATTAAAAACAATTAGTTCATACTGATACTTCCAATTCCAACCCACCATCAAGCGTTCACTGTAGCATTCTCTTTTTTTTCATAATGTCCCTTTCCCAAAGGGAGAAACTTGGTTCCCATTATACACACTTTATTTTCTTACTTGTTCAGTCCTAGAGTACAAATAAAGTAGTTTCAGAATGGCTAACCATACCCCCGTGAAAACGTGGCCAACTGGCTGGAGTGTTATATTGGTTCACAGTTATAACAGTCCTTAGCCTGAGGATTTAGAGTCAAAATGCTGTGTTCAAAGGTGACTAGGGTGACTTCTCCATCTCTTCCCCAAAGTGTGGTTACATTATTCATTTGAAATACAGTTAGGTTTATTTATTTCTATTTGCATTCCTTTTTTTAAAAATCCACTCATCCATTATATTTATCTTTTGAGTATGTGAAACATTACCATGGTTCTAAAAGTCAAAGCTACAGAAAAAGGCACACTCAGAGACATGTCACCCCTCTACACACATATCTGTCCTACTCTGTTCCCACCCACCTCTCTCTAACCAGTTCCTTTGTTTCAGGTTTATCTTTCCTGTGTTTCCTCTACAAATGAGCAGATAATGGATGTTTTATATTCTCTTCTTTCTTACAAAAGAGGAAGCATATTAAGAATACTCTTGTACTTTCATTTTTTTTCTCTTAACAATATATCCTGGAAATCACTTCATATGAGTCATAGAGGTCTTTCTCATTCTTTTTTAAAGATGAAAAAGGAAATGGTGTGGCACCGTTGTGTATCTGTATCATAATTTATTCAATCACTCTCCTCTGCACAGGCATTTAGGTTATTTCCAGTATTTTGTAATTCCAAACAAGTTGTAATTAATAATCTTGTAGATACGTATTTTCATATTGTCAGAGGTGTGTCTTAGGGTAATTTCCTGAAAGTAGTATTGCTGGGTCAAAAGGTAAATGCATATATAGTTTTATCAGACATAGCCAAAGTCCCTCCAAAATGGTTGTACCAATTCGCATTCCCACTAGCAACATATGATAGTGTCTGTTTCTTTACAGGCTCACCAACAGAATGTGTTGTTATTCTTTTTAATTTTTGCCAATCTGGTAGGTGAGAAATGGTACCTCAGAGCGGTTTTAATTTGCATTTCTCTAATTATGGGTAAGATTGAACATCTTTTCATATGTTTACCATTTTTATATCTTTTGGAGGGTGTGAATTATGTTTCTTTTCCTCATTTTCTACCCCATTTTTGGCCTTTTTGCCTTTATTTTTAAGACTTAAAAAATGATCTTAGGGCTATTAGCCCCGTATCTGTGGTGTTGCAAATATTTTCTCCCACCTTATTGGTTGTCTTCTGACTTTGTTATGATGTTTTTTGGCCATCTAAAATTTTTTCTTTTTTATGATTGAGGCTCTAATGATTTCAGAAGCTACTTTTGTCATATGCTAAATTTTCATATGTACTTGAGTCTATTTTTAGCCTACAGCCATACGTCGCTTGCCAACAGGGGGATATGTCCTGAGAGCTGTGTGGTTAGACGATTTCGTCATTGTGTGAACATCAGAGTGTACTAACGCAAACCTTGATGGTTTACCCTACTATATATGTAGTCTATGTGGTACACATCTTACGGGACCACTGTCGCACACGCAGTCCGCTGTTGACTGAAATGTTACGTGGTGCACGACACTGTTATTTTATTCTACTGGCCTGTTTGTCTACCCATGAGCTGAGACCACATAGTTTTAATTACAGACGCTTGAGAGTATGTTTTAATGCCTGATAAGGCAAGTTTCCCTGGCAGCTGTTGGGTTTTTTTGATGTTTTCCTATCCTTTTTTGCATGCTTCTTTTCCATATGAACTATAACATCAACTTAATAAAAGATCTTTTAATGAGTGCATTAAATTCATTCACATTTATTGATGTGACTACTACATGTGGTCTCAACATTGTATAGTTATTACGTATATTATATTTTCAATGCTTCTTTCTCTAAGTGATGTTTTCTTTGCTCGTTCACTCGTTTATTGGCTGAGTGTATTTAGGATGGTTCATACTTTTGTTCTCAAGCTTGCCTTTGTACCTATACATTTTAATGCCCTTAGATTCTCATTTTCTTAGATATCATTTTAGCATCTCTTTTGTCAATTTTTAATGGTCTCCTTTAACTCTCTATTAGATATTTTAAAAAATGAGCCCATTCTACTTTCATCTTTACCTATCCCTTTCTCTCATTTTTTGTTTAGATTATTTCTACTGTGTTAGAATACATAACATTTATATACTATTACTTTCTCCTCATCACCACCTTTGCTTTAGTTTTGCATCAACAGGTAAATATATTACACACTCACTATCAGTCCTGAGGCTGAAGTTTTCCTAATCATCTCTTGGTTGGACAAAGCTCATCCTCCAGTAGATTCCTCAAAATGGGCTAAGAGGCATAGAATTCTCATAGTTTAAACTGGCTTTTCTTTGACCTTGATACTTGAAAGACGTACATATCCTTGATTCAAACTTTATTTGAAAATGCTGCTCCATCACTGCCTTGCTTTATATACTGTTGTTGAGATGTCTGACACCAGTCTAATTCTTTTGCCTTGTAAATTATTTGATTTTTTGCTTGGAAGTCTTGAGGATTTTTTCTTCATCTTTGAAGTCTGATAGCATTACTAGAATGTATCTTAAACTTGATTGTCACTGGTCAATTTTCCCAAGTACCCAGCGAGCTCTTTCAATGCGTAGATTCAGACCTTCTTTAATTTCTAGAAAATTTTCTTAGATTACAGTTTTACATAATAGTCCTGTTCCATTATTTTGTTTTCCTTCTTTATGGACTACAATTATATACATGTTGTTTCTTCTTTGTCTGAGTTTCACTTCAACCACTTTCTCTGACTCTAATTTCTTTATCTTACTTTCATTCTTTTGGTTGTTTCCTACCTTTCTTAAATTCCTTTTATTAAATTTCATTTGAATCTATTTCTCTTTGAGCAATCTTGAAATTTAGTCTGAATTTTTGAGATAATTTTATCATTTCTTTCATTTTTTTCTGAGTGCAATAAATCCTTTTAATTTCTTCATATTTTTGTCTTGTTTCTAATTTCTGAATTTTTAATTCAAGGATTTTTTTCATCTCTCCAAATGCCTGAGCATACTAAAACCAGTTTAGAGTGCTATGTTAGTTTTCTTCTGTTTTGTGGTGTTTGTTTCCTTCGGGGCAAGTTCCTTAGTTGAGGTGTTTATTCCGTCAACATCTTATTAGGAAAAATTTCAAACATCTAAAAAGTTGAAAGAATTGTAAAGTGAACACTCATATTCCCATGAGCTAGATTCTACAATTGTTATCATCTTATTCTACTTAATTAGCATATATATATCCATCTGACCAGCCCTGGTGGTCTAGTGGTTAAGATATGATGCTCTCAGGGGCTGGCCCCATGGCCAAGTGGTTAAGTTCGCACACTCTGCTTTGGCAGCCCAAGGTTTGCCAGTTCAGATCTGGGCGTGGACCTACACACCACTCGTCAAGCCATGCTGTGACAGCATCCCACAGAGAAGAACTAGAATGACTAACAACTAAGATATACAACTATGTACTGGGGCTTTGGGGAGGAAAAAAAAACAAGAGGAAGATTGGAAACAGATGTTAGCTCAGGGCCAATCTTCCTCACCAAAAAAAGCATACCTTTGGAAAAAAAAAAAAAGATACAGTGCTCTCACTGCTGAGGCCTGGGTTTGTTCCCCAGTCAGGGACCCACACCACTCATCTGTCGATTGTCATACTGTGGTGGCTGTGTGTTGCTGTGATGCTGAAAGCTATTGGACTGGTATTTCAAATACTAGCAGGGTCACCCTGGTGGAAAGGTTTCAGGGGAGCTTCCAGACTAAGACAGACTAGGAAGAAGGAGCTGGCCACCCACTTCTGAAAAAATTGGCCAATAAAACCCTATGAATAGGAGGGGAGCATTGTCCGATATAGTGTTGGAAGGTGAGAGGATGGTGCACAAAGACAGAGCAGGGTTCCGCTCTGCTAAGAATTGGAACCAATTCCATGGCACTAACAACAAATATCCATCTATCTATCCACTTATCCATCTCATTTGTTGATGCATTTGAAAGTTGCACACATTAGAATACTTCATCCCGAAACACTCAGGGAAGCATATCATTGAGTTGAGTTTAACATTTGTTTAAAAAAATTTTTTTGAGGTAAAATTTGCCTACAATGAAATGTACAAATCTTTAGTGGACCATTCTCTGATTCTGACAAATGCATACAGCCATATAAACCACATCTCTATCAAAATAGAGAACACCTCTGCCACCACAGCATGTCCCCTCGTGCCCTTCACAGTCAATGCCCGCCCTATCCCTCCCAGGAGAAACGCTGCTCTGGTCTGATTCCTCGTCGTTTGGCCTGTTCCAGAACTTCCTATAACGCAGTCATACAGCACGTACTCTTTCATGTGAGGCATCTTTCCCTCAGCAAAGGTTAACAGCGAGAGTGCAAGTGATAGCTCACTAGGATGGGGGTTTTTCTTTTCCTTCTTTTTTACTCAGACAGAATTTGGAATGTGAGCCTTCTTGGTCTTTTGGTTTGTTTATGGGGTGGGTTTGGTAGTTTTACTTGTCCTTGTTTGTCTGTGTTGTTTAGAGGATGTGTGGACAGACTTGGATTTAGATAGCCATCCATAACATTTCTGATTGCAATCATTTCCAAACAGAAAGAAAGAGAGATTACTTAATAACTACCCAAATTAAAAAATGATCAAGATTTTGCCACACCTGCTTTATCTTGCCCTTCCTTTTTCTGTAGAAGTATTTTAAAGCAAACTTCATCTATCATGTCATTTCAACTCCACATAGTTCAGTGTCCACGCCTAAAAGACAGAGCTTTGCTTTCACAACCATGAAGCCACTATTACAGCTAACAAAATTACCAACAATTCCTGGGTATCATTTGAAATTTAGACCATGTTCCGATCCTTCGGATTCCTTTTTTTAAAATGTTCTTTTATAGTTGATTTGTTCAAATCAGGATCCAAACAAGGTCCACACTTTACATGTTGCTGTTAAGCCTTTTAAGCACTCCAATTTCCCCATTTTTTCCCACATCATTGACTTCGTTGAAGAAACTAAGTTAGTTCTCCTGCAGAATGCCCCACATTCCTTTGCCTTTTACTTTTTGACCTTTTTTTAAACTTCAAACTTTTAATTACTAATAAACTTCCATTCACATCATTGCCATTGCAACAAACATTTTTGGAACCACCTTTTTGAAATTTAGTTTGATATATTGTTTTGAATATTCTTAATAGTTGAATATATTTCTCCTTAGAGCAGCAGTTCTCAAATATTTTGATCTCAGGACATCTCCACATTCTTGAAAATTATCAAGGACCTCAAAGCGTTTTTGTTTCTGTGGGATATAGCTATCAATATTTACCACATTAGAAATAAACTGAAATGTTTAAAACACAAGGACACATAAGCCAATAGGTGTCAGCGTGATGACTTCATCTCTTATCATGTAGCCTCTGGGAAACTCCACTATGAACTTGTACGAATGAACGAGAATAAAAAAGAAGAATTTAAAAAGTCTTAGTATTGCCATAAAAATAGTTTTGACTTTGTGGACCCCATGAAAAGGTCCCTGTGACCTCTTGTCACCAGACCATAATTTGAGAACTGCTGCCTTAAAGAATGGGTGTGATTTTTGGAAACAAATGTCTTTTGGAACCAGGTTTGGTATGTCAAAAATGAAGTAGAACTATAACAGCTGGTTTTTCTTATAAGTCTTATAAAATGGCATTTTTACAAAAAAAGCACTTAACAAAGAATTCCAATAATATTCTGTGCAGTACAAAAATGTTGAGATATGGATACAGATTCCTAAAGTGACTGCTGTAGCATCACAAGTTTTAGCACTGGATGGTCTTCAAAAATTTCTGAAGAACAACTAAAGTTATTACCTAAGTCTTTGTATGTTTGGAAAAAAATCTGTTTTACCACTTCAGAATTGCCATTTAGGAAAACACTTTGGCATTTTCATGGGAAGCTGCACATTTGCATGTCCTAAACCAGGCTTTCTCAACCTTGGCACTGAAACGCATCTAAGTGGTTTAAAAAAGATGTGTCATTCAAAGCAAGGCATGAATATCTTAAGGAAATTGAAGGTTAGTTAAAATGTACATTTAGAAAGATTGTTAAATGAGTTTTATCTGTTGTAAATCATATAACATATAAAGAAAGATTAATTTATAAAATACCAAAGTGTATGGCAAATATCACGGTTGAAGCTTCATCTTTTTCTTATTCTCTAACATTTTTATACCTAGTAGATCCGTCAAAAATTGTAGATTAATATTTTAAATGCCGAAAGAAGCCAGCTGCTTGTTCTAGTCTCTGACTCAGTTAAGCTCTTACAATATTTTGACTGTTTGAAGAAAATTAATAATGGAATGTTAGGCGGTAGATTAACTGAAACTAAATATCAACATAGCTAGATTTATTTTTGGATGACTGAGCTCATCTCTTCAAGGAACGGAAACAGGATTTATTACATCATGAGTTATTAACTTACACAACACCAAAACAGCTCTACCCCACCAACAGAGCAGAGAGAGCTGGCCACAATGTATTTAAAGATTACGTAAGAAGCTGAAAGGTTAGATTTCACATTAGCTAGGGCTACAGTTGATTACCTAAGGCTCACAAAGGCTACAGTTGATTACCTAAGGCTCACAAAGACGCCAGAAGTCAAGGAAGCAAGTGTCTTGACAGTTTTGGAATCAAACTAATACCACTGTCTTATTCCTTTTCCCCTGAGGAGCAGGTCCCCAGTGCAGCTGATATGGACAAACTGATATATATGGGAGAGAAAGATGATTTTATTTGTCATTTGTGTATTCACTCAGTAAACACTTACTGATCACCAATTTATCCTCCCTTCCCTCCTCTAGCCCATGGCCTATGCACACACTATCTGTGGGTCCATAAGCATGAAGAGGGTACACGCATGTGGTTCCAGGTCAAACACAGCGCCCAGGCCAGAAGGCGATCATCCTAAAGTTTCTGATGGGCTCTGATGCTTCCAGGCCAACAAGGACAGGCTGGTTTAGCTTTAGATGAGCCAAACACCCCAATCGCCTTAAAAAGTGCCAATTATAAGTATAGTCCTCATTTTAACTTCTCCTTCTATATTGCGAAGAAACTGCTGATGATAGACTGGGGCTCCCAATTACAGATCTTCGTACGTCTAAGGCACTCTGCTGCTTTTGGCAGTGATTGCCTCGTGAAGGAGGAAACCAAAACAAGATCACCAAACCTGCCCTTTGTTCATAGAATGCTCTGGAGTTCAATGACTTTATGTTGCTTTCCCACGCATGTGCACAAAAACTCCAAAAACCCCTCTGTACTCACATACCCAAACCAGAAGAGATCATTAACAACCACAAACTCTGTGGAACATGCGGAAGCCAGGCTATTTAACTGGAGCCGTTTCTGAGCCCCTGTGTACACTAGCATGCACATCATGACACTGCATTTCACAACTTGAGTGGCTCTTGGGAAAAAGCTGTCTGCTCCACTACTCCCAACACTCCTCCTGCTCCTCTAGACAGGGGCCTGCACTGACTCCATGGCTTGGACTAAAGCCTAAAAATTTATCCTGATGTATGTGCAAGAATGCTCACACCACCATTATTTAAAAAGCAAATTCGGAAACAACCCAAACGTGCATTGACAAGAGAAAGAATAAAGTGCGTATAGTCACAGAATGGACTGATTACACATCAGTGAAGATGATCATACTAACAGATATAACCACCAACATGGATATATCTCAGAAACAGTACACACAACATGATACTATTTTTATAAAGATCAAAATTCAACAAAACTAAATGATAGTTATTTAGGGCTACATGTCCATGTGGTAGTAAAGTGCATTTAAAAAAGGAAGAGAAGAAGATGGTTACCAGGATGGTGGGGAGTCTGGGTAGAGAGGCAGGGACCGGGGAGAAGCACATATTGGTTACGCTCTGCTTTCTACACTGAGTGGTGAGCTCACAGGTTTATCATTATGCTTTATCATTGACAAATACATTACCCAAATTCCTTTAAATATATCAAATTACACAATAAAATAATTTTAAGAAAACATTACCAGCCTAATGCCTGGTGGTCTAAATTGTACTCGCCACCATCATGAGCTATAAACAGAGACGGGCGGAGGAGAGCATCCCAGAGGCTTGGCAGCGGTGTTCCGGCTGCATGACCCGGGAGAAAAGCTACATCAGTTTTCTCACTTGTAAAATGGAAACAATTGGTGCTATCGGCCTGGAGGGCTATTGTGAGGATGGGAGGAGATGAGCACTGTGTAAGCCATGAGGCTCCGTCCAGTGACCTTTATTTTCTCATGCAGATTGCTGCTTTCTCAGCCCCACCTCTCTCATCTGCTGGGGAATGACCCCCCTCCACTCTTTGCAGTGCTGTGGGGCTGCCAAGGCATGACTCCCCACTCCTGCCACATGGGGAGGAACAACTTCAGGTTAGGCTGGCAGGAGTGTTTCTCCTGGGCTGTAGGTACACAGGCATGAGATGGAAGCCGCTGACCCCAAATCATTTGGGGCACAGGGTCCAAGAAGGACCACCGTCCTGCTCTTGACACTCCTGGAGCTACCCTAGTTTTTGTTGCTCCAGGCAGGTCGGCTCTCTCTTCATGTATGTGAGCATTATGATCATTAAAAAGCAAAAGAAAGACAAAAACTAACCCTTTTCTTGCTTAAGTTAATCAGCACAGGTTTCCGTTGATTGCACTTAAGGAAGCCTGGAGGACTCTGAAGGAAATGCCATTGTACTAAAAAGCAGAGGTGCAGCTCAGGCTTTGGCCAAGGCAGGTAAAGGGAGATGTCAGCAGAGAATGCTCAAGTGTGCCCCGCTTCAGCGGCCTAACTGATCTCTCCCCATCACTCTCACTCGCCTCCCAAAGCTTTCCAGAACACGCTGCGTTCCAGATCACTAACATGCTTTCCAAATGAATCTCCAGGGAACCACACTTGAACTCTTGCCTGCACCTCCTGCAGCGGGCCCTACTGCCTACAGTACAGGGCCCAGACCTCTTCTGAAGGCACAGGGACAGGCGACGAGCAAGGGCAGCGGAGGAGCTCTCGGGCCTGCTCCTCTCCCAGGTGAGAAGTCCCTTCGACCTCAGAGATGTGTGTGGCAGCGGCCAATGGCCTAGAGACCTGCAATTTAATAAAACACCATCTTTTCAAAGTAAAAGCCAAAGAAAGCAATTATGTTCAAAGTGTGCTTATCCACCTGGCAGTCTGATTCAACCTCAGATCACCCACTGCTACTCCTATAGATAGGCACCACCCTATGTGAATTCCGTGTCACCTCAGAAAGGTAACAATCAGCTGGCTAGATGCATAGTGATACGGATCAGCCACTCGTGGGGGTAAAAATGGTCTATGTAAGGGGCTGGCCCCGTGGCCGAGTGGTTAAGTTCGCGCGCTCCGCTGCAGGCAGCCCAGTGTTTCGTCGGTTCGAATCCTGGGCGCGGACATGGCACTGCTCATCAAACCACGCTGAGGCAGCGTCCCACATGCCACAACTAGAAGGACCCACGACGAAGAATATACAACTAGGTACTGGGGGTTTTGGGGAGAAAAAGGAAAAAAATAAAATCTTTAAAAAAAAAAAAAAAAGTGGTCTATGTAAAAGGGGATTCTTCCCTTGAACTGAGTTCTCATCAGCCTATGAAAACAGAAGCTCCATGAGAGCAGATGAGGCTGACAGGTCATCGTGAAATAACAGCCAGCTTTCTGAGGTGGAAGTAACTCTAATATCTTAGGCCTGTTTACCTATAATCCTGTTCTCTCTGCTCATTCCCTTCAATGCCAAATTCCTACCTTCATCATGAAATGGAAGCTCAATGACCCAGAAATAATTTGAACAAACCTATTTCACTGAGGACGCTTTCATTTTTATCTTCGTTAACTCCCTGCTCCCTGTCAAGAATACCGAAAGCAGGATTTACGTTTTAGCTGCTGGGTCTAGAGGATCTTAAACTTTAGACAATTTGTACGTTTAACTGTGGCAGGAAATACTGCATGCTTTGTAGACAGATACAAATTGTTCTTTTTTTCTATTAAAAGAACACTGCATTATCTCCTTCACTGTATTTTTTAATAGAAAGAATTTTAAAGAAAAGTAGCATGTTACGCAGATGAACTTCACTAACCTTTTCCTCACAAATGAGATATCACACTTAACAAGCCCACATCTTTCCCCTTTTTAAGGGAAAAACACACATGCATACACAATAAGCCCGTTCTTCTCCGGTGAGTGGCCTGAGTGAGGAGTAACTCATCCTGAGTGACTGGCTATTTATGATTTTACAAAGTAAAATGCTAAAATATGGGGAGTTCACACTAGGCCCCAAAGCAGCAGCAACAGACGAGACGTGACAAACACTCCCCCCTGCAGCTCACCTCCCTGCTGCATCCAGACCCACCTTCTCACCCACTTAAGCTGCTTTTCGTAAAACGTGGTGGCTCCTCAAAATTGGTGTTCAGGAAAGAATCCTTCAAGTGTACATTATCACACAGAGCATTAGAAAAGCTCATCATCACTGAAGTCTCTATGCCTTTCTAATTACTACTGTAATTTCTATTCCACTGTATTTCCCAAACACACCTGTCTTTGGTGAATTCATGCAAATACAAACATCAATGGTGAGGTTATGAAGTCAACTTGCTCAGAGCAAACCAAAATGAAACAACAAAATCGGAAGTCAGCAGCCATAAGGTTTCAGAACACTTTCCTCAAATACATAAGGGATTTTATAAATGATTTTCCACAGAACCTGCTTCTGTTTTAAGAGGGTGTTTTCTTTAGCAGGATCCATCAGTTGAGCATTACTATTGCCTCTGGGACAATATAAAACAGATGCACCAGAACATCACGGACTGACTTACAGGTGAAATGGCCTCACAGTGTGTTTCCTCCCTGGGTAACTGAGATAGGCTCTGTATTTCGTTCAAAAGCAAGGTTTCAACGTGTAGGATTTTTAACCTACAGAATGCCAGTAGAGAAGAGAAACATGCTAATCACCATCCAACTGGGATTTAATGTCCATTCTATAGATCCTACAACACAGAAACAGAGATGTAATCTTGAGGTCAATTTTCTTCCACAGGTCCCTATAGGTAGGTAGAACTTACCAGAAGCATTGCTGACGTTCCATTGGGTCTGGATAAGTGGATAGACATTTCAGGAAACATTCTGTCAATGCGGCTGATCACATCATCAACATATCTAAGTGGAAAAAAGAAACACAGATGTATGAACTGGAACCCTAGTCAAAGAAATGCAAATCTACAGTGTACTAAAGAATCTTCTTTTGAATTTTGTTTTTTTCAATGGAATACATTTTTAAGACAGCAAATGGGATTTACAAGGCTTTTTATGAAAAGTACTACTCCTTTGTTCCTCCTATTGCCCTTCAGAGCCAACCATTTTTTAGTGATTTCTTCTGGTATTTACTTCTGTATGTCTGCAAGATGTGTTTTTAATGCCAGTTCTAGCTTTTTCATTTTAAAGCATGACCTAGTGACTTTCTTCTATAGATCAGCATTTAGCTCTGTCATCTTCCTGGCTACTGGGCTCCAACTACAGAGGCTCCTCTTTCTGTCCCTCTGGTCCAGAGATGGTAGCAGCTTCCTGCTGTTGCTCAGCTCTGGTCACTTTGCTGTCCCCTGTTTGGTTTCTCATCTCAATCACCTGAATAACCAATTCCCTGGATTAAATTCCTTCTGTTTTAATACGTGAAATCATTTGTTTTCCTGGCTGGATTCTTAACTAATTCAAGTTATATCATAATTTTTGCTTAAATTGGTACTTGATGTGTTACATTCTAATATCTCTGCATCTATTTCTTAAGAGCTGAGCCATACAGTGAGTGGCTCATGAGTACATTTATTTACTTATAAAGCTTTCTGTTTTACCTTCATTTTCACTTGATTAGTTTTCTACGTACCTATTATAATTTTATCCCTAAACTCTCTACCTGACTCTAAAACTTCTCTCACTATAGTCAAAAGTAGACAATCTTTCCGTTCCATTTTTTTCTTGGAAACATCCCTCTGAAAGTGAGCCCTCTCTGTTCTTCCGTCCTAAATGGAATCTACATTTCTTAAGGTTTAGTAATCATTGAGATAACTGACATTAAGCACTCAGCATGCTGTCGGGCACATACTAAGGACTCCAAAATTATAAAGACTCTTATTGGTACATCATGGACCTATTCTGCAAAAATGCCCTCTCTTATGAGGATGAATTGCCCCCGTCCCTCGACGGTGGACACTTACTGTGAAGGCATCAACAGAGTTGGGTCTGGCTCAGATCCTTTGAGAATAAAATCACACCAGCATTTGTGCTCACCATCCAATCACTCTGGACACAAAGGGGATGTATAATACAAGAGTTGAGAGGCAAAACTGTCTATTAAGGGGTTTGCATTGGGTTTCATATCCGTTGGATATGACAAATTGAATTACATGTCCATTAGATCAGGGACATATAAAAGCTCTGTTCTCTTGGGGGAAGAGGGAGATTAGCTCTCCACTCACAGCACGAAAAGATTTTAGTTTGAGACCTGGCGCTCAGGAGAGACGGTAGACAACATGATGCCATTTGTTAAAAAGTGAACATCAACGTATCAGCTATGAAAGTCAGAAAGTAATCTTACTGATTAACCTATTGAGTTTTCCTTAGAGAATGCTATGTACAGTTTTAAATTTAGAGTTGAAAAGGAAGGGGAAGAGCTGTAGAAGGCCCAGTGGTAAATAACAATGACGGAAGAAGATCAGAGCACAGATGCACGAGAAGAGGTGGAGGGGCCTCGGAGGCTATTTGCTCCCGGGGAAAAGAGGGCTGAGGGGAGACTTTGATATTCTTCAAGCACGCAAGTGGCTTTACAAACTCAGTACCAAACAGCTATCTTCCATCTCTAGAAAGGACCAGAAGACAAGGATATGGCATGAAAAAAGCAACCAGCTCAGAAAGAACAAGAGGTATTTCTTAAAGGTAAGGCCCCATTCTGTTCATTTTTAAAATGGTTTAGAAAACAAGCTTTCCTGGATGGCTAAGAAACAGACTGACTAAGACACCACATCATCTCCCTCGCTCCCGATCTAGATTTACGGCTTCACAATATACAACCGTGGTTCTAAACTTGAATGCTACAAAAGAGGTGAAAAGATGAAGAAAGGAGGAAAGTAACACATTTTTCATCACTGTCTGATGTTTCTTGAAATGGTGAAAGACACACAGCAAACTTCATGTCAAAAGTGTACACCAGGTCACTGGAAACATTCTAGAACTATGCATGTGGCTGAAACCCAGTTACCCCAGACTCAGCAGGAAGCAAAAATCCGCTGTCCTGTGTGAATGGAGGTCATTGCTAAGTATATGCTAATGGGGGGAGGAGGGAGGCAATGTCTTCTGAACCCGTCCTCAATCAATAGCCATCATAGCTCTGGACAGCGGAATGCAAATGAATATGCAGAACTTCAGTACAAAGGTAACATCATAATTTGCTTCCCTTGTACCTTTCACCTTGAAGCTTTTCAAAATACTCTCTGGAAAACTTGTCTCTTTAGTAGGCTAGGAAAATAGGAGAATGGGTAGGTTAAGGGATGATTCCAGAAACCAACCTGAGTGTGTAGATTTCTAGGATTCTATGCCAATTGCCCAACTTTGCTTGCTTTTAGTAAGGGTCAGAGTTCTAAATGGGCAGACAACAAATGTTCCTTGCCATTTCTGGATTCCTTTATCTATGAGCTCTTTACTTGTAAAGGAAAGCAGTGGCAGGAGAAAAAGAGTTCCTAAGAAAAATACCTGCCATCGACATAGGACAAGTGGGAGGTCTGGGGAGGTAGTTTTCGTTTCCTCCCCAACCTGTGATCTCAGATAAAGCTCAGCAAACTCAATCCAAAGATTTTATTAAGCAAAAATGAATTTCAAGGAGACTGTTTTTCATTCACATGCCTAACATAAAGGAGATGCAAATTTCCTTTTTACAGGTGACATTATGTATTTGCCAAAAAGAGAAAGAGAGAGGCAGTTGCGTCTCTAACTGAGGAAAACAATGTCTAAATCCTGGAAGCAAAAATCAAAACATTTCATTTTCAAATAGAGGCAAACTTCAAATGCAAATTCCCCACTAGTGACTTGACAGAAATAAGGAAAGCTCGGAAATTCAAAAGGCGGAGACGAAATGCGACTTTCTTTTCGCCGAGGGTGGGGTCGGTATGGGGGTGGTCACCGCCGCGCCACCTCTTTGGCAGTACTTCCCAGGATGCTGCTTCAAGCCGGCGTGCCCCGCGGGCGTCTGCACAGAGCTCTGCAACATGTGGCGGCCCACTTTGCGTGCAGGGCTGAGGACAGGTAGGAACAGCGTGCTCTCCTCCCACACTTCCACCATATGCTACACTCTGCTCTGTGGCAGCATCAGATTACTTTAATTTTTACCTTTGGAACAGAGGCAAACAGGCAGTGACACAGCAGCAGTGACTGGTGTACACTTGCGCAGACGTGGTGCGGAAAGACATTAATTTAGTGCCAAATTGAGCAGTGAGTCACAATTTGCACATATCTGTCAACCTGTTAACAGGGTAATAACTTGGAAAGATTGCTGTTCCTATTTACATTACAGAGGCCTTTCGAAAACGGAGAGCTGCTTGGTTCTCCTCCTTGAAGAACTCAGCCAATGAGCTGGCTAGATGGTTCAAGAGCCAGGCTAGAAAAGCCAACTTTTAGAAATCACAAGTTCCCATCAAGGTGTGATTCATCACTTCAATATTTTCAGGCAGAAAATTAACTTTTAAGCAATTAGAGAATTCTATCCCCCTGCCCTGCTCCCCATTTACAGTCAGACTCTCAATGGTTTCTGATGCAGTTTTCCCATTGCAATCCAAATGATTCTTCTCAAGGTCTCTGTAAGCTTCCTCAGGACTAAGCTTTAGTCTAAACTACTTCAACATCTCTGCTGCATCCGAAACAATCAGGCCATTCTCAGATTTCCAATGTTAATTTCTGAAGCCCTACAAGCCTTGCTCTCCTCTTCTGATTCTCTTCAAGTAGCTTGGCCTGTTTCTTTAAATGTCCTTAATCAGAGAACTAAACAACCGTGGGACCTCAGAGGTCCTCTCATCCAAGGTCCCTGCCAATCTAGGAATTTAACAGCATCTTCAAGAGAAGGTGTACATAAAAACCCTGGTAACATACATCACAAGGCAGCCTCTTGTACTGTTGGACCACCAGGCTGTTTCAAATCCACTTACCAGTATCTCCACCCAATTACCCCACTTCAGCCTTGGGGAATGACACACAAATATCTCCTCCAACACCTCCAAGGCCTTCTGCAAACACGTAAAAGACTATCGGGTTTTCCGATGTCTTTTATCAGCATTTTAAAATCTTTCTTGGGTCACAGATGCATTTGAGAATGTACTAAAGACTAAAATACATGTCTGCATAACATTTCACATACCATTTACTGCAGCTAGGAGGCCCTTTAAAGTCCATCCACAATTGGTTCTTGACCTTTTGGCTAAGATCAAGTGCAGTGTCTGTTCTGATCAGCTTAAAGTCCATTCACGAACCCCGAGTTCAGAATAACTGCTCTAGACCTGTTCTAGAAGTAAGGCATCTGGTTTTCTTCTTTGTTGCCTTCTGAACGGTAAATTGTATGTTTCAATAACGCTACTTTCATTTTAGAAATACATATATTTGTTACAGCCTAGAAGCGAACACGAGTGAAGTGGTACAGGGGGCACAATGCATCTAACGGTTCTAATCATCTTAAAATCACACTTCCACGCTGGAGCCCAAGGATCATGTTTGTTTGTTTGTTTGTTTGTTTTTAAACAACTGTCTCTCGCTGCTAATTAATCTTTCCAACAAAGTCAAGGACCCACTTCCAAAGCCTTCGAGCTCATTGATAGTGAGCCACCATTTCTGTCCCCTAAAGCCACATCACCCATGCTTTCTTTACAGAAACTCCTTGCTTGTGGAAAGAGCTGCCTGCTTTCTCTACCACTGCTTAAGGCACAGCTCGGTGGAGAACTCAAGTCTCGAGCCCGAAGAGGGCCCCGGAGGCCCACAGTCCAGCTGCTGCTCCTGCCCCAGCCTTGCCCGGCTGCCTCCTTCCACTCCCCGGGCAGGCTTGCCCCGCCCTGCACACTGTGCACATTCTGCCTTCTCTGCCTGGAGGGTTCTTCTCACAACTACTTCTACCCCCACGTCCCGGCAGTCCCGCTTACCCTTCAAGTCTTTGGGTTTCAGCTTAAATGACACTTCCTCAGGGAAGCCTTCCCTGACGCTCCCCTCAGCCCCCATCAGTCAGCGCACCTCATCCTACCTCTTGTGGCACTTTTTATTTCTCTTTGTGTCTCCTGTCCCAGTTGTAATTAAGCAGTTTTTCGAGTGGTTATTTGCTTAATGTCTCTCTCTCCAAAAGGACTCTCTGCAGGATGACATGACTGCCTTCTTCAGCGCTGAATCCCAGCACCCTGCCATGGGCCTGGTAACCACGAGACACTCCTTAAATATTTGCTGAATGAGTAGACAGGACATTAAAAGTAAGCCATGGAGACCCAAGTTGGGCAGTTATGAAACAACTAAAACGCAAAGTTCTCTTCAGCAGATGAAGATTTGAGGTGCTGGAGAGTTCATTACCTTAGCCATCAAAAGTCACGAACAAGAGCAGCCAGAGAGCTCGGCAGAGCAAACCTCAAAGACCACAGCAGAGATTCTTCAAAGCCTTCCAGCTTAATATGCAGCCACACGATCCCGGCATCTGTTTCAGGAAAGGCTCAGTGCCTCTTAGACGCAAGAGCCTTCTACAGACGTGCACTGCGTTATTGACATGCCAGTTTTAAAATGTTGCTTTTAATGAACTAATTAATTCTGCGAAAACATTAGTACAAAGACGTGCACTACCAAATTGGGATTACAATACCAAAATGATAGCAAAACAGAATGTGGAAGGCATTTCTAAAGATATCAGTTTTTCAAAACATTAATTTTCTACTCTACACATTAAAATACGTTGCAAACTATTTGTTATTAAAGCCTTAAAATAATTTGCTGGACAGATGGCTTAGTTCTCTAAAATCTGACCCCTCCTCAAAAGAAATAAACCCCAACAAACCTGGACTCCAGCCAGTGATCCTGTGTTAGTGAGATGTTTAGCAGCTCAAACCAGATTTAAATAGCATTTACCCCACACAGTGTGTACCATACATGCTGTTCATTATCTCCATCCACTACAAAACTGAAAGTTAGGAATGCATATATTAATAAACCACATTTTGGGGGAAAGGGTAATGCCCAGTAGATATCAAAAAGGGAACATTTGGACGACTTGAAAATGATTGAAGATTTTCCTCCACACCTGTCCAGAATGATGAGACCAAGAGGACTTTGCCAGTGGGTGGAAACAGAAGGGGGTTTGTCTAATTACTTCATGAGAATGAGATTGCCTGAAACTACAACCATCAATCTCAATATACTGAAGAAATAAGACTGGAAACTTGCGCCTAACTTGCTCACTTCTTCCACTTAGGTCAAGCTTCTCAGATTTATAAAATATCTACATCATGTCTGTGATTTGTGGTTATTCTATCAAGAAAATTAAAAGTATTTTCTAAACTGTACATCAAAAAGCACGACTAGATGTATGACAGACAGAAACAAGAGCACTGGCTTAGATTTCTACACCATTTCTCACCACACTCCCTTACTGTCCCTGCCCAGCTAGCTACCTACATACTGTGTTATTCTCTTCCAAGGAGAGACACTCAAAAACTTAAATCTCTTTACGGAAACTCAGCCTCAGCAGACAGGCCTGTCCGGATTAGGAACACTTGCTTCCTGGGAGGGAAACTGTGGCCAGGCCACGGAAGTGGAAGGGGAGCTTTCCCCTGTTCACTCCTTAGGAGCTTATAAATTTTGAACTATGTGAACATGTTACCTGAACAAATTTAGGAGAACCACCTGAGCAAGCAAACAAAAGCCACTCTACATTTCCTAATGTTGAAATAAATGCACCAAGACCCATCACATACTGACATATATAAAGAAACCTGCCTGCCTGCCTTCTTGTTGAGTGTCAAACAGCCCAGTCAAGTTCACAGGCATGTACGAACCAGGACACATGGTAAATACCATCATAAAAACAGAATTCCTCCTACACATGATTTAGCATGAGTTAGAGAGGTAAAGAGTTTAGCTTGTCAACTATCCCTACTATATCTACTAATAAATATTTATAAGGTGCCTACAGTCCTCAGCAAAGAATTACTGTGTTCAGGGAATATTAAATACTAAGGATAGAAAACAGTTGAATTAGCTGGCCCACAGGAAGCTTTTCTGCAAGAAGCGGACAGCGGGAGGGATGGGTCTAGCCCATGCTTTCTGCTGAAGGAGAATCAGATCGAGCAGGAAAGGAGGCATTGTTTTACAGTTTTCAAAGCACTTTTGCATCTTTTATCTCATGTGATCGCTCACCAGCTTTGGGAAGTAAGAAGGGCAAGTGTCAAACTCCCGATTCATAAATCACAGAAGAAAGGCTAAGTGACTTGTCCAGGGTAACAGCATGGCCGAGCGGTGGGTGGAGCTGAGCCCGGAATGTCCGTCTGACCCCCGTCCCAGGGCCTTCCCCATCCCAGGGCTTTCTGGCATACCACAGTGCTTGTATTAGCTCCGCGAGGATTCCACAGGAAAAGCACATTTACTTTCTGTCATTCCCCAGATTATTTATAAAACAATTGAGACATTTTTTAGTAGTGTATTAACCAAAGTGAGATCAATTTATGATTTTCTCTCTTCCCAGTCATTCAGTAAATATCCATTCAGTGCCTAAGTGAGCCCAGGGACACAGGATGATCAAGGTGGACTCCACCCTCAGAGGTTTACACTTCATTCGCTTACAAGCCATTTCCCTTCAAGGCCACAGGCTTACCTCCAGAAAAACAGGAAAACTAAGTTAAATTTCCTTCCATTCCCTGTTGGGTTTTTGATTTTGCATCTCTCAATTAATGTGCAAATTTGGTAGGTAACAGGAAGGGGCAAAATAGTGAATACTTGTTTTGCATTTTATTTTCTATTAATAACTAAAAGGTAGATGTTTTTCTAAATTTCTGTCCTTCTTGCATTAAAAATTTATTCAGACATCTGTGGGTCCCAATTTTCCTTAAAATATTTAAACAATGTATTAAGCTGGGGAAAGAATTCCAATATCACTCAACATCTACCTCCTCTGCAAGTCTTTAGACGTTACAGACCAAAAAAACACTCAAACAAGAAAAACACCCACATCAAGCTTTCCAGCAACACCAACGAACAAGAGTCATTAATCCACCTCTGCCAGATCTGGTGAAACGACGCTTGGAACTCACATGCATGCGGATGAATGTGCGAAAAGTTCACACCCCAGGGCTTCTGACTTTCAACCAGCCAACGCACACTGCAAAGTTACACCCCTCCCTGAAGTCCCACAGCTTCCCTTCCCAGCCCGGTCACAGTTGAGGACCGGTTCCTAAGTGCACACTGGCCCGTTCAGATGTGGCACTTCTTGGCAATGCTTTAATGTGGTGACCTGTTCCAGTAATTCAGAGTTTGCTGCACACGTGCACAAGATTTTGTTCATATTTGATGTTTTAATGTCCTGGGAACATATATGGTAGATTTCACAAAAAGAAATGCCAAAGAGAATGCTAACAATCATTGAACACATAACTTGTTCCACTCATAACAATACATTAAGCAAATGCATACCAATAGCCAGAAATGGTAAACACATTTCAGGAAACCATAAAATTTTTTTCCCTTTCTAGGACAAATATGTTATATATGACAGCACTTTCAAGTTTCATTTTCACTCATCAGACAATCACTCCTTGAGAGAGTCTGAGGCCTACCCACCTCTAGTCCCTGCAATGATTTTGCACATAATACGCACTCAATAAACATTCGGTGACCTGGACTGATTTAAGCAGACTGGATCAAGGCTGAATAAAGAAGACAGAGTAAACAGAACCTTGTTTTGTAATTGTTTCTTTTACAAAAAGTAAAAAATTCTAAACCAGAAAATGTCATCCAACATCCAACAACACAGTGAGGCTGTTTCTTTCGCCTCCCCTTTCTAATGGCAGCTGGGTTACAAGGCAGACTTGAGATAATGACAAATGGAAAGTAATGAGAACAAAACCAGACATTCCTGGGTGGGGTCTCTGGCTTGGAGCTTCAGGGGGCTTTCGCACCTATGGTTCCCACCTGGAGTGCTCACTGCGTGACTCTTCACTCCTGATCTAACGCCCCACACATCTCTGCCGAACCAAACCTTCAGTAGAAAAGTCTTCTCCATGGCCCCAAGATGGCCCAGTGCTATCACTCACGGCATCCTTCATTTGTCCTTCAGAGTACAGATCACAATCCAGCCCACACATCTGGGTGACTGACTGTTGAACGCCCACCTTTCCCACCAGACTGAAAACTCCATGAAAGAAGGGCACAGTCCATCCTGCTCCCCGCCGCCAGCGCCTAGACACTGTCCGACACACAGCGGGCTCTCAATGGATACCTGATAAATGAATCTTCCTTGTGGATGCCTTGAAAGTGTCTGCAGCACAACAGAGCCTGAGGCTGGGGCTCAGGATCCCAGGGACCTGGATGCTCCCATTCTCACTCTGCCCTCAACTTGGACAGTTCCCTTAACCTCTCAAAGCTTCAGTTTCCTCATCTGCAAATTGACACTAAAAACGCTATCTTCTCCATATGGTCATTATGAGAATTAAATGAGAGAACACAGCACATAAAGCACTTAGCACAAAATAAGCAATTATTTGCAATATTAGCTGTTCCTTTTATGTGTACAAATATTGCCTTTTTCTGAAGAAAACGGTTAGGAACTTTTGCTTGTGTCTAGAGGAACACAAAGTCTCACTCAGTAAGTCAGTCACAGACTAAAAACTGCTTGAAGAACAAGCATTAAAGGCAGGGAATATTCCATTCTGGTTCCCTGCTCATTTTAACACATTACTGCATTTCAGTTAGTAGAGTTCTTTTCATTATTTTCGAATGAAGGCAGACAGGGAAGAGGGAAGACTGCTGCTGATCCTAAAATAGGACTTCGTATGGAGTGACTGGAGTGAATAGATCTGGCTTCTAGAATGGATCTATGCTGGACATCTTTCTGGTGTCCCTCCACATCCACCTTTCCACCCTCTTTCACCCTACACTGTGCGCCAGGAGGCTGACTTACACAGAGATTACATCAACGAGCCTTTTTATCCTCTGGCCTTCCATTTGGGTTCAGTCAAGGGTAGGCACTAGCCAGAGAATCAGAGGGCGGGAGAAGCATGAGGTCATGGAGGGTGGCTGTGACAACTCAATAACGACAAAACACCAAGAACTCTAATCCTATAGCGATGAAGCTTTGGTTCATCCCCCTACCAGCTGAGGGATGAGCAGCAGACAGTAACAGGGACTTGGACTGGGGGACAGCAGAAGCCGGCTATGACTCCTAACTTCAGCTTTGTTACCAGCTGCAGGGGGTCAGTAACGGCTATGTTTTCATCCCCTACGTTTTACATCCCCCTGCCCCTACTAGCTTACAGAAAGAGCACTGGGTGGGAGTATGACCCACGAGATACTGCCTCGCACCCCCACCAAGACCGGACCCTCTCCTCCACAGTGTTCTCTGCCCCAATGGGCTGAGCCATGTGGACCCCGTCAATGCGTTCCTTTGCCCTTTGGTTTCTGGGTGGGTTTGGCTGAAGGAGGCACTGACAGGAGATGTGGAAGGTGGCAAGAGAGTGAGGTCTGGTATTTATTCTGCCAGCAAAGTCACCAGGAACTGGCTACACCCCTCATTAGAGCTCCGACAGGATCCTTCTCCTCACAGCTCTCTCTCTCTTCTATTCTGGGTCCCAGTGACCATGACCACACACTCCCCTTGCCCTCAGGGGAAGGACCAGCAGGGGCCCTGCACTACTCCCTGTGGTGTCCCCACACCAGCCTGCATTTCTGGAAACAGTCCCTCTGGTAAAGCCTCCTCAAACCAGAAACAGTCCTCTTCCTGGAGTCGCCTCCCAGAATGGCATGAGGTTCATCAAATGAAACCACTCCCGCAATTCCCCTGCTCGAATAACAAATATGGCAAATTGAAAAATACTTAAATTAATTGAGGGTAATAGTGATATGAGTATTCTAAATTGGTAATGAAATAAAACTTTACATACACTCTGCTCACTTAGCTCAACATCGTTCATTTAACAAACATTTCCTGGAGTGTTTTAACTGTGGATACGGCTAGTTTTGACATTCTTGGCACTCAGACAGAATAATGGAATCATAATGAAAGGATCTGCCTCACTGAGGAATAGTTACCCCAGTCTATCTGCTATTTCTCTTACTGCCTCTTTCTTCTTAAAGGGACTCAGATCTCTGAGCTGCAGGCACAAAGCATTCCTTCTCGGACCACTGCCAATGCTAGTCTGCTCTTCTCTCTCACTAAGTTCACTGTCAAATTCACATTGGCTCCAGACTAACAATTTCCAAAGTGTGACACGCATATTCACAAAGTGGTGCGTGAGGTGATGTTAGGTGATATATGGATGAACATTTTTAATTTAAATATATATGTATATAGAAAAATAAATAGCTAGCAAGTAAAACCTGATTTCACACATATCACTTTTTAGAATGAGGCTAAGTTTTAAAAATGACTTTATTTAAAGAAAAAAACTATGTAAATAACAGAACAGCTTACCAAAGGTTATGGCAAAAATCCTATAGGTGGTTTGTCAATGACTGAGTTTAGAAACCCCCTAAGAATTAGGCAGGTAATTAAACAGCTTGGTTTCAAAAAGGTTTTTCTTGTTTTCATAAATTGCATTTTTTTTCCATTCTAAATAAATATGCACTCTCATACCTTTAAAAAAACAACAAACCAAAGGTTTTCATGCATACATCTGGAGATACTGAAGAGCGGAGAAATGGCTAAGCATCCTATGAGGGGCCAGGGTGTTTAGGTCAGCAATACCCTGAACAAGGGCTGCGGATGATCAATCACCTTGGGAGCTGACTGCAGGGAATGTGCATCTGAGAACGTGCAATTTCAGCGTGGGAGGAGGGTCTCTTGAATAGAAAATAAAATAGCTTTCACACAGGCAGCAGCATGCAAGGCCACTGCCCCCAAAATTCCCTTTGCCACCTTCAAAGGAGTTAAAAATTGTCCCAGAACGAATTTCTCCCAGTGGAGCCAAATCTAGGATTCTACCAGAGACAGGGAGATGATGCTTTGCTTGCCCTGAACAAACTCTCAGAGGGTGCCCTCTACAGGTTGACAGCAGCCTCACCAAACCATAAAGAACATTTATCATATCTCCCTAAGCTGAGAAATCCTGTGGCAGTTTGTCAAATCCTTGCACAAACTCTTGTATTTTGTAAGTCAGAGGAGAAATAAAGTTAATCAATTTGACCCTCTGCTCACCCATGCCACCACTGCCCCTCTGAGTCCTACCTCCTCGTTCCACCCCCATGGCATCCGATCCCAAGGAAACTTTCCTCTGCCCACAGGAAGGGGAAAACTTCAGGAGAACAAAGCCCATCACTGACAAACAGGGATGGTCCTAAGAATGATTCAAAAAAGAGAAAGAGATAAAAGCTTGGAAGGGTGACTCTATCCAGAAGACACAACAATCCTAAATGTGTATGTTCCTAAAAACAGTCAGTAACAGGCTTCTCTCAGTAGTTAATAGAAAAAACAGACAGAAAATTAGTAAGAATATGGGACATTTGAATGATACTCTCAACTAACTTGACCTGAATGACATATATATTCTACCTTCCAAAACAGTAGACTACATATATTTTTCAAGTGCAAATGGAACATTCACCAAGGCAAATCAAAAGCTTGATCTTAAAACAAGTCTCAAAATTATGCAGAATGTGTTCTCTTGACCACAGGTGAAGTTAAAAATCCATAACAAAAATATATTAAGGAAATCCCCAAGATATTTAGAAATTAAACAACATATTTCTAAATAACTCATGAGACAAAGAAGAAATCACAAGGAAAATTAGAAAATATCTTAAACTAAATTATAAGAAAAATATATCAAAATTTGTGGGATGCAGTTAAAGCCATTCTTGGAGGGAAATTTATGGTTTAAAAAAGCTTATATATACATTAAAAAAAATTAAAAGATCAAAGATCTAAGCTTCCATTTTAAGAAGTCAGAAAAAGAAAAGAAAATTAAACCCAAAGTAAGCAGAAGGAAAGAAATAATGCTTGTAAATAAATGAAACAGAAAACTGATTAAAAAATAGAGAAAAATCACTGAAATCAAGAGCAGATAATTTGAAAGAAAATAAATAAAATTGAGAAATCTCTAGCTAAACTGATCAAGGGGGAAAAAAGAGAAGACACAATTTACCAATATCAGGAATGAATGAGAAGATACCATGAAAGTCTAGAGGCATTAAAATAATAAGAGAATATTATGAACAACTTTATGCCAATAAATTAAACAACTTAGATGAAATGGACAGTCCTTGAAAGGTATAAATTAGAAAACTGATATAAGAAGAAATAAAAATCGAAGCAGCCCCTATATCTACTTTTTAAGAATTGAATTTGTTATCAAAAACCTTCCCATAAAGAAAACTCCAGGCCCACATGGATTCATTGGTTAATTCTATCAAAAATTTAGGGAAGCAATAATACCAATCTAACAGAAACTCTTTCACAAAACAGAGGAAGTGGGAAGACTTCTCAGCTCATTTAATGGGGCCAGCATTACCCTGACTGAAACTAGACAAAGGCATTACCAATAAGATGTTCCTTATAAATAAAGACACAAAATTCCTTAATAGAATATTAGCAAATAGAATCCAGCAACACATAAAAAAGATAATATGTTATGATCAAGTGTATTCTAGAAAGGCAAAGTAGGATTAACATTAAAAAATCAACCCATGTTGTGGTATACACATACAACAGAAAATTACTCAGCATAAAATGGGTGCATTTTACGTAAATTATACCTCAATAAGGTGGATTTTTAAAAAATGTTTAGAATATGCTTTGAATCCTCTGCACTAATCTCAAATATTAACGGGACAAGAGTCAAATTAAGAGGTTTTCAGTAAGTCTTGGGGAGACAAGGCAAGAGACTGGATCCCTTTGGGACTTCAGGCGACGAGCACTTGGTTTGCTTTGTTCTGTGGGCTGCACCAGTGTGGGGAAGACCACGAGTCCCACTGAGCTCTCAACCAGGTGAGGGGCAGCAGTGGTGTGTAACATGTGCCTGTGGAATCCCAGGCGCAAAAGGCTCAGGCACAAAGCTGGTTTCATGATCATTTCTGTCCTCTCATTGAAGCCTGGGACCGGTCTTCACACCTTTCGTGAAAAGGGACGTGAATCTGTGCACAGACAGTCTGAGAGGAGATGCCGGCCCGACAGGCCGAGCAGGCCCGCAGCAGGAGAACTGGAGCAGGGCGGCCTCGTACAGTGAAGCCCTTTTGGCTTCCACATCTGCCCATCTGGACCATTAGGAGTCTCACATGCATTTGTTTTTTTGGATTTTTTTATAGATAAATTTTTTTTTTAAAGATTGGTCCTGAGCTAACATCTACTGCCAACCTTTTTTTTCTTCTTCTTCTCCCCAAAGCCCCCCATTACATAGCTGTATATTTCAGTTGTAGGTCCTCCTAGTTCTGCTATGTGGGACACCCCCTCAGCACGGTTTGATGAGCAGTGCCATGTCCGCGCCCAGGATTTGAACCAGTGAAACCCTGGGCCACCAAAGCGGAGCATGCGAACTTAACCGCTCAGCCACGGGGCCGGCCCCTGACATCTGAATACAGAAAACACTTTGGATACATTTAGACCTGTACATTACTACCAAAACAAGATATTTCCCTTAAAATAATTTTTGGATAGAGATACTTTCTTTTCATGTTGAAAGGGAACAATGAATAAATCAGGAAGGTGGTACTGTAATTCAGATCACAAGACTGGGAGTCCCACGGGGTGCGTTCAAGTCCCAGCTCTACTAAGTGGCAAACCACCGGGCTTCAACCCTCATCTTGAAACGAGGATGATAACTGTATCTTTCAGAGGGTGGTTTTGAAGACTAAATGAGATAATGCATGTAAATAACTTAGCACATTTCCTAGTATAACACACACACAGAGGACTAACAGCTTACGATAATGATAATGAGTCAGTACATGAAACTCTCTCCCATAATCCAGTAACTCGGTCCTTTTGCCACTGTTTTCTCCATCACCTCACCTGAATCCAAAGCACGCGGGGCAGTGTGTGTGGCTGAGAACAGCCTGGACTGGGTGTGGAAAGATCTGGGCTCCGTCCTGGTTCTCCTACTCACTCATAGGCCCACAGTGGGCAGTCAGCTGGCTCTTCTGGCTTCGGTTCGTCGTCTTTGGATTAGATGCTCTCTAAGGGGCCTTCCAGCTCTAGTCAATTCAGCATACAGTTCCTAAGACCTTACTACCTGCACAAAGAAGCAGTTACACAGTTCTAAAGACTATCCATCTTTGAATGGTACATATGGCAATTATTCTCAAAATTCAATCTATCAAACACCTCATTCCTTAACCTTTGTGAATAACTGGAATCTATTGTACTTTTAGCATAACTATTCCAAGTACAGTTCTGGCATAAAACACATTGCCTTTGTCACTGTCTATGGGGGCTACTAGAAATTTCTGAAGAAACCAATAACTAGAAAAGACTACCACAATCAAGTCTTAGAAATAAAGATGAGTGTCTTAACAAGAACCCTAGGAAACAGCAATTCAGTAATCAAGGAAATTTACAGGAAGGGCTCTACCCGCTAGACATCACACATGAATGTGGCTGAGTAGGCTGTCCTGACGTGGCGGAGTAGGATGTTCAGAGGGCATGTGTAATTAAACGGCACAAAACTACTAAGTCTTTCACTTGAAGATCTCAGAATAAAATAGTTATCTCAGATAAAAACATTTATTTAAATGTTAATAGCTTTAGAGATAGAAGCCAAGAGTACTTAAATTCTTAAATTTCAGATATCTACTCCTGTAAACAGAAGATTTGCTACAAGGAACAGATGTAGCTGTAACTCAGATTCAATTGTGTCATATCAATCATTGCATTTAATGCTCCAAATATCACCATACGCACCTACCCATGAAGGTGGTAACTCGAGCTCTGATGGCGGTCAAGTGGTATGTGTGTGTGCCTATCTGCATGTGCATGGGCATACACACATTCAATATTTCAAAAGTTCAAGTGTTCAAGAGTTAGAGACACAGCTCATAACAAGGAAACAATGTCAGTTTCTCCTGCTCAGATCCCACAGTTGTCCTAGACAAGGACTGCTGTGAATCATCCCGTGAATGAGTCAACAACACAATGGTGTTAAATTGCTTGGAACTGTGTTAATAGGGAGGATTACATGTAAAAGGAGAGAGAATCATTCCATTTTGTTAAAAACAGGTGCAGAACCAACGTGAATAATAACAAAGGGCTGACAAATTGGAAGGTATGCATAGAGGATGGACATAACCAGTAGTCTTTTTGGAAACAAGGTGTACAAGGACATAACAACAAGGGGAGAGAGTCTGTCTTTAACAGAGATGAGATAACACCGTTACTCCTAAAACACGCAAATGGAAGTTGCTGAGTGAAGATGGATCAATTATTCTTGGTCATTGAGAATAGTAAGAGAGAGTTCCAGCAGGGAACACTGAGGTTAAATATTAGGCAAAACTTTACAACTGGAAGGATTGCTAGCAGAGTAGAAAGGCTGCCAGGAGTGGCAAGGAAATGACCGCCTGTAGAGACATTCAGGGTTAAAACTGGATACCTGCCTAATTATGAATGGAATTATTCCTGCCATAGTTCAGGAGTATGGGAGAAAGGTGCCATTAGAGAGGTCTGTTCTCAACTAAATGAGAATCAAAACAAGGAGGTTAAACTGCTTTTCAGCATTTTTAACCCTCTAGTATAAGTGAGGGTTTGTCCACTGGGCAAACTCCTTGACATTTAAACCCATCTCATGCCTGTTAAAATGGCCTGCATATGCTGCAGCGGGCAAGAAATCAACACAATGGCGACTTGTTTCAGAGAAAGGAAAGGCAAGCTGTCTGGGTGGCTCAGGGTAATACACATCACAACCACAGAACAGTATTTCTTCCCTGCCCGAAATGCTCTCTGACATTTTTCAGCCTTAATTCAAAGGCTTCTTTCTTTGTAGAGTTCAAAACAGTAGAATATTATTTGCTGTTAAACAATGTGAAGCATTTAAGCTTAATTAGCATGACTCAGAAACTTTTCATCATTTCCATGAAGGTGCTAAGGGCCTGCTGACAGCTCTGGGAAACAGGACTTTTTCCAGATTGCCACTGTAAATAATGATTGACCATTGGCCCCTGCATTCCAGGGCCTAATGAAGGCAGCGGGGTACACAACTGAACTTTTGCCTTCATTAACTGGCTAAGGGATCTCGTGGTGGGGAAACTCTGCTTTCTACAATCCCTTCACAGCTAAAACAGCAGAGCCCATTCGCATCCACCGGGACCGTAACCCTCTAAGGCTAAAAGGCCTTCTGCCCGCTCTGAAAGACGACATGTAGAGGGCCACTTCTGGCACTCTTCTCTCCACAAGGAGGAAGGCACTTTAGCGAATCAATCCATGTTTGGAAATACATTCCAAGAGTTGACAGATTTAAGGATTATAATAATAGCCCCCAAAGGAATCGTCTAATTCTGGAGCTGGAAGGCAACTCAGGGGATATCTAGTCCAAATCATTACTCTATGGAGAGTGAAACTAGGGCACCAGGAGAGGCTGGCTGACTTGTTTAAGGCCTTCTAGCTGGTTGTAGGTGAAGCTGGGATCAGAACTCCAACCTTCTGAATCTGCCCTGCTCCTAGACATAGACTCCTAAAATGTGGCTACTAATAAACACCACGAACAAATAAACTCTTCCAAAAGATACATTTAAGAGCCACTTAGGGTCACATGTAGAAAAGTTTTCATTGTATTTTTCCATTGCATTTTCTACAATATTCTTATTGAATCTTGCTTTTCCAACAATAAATTCTGGTCATAGTTTAAATGTAACTGAAATTATACCACAAGGTTTTGAGAAACCTTCTCAATCTATTTTCAAGCACAGACTCTGGAGAGATAATGAGCTTATGTTTAAATGTATGCTTGGAAGTACTCAGATCAATCCGGGCTGGGTGCTATCCTATGCTCAATTAATAGCTTCTTTGGTATTTTCTGAAAAACTTTTGGAATAAAATAATAACCCAGTTAAACGCATTTTTGTAAATATTCTCAGCATTCTTTCCTTCAGCGAAGAGGAAAAGCTGGATGAAGTACACAGTGAGATGGCTTCATTTTATGTGGATTTCAAGTAACCAGCTAGTAATTCTCATTCTTCAGATATGGATGACATCTCAGCACTGATTCAAACACACCTGATTCATCTATTTTGGTTTTCGAGAAAGTTTCCAATCCAAAAATAAAACTTTAGAAACCCAAACATGTATTTCTAAAACCTGTGCCACAATGACCAGTAAAATATTGAAGCATTATGTTCAACTAAAGCATTTTCGAGCCATACATCACTTTCTGTTTGGGTCCTACCCAACAGTTTCAAAGCTCATTTTTACAGTGTTCAGGGATAATAGCAACCGTATCATTCACAGGAGCCATGTCCACTCAATCTGTACAGAAGGGAAATGGAATTTTTCCAAATAGATTAAGTTTTAGTGTAGAGAACAAAGACCCCCTAAGGTTAGTATTTCCGAAACAAAATGGCCAGAAATTAAGTTTAAATAATTTCAAGGGATATTTTTCAAGTGTGACTGGCTCAAAATAGGAGGCCCACCATCTTAAACATGAAATTTTTTAAAGCCCCTGGAAGCAGCAAGCAAAAAAAGACGGGAACGATCAAGATGCCTACATCATGGCAAAAGTGTTTCTGACACCAAGAGCCGTGCAGTGCGAGACAGTACCTATGGCCTCATTCGTCCACCACTCCTCGAGAATGTGCTCCTTCTCATTAGCAAAGCTTTCAGATACCTCACAGCTACCTCTTCGGATGCCTCATCTTAATTTTGTCCAGTTTTATGGATATCTTTTCAAAACAAAGATATATTTATTCTTAACATGAAAACAATGTATTTTATTAAAGTTATGAGCGTCAACCCAAGCCCTTGTGCTTTATATTTATAGTTTTTTTTTTGTTTCTTCTCCTATTATATAAGAACTGGATCTGAGCTGTTGTTAGTGTGTGTGCTGCAAGTTTCCAAACGCGTTACCCTGACAACCTGAAGCAAATGGGCTCTGGAAGAGGGTCTTTGATGGTCTGGGAAACCGACAACAGCAATGTCAGGCCTGCTCTCATACTTCTTGGTTCTTGCCTGTGTCCAGTTTGTTATGGCGGTCAAAAAACAAACAGTGAATAAGTGAGTGTGCCCTTCTATGGTGCTGACTACCCACCTTTGTAAGTACCCCTGGTCTGATCGTCAGGTATTGGAGAAGGCAGCATAGATGCTGGAAGAGTTAAACACATGGGCTCTGGTGACCCTGGGCATGTAATTATTATAGTTGCACCTGGCTGTTAGGTTGATAGGACTAAGTAAGGTGTTAAGTGCTCAGAACAGCGCCTGACACCCGAGTAATCACTTAATAACTAACAGGCCCCAGTGGTGGTGGTGGGATGATGATTGGGAAGCTGCATCCAGGCTCATCTGTGCCTTCGTTGATGAAAACTTCATGCACTGACGCAAATCACTCTGGGCACATATCAGGTCCACAAACAGAAAACCGTGGGAGTTTTTAATGACATAAGAACAAGAGAAGGGATGGGGAGATCTTGGTATCGTGATATTGGTACCTAACCCCCGCCCCAAACTCTCATACTTAAACCTTGAATCAAGGACGTTCAGTTCTTATAAGACGGTGGTCTGTTTTAGAAAGTGGAAAGCATAATGTTTAAGCACAAGGGATCAAACTGGTCTACTTTGATGGAGTCCTTTCCGATACAAGGACATATTAACTATATTTCAAGCTTTCCCGTGGCACTATGCTAATGCATGTTCAGTGTTACATCTAAAATCTCACAACCCTTCCAGCAATTCCATACTCAGTTCTTATTTTAAACTCACTGTATTTACATGCCTACTCATTTTTCAATAAATGTTTTTTAAAAGTCAAAGTATATAAACTTACACACATCATGTATGCATTATGAGTTTTATTTATCTGGATCTATATCATTTGTAGGTATTTTCACTTAAATAAAAAAGGTTTGGGAAGGTGAAAAAGTTCCGATCCCTTAATCTTTTCTTTTGAAAATAAATTATTCATGAAGCTCTCTCCCTCATTCCCAAATGGTTAGGTTTAAACAATTGCTTAAAGTGCTGTTTTTAACTGAAGAACACATTATTCATAAAGCCTACAGCCCAGGAAACACTTACTTGCTAACTGGTCATTTTCATCTGATCAATGACTTCACAGCGCTGAAACATACCACAGTGGAATGTGCTTCCAGCAAGAGGCCAGTGGCATTAAGTGCCTGCCTCTCATAAACAAAGCAAGTTGGTTAATGGTCATTTTATGGTCCACATACTACCCTGAAAATCTATTACAGTGTGGCTTAGTCACTGAGATGATTTGGGGGTACTAAGCACAGTGGGAACCTTCCTATAACAGGTTAATGGATCAATTTATTTATTTCAAATTTGTTCTTTTCAAGTTGAAAAACCACTAAAGACTTTCCAAGCACTCAGCTCAATAACCATGAGGCGAGGTAGTCATGCTGCATCTGTTGATCTTGGCCCTTCTCTGTCATTTACAGCTCCTGGGTCAGTGCCGCTGGCTCACTGGCGGCTGGCTCAGCATCAGGGCCAAGCAAGATGCAGAGCCTGGCTTTGTCTCCCAGGAGCCCACACGTCAATGAAAGTCTCAGGCTACCTTGTGTTCAAAGATCTCACTGGGTTTCACTTTTTCTTAAATACAAACCCAAAGTTAAGAAACTGATCAAATAACAGAAAATAAAGGAATCCGTTTGAACGATAAAGCCTAGGCCACTCCCATTTGTCAATAAGTATTACCTCAAATTTCTCATAAAAATATGAATAAAAATACATCACTAATTTTATACCTCATCCCTGTCCCCCAAACCGGGAATTCTCTTTTTGAATTCATACCTTTCAAACATTAAAGTTCCAGTGCAGAGTAACCAAGCGTCAGCAAGACAGCAGGCGACGATCAGAGATTCAGATGTCTTTAATGCTTTTTGGTAACCACGGGTATTGAGAGAGGACATCCACTTTGCGAGATGGACCTGACACCTGAGATTAAGAGTGTATTCCTGCTAATGATCCCAAACTCAAGAATTCAAAGACCAGGCAAGAGGATTTTTAGTTTTGCTGAATTTAAGGTCACGTGCAATATGGCTAAAAACACAATATTGTCCCTAACATAAGGAAGAACAAGTTTAAAATTTCTTTATTTAATTCATTTTGATCTTCTAGTATCACTTCTAATGACATGGTTGAAAGCAAGAACTCTGGAGTCTTTCTGTCAGTTGTCACAGTGCTGCTGGGCAACACGACACTGTAGATAAAAACCTGTACCCTGGACACTGACTGCCCAACTTCAAATTCTCGCTCTGATACTAACTAGCCATGAGACCTTGGCCAAGTCATTTAACTTCTCTGTGCCTCAGTTTCCTCATCTGTAAAAGAAACATAATAATACCAACTTCACAGGGATTTTCTAAGGATTAAATGGCTTAATAAATGCAAAGTGCTTAGAAAAGAGTCTGGCACCTGGAGTACTATCTGGATGCCCACTAGAACTCTGACCTCCAGCACTCTGCACCAGCTGGGTGGCGTGTTTCACTTTCCCGCATCTCAGTGTCTTCACGTGTAATACAGGAACAGTAATACTGTCGTCACAGTGTGGCTAAGTAATAGTGTCTGTAACGTGCCTGGCACAGGCTCTGGGACATCATCTGTGCTCGACAGGCAGTAGCCAACATCTTTATTACATCAATAACGGAATACTTCCTCACATTGTTCTCAACTCTGTGCAAGAATCTTTGTGACTGAATAAACAATACGCCGTAAGCTTATTCAAAATATAAACCCCGGGCCATTCCAATTTGTGGGTGTTAATTCAAAATTTTCAGAAATGTCTGGTGCTATTTTCAGAACTGTACTTTACCAAGAAATCTCTCTCAATTGTATTCCCCATGACACCACCACTGTGAATCAACAAAAAATGCTCAAGGGCTACTTGCAAATGGATAATTGTAAAAGCAAACTGAAGTGCATAATTTTTTTTAAGGTATTACTGCTGCTTTCATTATCAGGTTGCATTTATAGCAGAGACTCCAACTCAGAGAACATTTGTGTCTCATGACTCTCATACTCGGGGGTTAGAACTAGTCTTAAGCGAACAGATATCTATGCTTACAAGAATCCTAATACTTGGAGCTGAAAGGGACTCAACCACCTTGTTTTACTGATGGAAGGAAACCTAGTGGCATTAAGTGATAGCCAAGGTTGAAAGATTATTAAGGGGCAGAAATGGGGCAAAAATCTTTCTTTGCTTCTGGCTCCATCTTCCTTCCCACTATATTACAGGGCTCCCTAATGGAAACACTCTATTCTCGAATCTAGAGTTTACACTGTCTTAGATAACAGTTACTATTCTGTCTAACCACAGGGTACATGTGTATACACACACACACACACACACACACACACACACACACACACACACTGTGCAATTGTGCAATGAGGGAACGCCATAACAGAACGACGAAGAACAAAACATCAGTCCTCTCTGCTGGGACCAGGTAAGCCTAGATTTTTAATTTTTGATGATATTTAATTCAGTGTATATTTCATTACTATTTTAATATCATAAGTGGAATTTTCTTCTTCCATGTTGTAGTTTAAGTACCTTTATAACATTAGAGAAAAAGGTTTTTCTTTTACTTATTTTTCAGGGTAATATAACCACAGTAAAAAGGGCTAGAGTCTTTGGGAAAAGTCTCACAATTCCCAGAGTGGCCAGGGAGGGACAGGCCTGCTGTGCCCGTGAGTCATCATCTACTGTTCCCCGGCCATCACTATTCTAGCCCAGAGGGGACCTGGGAGTGAGAACGATGGCCCCGACAAACAACCAGAGAATTGAGAGCAATTTCTGTTCAGGTGGCGATGCGCATCATGCACAGAGCTCAAAGGGGGCAAGATGGCAGCGTGTGAGGGGTGGCTACTTTGAGGTGGTCAGGCAGGCCTCTGAGGCAGCATTTAATTTGACAGAGCCAGCATAATTTTTGGAATGTCTCTAAATCTCCTCCTGAAGTTAGACAAAGCAACTAGAATAGTGAGAGAGAGATGAAATCTTCAGTAAAACTTTATTTAAAAAATTCCCTACTAACCACAGAGTACCAGTGGGCAGGACTGCCCAGGGTCACCAGCTGTGAGGCTGCGTGTTTGGAGGAGAAAAGGGACAACTGATTGCCCTAGGGCCACAAAACCCTTAAGCCACCAGAAAATACCCTCCTCCAAAAAGAGGGGCCCTACCAAGATGGGAGCCTTGAAAAGTGGGTCTCGGAACACCTGGCAAACTGGATGCATCCTCTCAGGGTCGCAGTGCAAATGATCATGCACACCTGCACCGAGGGGTAGCAGGGGGCTGCAGGAGGGTCAGGCCCTGCTGCCTGAGCCACAGAACCGTCCAGCAAACACTCCACCCAGAAAGGCAGTCCTCTTCCTCAGGGCACGTGCTCGGAGCAGGATCAACCGGAGCAAGGTAGGACGTCCCAAAAGGCAGGACACCAGCCGTCCAGAGCAAGAGCAGAGTTGCAAACACAGAATCTAAAGGCCAGGCACCCAGCCCCCTCGGAGGCCTGGGTGGCACGGAGCTCTGAGTGGCAGACCAGTGTCCAGGTCCTTCATGAGCTGGGAAGGCCACCCTGGCCACTGCACACCCTCCTTGAACCTACCCTCCACAGAACAGGGAAGTCCATCCCACACACGGGACACAACATAAACGTCATCCCGCCCCACTCAATACCACAAGGGAAAAGAAGGTGAAATTGAACAGACTAACAGTCCACACCATTAAAAAGTCCACAAGCAGGGGGCTGGTCCCATGGACGAGTGGTTAAGTTTGCACACTCCGCTGCAGGCTGCCCAGTGTTTCGTTGGTTCAAATCCTGGGCGCGGACATGGCACTGCTCATCAAACCACGCCGAGGCAGCGTCCCACATGCCACAACTAGAAGGACCCACAACAAAGAATATACAACTATGTACCGGGGGGCTTTGGGGAGAAAAAGGGAAAAATAAAATCTTTAAAAAAAAAAAAAAAGTCGGCAAGCAGATAAAAACCGTAACCATTATTTCAAACTGAGCTAAAAGAAATTAAGAAAACAACTAACTGATGATTTGAAAAGACAGCACAAATCAGAAAAAGAAGTTCTTAGAAGTGAGATAGCTGGACAACAAGAGAGTATGAAATGAGAACTAACAAAACTAAATAAACTATGGGGAAAATATTCTAGAAACAAAGACCAAATTAAAAGAAACATAAGAGCAGAGACACCACAGAAAGCAAAGCAAGAGAAATGGTGGAGAGCAGGAGGCAAGTGAAGAGCACAAAAATCAAATTCTGTAGTTTACTTGGATCCTGATAAAAAACAAACCCACTGCAAAAGGATACTTTCAAGACAGCTGGGGAAACGGAATATGGACTGGACATTAGATGATAAAAGGGAATTATTGTTAACTTTGTTAAGTGTGATAACGACATTGTGATTGTAAAAGCAAATGTCCTTATTTTGTAGAAACAAGAATTCAGGAGTAAAATGACATGACGTCAGAGATTTGCTTTAAAATATTACAGCAGCAACAACAACGATACAAAAAAACAGTAAAACACAAAGAAAAAAGGATAAAGAACACAGTTCAAATGGTGGTGATTTGGGATTTAGGGAACCGGTCCATGGGAGTTCATTCTTCTATTCTCTTCTTTTTTTACTTTTAGTCTCTTCCGTTTGAAACTTTAATGGTAAAAAGTGGGTGGGGGGAGGCGCCTGCTATACGGATGGGGAGAGCACAGCAAGCAGAGGGAACAGACAGTGCTGAGGCACCGGTGGGAACAAGCCTGGAGAGTTCCAGGAACCAGCAAAGAACCTGTAGCCAGAACAGGGGAGGGGAAGGGGGAAGCGGTGAAGAGGTGAGGCTCTGGAACCAGGCTGGGGTCAGACGACGCAGGCCTTCTAGACCAGCAGGAGGAGTTTCGAACTGATTCTGAAGGTGATGGGAAGCCACTGGAGGGTGTAATCATTAGGGACAGATGAGATTTCTGTTGTGAAAAGGCTGCCCGGCTGCTGCGTGTGGAGGGAAGAAGGGAAGCAGGAAGGCAGGGAGAGGTCTGCAGGACTCCAGGCGCGAGACGAGGCAGCTTAGACGGGGCCGTATTAGTGGTGAGAAAGGATCTGAGATGCACTTTAGAGACACTGCGGATGGACCAGATTAGGAGGAGGGAGAAAAGGAGGTGAAGAAAAAAGACATTTACTCTCGGATTTTGGTCTTGTCATAATTATCTGTCTGATCGGAACCTTTTCCCAGACATAAGAAGAAAACTTTACAGTTCTCTGGTTATCTCTAAAAGGTGCTCTATGTACGAGGGCCTCTATCTCTAAATGGAAATTTCAAAAGCAGTGTCAGATGTAAATCACCACTAGAAAACTGATTTACACGTGCCCTGGCTCAGGCCACTCTCTACACGCGGACAATAAGACACGAACACGCAGACTGCGCAGGCAACTGACAGAAGAGTTTACTGCAAGGCCAGCCACACTCTCACGTAAAAAAAATCCTACATTGGCAATTGCTGTCTTCCTCCCGACCCTCTTAGTTCTAGAATAGATATCTTCTAATTGGATTTGTTCCATCATCAACCTAAAGGTTTCAGATATGAGAGCTTTGAACCAATGCATATTTATTTCAGACACTTTTGGAGGAATAAATACTAAAATGATCTGTCCCTTCTCCCTACACGGGAAAGAGATTAAATTTCATATTCCAATTTCCAACCAGACCAAGTCCTCAATACAAAATAGTATCTTTAGATTTACCAAAAAATGACAGCTTTAGCAGGTAGATTTTGCTCAGTTATTCTTACATCAAACACTGCTTTTCAGAGGTGTTGTACTGTACATAGAGAAAGGGAGAGTCAAGGAGAGAACACCTTTGTAGTTGAGGGACAAGGCAGTGAAATACCCTCAAGGCAGCAAAAAACAAATGTTACCTCCAGCAATAAATTCCTCAGAAGCCAGATCCCCGTCCTGTGGGCACCAAGGTCAGAGGCGCCGTGCTCGTCACCTCTATGGTGAGTCCTCCCCGGCACCCAGCACTGGGCCCTGCAGACCTCGGGGCTTAGTGAACTCCGCTGAGCGAATGAATGAATGCACGAATGAATGAGTGCTGTCTTTGACTGCAGTTGTCCTTCTTCTCCCCTGAACTCCCCAAGTCCCTGGGCTGAAGGAAGAGGGTCTCAAACAGCGGTAATGCTCCACTGGGAACAAGGTCAAGAAGACCCCTGGTGACATCCACGAAAAGAACTGTTGCAGCGCAAAAGCTACAGTCCGAACACTGAGCAGCCTACAGAGGTCGCTCCACCAGTCGTGCTCAGAAAATGCAGAACAAGTGAGGCACCAGTCTACAAAGAGGAAAAGCAGGAAATTCATAACGAAATCCCTGGAAGCTGCTCAGGAGAAAGGTGGAGGAAAGGGGTCACCTCCCTGCCGCTGAGGAAGAAAAGAGGCACTGTGGGCATGCAGGCTAAGGCTCAGAGGGAGAGCTAGAGCGAGCTCGTTACCAAGCAGCACGTAGGTTATCATGTCTAAATTTTTCCAGATCTTTATGAAGAAAAGAGCGAGCAGCTGCATTATTCCAAATAAAAAGCAGGAACATTGAGAATACCTACTTTCTTTGTTGTGAGGCATTTAGATATGATAAAACTAAGCCTAAATGTATACAGGGTCAAAGAAAAGGAAGTTCAAACACCATTAATCTAGTATCCATCTTTAAAGGAATTTTAAGAACGTCATGTCATAATCAATCAGCAAGCATTTAGAAATAAACTTCATGGCTTAAAAAAAATGAGAATTTTTTCCAAAACTGAATACATACTTTTCTATATTGAAATGTATAGGAAGTAATTACTATTACAGAATTTATAAACAATCTAATGTAGCAATAAAGCTTCAAACATTCAAATGCTCAGAGCAAGAAGGTAACTGACATTAATCACAAACCACCTTCCTGTCACCAATTTCTATCTGGAAAAATTCTAAACTCAGAACTCTAAAGTCAGAATTCTTGCTTCAATAGATAAAGTTATCTGTCCATTCCCTCTTTCTTCCTTGTGAACCAAACCCGGACTATGTCAGATATCCTCCTCCAGGAAAGATGGCCCCGTCCCCAGCTGGAGGGTAAACGCTGAGCATTCCGACTCTCACCACGCCACAGTAATTCCAGGCCTCTTGATCAGGACGCCAAGGGGCATGTGCGTGATGTGCGACCGTTCGCCCAATGAGGCTCGTGGGGAAGCCGGCTGCAGAGCTTCTGGGAGAGGTTTCTTTCTCCTTAACAGGAGGCCCTGGAAGAGGCAGAATCACCTGCATCTCAGCTTTACCTTGTCAGGACTGGATGGACCGCAGCCATGTTGCAACCGTGAAGGGAGCTAGCCTGAGGGCAAGGCCAACATGCTGAGAGCAGCAGTCTGGAAAGACGACATCGGTGAGCTGCTGAATTACTGAATGTCACTGGATTCTAAGATACATTTTCCCCACATTTAATCATCTCTGAAATCAGATGTGTTTTATAATCAATAGTATGTCATAGTTTAATTGGCCAAGATTTTTCTTTTTTGGTGGAATGTAAAATAAAGCTGCATCTTACAGTTGGTGACATCTTAGACTTGATTAAATATAGTAACCATAGTACACTCGCCAGAGCTCTCCCATCTTGGAACTTCTGGTTATAATAAACCGTGTTGTTATAAATAAATCATCCTACTGTCTAAGTTGGTTATACTAGGGTTTCTGGTACTTGTGGAGGAAGGCGCCAGGCTTGACTGAGACACAGATCAAAGAGGAACAAGCTGAGGCTCCCCTGTCACACTGAGCCCACATCCTGACTTCCATCCTTCACCACCTGTACAGCTACTAGGCTGAGTTTTTCCCTAGACATTCGGGACGTGTGATCATAGCTAACCACGTAGACAGGGTTTTTATGCCGAGAAGGAGTCTTGGAGATTGCCGAATTTAATTCTCTCATTTAAAAAATGCACTGCGTGCTTTCTCATCACTTCAGCTGTGTTCCAGTGCCCAGCCTCCAGTCCCTTTGCCAGTTACTGCATTTGCAATCACTTTCTCAGGTGTGGTTTTCTAGACATCTCCTCCATTTCCTATCAGTTGAGAAGAGCACCTGCATTATTCTAATACCAGCAAACCCGAAAGGTGCCAGGGAGAATTGTGTGATTCAGGTATAAAAACTTGGGAGGGAGTGGATGTTCAATGGAACTTAAGTGATTTTCTGTCTGACATGCTTGGTTCTAAGTTTAACTCTCATCTTTTTTCACACTGACCTTTAAGCCAATGTAAAAAGCCATAAAAAGAAATTTAATTACTTTGCAATCATTTGTAAAACTTGTTTTGGTTACTGTTTATTTTTTATCATTTAAATATGTGATTCGGAGAAGGTTTCTGAATACTCAAGTAAGTTTTATATCTTAGAGCCAATAAAAGGAATGCATCTCCGATTCTGTCACCAAATAAATGGCAGTTTAGCATTACACCTCTATTATGAGAGTTTCACCCAACTTTTAGCATTGTAAGTAGGCATCCCTCTGTGTTACAAAGAGTATATAGGCATGTGGTTAGTGGGTCAGCCAGACCATGTTACTCCTCCTTTAATCTTGCAGGCCAACCCCACTCCAACAGACAGTGGGCAAAAGCAAAGACAGAGGTTTTACTACATGCTAGAACACCAAGAACATAACAGATAAAGAAAGGAGACTAAAACTAATGGCTACAGAGAAGCACAATTTGATAAAAGTCCCAAGTTCTGATCCAGTTTGTGCTTCTAAATAAACAAGCTTCATAAAGTTTGAGTAAATTATTATCTCTCTGGGTGTTAGTTTCCCAGTTTTAAATTTAAAAAAAAAAAGTAGTTGTGGTCTAGAGTCATTCATTCTTTTAACCAACATTTACCACATCCTATACTGTTATAAGTGCTGGAGGAGCAAAGATAAATAAGACACAAGCCCTGCCCTCAAAGAGTCCACAGCCTAGAGAGGCAGAGAGAAACACGAAGAGCAAACATCCGATGAGGGAAAGAATGATAGAGAGAGAAATACGTGGGTCTTATGAGGATACAGCTATCTTTGGGATCAACTGGGTGCAAGGAAGAGGAATCTACTAAAAGTAAGGAAAAAGGGGGAGTTCGTTGGCAGTACACCCAGATGTATCTCCCAGACCCAAATAACAGGAAAGCTGCCAGCCCTCCAAGAGACAGGGTCTAGGAACTGAGTGGCTGCTGGGGATCTAGACAGTGTCTCTGTCCGTCTGTCTGTCTGTCTCTCTCAGGGCCAGCTTTATCTGATTCTCTGGGGACTCAGCAGGGTCTGAGATGGAAGACTATGGGGATGGGGTAAGCAGGTCCCCCAAGAAGGGGTGTGAGGGCAGAAAGAACACAATTCTGGAGGCAGTAATTGTTCTATCCAGGAGAGAGGTTCTATAAGGACCAGAGTGATATTGCAGAGCGGAGTTAAAAGAGATCTTAGAACTGTATTATTAGTCCAAATTCTTATAGTTAAAAGTGAAGAAATTGAGGTGAACTAAAGTCATGTGACCCCAAGGTCATCTGGCCAAACTGAGAGAGCCCAGAATGGATCCAGCCTCTTGCCTCTCATTCAGTCCAGGGATCTAACCACAGTCCTGCTCTAAAACGCCATGATGCAAGAGATTCAATTATCCTCTCTATTAGCCTAATCAGTTGATGATAAGTTATGCTCTTAAGATCAAAGGCCAAGAGAAAAATGAAAACAGACATTGGCCGTGGGTGTATTGGGTTATTTTATTACTGAGGTGAGTGACAGGATTATTCCCAGGCTCCTGAGTGCTAGTCTTGTAACCACATGGGAACAAACGTTACCACGAATCCTGTCTTCCATTACTGACAGGCTTTGTCAACGAATGAGAGCCAGTTCTGCTGGGAAAAACAAGGCAATCTAGGGAAGCGAGCAAAGAAATATCTTCAAAGCCTCTTTTTTTCCTTGATAAGCTGAACTTTTGACCAATTTGCCTCATCACTTGCTTAAAAAAAATCTGTAAATATAAATTGTTTACAGTGATTATGGAAATAGCTACCAAAAGACATCTAACCAAATAACAAATGAGCATAGCAATAAACGAAACTGTGTATAATCTACAATGCTATTATCTAATCAGGAAAGACTGAAAAACACATCATTATACTTTAAGAACACTATAATTATAAAAGAGGCCTTCCCCTCGTCTGCTCTCCCAAACTCTGATCACAGCACAGTTATTTCAAGATCCAGCTTGCAGGAGCCCCATTTAAACAGGAAAAGCACTAATTGGGACTCCAGCAGCAGCTGTACTACTTTGATGTCAGTTACAAGGATGAACTTGAGCGGAATTCTTTATGGCCCTGCCAAGCCAGCGAGCCAGGAAGGTAACCCTTGGGCCGCTCCTTAGCCTAGTCATGGTTTCTGGAACCTCATTCAGAAGTTGCTTCTGCAGGAACCCTCCACACGTGACACACCCTCTGACTGGGGTTTCCGCTCTGTGACTACCACAGAGCAGTCAAGTGGCAACTAAATAAGCCAAATAAGGAAGGCACAGCTCTAGAACCCAAGGCAGTGGGTCAAAGCCTGGCTTGCTGGAAAAAGCACTACACTGAAAGTTAGAAAATTTGGTTTCTAGATACCATTTGCCACTGCTGCAGCCTCAGACAATCGTTCCGGGTCTCATTTTCCTCAACTGTAGAAGTAAGTTAGTCTATTATGGGGCTAGATGGCAGTGATGGCTACACAACAATGTGAATGTTTTTAATACCACTGAACTATACACTTCAAAATGGTCAAGATGGTAAATTTTACGTTACGCGTATTTCAACTCAATTTTTTTAAAAAAGAGAGAGATTCAAAAAAAGTAAGTTGGTCTAGATGATTGCTATGAAGTGTTCCAACTCCTTGAAAACCAAGGTTAAGGCAATCTGATTTACCCAACCCAGCCCCAGCCTCTCTGGGTGGTGTGGACCAATCTGCTCTGCTCTTGGTCCCCGAAGAAGGCCTTCCCCCTCCCTGAGAGCTGTGTCCTGGTCTCTCTTGTGGGGCTTCAGGAAGCTGGTCCACCACTCAACTCTCCAGTAGCCCGGGGCTGCTCTACGTCCACGGAAAGGATCTAAGCCATCTCAAAAATGAGTGTTCCTAACCAAAAATTAAAAACTTAATTTAATTAAAAAATAATTCGAAAAAAGTGAATTGATCATTAAGGAAGGATGTTAGAGAACCAACTCTATTTGAAAACTGGAGAATAAAGGGAAAGAATCAAGCATTCAGTCTGCCTGTCCTATATAAGCTATACCACTGGCTAACCAAATAGTTGATAGAGGGAGGTTTGTCTTTACAGAAGCAGTCCGGCGAATAGATGAAAAAGGAATGATAGCATTAATACACCACCACTCTGTACCCTAATAAATACAGACACTGAGCATAATGGCTGGTAACATCATCAAAAAAGAGAGACGACCCGAAATTTTGTGCCTCCTGATAGTAGACAATACCGTCAATGAAGCAGCCTTGTCAAAACAGACAAGCAAAGCAAACATGACTCTGACCAAGGTTCCTGATCCAACTATCAATTCATAGTACATACGGAGGACAGAGAAACACGCTCAAGGGAACCATGGGGACGCAACCAGCAAAGGCCAGACTACGGAAAAATCATCAGAAAAACCACCGAATCTCTTCAAATACAGCAACAGAACTGCAAAAGGAAAAAAAACGAAAGAAAGAAAGAAGAGAGAGATATTAAGGGAAGAACTATAGATTAAAAGAGACACAAAAGAAGTACCAACCAATCATAAGATGTGGATTTTATGTGGATCCCAATTCAAAACAAACTGTTAAAAAAAAAAAAAAGAAGAATTTGTGATACCTATGAGAAAACTGAAAATTTAAACACTGCCTGGACATTTGATGTTACAGAACTATTACTACTTTTATTTTAAGTGAGATAAAAGTATTATGGTTCTGTTTTGTAAAAAGACTTTACACTTTATGTATTTCTGTACTTTAGAGATACATACTGAAATACTTATAGGTAAAGTGATACGTCTTAGATTTGCTTCAATATAATATGAGGCTGACAGCTGCTGGGGTACACACGAGTTCATTAAAATATTCTGTCTATTTTTGTGTATATTCGACATTCTCTATAAGTTAAAAAAATAAAACATTAAAAAAATGATTGGGGATGAATAGGCAGAGCACAGAGGATTCTTAGGGCAGTGAAACTATTCTGTATGATTCTACAATGGTGGATACATGTCATTATACATTTGTCAAAATCCATAGAATGTGCAACACCAACAGTCAACGCCATGTAAACTACGGGCTTTGGGTGATAACGACATGTCAATGCAGTTTCTTCAGTTCTAACAAATGTACCAGTCTGGTAGGGGGTGTTGATAGTTGAGGAGGTTGGGGGGGGGGCAAGGGGTATATGGGAACCCTCTGTACTTTTTGCTCAATTTTGTTGTGAACCTAACACTGCTCTAAAAAACCTGTTTATTAATTTAAATAATAATAATAAAAGATTGTCCCATGCACGGGTCTACTCTCCCCTAATACATAGCTTTGCGCCATCCTGCACTGGAGTTCAAACAGGCTGAGGTACCCTGCTCTTCAGGACAATGACCGATCTGGATGAACCACCTCAAGGGGGCCCACTATTCAGTTTGTAATTTTATGTGTAAAGAACTTGCAGCAAAGAAAATTTTGTTGTTGTTTTTAACATGGCTAGATCATCCCTACTCATTCTCCCACAATCCTTGCCCTTCATTTATACCACAAAAGCCTAAAAATTATGCCACAGAGGAGTCCTTCACATACAAAAATGAATTATGATCCTAAACTTCACATACCCTGGATTATTAAGCTACAAGTATCTGATGACAATCTGGTGTACAAGCTTCAACAGGAAAGTGAGGCACTGCAGAGATGACGGCTGTCACTTGTATCACTTGCCTTTTTCTGTTTCCCTCCCACCCAGGCCTTGGGCCTTGGGAGCTCCCCTGGGTATCGTCTGGCTCTCTGGAGGCAGAGGGCTGGAGGCTGTGGATACCCAATCTAAGGCAAACATGGGACCTAGCACCTTCCTTTTTGCCTCATCATTTTAAAGAACAACACTGGGCCAACCAATGAATAAAACAGATAGGACCCAGAGTATCTTTGCAATCTCTCGTTTTAGGCAGATTAGGAAATTTAACCAATACTTACTGATTTTTCTTTCTGTTTTAGAAGTATATGATAACCATGAGCAATTATTTCGTTTTCCCAACCAAGTTGCATAACTTACTTAGTGCTAAAACTTAAAAGCTGTTCTTAAGACAGCCCCTAATTTTAGTACTGAGACAAGATCATGCGGGGAATCCTGGGCTTACTATCTGCTCTCTCCCTTGTGCAGTGCCTGGAACACAGTGGGTGCTCAGTAAGAAATGAATGGAGCTCTCTTAATTGAACTTCCCCCATTTTGGAAATGGGGAGAGTATGAGAGACCCCCATGGAAACACATCTGCTCAGTGGCAGTGCCACTTACTCTGGAATATTCCTTACCTTGGAATAGGGTTCTTTCCACCAGACCATGCTACCTCCTTGCAGGGTAGTACCTGGCCCTAGGAAGGCAGACGGATGGATGGATGGATGGACAGATAATAAAATCAACCCACCCATAGGATGCTACAGGATCTCTTTTTTTCTCAAAACCTCAGCCTACTTGGTCTGCCCAAATCAACATTTCAACTTTTTATTTAAAACATAATAAAACTGTATGAATCTCCAATTCAGCATCTCAGCTCAAGCTGTAAGTGTTTCTTTAAATGGCTTTTGGTCTGCAAATTGTCAAAAGTACACATACATCACTAACAAGAAAATCACTGTTTCTTGGGTGGGGGGCATACATACATACAAATACATACACTGACAATGTGAAAACGGTCTTTAAAACGGGAGGTGGGTGGAGGGGAGAGGGGGAAACTGAGCCGCCACGAACAAGAACAGTGGCTCTAAGCCCTAAGCTGTTTAGAAATGAAACCACCACCCAGCTCACTAAATATCAAATGCTGGACCAGGCAAAAATTTCCCCTCATTCAGAGCACACCTGATTTTGACCCCAACACGTGGACTATTGCAATCAGCAGAAGGCTGAATGATTAAGAGATTCTAGTATTCGGGAGACTAGCCAGCACCAGCTCACTCACGTACACAGGAAGCGATTTCATGTGTCTGCACTTTGTCATTCCATAAAACAAATGGGACCTTAGGGCAAAAAGGTGAGAGGTACAAAGTAATCCCTCACTCCTCACTTAGCAGGAAGAATCTGAGAGTAGACAGTCATGCTTCCCAATTAGTTCTTAAAAATCAGTGCATAACATTCAATCATTTTGTGAATTCTGCTCTTTTTGGAAACTCTCTCTTTAAAATGGGTTTTGACTGTTTGGTGGAAAAGCTGTATAGAAACATTAGCCTGCCTAGTCCCATTTTTTAAAAAAGGCACCAGAAATGTCGAGCTTTAACTACTTCACTGCTGCTAAGGAGAGTCTTCTTAGTTCAATAAATTCTGACACTTCTCACAGTAGAGGCAGTCAGCAAAGACACAGTTTAATTCCTTGTTAGTGGAAGAAACAGTTCAACGGAGCAGATTAGGAAATAAAACCCCAGAGGAAGAGTTTCAGTCACCCAAAATTTTTGACAGAAATGTGCACATTTTAAAAGCAAGGATTAAATCCCAGGTTTTCCCCAGAAATCTGCGTAGCTTTCTTTATCAAGAGCTAAATCTGGACGAGGCTATCATTTCTCGAAGCAGCAGGGCTCCTAATCGCAACAAAGAACAGCACTGAAATTGTTACCCAAAATATAAATACGATTCCAGAGCTGCTGGCTAGGACTCACATTTTGTGACTATATGAAACAATTTCACACCTTGTATAAACATTTGCTCATTCAAAGGGATTGTTGCAAGTTCTAAAGAAAACCACTATTTGTTTTGGCTAAATTACAATAAATCACACACTTTTGATTTTTACATCGGGTGATGGCTAAAGACGTTTTCCCTCAAAACTGGCATAAGGCATGCAGAAAGCTCCACAGAGTCTGGGCCCATGTGCTCAAATGAAACTAAAATACCATCCTGATAATGAAGAAGTCAAACACATAAGGAAAGGCACAGATGATCCAAAATTCCTTTCTCCCTCAGTTTGTTTATTTTAAAACGTGGCCATTTATGAGAAACAATGCTAACTGATGCAAGCTGCACAGCTCTCCCTTCATCAACTGTTCCAAGGAGAAGGAACTGCTAGTCCCAAAGAGGAGGATTATAGGGGCTCATGGAATTTACAACCACCTGGGCAGCCGAAGCTGGTTTGCACCCACAACAGCAGGAAGGCAATTTACCACATTACACAATCACAGAGCTAAGCTACAAAATGAAGACGGAGAGCTACGGTCAGCTGTGCAGGCCCAGAACCATCATACTACCCCCAAAGGCTGCAAGAGATGCTCAGGGAGGGGGGCACACTGCCAGGCAGAGAATTAACACAGTTTCTAACAAAAATGGGCCTCAGATTTCCAACCAAATCTGGCCACTGACCCATTTTCTTCCTACTTTATTTTGAAGTGGTAGGGAAGGTGAGAAAAGGGATTCCAATCAGGAAGCGAGGATCTAGGGAAAGGAGTTTACTAAATTTAGACCAATCCCCCACCCCAACTCTCCCCTCCAAATACGTATATATTAGAGGCAGTAGCAACAGTGGTAGCAGATACTTTATTATGCACTTCATATTTTCTTCCATGTACAGTAGTTGGTGACACTGATGGCCCCCAACGGAACACTTCTCGGTATTTATGCCTTTATGTAGTCCCCTCCCCTCGAGTCTGGGATGATCTTGTGACTTGCTTTAACCAATAAAATGTGGCTGTACTTTGATATAACTCACTCATAGTCTCCTTTAATGCCTCGAGAAGACCACACCTAAGAAGGAAAATTTTAAGACATGTATGTAAAACTTAGATAAAGAATAACAGCCAACCTGCAGAGTGAACTTTCTCATTTCCTCGTCATTCTGCAAACTTTGCCCGCACTAAATAGGTACTGTTAATTGCCTGGGAAGATTCTCCTTTTATTTCAGCAGTTCTTATTTCAAAGGCTGCCTGGAATACTTTACAAAATTGACTGTGACTTTGCTGTGAGACACATATATGGAAGATTATTACTACATTAAACCCAGACTTCCCTCCCAGTCATTAACAATGAATATTTGTAGCATCTAAAAATGTGTACCTCAGACAGATATGTAAATATTTAGCACCATTCTTTTGAGACTGTTAAGGTTTCATTTTCAATCACGCAGAGGTATGTAAGTATTTTCATTAATAGTCTAATTATATCGTATATTTTCATTCTGCACAATATTTCGCTTCTATATTTGAAATAATTTAATTCATTTGTGCTAGTAAATGTTCTAAATGGACATTTTAATAATTGAAATTAGCACATGTCATACCCCTCAAAACAATTTATAAAAGAAGAACTATTGTTTATATTACACCAAGGCAAAACTGCCCATGGTCAGTAGCTTGGCTAACGGTCACGTATCAGTGTAAATTCCTCATGTGGCTCCAACTGATTCAACTGCGTTTGATAAGGGCCAGTTTTTGACCTCTAGTCTCAAGAACGAGCCCAGGCCCCTTTACTTGGTGTTCAAGGCCCCAACTTGTTTTTACAACCTTATATTAATGCTCCCCATTCTTTCATGTTCCTCTGTCTGGAACACTCTTCCCCCAGAGACCAACATGGCGAATTCCCTCCCTATCACATTTTCTCAAATGTCACCATCTTGTGGAAGTCTCCTCTCACTATCTTTTTAAAAACGGAACCCACCTCCCCCAAGCCCCACTCTGCTAGCTCTTCATACCCTGCTCCACTTGCCCCCACAGCACTAATCACCTTCTAACATTCTAGATGTTACTTATTTATAAGGTTTATTGTCTTCCACACACTCTCTGCTGGAATGTAAGCACCACAAGGGCAGGGAGCTTCGTTTTGTTCACTGAACGATTCTGAGCACCTAGAACAGTGCCTAAGATAGATGGATGGATGGATGGATAGATAGATATGGCAGGCACTCAACAGAGATTTGCTAAATCAAGAATGACTTGTCTGTCAGGTACTGCTCTAGGCACTGGGACTAGAGCAGCGAATAAAACAAACAGGCTTGCTCGTGCACAGAGATTTTGGCTAAAAAAACCAACAAAAAACAAAAAACCCAAGATAATAAACCAATAAGAAAACAGCAGACAGCGATGAGTCCTACAAAGACACTAAAAACGTGGTATGTTAGAGAGTAGGGGAAGCTACTCCAGATTGGGTAGTCAGGGAGAGCCTCTCTGAGGAGGTGACATTTCAGCTAAAATTAGAATAAGGAGACCTTACTTGAACTTCGCGCACGCTTCTTTGCCTTTCCGTCTTCCTGATCCGTTGTGGGCTTTGAAGGCAAGTCACAGGTCTCCTCCTACTGCTCAGTCTCTGTCCGTTTCTCCTGGGACTTCCTGCCCTTCAGATGGTCAGGATGTTGGCCTTGGGTTCACCTCACTCAGGTTTACCAGCATATGGCCTCACTGTGGACTGTATACTCTGTTGTTATAACGTTTCCCTTTCCAGCCATTTATACCATGTGCCTGGAACTCAACCTTGTCTAGTATTTCTTTCACAAACCTAGTTTCCTCTTAGCTAGAAATTCGAGACCATTCTGTGTTCAATATCCCTTCAATGTTGTGCACAGTAAGGTTTTGTTTTTGGGGGCAATCTGAGTCTTTTTACTTTAATAGGTATTTATTCCACTGGTATACGGATAATACAGATGTGTAGTCTAAATCTGGTCATCTTATTTTGTTTTAAATTATTAAAGCTTTCTTTGTTTTTATCTTTTGCTATACGGATTGTCTTTTTTGTGGTCTTGGGAGTTGTACTGCATCTTCTTTCTTTTTTTTTAAAGTTCTTCGAGGGGTTTTCTTTCTAATTTTATATCACATTCTTAAACATCCTTTCTTGATTTTAGACATCTCTCTGGCTCCCAAATAAGATGAGACAATTTGCCGAGCCAAACTCAATTCTATCTGCTTTCTGAATATCTTTACATTCTCATGTTCTATACCACTTTCCTTCTGATGTGCTATATTCCTGATGATTATCCGGCCTTCACTACACGTTCAGAAAGACCGGTGGCTTTGGACCGGCCAGAATGGAAGCTGACGAACTGCCCTAGCCCTAGACGTAGGGCAGAGTGGGGCATGTAACAGGCAGTCAACACGCACTTGCTGAATGAACGAATGGACTTAGTCCAGCCCTGGACTCACTGGATTCTGTCATTAGGTAGGTTTTTAAAGAAAGGCTTGTGGGTCTTTCCTTGGGTGCACGCCTTTTTTTTTTAAAAAAAAAAAAAGAACACTGCTGTCTTTCTGTATCACAAAACTTAGCTGAATACAAAATTCTTGGGTCAAACTTTCCACCCAAATTTTGTGGTACTGCTCCTCCGTCTCCTGGCACTGACTGAATGCTGAAGGGAAAATGCGAGGCAATGATTCCTGCGTCTTTCAAGACACTTACCCCGGCCACCAGTTTTTACAGAGGTTAAGCCCCTTCCTTTGATTGACTGGTGTTGGTGAATCTTTTGCTGTTTTAACTTCTTTTTTGTTTCTCTAAGTGCATGAGCAGGAGTTGTCTATGGTCTGGGGTAACTCTGCCATCTAACAGCAAAGCCTCCAGGGCATCTGTATTTCTTTAAAAGCTTCACAGGCAGTTCTGGGGCACAGTCAGCACTGAGAACCAGAGGCCTGGCGCACAGACCAACATTCAGGGTTTTTGAAACAGAGACTAAGCAAAGGCACAGAGGCGAGAACGAGCAGAAAGACGTGGGAAGGAGCCATAGTCAGTCAGAAGTCTGATGTCATGTGAGGTGTGCTAAACCTGCTCAGCAGAGTAATTTACTCAACAGGGAAGGGGCACAGGTGGGAAGGCGGACAGGCAGGGGCTCGAGCTCCTTCCAAGCTGCGTTAACCTCAGAGAAACGTCATTCTAAACAAGTTATGTCTGAAAGAAATCACCACCTTCCCCAATATCCCACCTGACAATGCCTGAGATCAAAATCTCTTCCTGATGATATTAAGTCAGTCTTTTAAGTATTTCAAAGGCATTCTTATTTTCTTGCAAATTTACTCAATTTTCTATCTTCTCTTGCTTTCTGTTCATATTATCCCAACTGTCAGAAGGACAATATTTTGACACACAAGCAAGCAATTAAAATGCTATGGGCAGTCACTAAGAATTACATGTGAAATTGGTCCTCTCCCCAGTGGAATAAGTACCAGAAAACCTCATTCATCTGGATTCTCCTGGGGCAATGGGAAAGCAGTCTACTAGGAATCAGGACACGGGGGATTAACTCTGGCTCCTGTCCTAGTTGTGTGTAAGCGACTGTCCCTCTCTGGGCTCAGAGTTCCCAGCTACACAATGAGAGTACACACTGAGGTCTTATGCAGCAAAAAACTGTTGGAAAAGGTCAGATTTGCGTCTACTAAGACATGGACTGAATTAGTTGACTTTCAGGTTCACAATTTTTTAAAAATATGAGCTAGGAAAATTATTTATGTAAATACAATAGCCACAAAGTAAAATAAAATCACGATATTAAAGAGGTAAAATTATGAGCTCTTTTTCCTGTTTCAAAATTTTCTCTAGCACAGAGATTTCACACGTTTTAATTTTAAAAAATGACAGAGTAAACACTGAGAAATTATTCTTCGTTAGCCACTTAGATAGGCATGTTTACACAGGAATAGTTATTAAGGTATCAACTGTTATCGGTCCATTAAAGAAGCCATTAACTTCGCAAGCCTAGCTCTGAAGGAGGATATTCAGGAGTGTGGGGAGATGGAAATGGCGCTGGCTTTCTTTATATTCATTGTCTCATTTAAACTTCCTAACAACTACAAGATGTACATATTATTATCTCTATTTTGTGGGCAAAGAAACCAAGGCTTATGGCAATTATTTAAGTAGCTGGTGAATATTAGAAAAGAACACATTTATAACACTTTGAAAATACTCCACTATTCAAACTTCACTAACTAAGACTTAGCTTCCCCTTAGCAAAACCATGAAGCAGGAAAACTGGTCTGATTCTAATACTGCGCATGGAGCTTCCCTCTGTGGACAACAGCAGGAGCCCAGGATTCTCCTCGACCTTTCATCCCGCGAAAACATCTTACGAGGCGTCAGCAGTGGGTTCTGTGGCTGCCAGCCATGGTTTGATGCCATCCCTTTACAGGTAAAAATGCATTACTATTTTTAATGTGGTAAAAAAAACACATGCCATAAAATTTACCAGCTTAACCATTTTCAAGTGTACACTTTGGTGGTGTTAAGGACATCCACAATGTTGTGTGACCAGCTATATTACTTTTTATTTAACTTTTTACTATAGGCACGTTTGGACATATCCAAAAGCAGCGAGAACCACGTAAGAAACTCCGCTGTCAGCCAGCTCTAGCAGTTCTATTTTGCCTTCCTGTTTTATCTACCTGCCCCCACACAAACATACCTTTTTAAAAACTAAAATAGAATCACACAAACTCATTATCAATTCATCCATAATCTACTTCAGTTTGATAGCATTTTAATACCTGCCATTCGGAAGTAATACATTCAGCTTTAAAGTAATTGAACTAGCAGTGCCTTTCTCACAATACTCTGTTATTGACCAGCTACTCGTTAAAATCTAACTTCAGCCAGCACCCTCCCAAACCCCTGCTTACAGGCAAACTGGGCAGTTCACCATATTTCCAATTCCCACGCACCAGCCCCACCTCTGATCTTCCTCAGATTATCCTTCTCCAGCTCGTGCAACATTTCCTCCCGACACCTCTGTTTAAGAAAGGCTCTGCTTCCTTGAAAGTCCAGCTCCAATCTTGTCTGCAAAAGTCAGAGCCCCTAATAGTGCTCTCCCTTCCCATGGTTGAGCCCACAGATACCTTGTAATAAACACCTATGGCTCATCTCCAACAACTCAGTGATGCTCCAAGTCAACCCCTCTGGAAGCTTCCAGCTCTGATGGACATCTTCTGTTTTGTCCATGGGCCTCTACCTGAAACCTCTCTTTCTGTCCAACCCTGAGGTTCTTGACCTGGGATTCTGAAACTGCATGCACTGTTTATATGTTACCAGACTTCACTCTCCATGGGACAAGGGATCTTATCTGGGTAGGCAGCCCAGATCCCTAGTGCCTGGAACAGTACCCAGCACACCAATTCCACAAATGTTTTGTGAGCATCCTATACATTTTCCAAAGGCAGGCAGTGTCTGTAATTCCAAAAAAGTTTCAGAACCACTGGGCCTAGTCCTTTCGGATCCATGCGCTGGTCACAGAGCCCACCTGGTCACTGATTTCAGTGTCACCCTAAGAGGATGTGGTCTCTTGGTTCACCTTGAACTCCGTGCTCTGCAGCACAAAAGCCAGACCTGCCCTGGGGCCCTAGGTTCTGACCAGATCTAGGATTTCTAATAAAGCAGGAAATCTGGCCAAATCTTACCTCTCACAGGACTTCAGCTCACAGTAATCTCACGCAGGACTGTCCATACAAATCAGCAGGAACTGATATTCTCTTATCTGCCTCTGAACATAATCGGATTGCAAGCTCCACACAGTCAAGGGCACATGACACTGTGCACTAATCAGACATGGGGTGGAAATCCATAAATGCTTGTGGTCAATTCATTAATCAATGTCATTGGCATTACAGGGGCAGGGAACAATGAGAAATTTGGAGGTGTGCTAAAGAGCAGAGCGAAATGAGTCCTGTCTTTTAAATCACAACCCAGAGACACTGAGCCTGTTTTCCCTTGCAAGTCAACTTTTGACAGTTTTTCATAACTGCTACTTGCACCCAAATATCTTTAAGGAAGCTATTCAAAACAACAGATGCTTGCTATGGTAAAGTACAGCTGCATTTCAAAACAATGCAGGTGCCATCAGAGACCTAAGTCTGCACCTGTTGAGAGAGAAATACCCTCAGATACCACCATTCAGAACTTACATTTTAAAGATTTTATTTTTTTTCCTTTTTCTCCCCAAAGCCCCTCAGTACATAGTTGTATATTCTTTGTTGTGGGTCCTTCTAGTTGTGGCATGTGGGACGCTGCCTCAGCGTGGTTTGATGAGCAGTGCCATGTCCGCACCCAGGATTCGAACCAAGGAAACACTGGGCCGCCTGCAGCGGAGCGCGCGAACTTAACCACTCGGCCACGGGGCCAGCCCCCAGAACTTACCTTTTAAAGCAGAGCTGTTATTTCCATATTCTCTAACGCAGCCAGGAACCCCTTAGACAACATAGGAACATCCTAATTTTATTACTTGCTGCATAAATCCAAAGCATTCTGTTTTCTAACTTACTATTAGAAGCAACAAAAACACCTTTGACACTTGTCCCTGCCCACATCTTGCAAAGATCTCAACCAAACTCAGTAAGGGTAACAGGCAAATCTTCACTAAGCTCTGTAAATGATCTGTCCTCTCATAAAGCCAGGCAGTTCATAATCTAACTTCCTGTTTTAAGGCACCCCACTTAACATATATAAATTAATAATTTTCAAAATTAAAATATGATAAAACGCACTTAATAGAAAATACATAAAATAGAATTTAATTTTTCTTTGAAGGTTCAGGAAGGAACTCAGATTTTTCACTGTCTTGGATTCATTAATTATTACTAACCAAGACATTTACCAAAAATGTCTATTAGTAGAGCTTTTTATAAGCTCATTTGGTGACCTCTGTTATGACATTTTATTATCCTTCACTGCCCAATTCCCATGACATTATTTGGAAAGAAAACAATGTCCTCCCATGTATATTGTGTGTGTGTGTGTGTAGATAGCAGAAAATATACATGCCAACAGATATAATTTTATCTGAGCTTAAACTGATGAAAAAACAGAACAGAAAAGGAAGGCCTTGCTACTGTTTATCACCATTAACAGGAATCTTTTTACCTTATAGGACATGGGCATGCAAGACAGATGCACGCAAACAGGGATAATAATCTACAAAATTCCAATCTATCAATATTCCATCTCTTTTGGTGCTCACTCTTAAAAGGAATGAAGTATTCACACAAAAGATCATTCTTCAGAGCTCACCTCCTCCCTGGAGCCTTCCTCGCTGCCCCTCACTGGAAGCCCTGTGGAATTCACTACTTACAATATTCATTTGGTCGGGGCTGTCCCAGTGGCTGAGTGGTTAAGTTTGCGAGCTCCGCTTTGGCGGTCTGGGGTTTCACTGGTTTGGATCCTGGGCGCAGACATGTCACCGCTTGTCAGGCCACGTAGAGGCGGTGTCCCACATGCCACAACTAGAAGGACCCACAACTAAGATATACAACTAGGTACTGGGGGGGCTTTGGGGAGGAAAAAAGCAGAAAAGGAAAAAAAAATAAAAAGATTGGCAACAGTTGTTAGCTCAGGTGCCAATCTTTTAAAAAAAATTCATTTGGTATATACTACTATATATAAAATAACAAAAATCATCATATATGAGCAGCTGGCTCTTACTGGGTGAGTATCATATGGTAGATACTGTACTACTATCCCATTGTTATTATCCCTATTTCACCAATGAGAAAACTAAGGGTGAGAGAGGTTAAATAACATGCCCCGCGGCACCCAGATACCAAATGGGAGACCCAGGGTTCAAACCCAGGCAGCTTGACTCCAAAACCTGCTTTTTTAGCCTGTTCTTCCTTGTTTATTTTCACATGCACTGTGTTCTAAATCCCCACATGGCTGTAAACTCCTAAAAACAAGGGCTCTCTGTATCTCTAGAGTCTCCCACCATGCCTTGCGTAAGTCTGCTGATAATAAAGAACATCAGTTGGTATTCATTAAAAAAAAAGTCAAGTGTTTTTCCTTGCAAACTTTTATTTACCATGTTGAAAGGTTATACAAAAAAGACTAATACTGGAGGGAGGAGGAGGAATTAACACCAGCATTCTGGATCTCAGCCTTACAGTAACAGCCTTGCAGCTGAGGAAGACTGTGGTAGACACAGAGACACACCACACAGATCCGCTTCAGGAAGGCCTGGTGCCCCGCTGTGGCAGTGCAGTCAGCACACAGCCTCCAAGTGTCAGCTCATTCAGGGTCAGCATCAGCTTTTATCGACTTCTCTGAATTGACACTTATTCCCAGAGACCTGAAGCTTCATTATACTCACCCTGTTAAGACTGGGGGTACACGTGGACCGGGTAATAGACGGAGTCACGGCCAAGGCCCGGTTTACAGTGGGTCTGTCCACTGAGTCTGCAGATCTACCTGGTGGTGCGTAATTGAGATGGACATACTTGGCAATTGGCACAACCATCACATTAGGTCCTTGGTCTGTGGGGTAAGACCTACCAGAGTGGGGAAGGCCAAGTGGAAGTCTACCACTACCCTGCCCTGCTCCACCCCTATCCCCCAGCCAAGACACTAAATCAAAAACAATACTGCATTCCTGTGCAATGGTGGGGATTAGTGCCATCTGGAAGAATCTAAAGGATGCAGGGGTGGTAGTCCCCATCATATCTATTTAATTTACCAGTCTGATCCTTGCAGAAACCATATGGATCCTGGAGGAAGACTGAAGACTACCACAAGCTCAATCAGAAAGGTAGCCCTGATCACAGCCACTGAGTCAGATGTGGCATCTTTGCTAGAGCAGAATAATACAGCCTCTGGTCAGACAAAGCCACTGATTTAGTGAATGCTTTTTTTCTTTCTATTCCAATCAAAAAAGAGGATCAGAAACAGTTCATACTGTAGGGAACATGGAATAGTATACATTTTTAGTTTTGCCTTAGGGCAAACTCTCCTGCCCTCTGTCATAATATGGTAGGAAGAGACCTGGACATCTGAACATCCTTCAGATCATCACAGTGATCCATGACATCAATGACATCATGTCGATTAGGTCGAATGAGCAAGAGGTGGCCAAGTCATTGGAGGTTTTGATAAGACACATGCTATGTCTTCAACATCCATAAAATGTTTAGGGATCCAGAGGCCAGGTGCATGCCAGGACATCTCATTGTTGAGAGGCAGTCCTCCAGAGATTTCTCGCACTCCCACACACCTGCTGGGTATGCCGAGAATGCCAGGCCCCCGGCACTCTTTATCCAGAACATTTCTCCAGGTTGTGTGTGCAGTGAGCAGCCTTGAGGGATGAGGTAACATCTCCCCCCAAATAAGAACAGGCCTGCTTACAGGCTGCGATAATGCAGTGGGCTCCTCAGGCTCAGTGTTCCCCTCCAGTGACGTAACCCACTGTGAGTGCAAGCATCCATCTAGGCCCACCTGCATCAGCCCTACAGGAAATGTGGTTCAGGGAACCAGTGAGATCCTGCTGATGCTCTGGCTGTTCCTTTTGCTGGGATTTCTGTTAGCATCCATGTAACTGTGATAAACTGATATTTTAGCTTGCAGGAAAATAGGGTAAAAGTCTCAGACCTTTCACAATTCTTGACACCTATCCAAAGTAAAACACAAATTATTGCATTTTGTACCTCTTATCAGAAAGTCTGGTGAGCCTCTTTGGTACTGTCAGACCCACCAACTTCTAAGGTTGCGCAGGCTGAGCAACAATCAACTCTAAGATGGAAGTAGTACATCCTGGACTGAGCACAAGCAGAACCAGAGGCTGCAGACCTCATGGCACCCACCATGTTGTTCCAGCAGTCCTCTCATAGCTCGTGTCTACGGCTCTATAGAGGATCTCATATGATCAACTAGAGCAGGAGGGAAAAGCCCAAGCTTGCATTATAGATAGGCCAACTTGGTATGTGGGTTCAAGCCAAAAATACATGGAAGCTACATTACAGACTCACTTAGGATGGCCATGAAAGACCGCAGTGAGTGAAAGGAAGCCTCCCAACAGCTAGGGCATTGAGCAGTGCAGCAAGGTATCAACCTTGTATGGAAAAACAAGTGGCACAAGGTTAGATGATATATGGACTCATGGGAAGTAGTGAGTGATCCGGTCACATTGTCAAGGGCCTAGAAGGAAAGATTGGAAGGTCAGGACAAGAAAGTCTCAGGTACAGACATGTGCATGGATATATGGGAGTGGGCCTGAAGAGTGGAAGATCTTGTATCACATGTTATCACCCACCATACAAGAGGCAATTAACAAGCAAATGGACAAAACGGTCTGACCAATTAACATCAGCCAACCGTTGTCAGTATGATAGACTCATGAACAAGGTGGTCACAGTGGCAGAAATGGGCCCAACAGCATGGACTTGCACTTAGTAAAGTTGATCTAATTATTGGTGCCAAGAAAAGTCCAATCTGCCAGCAACCAAGTCCAATATTGAGCCGTACAGTCATAGCATCATAGCTGACAAAGATCCTGGTGGACAAGGAGGTGCACGGACAGATCCCTCTTCAAGGAGGAACCTGCTGCCCGGCTACAGGAGTTGTAGTCAGCACTCAGCCTCCAGCTGTCAGCTCACCCAAGGTCAGCCTTAGCTGCAGAGAGCCATCTCACTGAAATCACAGCCCTCTTGGAGCCACTTGCATCTGGTAACTGAGCACAGCAGGGGTATAAAGGCCCAGCCTTTTGCCTGATGCAGAACAGCTCTTCCAGGTGACATTCGTTTTGGAGATCTGGGTTGCACAAAGCTTTGTTGGGCCTGCATCACAGTTTGTAGCCTTTCCCCGTCCAATCCTGCTTCTTCCCCCTTCCTTTCACACATGTTGATCTCTAATAAATACACTGCGCCTCAAACTCCATCTCAGCATCTGCTTCTGGAAAACCTAATCTACGACAGAAGTGAATACAGGCACAACTCTTCCTTGTACAGCTCAGACGTGTGGGTTCTGGAGGCCCTTTGCCCAGCTTTGAACCCCAGTCCCACCACTTCCAAGCTAGGAGACTCTGGACAAGGTCTGAGCCTCAGTGTCATCATCTGCAAAGCCAAGGAGAGTAACAGTACCTCTTAGGACTAACATTAAGAATGAACTGAGTGCCTTTTGTATTGGCTTTCATTATTAACCAGTCCTACGGTGTTTCTACCCTCACTGTAGATTCAGCTTTGGTTGGTGATCTCTCATCTCATTTCCTTGAACTCTGAGTCTATAAATCTGGGCTCATTTGTAGAACAGAAATATCTGCTCCTACTGGCTGATAAAGTATTGCTTCTCTGCCAAAAAGCAGTGCTAACAGGGCAGAGCTCCAGGGCCACAAGGAGCGCTGAAGCAGAAAGCTGGAATTCTTAGCACACGAAAGCTGAAACTGCCCCCTTCCATTTGCAAAGAACCAGAAGCAATGGGCTGTGTGGCCTCTGCTAGGTTCACATGCAAGACTCAAGAAGCAATCAGCGAAGTATATCCCACTTGGGGAAATCTCAGGAGAGCAAAACAGGGGTGGCGATTCTACGACACCATCCAAAAACATCACCTAAAAAAAGATAGTTTTTTTTTTACATTCTGGGTTCCCCCCCCGCCCTCTTCTTCCATTGCCCCCCACCCACCCAAGAACACAGACAGTGGCAGAATGTAAGCGGGAGCATTAGAGGAACAAAACAGTCAAGAGGTTCCAGTCCTGGCTCTGTTACTAACAAACTTCCATGACTTTCTCGAAAAAACACCTCCCTACCTGTACCTGAGTTCCCTTGACAGTGCAACGAGGGGAGAAGGAGCTGCCTCCCGGCTCTTGCCGGTCTGAATTTTCACGGCACTCCAGACATGCCCCTCAACAATACCCGAGGTTCTGTAGGAGGGAGGACAATCCACATACTGTCTAAATGTCTGTTAAATGCAGCGCATTGAATTAATTGGTCTTGGGAGACCTTTAAAAACTATTAAAGAAAAATAATAACAGGGAGAGAGGAAGTTAATCTCTAAGAACCAATCCCAGCCCCACGTGTGCTGTGTAAAGTCAAGCTCTGTGCATGCTCTATGGGCCGGGGGAGGGGGGTTTGTCCGTTTTAACTGACAAGAGGAGATGGGAGTTCTGGCAAAGAGAAGGAAAAGGAATTTGGTGGTTCTTATTTACTTAATTTCAATTATTTTGTTTTATTTTTCCCAAGGCACCCAAGTGCACCCCCCCCCCAAAAAATCTAAATCTATTTTGTTATATGTCAGACAGGAAAAGAACACCTTTCTAGAGCTACTATGCTTGGGATTTATGCTGGCTTAACAAAACAATAAAAAATGAGATGAAACTTTATGTAAGACCGTGAGAGACTTATAAGGATATCTTCTTTGGGGCACTGAGATGAAAATGTAGGAGCACGATGAGAGGAAGCAACACGACCCTGGGAAACACTTCTGGGGCAGTAATGAGCAGGGCTGGGGTTGGACAGGGGCTAAGGACCCCGAGATTTCTTCTCTGGGGATATTAATCCCAGCAAATCTAACTCCCTGTGTGGGGAGTTGGGGCAGCTGCACAGCAAGCATGCCCCTAGAGCCAAGAGTTACATTCCTTTAACAGATCTCCCTGGAACACCTCTGCCTGAGCCCCAAATACAGCAGGTAGGAGAGACGGAGGAGGCACAAGGAGGTTCCGCACAACAAGGCAATATGGAGTCTATGGGCGGGCAGGGCACACACGGGATGCCAAAGCTGTCCCGTCCTATTATGATGCATCCACCAAGGTGAGAGACTAGGATCTTCGGCAAGTTTGATCTGAGGCTCAAGTCTGGTAAAGTCTCGCACTGTGGTTACTAAACAGTACAAAATTGAGGTTTCTAGGGACAAAGATGAGAGGGGGACGGGAGAACAACTGGGTGTGAGGGTGCCCACCTCAGAAAGAGAGCCAGAGCAAGAGCACTGGATCTGGATCCACTTTCACAGCACTTTCCCAGTCTTTTCACATCAGGGAACCCACGGAACATGAGACCTATAGGACACACTGGGATAAGCAGCTGCCCTGGGCCCCAGCAGGTCTCCTTGAGAGCTGGGGGGATCAGCACGTTTTTACTAGCCCAGGAAGCGAGCTCCAGAAGAGCTGGGTGGAAGCCTGAGAGGTGGGATGTGGGTGGTCTTATTCAACAGCTCCCACTCCTCAGAGTCTTGGCAGTTTCTTGCCTCTTGCTTCTTCGTGCCCTCCTTTTGCCTCCTTTTAGTGGCTAATAGGCAGTGGGCTTGTCTTAGGCTATTCTAAAATGAGACACCAACATGGTACTTAAGTCTGTTTAGAGGGAATTTCAACTTTTCCAAGTTTGCATCCCCTGGGGAACCTTTCCTGGTTCCATTGGGTCAATTAAGTATCCTTCTTTTGGACCCTAAGGGCCTCTTTACTTGCCTCCCCAGGACACTCTAAATTCCCTAAAGGGGGGGCTGGCCCTGTGGCTGAGTGGTTAAAGTTTCACGCGCTCTCCTTCAGCAGCCCGGGTTTGCAGGTTTGGATCCACGGCACAGACATACTCCACTCATCAGCCATGCTGTGGAGGTATCCCACATATAAAACAGAGGAAGACTGCCACAGATGTTAGCTCAGGGCTAATCTTCCTCAAGCAAAAAAAGAGGAAGACCGGCAACAGATGTTAGCTTAGGACAAAAGTCTTCCTCACCAGAAAAAAATTTAAAAATAAGAAATAAATTCCTTAAAGGAAGGTTTATTCATCACTGAATATCTAGCACTTAGCATTATGGACATCAGATTTTATTTGGTGAATTTTAAAAGTGAATGAAAAGCAGAGCATACTGCAAATAAATACCAATTAAAAATAAAGAACAGCAAGAGTATAGACTTGACTGGTAAAGACAGGTACCTCTACCAGAAAAGTCAGGACAAACTAAATTCAAAACTTGTCCCCAGCACCAACCAACGCCAGAGCAGCTATGACAGAGGAACAGGAAGAAGACGGACACAGTGAAGAAACACCAAGAAACACTCAAGCAAACCTGGAATGTTCGGACTCCGAGAGCTCCAGTCCCTGACTACTATTTCCTCTGCCTTCCCCACAGCAACTGGTGGAATGACGAGCACAGGTACTTAACAGATACGCATCAGTCAATGTATAATAATTTATCTACCATAGGATCTCCATTAAGGGATTTTCAAGGCCATCAAAGGAAAGGAAATCTACATTTCTCAAAAGTAAATTCTCAGGCAGTAGGCCTCAATGTTTTTTCTGCATTTCACCAAAGAAGATATACAGATGGTAAATACACACATGAAAAGATGCTCTACATCTTAGTCATTCGGGAAACGCATGTTAAAACCACAATGAGATACCACGACATACTTATTAGAATGCCTAACATTAGAAAGACTGACCATACCACATGTTGGTGAGGACGTGGAGTAATCGGAACTCTCATATGCTGGTGGGAATGTAGAATGATACAATCACTTAGGAAAACAGTTCGGCAATTTTCTAAAAAGATACACATACACCTACCATATGATCTAGATATTGTACAGTACTCTTAAGTGTTTACCCAAGAGAAACAAAAGTATACTTCCATAGAAAGACTTATACATGAATGTTTATTCTGACTTTATTTGCGATAGTCAAAAACTGGAAACAACTCAAATATCCGGCAACAGATGAACAGATAATCAAATTGTGGTATATTCATTCAATGGAATACTATACAGCAAGAAAAGGAAATGATCTACTGATCCATGCAACAATATAGATGAATCCCAAAATAATTATACTGAGTAGAAAAGCCACATTAAAAAAAAGAGTACATACTGTATGATTCCACTTATATAAACTCACAGAAAATGCAAACAATTTACAGTGACAAAAAGCAGCTCAGTGGTTACCTGGGGATGGAGATATGGAGTGAGCAGGATTACGAAGGGGCATGAGGAAACTTTTGGGGTGACGAATATATTCATTATCTTGATTATGATGAGTAAGTTGATGGCTTCACAGGTATATACACATGTCAAAATTTATATACTTTAAACATTTACAACAAAGCTGTTAAAAGATAAAGCTGTAAAGAAAAAAAGACTACACATCAGACCTGCTATAAACTAAACTGTGTATTTCTGATTTACACAAATACATTTAAAAGTGTCCATAATGACAATGCAACATGCTTATAGATACTAATTTAACTAGCAGGCCCAAATCACTAATATAGAATAAAACAATATTCAATGGAAAAAAGTAAAATATCACCAGACTGCCTTTTTCTGTGGACCAAGGGTCACAAGCTAAAGTTAGTCAGGGAGAAGACCAGTATTGACAAACTGAATACATTCTGGGAGCTGATGAGGAAGCAACCAAGTTAGGATCCACCTTCTTGTGAATTTTAAATTCCAGCAAGTTCCCATCTGTGCCCTTGAGCAAATAAGCTCTGCCAAGTTTTGCTCCAAAACAATCATTCCCTTCATCTTATAGATGTTCTGACAATTCTTTCCCAGATCCCTCCAGCCCTGGAGTGTTCCCTGCACCCCTCCTGGAGCAGTGGTTCTGAATCTCAGATGCAAACAGGAATCGTCCTGGGAGCTGTTTAAAAATAGGGATGACTGGGCCTCTCCCACACTGAGCTCCCCACAGGATTCTAATGTGCAGCCAGGGCTGGGAATCAGTGCTCTAAAGGCTCCCTCATCTCCAGAGAAGCGCTGAGCCTCCACATCTGGCTGGCTGGCCCCTTCACCTGGGAGCCAATTCTAGTCTACTACTACCCAGCTGTCAGAACGTCCCCAGATCCAGGACTGGCCTTGATTGCTCATCCTAAGGACCAGCAGGCCTGAGCTCAGAGCTTAATCTAGGTCTAGAAACTGCCTCCAAACAGAAAGATAATGACCAGTTCTTTCCACACTGAGCAAAACTGGAGAGATGATTTACCTAAAGTCTCAGGAAGTTAGAAATAAGTATAATCTGGGTTGAGAACAGGTTTTTCATGTTTTCTTATTAAAAATTCCCATGTATCTACCATGAATGAGGACTATCAGAGTGACTGGTACCACCAGATCAAAATCCACTCTGCCCTAAAAAACTCAAGCTAAGAGACAAAGCCACTTCCTGCTCCAGCCTGGCCTCACGTTACTGAGGTCACTGTACTGTCCGAGCCTACGGAATAGTTTTCAGCATAGGTGAACAGAGAAACTGGCTCACTGCCTCTTGATCACTTATAACTCTAAATAGGGACTTTCTGGGCCAAAATCTATGGGTTACTAACAACCTACATGGCAGAGAGAGAAAGAAATAGAGATGTACATCAAGAGATCACCAAAATTACTTTTTATTCCAAGAAAGAACAGAAAGACAAATAAAGAAAAGTTTCACTTACAACCAGCATTGCTTGGGGATGGCATAGTGTGAAATATTAACAATCCTGAGCTATTTGTTATGCAAAAGGAATTTAAAAAAAAAGATCCAGCTTCTATCTGATGAGCTGCACTACACAACCACCCGTTCCTTTTCCTCCTTTGCCCAGTAACGGCCAGAGTGATGTAATAACCACAGTAGACAGCTGTCTTCCTGCATAACATCACCCTGTAGAGGAGAAATGCAATTAGAGGATGCAACGAAACATAAGTTTTAAACTGATTCTGCAGGCTGCCACATTCAACTTAGTGCCTAATGGCCAGGTTCTTTATTATAGTTTTCTACTTTATGCAATTTCTCTTTGATTCAGTATCTATGGAAGACACTGAGTCTTAAATTTTAGTCTATGTCACAACGGGTCTGAGACAAATTAGGACAGAGTAGCTCAGAGTGAGGTCAGGACAGGAACCAGACAGTAAAGGACTGAAGTGCCACCTGACGGGCGGGGCAGGGCAACATGGCCCCTTCACCAGCCCCTCCTCTGTTGCCCTCCCCTGAGCTCCCTCCGCACCCCCTGGCAGATTCTATCCACTCCCAAGACTTCTGCTACCATCCCTACACTGCTGATTACCAACACTCTATTTCTTCGACAACATCCAAGTTCCAGACTCATATTTTAAAAAATATTTCATTGTGAAAAATTTCAAATATACACAAAAGTAGACAAAACACTATAATGAGCTCATCAACTGTACTATGTTCTCATTACCCAGTTTCAACAGTTAGCAACCATTTGTATCATATCCTCCCTCCCTCCCCTCAACACTTTTGAGAAGGGGGAGGCTGAGTATTTTAAAGCAAATCGAGTCATCATATCATTTCACCGAAGGCTTATGAGCACCTCAAACTCATGGTTCAAATGGAACTCATCATCTTTGTCACCTGTTGATCGAGCACCTTCTGATTCCCAGGTGATCAAGCATACACTCAGCCTGCAGAAAGTGCTTAGTAAATGCTTGCAGAGTGAAAAGTATAAACACACAGAGTAGGGGACCAGGCAGCCGGGATCAAAGGTCCAGATGGAGCATCTAGAAGACAGGAAGAACCCTGCTGGCTCCCACACTTCTGAGTGTGGCTGAAGCAGGGCGGGCAGAGCAGTTCTGTCCATCTAAAGTATGACAATCCTGACAAGCCACAGATTTCAGCGTGTGACTAATAGTCAAACTAAATACTGTTCTCTCAAGGGGAGAAAAGGATCTTTTACAACATGTATGCTAATGAAGCACAACGACATAGAGCATTTAAAACAAAATGTCCCTGTATTTATTCTCCATAGACAGATTTTTACATTAATATTTATGAGGGATTCCTCATTTATTTCTCCCAGAGATTTTTCTCCTGCCCAAAGAGAGGGGCTAAAAGATAAGTAGCACGAACCAATTATCTTTTAAATAGCTACCAAGGACTACCTTGTTTATCTGCATTCTGCTACTTGATTAATCTTCCTAAGACACCACTTGCTACATATCATCCCCTGCTCGTGAGCCCCCAGGGCCTGCTGCCCGGCTTTCGGGCCCTGCTTGCTGCCCAAGCCTCCAGATGCAATCCTTTCCATCCACACTCAGCAGGGCCAGACCCGCAACTCTGAATCCTCATCCGTAGGCATTTCTGTCTGTCCAAATGGCACCTGGTTCCCAGCCATTTAAATACCCAACGCTTACACTTCTAATTTACTAAGAGCCATGAGCAGCATGACCGCATGCTGTAAAAAGATGTTTTCAGCGTCATCAGCCAGGGTGGGGGTGGAGCAGGCAGCACAGCGGGGAGCTAGCCTGCAGGAGGACTTGTTCCTTCAGCCATCGGGACCTGAGCCCAGGCTAGGCAGGAAAAGACACACAGAGAGCCCTGGTCCCCCAACAAGTTTCCAGGCTAACCAAAACACAAGGCCGATAGTGGCAAATGCCACAAAAGAGCTACAAAATTAAAGCCTTACGCGAGTCACGAGTTGCAGGTTTCTTTCTGCCCAGTCACTGAACCACATTTTTTCTTCTCCAGTCAATGACACAGACTGAGGGACATTTTCCTTCTCTACCTGCCAATAACACGAGTCATAAACACATAAAAAAGGACATTTCAAGAATTATTACTGAGTGTGTCTTCTCCGGCCCTCAAATGAGAAACTCGAAAGAGCAGGGAGAGCACAGCAGCAGTGGAGGCTGAACACAAGGAAGACCACTCTACACGCTCGGCTTCACGGGGCCTTCTGATTCTATTTCAAGGCAGATGGAAAATAAACGAATGTGAGCAGCAACCAAAAAGCAGAGGGAGAAAATGAAATGGTGCTTGCGCAGCTAAACTCTTACAGTCCCTCGGGCAAGGCCCGGGCTCTTCCCTGGGCCCACTCTGAGACTGAGGGTGCCGGCTGGCTCCGAGGAGCTCGCGTACCAGATGTCTGACCCCACAGGGTTTCTTTCTGTCCCTGTGTCAGGACGGCCTGACAACATTTTATAGTGTTCTCACCCCTTTTCCAGGCACAATGATAAAACCTTAAAATAGCCAAGTACATTAGTTCCTACCAACCTTCTAACCTTTGCATAGGAAACTGGCTGAAATGAATAGACTGAAAATTATTTTGTTGACATAACAGAGGGATACTGTAGATGGATACTGAAGATCCATCTACAGTAACCCTTGCTATACGAACACTCCTATCCAAACTAAGGACACTGAGTAGATTTGGAAAAAGTTTTTAAGATAAGACTGGTATTCTTCAGTATTCCTGGAGACAGCTCCAGTCTTGTAGGAAAAAGGCAAGAGAAGTACTGAGTCAGACGGCTTAAACAGGACTGATGTTAATAAACGAGCTTCTGCAGTGTTGGTTATTGGAAACTGATCTCTTCCTTATTAATACAGTCCCACAATGGAGAGGAAGATTTCTCTGTGTTCTAGAATGCAAACAATGTTTTAATCTTTAATTATATTCTCAATTTCAACTCTTCTGGAGAGTTACAGCCACCGAGGCCTAGGATTATTTCTTTATTACATAGCCTCTCAGTGGTATTTAATGAATATTGTTACTTAATACTTGCCAGTTGGGGAAAGAAGGACTTAGTGAATTTCCACCCAAGTTTTGATGACTTTTTCTAAAACTCAGAGGAAACTCAGAAGTGCAAAGTTCTCTGGTTCCTTTCAGGGGCACTCAATACAGGCAACACCCTTGCTCTGCTCACGAGCCCAAGGTCAGGGAGAGTTAGCCTAGGTGATAAGTATCCATGGAAAAGGGATTCAGGACGTGATGCTCGGCATTTCTAAAGCTCACAGCAGTGAACCAGTCTGCTCCTCATGCACGGCTTAGTCACTGTTCCTTTCCTCAGAGGCAAAATAACTCCAATAAAAAGAGACACCAAGTATTCTTGTTTAGGGCTCCTATCACCATCTAAGTTGAAGAATTTAATATAGTCTTATCAACATATAACCAAACTCTGCCCTCAACAAAATATCAAGATCCTCAGAAGGCAAAACAAAGCCCAAGTAATCAAGAAGAAAACCAGGTCCCTGCAAAGAAGCACGTTCACAGTCACCCTTCAGATAACACCTATATCAAGGGTTTTGTAATGGCACAGCAACTACAGAAACCTGGAGTTTCATATCTGTATGGCTGAGGAAAAAAACTTGTAGAAAGGGTCTTGAAAATCAGCACGAGAAGAGCGAATGATATAACGGCCAGGAAGCTACAGGAAGAGACTCTGGGTTTAGTGTGCTTCATCCTGGCAAATGTTCGCCTCACTCAGTTGGAACATCAAGACCACGACGAGCTCCACCCTCATTCATCACTATCGCCAAGGTCAGGTTTAAGTCACTGCTGTGCTTGCCATGATTCCTGTTGGTTTTACATTAAGCACAAGACAACCTGAGCCTCTGCCTGTCAAGAATAGAAGTGGCATTTACCACACATCTTGGAAAGAGTCCAATCATCCGTATGAGCACCATGCGTAATTTCTAGTCGAAGATCTTCCTGGGAATTAACGTGCAGGGCGGTGGCAGAAAATGAGCCTCTTTCAGTTCAACTCCCAGAGCCGAATTAGCGGCCGCACTAAATGCAATCAGTTGTTCAAACACTGGAACCCCTAGGTGTGTGTGCTGTGTCATTACCCTTGTTGCTTCCTGAATTAGCGGCCTTCCTTTCCAGCAATACTTGTCACTGCATGCTGCTCCTGTGTTGTTCTGCCGCTGACGCAGGTCATCCAAGCCCGGAGTGTAAGTGACGACGCCCTGCACTCTCGAGGGCATGAGACAATACTGAAACAGACGCAAAATGTGGAGGAAATGCCACTGGTGGGCTCCAGAGAAAATCAAGGAACATTATTCAGCAGTAAATTGGAACAAACCATTGACATGTACAACAGAAACAAATCTCTAAAACATCATGTTGAGCAAAAGATACCAGAAAGAAAATATTATGTTCTGCATGACTCCATTTATGTGGAGTTCTAAAAGAGGTAGCGTTGGGCACAGGAATAGAAATCAAAACAGTGGTTGCCTGGGGTGGTCGAAAAATTGGAGGCAAGTATAGTGAACTCTTTCAAGGAGTTTTGCTGTAAAGAGGAGAAACAGGAGGTGGGAGCTGGAAGGAGAAGTGGGAGTATGAGCCGGGTGTTCTTACAGGAGATGGTCTCTGTGGTAGGCATGTGTGCGTACTACTGGGAAGGATCCAGGAGAAAGGGAAATACTGACAGTGCAGGAGGGAAAAGGAGACTGACGGAGAAACGGTTCGGAGTCGGTGAGAGGGGCCTGGACCTAGTGGACAAGCGGGAGGGTTGTTCTTGGCTGGAAGCATGGACAGCGCATCCCCAGTGATTGGGGGAAGGGAGGCTATCAAAGGAAACATGCCCTTGATTCAGCAGGCAGGATCTTTTCATGGAAGATAACATGATACAAAAGAAACTGCCTATCCCCACAACTTCCAGGGGAGAGGGGTAAGATTAAAAAAGCAACCTTTCTGTAAAACGATTTTGTTCCCTCAAACCTAAATGAGATCTATATGTGCAGAATAAGAGTCTTTCACATAAGAGTCTTTCACCTCTGCTTCCATGGAAAGACAGCATTTCATCAGGCTAAGCTGCTGAAACCCAGGAGTCACAAGCCATCCAGCTTGGTCATATTGATTAAAACGAATATCCCCTGCTAACGAAAAGTATATCAAAAAATACACCGTAAAGTTGAGACTGCTACGCAAGAGCACGAGGAAGCATGGCTGCATCTGACATATATTAAATACATAGATATCTCAATACACAACTTACATAGGTCAAATAAGATAGCCACTTTCCAGGCGGATCTCAATCTTACGAGGGTCAAAAGCCTGGCAATGTTTACCCAGCAAGAGGGGACATGGCTTCTTTATGAAAACGATAGTGCCCTTCTGCAAAAGCCTTAACTTAATATGAGCACTCGGGAATCATGGACGTGAGGTCGCTTCATCAGTGCCCTCTGAATGCTAACCCGTGATAAAAGATCTTTCATCATCAACATCTTTGTCTTCTTACAAGCTTCTTTAGAGGGGGAGAAAGATATGAATCATTAATCCCATGAATCACCAATCCTATGGGAACTCCGGGGGTATCTGAGTCTTCAAAGACTACTACTGTTAAAGCCAACTGCATTTTAAAAACAAACACATCACACAAACCTCCTGCGTTCTCGCCATGCCTGTGGGCTCCGCACCCTTAGGCAGAGTCAGTGGTTTTGTTGTAGTAGACCTAATGCCATCCAACTGCTGACAAAAGCCAACGCAGAAACCCACCCATCAACACAGTAACAGACGCACAGTAACAGAGGAGGGCGTGTGAGGAGCCCGGCCAATCGTCCTCCACTGGTCTTCACTGTTTAGAAATAAAATCTTTCCTTAGAATCCCATAAGCCTATGCAAGAAAGCATGCAGCTCTCTTAATAAAGTCAAGTCTCCACCCCTCACAGCTGGGAGTGGAGGAATTCAGTGAAGTTTAGCTGGGCCTCCCTAAGTGGATCTCTCTCAGCACCCTGCCCATGGCCCCCTTGGGCACTTCAGCATCACATCATTTGGACTAGGCACACTTTACTATGATTCCTTGCTACCTCTGTTCCTGTTTCTCCTCAGAGTGTCCTGAAAGCCAAAATTATATCTTATTCATCTGTAAATCCCAGCACAGTACACAAACTAACCACTTGTAGCCCCTGAGTAAACATTTGCTGAATAAAGAAGGGAATGGGGCTTACAAACTCAGCCATTCTTCCCTCTGTGTGATGTCTCTCCCCATTGGCTACTGTGGTGGTTTTAAACTGTGTCCACGAATTCTTTGACATTCCTTCCTTCAAGAGGAGGAGCCTCATCCCCACCCCAGAATGTGATTCAGATTTAGTGACTCATGTCTAACAAATAGAATGGGGTGGAACTGACGCTACATGTCTTCTGAGGCGAGGTCATAAACATGATAGCCTCTGCCTAGCTCTCATTCTCTGAGATCAGCTGCTCTGGGAGAAGGCACACGCCACGTCATGAGGATACTCAAGCACCCTGTGGAGAGGCCTTTGTGGAGAGGAACTGAGGTCTCCCGTCAACAACTTGCCTGCCACGTGAGTGAGTCACCTTGGATGTGATCTTCTAACCCCAGTCTAACTTTCAGATGACGGCAGCCCTGGCTGATATCTGATTGCTAGCTTGTCAGAGACTCTGATCCAGAACCACCCAGCCAAGCCACTTCCAGATTCCTGATCCAGAGAAAGTGTGAGACATTATGTTTATTGTTGTTAAACCACTAAGTTTTGGGGCAATTTGTTCTACAGTAATAGATAACTAATGTAGCAACCTTGGAGGATTTGGGGGTTGTTTTATAAGGGAGTTCCAGGGATTTCCTTAATGATAAAGTTAGTTTATGGTCATGTTGTGCCTATAATAAAAATTTTGTAAGTGGTAATGTTCTACAGAATAGAACCACAACATGGCTAATTGATATATAAATTTAAATATTCCATAGATCAAATTATACTACCTTAAAACCTACCAACTACATTCAGGAAATGTTGGGATGTGATACAGAACAGTACTACAACACAATTCTTTTTGGAGTTGTTTTTTGTTTTTAAAAATTATATATTACACGCACAGAAAAACACCTAGAGCAATATCCATCAAAATCTTAACATAGCTTTCTCAGGGTGATAGATTATTTTCCTCTTTTCTTTTTTATCATCTTTGGTTTCTACAATATGTACAGATGACTAGTGTTTTATTTTTTAACTTAATTTTCTTTTTCATAATCAACCAGGCCAGCAGCTCCGCCTTGTTGGTGTTTCTATTCCTGACCTCTAACACCATAAGTGGTGCATAGTAGGTGCTCAATAAAAGTGCACGGATGTCCTTTAGATATAGATTTTGCCTACTGGACAGGAGTCCTACACAGGACTCCAGGATAACGTGAGCCTCAACAGCTCACTGATGTGAGAGGGCAGCAGTCAATTTTCACAGAAATAGGCTACTAAGTATAGGAAATCACTTCAAAGTTGTATTCTTAGGACATAGTAACCACTTTTCTCTTTGAAACTAAGTATTTTGAGTGATTTATTGTAAATTTATAATGACAGTTGTGAACACTTCTTTTTTTTTTGGCATGAGAACAGAGTCTGTTGATTGCCTTGGTGCTTAAAATAGTTTCTAAGTGTCCTCATAATAGCATGTCACCTGTAAACAGGTTTCAAGCCAATGCAAATTAACAAATGGTGAACAGATGGACTAAGAACTGACTTTTGTCAAGAGAGAGTTAGCAACAAACACTTTTTGGCTCCAGTCTTATGGGACCATTAGAAAGTCTTTCACTTCTCACCAAACATCTTGCCTCAGTAGACAATCCATGCAGGGAAAGTGACAAGTTGCAAGGCCTATTAGACTTCTGAGAGCTGAAAGTTGAGATTTTCAGAATCAACAAACCAGCACACGAGAAACAACAGATAATGTTCTTTAAGAAGCTTTCTGCCAAATAGTGAAAACTCTTTGTCTTGCATCACTCAAGAAGCTGTCCCTGTAGTCTCTGAAAAATACGGCACCTGTGCTTGCAGGAGACAAAAAAATCACTTGTTGGAGGCTGGTTGGTTATGTGCATCCTATCCTGGAAGCAAATGTTAATCGTGAAGAAAACTTGAAAATCATAGAAATGATGGTCTAAGAGTGTCTACCAGTGAGAGAAAAGGTCTCCAGAGTCGTCCCCTGTGACCTCCCCTGCTTCTTCACTGGCCTTTTTCCTCCTCACTCTCCAAGTCTCCACCTAATGTCATCACTCTGGGGAGGCCTTCGTTGACTACCCTATTTAAGCAGTTTCTCCCACCCTACTCCCACACCTTACCATCCTGTGTGTTCCCTTCCTAAGCATTAATCATAACCAGAAATTATTATATCAATTTATTAATTTGTTTAGGGGTACACTTATTTTTGTCTTTTCCCTTTAATAAACAAAAAGCTTTAGGAAGGTGGGACCATATCTATCTTGCTCATGACTGTATCCCCAGAGCCTAGGACAATGCCTGGCACATAGTATGTACAATAAATACTCGCGAAACAAATGCAAAACAAATTAGATCTTGTGTAAAGGCAAACAACTGAGTCTCATCTCCTCATCTCCTGCCGTATTTTTCAGAGACTACAGGGACAGCTTCTTGAGTGATGCAAGACAAAGAGTTTTCACTATTTGGCAGAAAGCTTCTTAAAGAACATTATCTGTTGTTTCTCATGTGCTGGTTTGTTGATTCTGAAAATCTCAAACACTCCTTTGGACTGGAAACATAAAAATGTAGTTTGCAACTGAGGATGTAAACGAAGGAGGGTACAACAGGAGGGCAGGATGGGCTAGGGAATGCGTTTAAAGTCCAAGCCGAGCCTTCTGGGAGTGCTGCCCTCCCAGGGGCAAAAGCTATCAGGAAACACTGGTGTGTCCACATTTCTGACTCCACATCACTGAGTGAGCCTTGGCCCTCATCTACTCAGGCTTCCAGTACAACATAACCCACAGGTAAATGGATGAAGCAATTGCGGCATATTTAAAGGAATACTACATAGCAACAAAAAAGAACAAACCACCCAGATGAATCTAACAGATACCATGTTAAGTGAAAAAAAGTTGATATAAAAGATTACATATTGTGTGATTCCATTTATCTGACACTCAAGGACGAGTAAAAATAACTGTTCAAACAAGTTGGAAAAGTGTTAAACTCGGGAAGGGCAGTGGCACTCCTCTCCATGAGGAGAAACTCTTCTGGGATTCTGGAAGTGGTGGCCACCTGGCTTGATCTGGGTGGAGCTATTTGGAGGTGCAGATGTGGAAAAAACCACGCTGTACACTTTATGAACCTTACAGTATCTGTTGTCCCTCCTATCGGGAAAAAGAAGAGCACATATACTACTATTTAAAAAAGAAAGGTGAGCCGAGCGCTGATTCTGACCCAGCTCCGCCAGACTGCCTAGGTGGCCGGCAGCTTACCACACTGTGCCCCTCCGCTGTCTCATTTGTAAAATAAGGACAGCCTTACTCTGACCATTGACCATGGGAATGAGGTCAGGAAATAAAGATTAAGCTATGAGGTAACTTAAAAGCCTAGGCGGAAAAGTCACACACAAATATGTAAACCACAAACTGCATTATAACTGCTTCGTAAAGATCCATGCAAAATATGTTACATATATGTTTGGTTTCTAATCTTTAAGAGATACTTTTTTAAAAGAAAGAAACAATTTCACCAAAATAACTTTCCATTAGCCAAAAACAAGCACAAAGGAGAATTCACCCAGGACAAATAGTTTTTCAAACCCATTACTCACTGAGGTGGTAAGACGAGAGTCGTGGGTTGAGCCTTTGGTCTGCGTTTAGCAGATACTCCCATCTGGTTAGCAGAACGTTTCAACGACTGTTGATTCAGAAGGCCAGATGCTAGACCTGCATGGTACTGCAACTGTAGGGAAAAGCAAAACAAAAGAGGATGAAAGATAGCATTGGTAAAAGCAGAACAAGGGTATTAAACTGCCAATACTTGATACACCTGTACTCCTCAGAACATTTTAAATACAGTCATGTGTCATTTAACGACAGGGATATGTTCTCAGAAATGTGTCGTTAAGCAATTCTGCTGTCGTGCGAAAATCTTAGACTGTACTTACACAAACCTAGGTATTTAGCCTACTACACACCTATGCTCTATGGTACTAATCTTATAGGACCACCACCATACACAAGGTCCATCGTTGACCAAAATGTCGTCACGCGGCGCATGACTTTAATTTTAAATACAGCTACTATCATTTTGCTCCAAGGAATGTATTCATAAGGAGATAATTAGACAAATAGAAAAAGAAACATGAATAAGATTGTTGTTCATCACCCCATTACAGAATGATGAAGAACTGGAAACAATCTAAATTCCCCAAAATAAATGGGAAATTGGTTAAAATATGGAAAGAAGTTTACAACATCATTTTGTTGAATAGAAAAAAACCAAACAGGTTACACTGTAAACAGAGAGACACTTAAAAAGGTGGTCTCTAAAATGTTACAGTGTATTTCTAAGTAGCAGAATTTGGGTAATTTCTACTTTGTTCTTTATTTTTCACTACTTTTCATATATGCTTTGTGTAAATGGTTTTAAAGCATATGTCATTTTTTATCAGATCCAGAGGGTTTCCTTAAAGACAAATTATTTCTGGGAACTCTTGCTACTGTCATATCTTGCCTATAATAAAAACTATATAACTCATGGTCTACTGCAGTAAACCAGGAACACAACAGGGCTTATCACATACAGACTCAAAGATAGCATAGGTCAGTGTTCAGAACCACTGGCCACTGTTTTCAACAGTTAAGATACAAATATCAACCGTAAGGATAAGCTCATGAATATATCTTACTACAATGTATACAAATGGATATAGGCTCATTGAAGAGAACTGGGTGGAGAAGTTAATTTCACTACATGTACATGTTGTTGGAACAATACAATGAGTAAGGTAGCAGCATTACATAACGGGCTCAGGGCAAGCATCCTTTGCTTTGCTCCTGGACAAAATGCTGAGCTTCGAGGTTACTTAAGACGGATCATTTTACTTCTCTAGACCTCAGTTTCTCTATTGGAAAAGAGAAATGATATTGCCTAATTCAAAACCAAATGGGACTTTTAAAAAAGTCCACTTTATTGAGTTATACTCACATAAAATAAAATGCACACATTTTTCAGTGTACAGTTTGATGAGTTTTGGTAAATGTATATATCTATAAAACTGCCACCCCAAACACAATACAGAAATTTCCATCACTGCAGAAAGTTCCCTTGTGCCCCAATGCAGTCAATCCCGCCCCCGCCAACTCCAATCAGGACCTTTTGATTTAAAATGCAACTCATCATTCTCATTCATCGCCAAATGAAGCTTATATCCAATTTGACATGAGACAGTGACTCCTATCTTCCTTTTTTTAATCCCATACTTTTGTATTTCAGATCATAAGAGTTGTCATCAATCTCTCTATAATAAAATTATCCTTGAAAGGTATCCCAATTTTGAACAGATGTAAATAAAACATTCAAACGTGAAAATGCCAGGCTAACAATTTGGATTGAGACCTTTATAACATCCAACATGTTTCTTCTTCCCATCTCAAATTAAGCAGCATCTTTCAAACATTTATTTAGAATTAACTGAACATACAAATAGTAATTCATTCTGAAGCTCTGAATCAATTTCTCTACAAAATGCTCTTCCAAGCCATAGATTTCCTTTGCAGAGTCAGCTACTTTACAGCTCATGGTAATGAAACCGGTGACCACCATATAAAAGGGGCTGGGCCCTGGATGCGAAGGGTAATAACATTCTGAAAAATAAATGGCCTCACCTAAAGCCATTGGGCTGCCCACAAACAGAGAGGGAGAGAAAACAAAACCAATTGAAATGATCTGCTTCTTGAAGGTGGCTATAAAAATGAAGATATCCAGTGACCCAGGAAGACCGAAATGTCTGTGTTTGGAGCATCCATACTGCTTTTTAACAGGCCCTTGATTTACTTGGTTGATTTGCTGTGGGGCCTTATGGCTGCACAATACAAGACAAAGATATATTGCATTCATAATAAAAATGGAGCTCTGTTTGGGGTGGAAAAGGGGGGGCATAATTTGGCTCTAACAACTCATCTTAGACCAATGAATTTTGCTCAAATTTGTTTTTCTCCTACAGATTTCTTAAATGGGAAATCAATGGAAGCAAGGGACAGTATAAGTTTGAAAGACAATGTTTCAAAATGTCAGCTACTTGGTTTTCGATCTACCCCACCAGAATTTGCAATGAGTGCAATATGCATGGGGCTTTACGGAATGAAAGGGAAAGACAGCTTGGCAGAGGTCCCCTCTGGCTCGAGAAAGCGTCTCTCCTTCTGGCTCTTCTCTTCTTTGTGTCTTGTTAGGGTCCATGCAAACTCAGCCATTCCAGCTCTGCTGACTCTTTGAGTGGAGGAGTCCTGCTAACCCTGCAGAGTGGCAGGGAGATTCTGCCCACCTGGCATCATTTTGATCACTTGCTCAGACAAACAAACAAAAAAAACCAAAACAGCAGAAACGCATGCTAGCTGCTGTCTGCCTTTCAAAGGGCTTCTTTAAAATGTCTACCATCTTGGACACTCTCAACATACACTGCAGCTCCGAGAGCACATGTAGATAGAAAGTGTCCTCTTTCCAAAAAACCAAACCTCCCCTTGAAAGCTGACTCACAGTGATTAAGCAATATTTGTTAATCATATATACGTTCCCAGGTTCCAGGAACACAGCTCTGACTGTCAAGATCTATAAGGGGCCCATTAAATATTTACCAAACCATCTTTATAATGGGAGAAAAGGTCAAAGTTAATAAAACTGACAGGCAGCTCCTGTCCAACTGGATTTATACATTATTTAAGCACCAAATACTCCATTCCATGCAACAGTTTAGATCTGAAAAGACTCTTGGAAAACATTCACTCAGCCAATGGCTCTAAAACAGCAGAAGGGAGTTCAGAGCTAATCCACAAATTAGCACTAAGAACCTATCACTCCTGGGGCCAGCTTGGTGGCATGGTGGTTAAGTTTGCATGCTCCACTTAGGCAGCCCAGGGTTTGTGGGTTCAGATCCCGGGTGTGGCCCTACACACTGTTCATCAAGCCATGCTGTGGTGGCATCCCATATGCAAAATAGAGGAAGACTGGTACAGATGTTAGCTCAGCACCAATCTTCCTCAAGCAAAAGGAGGAAGACTGGCAACAGATGTTAGCTCAGGGCCAGTCTTCCTCAACAAAAACCAACCAACCAAACAAGAACATATCACTCCCCAAAATGCTGCGATAAGTTTTCATTTATAGGTTCTGTAATATTTTCTATAAAAATATATGTCAATAAACATACTTCGCTCCAAAGGTCTGTGGCATGGAAACAACTCTATTTCAAAAAGCAACTTATTGAAGTTCTAACGTGATTTTTCTATCCAAGATCATTTCTCCACTAACAAGCAAGAATAAAATGAAAGAGGGAAAGAAATCAAACAATCTGTTCTTTTAACTTCCGCATCTTACAGCTGTTGGGAATGGCCTGTTTATTTGGTGGGCTGGGGGGAGGGAGTTCTTTATTTACTGATAAATTACCCCTCAGTCCTAACAGTTATTTCAGGGTTCTCTGGATTTTGAGAATATTTCTCTCAGTTCCAATTTTGCTATCTATTAATGTCAACCTTCTATTTTCTAGTCTGACCTAGGATTTTTGTCAGTTCTCAACCTAAAGCCCTTTCTAATCAATTATGTCTACTAATTACCTCTAGACCTCGGAAAATCCCAACAACTCATAATGATCTGGGGAAAACACCATTTAGAATTAGGAAAACCTTGATTTACTGAATATTTTTTAAAGTAATGCTGTTTTAGTCATCACGAACATGCAAAAACGCCAAGTAGTGCCAGGTAACTCTACAGTGCAGACTAAGAGCCTCTGAAATAAGAAATTGCAGAATGTCCTACCGGGCTCTGCCACTAACAAGAGCCGTGTGAGTTTACACGTCTCACTTCCCTCTCTAGAGAACACGCGTTATATTTCCTCCAAGGACCCTCCCAGCTCTAAAGGTTGATTCTGGGTTTCTAAAGGAGTTTCATGGGTATTTGGCTTCACCATAAAGTGGTGAAGTAATGTTCCTACAATTTCATACAACAAGGTTAACAAAACTTTGCCCACTGGATAGCCTAGGTCTTCACAGAATCTGCTTGTAAAGAAGTTCAAACTATTGAGGCCCAAATTCGATTAGCTTTAATATGCTTCAAATTACAAATAATATATATTGGAAGGAAATTCTATTAAAGGAAAATATAAAAAACAGGATTCGAATGCAAAGTTTCTGACTTAAACCTTGGGTTCAGAAAATCAGGAGAGCAATGATCCCCTGGTTAGTTGGCCGCTTCCTTCAGGTCTTCCCCATTGTTCTGAATGTTTCTACCTGCTCCAAAACCGATAGAGGGTATGTTTGCCAAAGGACAGAAGTTTGAGAAGGAAATTCATTATGCCACTCTCATTCAATATACTAATTAAGCCAGTGGTGTTCAATTAGGCCTTAGTCATTTAAAAGCTGAAGCGTGTGCTAGACTCTCCCTGGAGTCCATGGTATAGCATCTATTCATATGCGACATTTCCCACCCATGCCATATGGCTTGAATCCCACCATAGGAAAAACTGACATCGAAAAATCTCAAAACTTACAAGCCATATCCATCAAGGGTTGATTCTTCCCACTATAAAAATCATTTCCTTTCAAGGATTCACCAAAGGCTTCTTTAAGGAGAGATAGAGGCAGAGTTAAAAAAAAAAGTTCTCCTAACCTGAAGGTATGACTCATTTTATTTTTAAAAATCACTTTACGTACAATCACATATAAGTTTCTAACAACATGAGCAAGACACATTGATACTTTGGATGAAGAATGAGAGAGACCTAAGTTATAACAAATTCTGGCTGGCTTAGACCAGAGGGTCCACAGAAGAAGAGATTAAGAGACCAGGGAGCCCCACCGTCTCTTCCTCCAGTCCCTCTAGGTCAGTTTCCCTTCTCCCAGCACAGAGCTCCTGTCTGTACTGGGATTTAGCACGAGGAAAGGCAGCCTTGTGTTATATCTTGGCAGGGGTGAAGCTGGCCACTAGGGAGACACATCTTGAGGGCACAGACCTTGTTACTGACTGCTCTCTATTCTCTACAATGTCCAGGACAGTGCATTGCAAACAGGTGAAGCTGATGAATCTGTCAACTGATAAGTGGCTTGGCAGATGGGTGAAACTGCCATGGCCTGGCCTGGCTTGGCCTGTCACTGCAGACAATCTAGAGAACAGAATGGCTCCATCAGACAGTCCTCTTAAGGCTGGCCTCTTACAAAAGCAAACACACTGCTTTGCAGGAGCTCTCTTAGTGACAGAGCCATGAAGGGATCCTTTGTTCCTGTTATTCTTATTGTCCAAAAAAGCGAGTATGTCTGAAGTGCGATGCAGGCTTGAGTTCAGGAAAAGGCATCCATAAGGACTGAGCTCAGATTACTCCAAATCATAGAATTCTAATGTCAGAGAAGGGCCTTAGAGGAGCCAACGCACACTGCCACCCCGACACCTACCACAGCCTCATTTTACAAGAGAGAGACTCACTTTAAAGAGGTCACTGGCCCAAGGTCACATATATCTTAAGAGGGAGGTAGGCCACCCAGAGGTCACCTTATTTATCTTCTTCCTGTGGGACTAGGTGTGCTGCATCTCCTCAACCAGAGGATCTGGCACTTATCTCAGCTTCAGCAACGAGAAACAGTCATTCTTCTTGGACAGGGAACTAGACCTTGCTAAGGGAGCAGTGATGTTAGCTCTTGTTTGCTGCCTTCGCTCTGACCTCTCTCAGGCATCGTCACAAACTGTTCCCTTCTACTGACTCCAGTCATGTCTAAGATGGTGAGTTTGGGGAAGTTTTAAATCCTATGATTTTAGGGTTTTAATACTATTCAGAGTTAAAAGCTTTGGAGAAAAGAAATCAAGAAACCTCAATATTGTCAGAAAATCTAAATTCTAGACTCAGCAGTAACCATTTAACCTTCCCAGCAGCTTTGATGTTGCTCTATGACAGAGCGACTGTGCTATTGTCTAATGGGTTTTTATAAATTCTCTTACTGTCCAGGAGAATCCAGGTGTAATAATCTGTTTTTACTTAGAGATTCTCTCTGAGAATTTGTGTAATGTATCGTGATAGCAACAAGCAAGGACATTATCCACGTAGTGCCACTTCCCCTGCAGATCACTGACCAAAACAGCCAGAGCTGTTGGCATAAGTGCCTTGAAAATCCTTCCAGGATGCAACAGAATAGGGCAAAGCTCACAGCCCCAATCTAAGGACCTATGACACCTGGGTCAACTCACACCACATACATCTGGATCGAGCCACACCCCACACAGCTGGGATGTGTGTATGTATTACGGGGGGTGCTAATTTGAGATTCTCATACAGTCATATTTCCCCTAAAACATTAAACTTTCAACTAGAACCAATATTTGTGCAAAACCAGGAACACTTTGTTACCACTTTGAGTTGCAAAGACCTTTGCCCCTCATTATTGAAATACGTTTTGTTTCCAGCTAATGAGAAAGAACCATGTATTATGATAAAGCTCTGGTGCTTCTGAACATAATTATAGGAAAGAAAAAAGCAAGCCTTCCTGGTATTATCTGTGCCAAGGAAAACAGCTACAGAAAAATACGGTAAATCTAATTGTTTTGCTTGGGTTTTTATCTAAAATTAGGTAATGGCATTAGCTTCTTTCCTCCTTCTATCTCTTAATGCTTCTTTCAAATAGCCAATATGAAAAAAAAGAAAAACTACCTTAGATTTGAGCTTTCATGGGTAAATGATCCTTTTACTTGGTGAAAACAGCATCAATAAACCATAAGAAGGAACCCTCCAATTTATTTGCCTATTTGTTCTCTACTGGGAAGCTGGGTGCAGGCCTTTCAATTACTAAGAAAGCAGGACACCAAGTCAGGGCTGTGCTGCTGCTCAGCTGTGGCATCATTTACATGCTAAATGTCATTTGGGTTTCTTTTTTCTTACACATGAATCCTCAAATGTCCAAACTTCAAAAAGTGTCAAAGAAGTAATTAGAGAGGATAGATAACAGCCTTTTTCTTTCTTAAATATCTGTACTGTTTAAGGTCGTTTAGAATTGTTCCTCTGGAACGTCCCAGAACTCACACCTTTATTAATAGGCCTTTCTCCACAACTGCTCCTATTTACACTACAGCTGTATTCATGTTATCATACTTCAAAGATGCCAATCAGCTGGAAGAGATATCACTCATATATCTGAACAGATTCAATAACAAAGCAAAGTGTGAATGTGGCTAAAAATGGAGGACAGGACCATCATAGGGACTATTTGTAAAGGGACAGAGAAAGAAGACAAAGGAAAGTGAAAAAGGGAAGACAAGCAGCAAACACTAAAAGACAAGACAACGGGACACGAGAACGGCGTTAACCATCTTGTCTTCCACACCAGGCTCTAAACCCATTTGCCCCGTGTGCTCCCAGAGAGCAATGCTCAGGGATAGAGAGAACGATCATGTTGGCAGGTCACCTGACCACGTAAGAAGATGCAGGCAGGAAATATAAACAGGATTAAGGCAAAATCTGCCAACGCACTAATGAGAGCATCCTAAAGATTCTAAAAGGATGGCGACAATCAGTGAGAACACGCCCTCTGAAGAGGGACCACATGGTGACCATCTTGTTCACCTATGCTATTAGAGGAAGACGTCCACATCAGTGGGCCATCATGTTCTCGTCTCCCACTAAGCTTGACTCACCCCAGAATAATTATCCATTTACACACTACACTCTATACCCAACAAAAACAGAATGCGTACTTGACCTTTTCTGTTATTGACCAAAGACAGAAGTAGCAGGGAAGAATGACATATCCCAGAATCATCTTTATACTTCCACCAGAAATGCCAAATACTCGTTTTTAAATGCATACTTAAGGCCTGGATCAAAGGTCTAAAAAGTAAGGCTAGAATTATGTCTAAGGAGCTTTGTAACACTGAAATTCTATGATACTATATATATTTCTCTATGAAAATGCAATCTGAACTTGGCTTTCTAGTATAAAAATAAACATTGGTGAAATTTAAATATACTTAGGATATACAAACATTTTACTATTCACCAAAAGTCTCCAATTAAGGCAGTTAGTGAGGGGGTGGGGAAAGGGCTCTGTGATGTCTGATGTCTGGTATTACTTAAAATCTAGTGCAATGCTGGAGTTCTAACAGGTACCAAATGTTTACTGACACACAAGAGTTTATTTGTTATTCTTCCCAAACATTAATAGGTGAGGCATGGGGGAAGAACTCAATATTCCCATATAATAGATATGTCCCTAGATATTTCTTTTTTCTTTTCTCCTAAAAGAAAACAGGATTTTCAACTGAGAAATGTGTAAAATGAAAACCATGCACACTTCTATATCTCAATTCTAGACACTGAATTCTAAGCATTAGTCATTTGCCTAGTTATCCCTGAAAAGATTTCAGTCAAGAAATCAGTAACCATGATCTTTAAAAAATTACCAAACTGATAAATATAAAATTCTGATTAGACTGTCACAAACTTCTTCTATGGGTAGTAGAAGTGACTGCTGTGTGCCTCCTATTCAGTTTAGATTTAGTTGGAGAGTTAATTCTGCTTTGTTCCAACCGCATGAAATGCTGATTTCTGCTTTAAGCACCATTTTAATTACCATCAGACGCAGCTCCCCTCAGCTTCCTGTGCTTCCTTCCATCAACCAAATGTCAGCTGGGGAGGCAAGTGGCTGCAAATCAGGGATTGGATCGGCCTTCCCCATCCCTTGCTTACTGGAGACATGGAGGAGGAAGACGCAGGGAAGGAGGAAAGGGAGTACAGAGAAAACCCAGAGGGAAGAAGAAGGGGAAACGGAGCCAGATGACCACGGACTTTAAAAGCTATCTAACTAGGATGTCAGACAAACTGAAAATAATAGGAGTGCAAGCAAGGAGACAGCTGCCTAGTTTGGAGGCCTGCGAGAACAGGAAACAGGAACGGGGAAAGCACTTGGAAGACACATTTTATATCGATCATTTTTAACAACTGCCTTTTTTTCCCTTCAAGAATAGAAGGAATAAGGCCTGGTGGCTTAGGGAACAATAAGTCCTGGAGGCAACTGCTCTCCTTTGCACTTTGCCATGAAGCAGCAAAGGTTAAAACTCTGGAGGCAGTGTTGCCCAATGGGTAGGAGACCGAGATTTGTAGTCAGACAGCTCAGAGTTCAAATCCCAGCTCAACCACAAGTGATTCTGGGTGTTTCTGGGTGTTTATTCTCCCCTCTGAGCCTATTTCTTCATCAGCCCAATGTGAGGAAAAAAAATGTTTATCTCATGCAGACAAAGCTGTTTTCTTGTTGATTGAGTACGTTCCCTAAGGCAGGCTTTAAAAGTGCCTTTTCCTTATCTTACAAGCCCAAGGGGAGAGGTACTGTCAGCCTCCTTCTACAGAGGAAGAAGCAGAACAGTTCTAAGAATTAAGCGATCCGATATGCGTAAAAGCCTTAAGCACAGTGCCCAGGGCACTGCAAGCAAGACAGAGCTCTTCCTGTGCTTATCAGAAGTGACTAGGCCCAGAAATTTGCCTCCTCCAACAATGTCAGGAATGACTGAATTTTCACAAAATTGATTAGAATTATCATCTTCTAATCAAATACTGTCACCCTAAACACGTCAGACAATCAAGTGGTAAGTGTAACAGAGAAAAGGAAAAAACACACCTGTTAGGCTGAGCTGAACAAGCAGCTGTATTGAAAGGGATGCTCAACTTGACTCTTCTTGTATAACTGAGGGAGAGAATCCATCACACTGGGGAGGCCTCTTGGGTGACCCTGGGTAAAACTCTCCACAATATCAAGGAAAACTGTATGAGGCCAGTGGAAACACTGGAAGCACTCCAACTGAGAGGCAATCCCGAGGATCAGGTGGGAAGCTGCTTCTAATACACTGTGGAGACTTCTTAATCTACACACAACCTAAATGCCCAAAAGTCGGCTCAATCTTGATGCACTAAACAATCAAGTTATGGAGTCTTCCTCATGCAGCTAACGAAGGACTCAGCACTGGAGGGTCAAAGTCTCTCTCCAGACTCTCAGAGTATTTGCTTCCTTCTTTCTAAGACTGTTGAAGGGTTTTGGTTGGTTGAAGTTCTGACTGTGATTGTCTATAAAGGAAGTATGAAAAAAGGCAAAGCAGGTGTCAGCCTATATGGTAGGATTTTCCTACGATAAATATGGGGCTGTGACTCTTTTCTTTTGGAAGGGAAAAAAAAGCCAAAGATAGTAACAGTGCATGTGTTTTTGGTTTAAAATGAACAACAGATCAGACTGAATTTTCTACTGATCCACACGACCTAGGCACAATTTCTACTATTCTTAATCTAATTAAGAATGTAGGTATGTAGTGAACTGTCAGATATAAATCACAGGTCCTCTACTTAACCGACTGTGTGCCCTTGGCTCAGTCACTCAACTTCCTGGAGCCTCAGTTCTCTTTCATTACTGGGGATCATGCTGCTACTCGATACTACCTGATTACTCTAGAAGCAATCTGGGGTTTCACTGAGCAAAACCACACTCAGGTTCTTGGAGTTAGTGAGGATTAAGTACATGAAAGTGCTAAGCAAAGTGGCTGGCACAAAACACAGACTCAATAAATGTTAACTATGATTATTATTAATAGGCTGAGATTGTTGAGCCATTAACAATCAGACTGAGTCTGAAGGGTGACTGGGCCAATAACTGGAAGGCCTACTTTTGACCAAAAAACCCTTAGAGGAGATGGACTAGAGAAGAGCCGGCCTGTTTCTGGGTGGATTTGGGGAAGGAGAGTGTACAGGGATGGCTGGACTAAAAGTAAGTTGAGCTGCTGCTCTGAAGTGTAAGCTACTTACTCCCATGATGCTTTCAGCCCTACTCAGACTGTCCAAATTCTGCTGCGAAGAATAAGCAAAGCCACCAAAATGGGGGCCAGCAGCAGCCAGCTGAGAATGTCCCAGAAGGGATACCAACCACACATCTGTCAGCAGCCACATCCATCCAGAGGAAGATCCCAGATGTGAGAAGTAGCCTTCTTTGGGCCCAGGAGTGGGAAAATAAAAGAGGCGGCCAGCGCCCCATCCAGTGCTTCCTTTTCACCCACAACTCAAATAAATAGGCCGCCCTTACCCTTATTACCTGGCACGTAGGGAGCTGAGAAAAGTTGCAGCTTGTTCAACCCAGTCCAGAAGCCCTCCTGAAACACCTTTTATAGGGTTGACCACTGTACATTATGTATGGTTTTTTGTGTAAGTATCTTTACTTTTTCTAAACTGTATGCCACAAGAGAGCCAGAATTGTCTCATACCATTGTACAAACCTGACAGGTCTAACATAGGGGCCTACAAGGGTGTTCAATAAATATTTGCTGAGAATGGGATGGCTTGATGGATCCAGAGCACAGCGCTAGACATGGATGGATATACAAAGAAATGTCCTCTGCTTTTAGGTCAAGATCTGCCCAGAACATAAGCTCCATAGAGCTCCCTAGTCTTGTTTGCTGTATCCCCAGTGCCTAGAACAGTGCGTGGCATAACAGTAAAACAAACAACAACAATAAATTTAGCTGATGTGTATATAGGACTCATTGCGAACTAGGTGTTATTCTAATTCATTTAACTCTATTAATCTATACAACCACCCTATGAGGTAGGTACCCTTATTTCTATCTTACAGATGAGGATATTGAAGCACAGATGGTTAAGTGGCTTGCCCAAGGTCATAGAGCCAGGAAGTGCCAGGGTCCAGGGTCCCTGCTATGTAACCACTACACACCATATACAGCCTCTCCAGAACTGAGCACGCTCTCAGTAAGTATTTTTTAAATGAGTGAATACATAATTAGCAGAAGACAGCTGGAGGAGATTCGAACTAAACATCAAAGTATGTAGGAATTTGGATTCTGAATCACCTTCACGCATAAGGTCCCTACAAAGAGGTGAGGATGTTGGGGATCCACCGCCTCCCTTACTCTCCAGCTCGGCCTTTTCAGGTTGCAACGAGCAGTCATACTCAGCTCATCAAGGTTTGTCGTGCAGCTCCATGAGAAGTGGAGAAAACGGGATGTGTCCACAACCAGGCCTCTTGGGAAATATGAAGATAGCTTCCTGGCAGTCAGCAGACAGCTCCAGCAGTTCACGGCCATTCTCCCTTCACAGCTCTTGGCTTCTGACTTCCTGTCCACTTGCTGCCTCTTCCAGCTCTACTGCAACCAACTGCTCTCGACTCACCCCTGCTCTCTTCCAGACCTCCGCCTGCTATTGTGTGCATGTACAGATTTGTACACACACACTTTTCCAACCACTTAGTGCCTTCTGGCGTCTCACACCCAAGAAACAGAGGACCGGACAAGAATCTGCGAGTACAGAACCGTTAACTTTTTTCACAATATTCTGAAAGTCAAAAGCTTTCTCATCGATGTAGGTGCCAAAACCCTTGTGGCAGCAAAAACTGACATGAACTGATTGAGTCTATTTAAATCTTCATTTATCTCACTTAGTGTGAATAGTCAAACATTTTGCTACACAATATTTGATTACAGGGTATACTGCCCCAGATCCTACTGGAGAAATTAATGTAATATGAGGTATATGAACCATACTGCCTTTCAATAATCCAAAATATTCTAAAATCCAAAACACATTCAGACCCCAAAAGCTCGTGATAAGGAGCTGTGAACCTATACCATGCAGTGGAGAGTGGTGTGCCGAGCAGAGCGTCCTACTGGCCAGTAGCTCAGAAACTGCTGGAAGCCTTTGACTTAGGCATCCATCTCTGATCTTGGCAGCCACAGCCAGGCTACAGTCACAGGGCACAGGGCAGGACAACCTCCACAAGCTGGCCCTGCCTCCCTTTCCACCTCACCGGAATTCCACCACGGCGCCCCCAGGCATTTCCTACAGCCACTCTGGCCAGCTTCCCTTTCTAGAAGACCCAAGTTCACTCCCGTCTTAGGGCCCCTTGTGCCAGCTGTCCCCTCTGCCTGGAACACTCTTTACCCTGATCTTTGCATGCCTGACTTCTTGTCAGGCAGGTCTCAACCTCACTTCACCTCCTCAGAGAGCTTTCTCTGGCCACCTAATCTACAGGAGCCTCCAGGCACTCTCCAAATCCACTACAGTGTTTTATCTTACTCACAGTACTAACTCCAGCTGGGTACTTTAGATGTATTGTTTGTTTGTTTGTTTAGTGTATGCTTCCCCCACCTCACCGCCACCCCTCCACACACTAGATTAGAATAAGCTCCATTAGAACACAAGCTTCAGCTATCTTAGTCACTACTGTCGCTCCAACACTGAGAACAGTGCTTGGCACACAGTTCTAGCTCAATAAATACTTGCTGAATGAATGAATAAATAGGAAAACACTCAGAAGAGGCCTGCAGGCACTGCAGGAACTATGCACCGCCAGACCCATACATCCTGCCTACACAAATCAAAAATCCATAACACTCCCAGGTAGCATGGATTTTTCCCACCTTCTGTGGCCTTTGTTCAGTAGACAGTTGGGGGAGGGGTGTCACTGAAGGTACTAAGCAGGGAGTAACACAACCGAAGGGCACCAGAGCCTTCAAGTCATTTTTCAAAACACAGCCAGAGATCATCTGCATCAGAATCATCTAGAGTGCTTGCCAAAAATACAGATTCCAGGGTACCACTTCCTACCTGCTGGATTAGAATTTCTACAGAGGAGCCCAGGAATTAACGCTGTAAGAAGCACCCAGGGGGCTTTTAGGCACGCTAAAATTTGAATACAATCATAGTACAATCTTGCTGACTCAATGACTAATTCAAGAAGTCAGTCTCTACCTGGAACTCACCAAGAACATACTACAGAGGGAAACCTCAGACAAGTCACACTCAGCTAATAGAAGGATGCAGCTCTTGTCGGTCCACCACAGGAACTCAGGATTTCACATGGAGATGCAATATGCTTCCAGTATTGAGAGGCTTCCATCTTTGCGGCTCCTACAAAAAAATCTGACCGTTTTCATTCACGTTGACGAGCGGTGGAGAGAGCAAGACAGGGACAAAGAGCAGAGACTGAAAGAGCTTTCAGAATCCTGAAACCCTGCTCTAGTGCTAAACTACGCTTGATTAAGCAAATACGGAACATGCATTGTAAGTCTTCAAATAGTTAAATTTTCAATCTTTATAAAAAAGAAAATCCATCAGATTTGATTGATAAGTGTACTTTTTAAAACTAAGAGTAAAAAAGTGAAGATTGGCAACATTTTTCGCCATATAATTTGCTTTCTTTGCCTTTTTCCACAGCACTGCACATAAATCAAAGAAATGTTAAAGAGGCCCATATATCACCAACTGGCATTTCAAAACTATTTACCAAGTCCTTAACAGACATAGGCCAGGGTATGGAAAACCAGGACCAGGGCAGCTGAAATTAAAGGGAGAAAATTAACTCAAACACTGTCAGAGAGTTAATTAAGTTTACAAATAACTCTCCAATGAGCAAATTATGATATTTACTAAGAACAGACTTGGTGAAGCAGAGTGACAAAATACGGAGGGGGTGGGAAGGAAGACAAGCAGGCAGAGTTCCAAACAAGAATAATGTATGCTTGAACAAGCTGCCTTTCTATGATGAAGCACAGAAATCTGGGAACAAGGCAGGGGAAATGATGTTTTAATAAGGTATGAAATAGGCTTGTGAGCTGCATTTTGCATTGCCTTTGGGGAAAAAAAAGGGCATGGTCCAAAAGTTGAAGATCAAGGTATACAGGCTATGATGTGTGAACTGCTGCTACAGGTGGCACGGAGCACGGAGGTCAAGCAAGGCAGATTTAGATGGGCTGCATTTCCCACATAGAAAATGCAGGCTCCCCTAAAGGCAGAATACCTAAATTGGTGGCTTATGTCCTGGTTTTCAAGGACAGGAAGAGTTGTAAAAAGGCTCTACCTATCCGCCTTCCTGAGCTCAGGGTGCTGTAACAAAACAGCACACACTGGGTGGCTTAATCAGCAGACAGTCATGTCTCCCACTTCTGGAGGCTGAGAAGCCCCACACCCAGGTGGCAGCACATTCGATTCTGGCGAGGGCCCTCTTCCTGGCTTGCACATGGCCGGCATCTCGCTGTGCGCCCGCCCTCAGAGAGAAAGAGCTCTGGTCTCTCTTCCTCTTCTTACAAGAATATTTATCCTATTATGGGGGCTCCACCTTCATGACCTCATCTAACCTGATCGCCTCCCAAAGGCCCCGCCTCCTAATACATTCACACTGCGGGTAAGGACTTCAACACATGAGTTTTGGAGGGACACAAACATTCAGTCCATAACACCGTGCATCTGTTCAAGATGGCACGAGCCTGGTGAGCGCCTGCCCAGGCACTCCACCACAGTTCTGTGAAGCGGGGCCGTCTGCACTGGTACTAGAGCCACACGTAGACTAGAGCACTGCCTGGCTCTCCCCTGTCCCAGCACAAGGGTCGCTGCTCTAATTCTGATGGCGTCGCTGCTTCTTTGGAAAGTTCAGCTTTTAACACTGCCATCAGCCACCAGTACTCTTGCCCTCAACTATACACTCCAGAAAAGCTAACTGCCAACGGCCAAAATAATAAGAGAGCTCCACCGAGAAAGAGGTTTTAAAATCAGCTTGTAGGTACAGGAGGGAAAGAAGTTCAGTCTTTTCTTCTCAAGAACTTGGTGTTTTATGGTGTCTCCCTCCTGCTACATGGTGAACTACGAGCATCAGACAGGTCTTCTCAGAAAGCATACTAGGGACCCAGAGACATATCACTCTATTTCAAATCAGCAACGAAATGCAGCAAATGTCTGCACAAATTTCTTGGAATCATGCAATGAAAAGGAAATCCTTCATGAAAAATATAAGCCCATTACATCAAAATGTGCTTTTTAATATACAGAGTTAAGATGCTGCAAACCTATGTGTAAAAGAAAACAAAATATATCCAAAACAGGAGCCAGAGGTCTTCTTGTTGTACGTGGTAGAATGAATGGCCATGTTCAGCCACACTCCCTCCCCAAACCACTAAAATGACAGCGAGTGAATAAACTCAGGGTGTAAGCCCACAAGGACAAAGAAAATAGAGAGAAGACAGCAGAAAAAGAGGTCAACTAAGTTTGAGAAGGCAGGAAGAAAGTGGTCCAGCATGACCTCAGCAGAGAGAAGGAGGCATGTTGAAAACCAACCCTGCGTGGACGGAAGGGATAGGAAGGGGGAAGAAGTCAGTAAAGAGCAAGCCAAACTGGACAGCAGAATTTCCAAAGACGGAGGAAGTGGAGACACCCAGTAAGGTAGAAGGCCAGGTGTGGGATGGGAACAAAAACAGGTGAATTGGTTAAGTCTTTTCTAAACACCCACAAGCCAGGAGGTGTACTCTCCAGAGAGGCTGAACTAGGGAGGCTCAGGGCCTTCCCCAAAAGGAATGACAATCATAGCACACTACATGGCTCAGCTGTGAACAATATTTCATAGTCATAATATAAAAACTGAACATCAATTAAAGCAAACTGATGGAGAGAAGATGCATATCAGAGCTAAATCTTTATCTTCCTTAGTGGGGTCAACAGATAACATCTAAAATAGCAGTCTAAGCAAGTTATTCAGAAAAACGCAGACAAGTATCCAAAGAAACAGCTAAAAGAGTTGAAAGGAGTTTCCTCCAGGGAGTGGCATGTGGAACAGTCAGAAAAGGACGAATGCTTTTGTTATAAATCTTGTAGGATTACTTATTTGCCTTTTTGTATTCCTTTGATGAAAATAAAAATTATGTTGGAAAAAAATAGAGCCTTAAAGCTAAGCAGGTCCTGAAAATCTAAGGCCCTGCACAGTACCAAATGTGCACCATCACCTGGGGACTGTTAGTTTACTATAGTAACACAATTTTCTTTCAAGCTCTACTGTGACAGTTAAAGGTTTTTACAATAGCAGATGCCTCTCCTCCCACACATCAATTAATTTGCAAATGCACTCAGGTTGTAGAGATAATGAGGTGCGGAGAGCTTTTTCCACTGGTGAGCGCTGCCACCAGAAGGTGGATGTGGTGGGCGAGGTGCTAACCTTGCTGTGTGCCCAAGGAGATGGGCTTGGGGACAGGCTCTACCATTAGCCCACTAGCCACAGGAACCAGCCCTGGCTTCAAATCAAGATAAAGAACACAAGGGCGACTACCTTGAAAAACTGAAAAACAATGGGAAAACTCTAGAGACATGTGAGAGAGAGTCTACGCCTCACAAAATAAAATCATGGTTTTTAGGTTCCTTTCTATAGGCTCTCATTCAGTGTTTACCAAGAAAGTAAACTTTCTGAAAAGAAATGATGTGGCACTCTGAATTCAACTTTGCTCTGTAATTTGGCAAAACCACCTAACAAGCCCACACATTTGGTTTTTTTCTTCTTTCTGAAAGAGCTGAACCAAAGTAACCAGTGTTGTTTCAAAGCACAGAGGTTGAAAATAGTTATGCCGCTTCTGCTCTGCCAAAGAACTGTCTCCTTCCTCATTTTCACTTAAATCTTTTTTTTAATGACCTAAATGGTAAGATGAACAAGAAGACACTTTTCCATTTTCACCCATGCAAATAACCTTTTGTCCAGAACAAGTTATCAACTGTAGATCGTAACTATCGGAGGAGCTGATGGCTCTCACGAGGCAGACCTAACTGCTGGGAATGGCAAACACCCCTGATCAGCAGGGTTGATTTTCCTGGTTCCACCTGCTCCAGGAAGCAGTTCTTTTTCACCCAGACTCCCTCTTGGCCTCCCTCATCGCTCCCCAAGCCCTGCAGGTAAAGCCATTCTCCTCCTGGCCATCGCCAGGCACTGCACCCACGCTAAAGCCTTCTTTCTAGTTGGTGATAAATTGTCTGAGTGTGAATAAGCATTTCAAAAGGCTTTCTGGTTTGAGAATTTGCCCATCCAACATATTAAATAGGAGTCTACAGCAGCCTGACAGGTAGCAACAACACATTTTCTTCTTCACAACTGGTCTGGATCAGATGTAAACTATCACTCAAATATTTTTCATTCCCCACCAGCCAAAAGCAGTCTCGTGCACGGAGTTTGTCTCTCTAAACATATCACTCTATTAAGAATGCCTGTCATAGCCTCTGGATTTTGAGGACAATAATTTTCTTTACACGTTTATGAAAGCAATCCAAAGTTCCCCTGACATTTTCTGACCTGGTATTGTCTGTAAAGGGCACAGGTTAACAATGTTTAAGAAAAGATCACATACCATATATAAATCATGAAGATTCCTGGGACATTGTTTAGTCTAGGGCTTCAGATTCAATACCATATTACCAAGAAAAGAAATCACTTTTCTTTTCACTTGCACACTATCCAGGGCTCAAAAAACACCACTAAAATGCCAACAAAGGCATTTTTGGATCTACAATCATTTGACATTTTTTCTAAGAAAATTTAAATTTGAAAAATTTTGGTAAATTTAAAGTCTTGTGAAGTACCACCCGCCTCCCTTTTCACTCCCCTAAAAAGGGCAAGAAAATTCATCATCAAAGGTTACCCCTCCATCGAACGTCATCAGAGTGTGGTATTTCAGCACATACATTTGTGTACATAAATCTCCAACTGTTCTGAGATCTCCACCATCATTGGCATAGCCAGATGAGCTAATCATGGAACAGCTACCTTCCCAACCTCCTTTTCTTCTCTCCATTTCTGTCAGTGTAACTTAGATCCTTAGTGTTCTGTATAAGTCTCTGAATTCTCTTCGGCGTAAAAGTAAGAGGAAGACAACTTCCGTCCTTCCCTCACCAGCCCCCCGCCCCACTCAAGAATCCAAGGACATTCATAACTTGGTGATTAAAAATACACTATTTTCATTTCAAAAGTTCAACCATAACACATTCCCTCCTTTAAAAATTTTATGGCATCTACACTTTCAATTTGAGGTTTTTTCATTCATGCTAGGTGAGCCTCTTATGTTCTATATTAAATGCAAGGCATGTGTGATCAGTACTATTAATAATATAACAGTGCCAATCTCAGAAGCAGCAACACAGCACCAATACACAGACTCGTATGAATAGATGTGGAATCTTGAGTACCACTGCAATCTTTATTAAATATACGGTAATAGACAATGTAGCTTACTGCTCTGCCCCTCCCTAGCTCAAGAATCAGGAGGAATTTTTCCTTTCTTCCCCAAAGGCATAACATAGCATTAGCTCTCATAAATACAAACAGATCTGAAACAGAAAACAAGTGATTACCTTTATTAGATTCAAGGGAGAAAGAAAGTTGAGTTTAAAAGTGTTCATGGACAAATCAAGATTATAAATTCATCGAAGTGCATCAACCCAGGATTTGAGGTCACTAAAGTGACCTATTATGATGGTAAAACAAACTCTGGTTCTCACATCTCCAAGAACCACTTGCCTATCAAAGCCTGCCCTTCACTTTGATGCCATCACAGTGCTCTGTCCAAGGATGCAACTTGAGAAATGTTCTCTGGAGATGTCTGTAGAAGAATAAGAAGATACCCCTTGCTTCCAGGTCCAAAAGATGGCTAAAAATGAGCATGAGATGGAGAAATGAACCTCAAAATGACAGTCTGGGTTTTTGACACATTACCATAAAGCCACTTGACAGCGCCCTCCACGTCTTCCCAATAGTCTGCTGTACAGATAACTTAGGGGTGGTTCCTCCTTTTGCACACAGTGGACTCAGGTAGAGGACCTGACTATGCATTGACTGTGGCCTTCACCCTCCTCCTACCTGGCTATGAGCACAGCTCAGTGAGAAAGAGGCTCAAGGAAGGAGGACATTAAAAATAGGTCTAATTATAAACATCAAAATGTCATGTGTAAACAGTGAGCACTTTTTGTATTGAGACTTCAGCTTTTAAAACTACCTGTGAAAGTGGCCTAGATCATTCACAGAACAACAAATTCACCAGAGCACACACACGCATGTGCACAAACATATACACTCACCTCTAATGAGCAGTATGTAAACAGAAAAGACAAATCAAGACTCTCAGTCTACAGCACTTATGAAACAATAACAATAATAACAGCCTCCAAGTGTGTACTGTGTGCCAGGCATTCAATCCTCACAGTACAGAAAGGAGAAGGTGTTCTTACGAATCCCACTTCACCTTTAAGGAAGGAAGCTTTGGGAGGTTAAGTCATTGGCCCAAAGTTACACAGCTGATCTCAGGTCCAAATGAGCCCAAACCTGCAAGTTTAATTACTAAGCTATACTGCCGCGCCAAATAAAATTTCATTCATGCAATAATGAATGAAAATAATAAATACGTTCTGCAAATCTAATATGCCTGGCATCGCTCTAAGTACAATATTGGGAATAAAGCAACGAACAAAAGCGATTCCCATCCTCGTGGAGGGTACATTCCAGAGGGAGGATGGGAAAGACAGTAAACAAAAGGAGTAAAACACGCACGTTGTCAAGTGATGACAGGGAGTATGGAGAAAAATAAAGCAAGGAAGCAAATGGGGGTGGGGGTAGTGGCAAGAGGGTCGCAATACTAAACAGGGTGGTCAAGGAAGCCCTCTTTGAGAAGGTGCCACTTGAGCTGAGACCTGAAGGATGCAAACGCATCTTTGAGGTAACCAAGGAAACTCCTGGCAGTGGAGGAGATGCAAACGAAGAAGCTGGTCTGCACAGTCGACGACATCTCCACAGTAAAAACTCCAGAGGGGAGCCTTTGTGCAAGACAGCGCACGGTCTCCCTGCTTTGCTTCCCTTCCTTTGGGCACCAGGGGGGTAAGCAGGTCTCTGGCTTACCATCACTACACACTAGCTGCCCCTGGCTGGTCCTAAGCCTCGACCTCTTCCTTCTCCAGTACAGTTTGCCAAAACTAATCCCACAAAAGTGTTCCTTTTGACACTTCTCATTCCACACACATCCTCCTATATGTGGTTACGCATAAAAGTAGAAACCTAGTGACGTACTCTTGTTCACCCATCAGATGAGCACAGACCTAAGAACTAGACAACAGAGAGCGTGCAGAAGGAAACAGACACCTGGTCTCTGTGGGGGAGTGTAAAGTGGTCCTAGTCTGAAGGGCGGTGGACAATATGTATCCAAACAGTGAATGCAGCCACCTTGGGCCAGAAATTCTTCCTCTAAAAGCCCATACACAAGGCAAACACTTGCAGACCAGGATATTTGCGGCAGCACTATTTGTGATAACGGAAGACCGCACACAACCTACATTTCCCTCTATGGAGAACTGGCCATGGTACGTCCGCATAGTGCACTCTAAGCAGCTGCTTAAAAAAAGAATGAGTTGAGGGTAGTAAGAATGAAATACTGGCCTCTCAAAAGAGCACGTCTGATCTGACTGTGGCCGTGGATGCGGATACCTTTGTTCAGAGGAGTAAAGGGTCAGGACACAGGCTATTTGCTCTCCAACGCTTCAGCAGAAATGAGAAGAATGATGATATGTATAATGACAAAGATAAAGCAAACGGGGTGAATCGAGATAAAGAGTATACAGAGTTCAATGTACCACTATTCTTGAAACTTTTCTAAAAGCTGGAAATACTTTCAAAGTAAAACGTTTAAGGACAGTGTTAAGACCAGGGCCACTCCTCACTAGGAGAAGCTCTACGACACCTAGACCACCGGGAGCCCCTTCAGAAGGAACAGGCATCCACACTGGTACCCGAGGCAGGCTGAGCAGGGCTGGGGCAGAAGCCCTCTCCTCATCTATGGGCAATAACTGGGCCAAGGCTTCAGTGAGCCGGGACTCAACCAGCGCCATCTCCTGACCCACAGAAGAGGCAATAAGGCAAGTTCCCGTGTGGGTCCTGGCTCAGGCGCTGAGGGCCCACCCTCCCAGGCCGGGCCAGGCCAGGCCAGCCCGGCGTGAGCTGGCATTCTGAGAGTGACGGCTCTAAAGGATCTGCAGACTCCTCCAAAGAAAAAAAAAGACGAAAGTACATTCATGTGCTGGACTGTTTGAAGCAAAAAAAGAGATATTTTGGAATCATCTGAAAAAGCTAGAGAACAACAATATTCTCTGGCTAACATTTAATAAGTAAGAACACCTCATTTTCCTAAGCATTTGGATACAGTCAGAATACAGGTCTTTTGGTTTACGTGCTATTGTGTTTTAACTGTGTTAGTAATTAATCAGCATGTCACGAATGCCAGCATCCCTTGCTTATTAAGAAATAGCACAAGGAAATGGTTTAGGTTCAAACCTTGGCTCTGCTACTTACTACCTGGATGATCTTGGGGAAGTGATTCAACCTCTCCTTACCCCAGTTTCCTCATCTGTAAAACAGAAAGTATAATAGGCATACACTTGATAGGGCTGCCTGTGAAAACTACAACACATCACACACTGCAGAAATAGGACTGATTCTGTCCCCCAGGAAAGTGCTAGGTGCCACGGATACAACTTTGAGCCTCAAGGAACTTCCAGCCAGTAAGTACAGACAGACATTAAACAGATAACCCCCTAAACTAAAAATGAACAACCTTTGTGACAAATGTCTCAGCAGAAAGGCACAGGAGCTGAAAGCCTATGCCAGAAAGACATTCCCAGCAGAAGGAAGAGCATGTGAAAAAGCAGAGGCAAGAGTGAGCTTGGCATGTTAACAGAAGAGAAAGAAGAAAGTGTGTGTGAAACGTTTAAGCCCTCCACAAGGGGTGGTAGTGATAAGACGCAGCTGGGTAAGAAGCATGCCCTTCACCATCATACTCACATATTACTCCATTTATCATGGAGAATGGTAAGCTTAAGTCACAAGGCAAATATGCAAATCTGGAATAAGTGCAATCTTAATTTACAGGCTCACTATATATGGCATTACTATATACTGGTAACTTTCTACAGCGATTTTCTGATTTTGTATCACCCATTGGAATGAAAACATGAACAGTGCCAGCTGCATGAGAAGTTTGTCAAGCCCACAGTTCAGTTAGATACCTAGGTACTAGCTCATTCAGCCACGATGATTGCCCAAGGCATCTACACAAAACAAGAGTAAGCAAGGCTTTTAAAACGGTGGTTCTAACAGTTGAAAGACTGGTTACTGGCATACAAAACAAACAGCAAGCAATCGAAATCCATGGAGCGGCTGGTAATTCATATTTCAAATCTAAAGCTTGGATGGTACAGAGAACAGATGGCTGTGCAATATGCAAACAAATCTACAGCAACAATGGGCTCGGGCTGGCTTCAGTGGCACTGAGAGCAAACTGGAGCCGCCATGCTGGCGAGGCGAAATGACAATGGCATGGCAAAGAGTCTCCGGGGAATATCACAAAATGAAAACAGGCAAAATAGGCAGGGATCTCCCCAAGCAGTCGCAGAAGTGGCACGTTTCTTATGCAAAAGCTCTGGCTGACACAGAGCATGTTCGCTCACCAGAAATGAGATGAGAATGCAGATCTCTAGATCCAGCAATGTCATGTCACCTGCCTCCTCAACACCAGCTATATCTGCTGCCCCGCAAATACCACATCCTGGGTGGGTGAGGATGGATGAGTGACGCACCAACACAACTAGGAGGCAAAGAACCAGCGGAAGTTACAGTCAGGAGGATACGACACTTCATCTAGCACAAGCTGCTGTTTGATTTAAAAAAAAGGCCCAAAGAGAAAGCGGCTTCACCAAGGCTACATTTTCATCCATTTCTTTCACTCACTCACTCATTCATTCATTCAACAAATATTTATGGCTACTTCCTAAAACATGTCAAGCATCTTCGAAACACTTGAGAAACATCAATGAAATAGACAAAAACAACTTCCTAGTAGAGGAAGACAGACAATAAGCTCTTTATTTTTTTAAAGTAAAATATATGAAATGTTAGAAGACAAAATGTGCTATGGTTTTTAAAATGTACAGGGTAGGGGAATTGGGAGTGGTGAGTATGACGTTAAATATGGTGCTTATTGAGAAAAAGACTTTCGAGCAAAGATTTGAAAATGAGGATATCTGGAATATTTGGAGGAAGAATGATCAGCACAGAGCACTAAGGTGAAGACAGGAGCATATCTTGAATGTTTTGGAATCAGCAAGGAGATTAATGGCTGGAGCAGAGAGAGCAAAAGAGAAAGCAGCAGCAATGAGGTGGCTTGGGGATGGGAGACAGACCACGCAAGCTTTTACTCTGGGTAAGATGGGAGCCACTGCAGGGCTTTCAGCACAGGAGTGACACGACAACTTTCCTTGCTAAAGGACACTCTGACTGCTGGTCAAGCACAGGCTACAGAAGCAGCGAGAGCCAACAAGTCCATGGCAGGGCCAGAAAAAGAACGTGAAGGTCAATCTGGCTTAACAATGGCTTCAAATGCAATTAAATGGTATTATTTTGGTCCCTTTGCTTTCAACTTGGACTTCTAAACTGCGAAGAACACCACAGACCAGAGTAACTCCCCATGGAATAAAGAGTTAATGATTTCTAGACGGAGAACTTTTCAAGCTTGGAAGCAAAGTAAGAACATAAAGAGAACTATTAGTAGATTCGAGGTTCAAATATTTTAACTTTATCTTCAAACCTGTCATTTAGCCAGTGAATGTGATGTGTCAGGCACTTTGCTGAAAGGTGGGAGAGCTTGGGGGGTGGTGAAGAGTATGGCTCTGGGGCCAGACTTCACCACCAGCCAGCTACATAACTTAAGCTCTCCGCCCCAGTTTCCTCATCTCTAAAAGGAGAACAGGAGCCAGCCCAGTGGCGTAGTGGTTAAGTTCATGCACTCTGCTTCAGCAGCCCAGGGTTTGTGGGTTTGGATTCTGGGTATGGACCTACACACTGCTCATCAGGCCATGCTGTGGCGGCATCCCACATACAAAATAGAGGAAGATTGGCACAGATGTTGACTCAGCAACAATCTTCCTCACCAAAAACAAATAAATAAAATGAGAACAATAATAATAAAAATAATTGTCCACATGCCATAGGGCTGTTGTGAGGATTAAATGTGTTAATTCATGCAAGCACCTAGCACAGCGCCTAGCATGTCCGGGAGCTCAATAAATGTAGGCCACTGTCCTTATTAGCTGCCACAGCACAGTCCTTGTATTAGCTCCATGCCCAGACTGAGGTGAGCTCTCATGGTAGCAGACACTGATTTGAATTCACCCTTGGGCAGTCTAACATCAAAGGCCACACTGGGTCCGTGAATACTTTAGGAGGGGGAGCCTGACTTCAAGTGAGTCCACATGGAAAGGGAATGAAGACACCGCTGCCAAGGTCAAGGAAGAGGAACCAGGAAGCCAGTGTTCACCTCTGTGAGAACCACTCCCTGGGCAGCCGCCGCGTGCCACACCTAGTGCAGGCCTGGGGATACAAAGACACCCAAGACTGGGTCCTATCTCATGGGGCTTTCACAGGGGACACCCTTCACCTCTGTCACTGAAGGTTCCTCCCTTATAGAAGATATTACCTCTATGGCCTCCCTTCTAACTGTGAAACTTCATGATCCTGTGTTTTAGTTTTTTGTTTCATAAGACCGTAGAAGGGGGAAAAGTATCAATAAAAAAAGTAAGACATTTTGATAAAGAGAAAATAGACACTATATATTCCCCCTTCACATACACTTTATGATATGACAAATTTCACTCATACTACAACACCAATATCAACTACTTACACATCACTTTTCAAAGTGTTGTCAGATACAAATTGATTACTTGTGAGATTCCATCTTGTCGTGCTCAGCATCAGTCCCCATATATGGGCCAACTGACGCTAAACCAAACCACGGCCTTTAAAGCTGTAGGAGCCTCACTCTCTTCCCTGCGGCGGGGAAATGAATTATTAAAAGATGAAAAAGCAAGAGCCGTCACCTTTTTGCTTTATTTCCCTCTGGGAGAATAGTTGAAACCAAACTAGGTGAGAGACTGCATGGCAGGTTACTTAGGAACAGCCGTTTATAAAACATACATCTACATAACAGTGGAGGCTGCACGGTGGGACCACGAGGAAGCGGCTGACTGAGCCCGGGCGCCTCCACGCACAGAGACGTATCACCTGCCGGGAGCCTGCCCACGCAAATGTCACAGATGCTGTAAATAGGGCTTTAAATCTATACGTTGGGCAGCAGTGTGAGGTGGCAAACAGACACTAAGGCAGCATGTTTACTTTTAGCCGTATCCTGACAGGAACAGACGGCAGAGCTTAACTATACCCAGACCTTTTAACCCATGAAGGCTTAAAGCTGGATCAAGGACACATAGGTCCCAGTGAGAAGTACCTAGTAAAAGTGACAAAGTATCACACTTACTCAGCAGATTTTGTTTCTTTGCACTGGCAGGTGCCCTGCATGTGCACTCCCTTCCACATTCACACACGCACTGCAGGATTTTCTCAGAAGGCATCTCCAGCAGTCTTTTAGCCCCCCCTTATTTTGCTAATTTCAGAGACAATGGATGCTAACCTTAGTCATTTTATCTCCTGCTGAGATTAGGGGAGGTAAGGGGTCCAAGCCTTTCTCCAAAGAGCTAATAAGCTGCACTCACAGCCAGGGGACAGGATCCAGGGGCCACCGTGTTTCATGACTCTAGGGGGTGCCACTCACAATTTATCCATGGAGCAGTGCAACGCAGTAGCCCTGCTGGCATTAGTCATAAGACCAAACCATGGGCGGCAGAGAAGGGATAAAAGGGAGGAAAATGAAGTAAGTAGAAGACGGGCAGAGAGAGAAAAAACAAAAAGAACAAAGGCAGGTCAAGAGACAGCCATCAACAACTCCTCAGCATCCCTCGGTGCCTAACCTGGGCCAAGTGGCGGCATGAAGGGCTGACAGGGAAGAGATGTGCTGACAGAGGAGTGAGGAACATGAGTAATGAGCCGAAAGCCGGACAGCAGACAGTTATGGGGGAGCCCAGACTTGAGTGGGTCTAACTGGGCACGTAGACTGTACTAAAGAGTTTGCATATTTTCACTGTTCTCACAGTCACTATCTTTCACCATCAGCTTTGTGATTTGGGTGCCAAGAACAATTCTGTGGATGCCAAGCTTTGGAAAGAACAAGGTATGGTACGCATAGGGGAGCAGCATTAAATGGACATCTAACTTACAGGAATTGAGCTCTGTGCAGGAGGGTGACAGTCCTGCAACCCGAGTGCAGTGCCAACAGAGCTCACCCACACCCCCTCATTCCAGGCTGCGAGCACAACCCCACGTGGAGTCAGCTGGCCTGCAACACCCATGTGCATTTTGACAAAGCTCTAGTTAAGCACCCTGCTACCAAAAACTGTGCAGCCACAGGATTTGTGGACCAAAGAAAAAGATTACGTTTTAAAATTTAAAAATATTCAGTGTGGCTTAAAAACTTAGGACCGAAGTCCAAATTAGTACTTTGTGGCAAAGAAGAAAAGGGGAAAACATTCAGTCCAAAGCAATTATGTACACGCACATTCATGGGGTCTGGCCGACGGTGGCAGCTGCCACTGACTTTCTTCTTCTCAAGAATGCAAATGATTAAGATAGATTAAATACCTACTTTGCTTAAATACTCTTGATAATGAGTTTCTTTCCTTCTTTTAAGGGTGTTTGATGTTGGCAGTTGATGGATCTTGAGTTAAATTGTTTTAATTCAAAACAGCACCATCTGTTGTTAGGATCTGCTGGCTCAAGAGAGGAGGCAAGAAACAGCACTGCTGAGAGCCAGAGAAGGTGACAAAGTAAATGATCTAGATGTGTGTGTAGAAAGACAGGTGGCAGGGTGGAAAGAGCACTGCATATGTGGAGCTCGGAGACTGGGATTCTTGTTTCAGCCCAGCCTCTGAGGAGCCATGAGATCTGGGACTCAGTTTCTTCCTCTACAAAATGGGAGGCTGGCTTAAAGATGGCGATGAGATGACACGGGCAATCATTACTGGCAGCTACAATTATTCGTGCACACTGTGTGCCAGGCACTGAGATAAGGGTTTTACAGAAATGATCTTTTACACCCTTTTTATACCTGTTTAAACTCTTTATGCCCAAAAGTCTGTCCTAATGCTTTCCCCATTTTACAGGTGAGAAAATCGGACTCAGAGGTAAAGTCTCTTGCCCAAGGTCACACAGCTAGGAAGGGGAAAGCCAAGATACGTGTGTGACTCCAGAGACTGCATTTGTAACTGTGGCATCATCATGCCCAGTGACCTTTGGAACTGAAGAGCCCTAGATTCCTGCCCCTCCAGGGTCCAGAGTCTGCTGACCAGGACCTACATTCAGTCTGAGTCATCGCTGAAGCAAAGCCGAGATACTGGAATCTTAGATCTGTGAGCAGACTGTGCTGTACCCAGCATCACTGCAAGACAGGTCTGATTTTACTGGGCTCCCCTTTCAATCCACATCTGTGATCTGAATGTTGATGTGAGCTGTAAAAATTAGCAAAAACTGAACTAGATGCAGTGGAAAATCCCCAGCATTTGATTTTTTGAAAGGCTAGCTAAGTGTCTTCCAAGATATGTTTACTCCTTTGGAACCATGGCATGGACTGTAGGAAGGGAGCGATGGTGTTCCCGTTAATCATGTGGACACTCCCTCCACCAGCTCTAGGTATGGGAACAAATTTGGAGGGTCGGCACAGACATTCCACAGCCCCTCACTGTACCTTCTGAGTAGCAAGGTAAGTTTTCTAGTAACAGCTGAAGTAGGCCAATGGAAAACTCTCAGTAATAAAAGCACTACTTCCAAATAACTTGAATTGACTCTTCAGAAATCCATACAGTTAAGATTAGGAGGGTGAGGGGGACAAGGAACACATCACACGACCAACGAAATGAGGAGGTAGTACAGTGCTTCCAAAGAGAAAGAAGGCAGCAACCACAGCGCGAGCCCGCGATTTATGTGCTCCCACCACAGTTATTTGTACTGCCAGAACCTGGGCAACTCATTTAACCTTTGAAGGCTCAATTTTCCCATCTAAAAAAGAAAAAGGAATAAAAATGTCTGCCTTCAGGAAATAGTAAGCTCAACGTTCAGAATTCTGTACGGTGGGTTACACTGGAGGAAGCGGAGGGAGACGGACGTACTAGAGGGGCCTGCGATGTCCTAGGCGGGAACTGCCCCCTGCTCTGCTTCTTACACGAGGAGCAGGCACACGGGCGTTTGCTGGATTATTATTTGCATACTTCATATGTGAAGAGATTCATATTCTATATGTAAAATCCTTCATAATTTAAAAGAGGAAAAGACCCTTCTGATTTCCCTCTCGTGGAGAGTAAATGAAAATATAAGCTAGCAGAAAAGAGTAAACTGAAAGAAATGACTTGTATTAAAATTTAAGTTAACATTTAAAAAGGGATTCTAACAGTAACATAACTTATGACTCAGGAAAAATATTCTTGGGGTGAGAGACCGAACATTCGACAGCATAGTGGACAGAGAGAAGATATCAATGAGAAAAATGACAACCATCCAACTGAAAAAGGGCAAAAGCATGAACTAGCAATGTGCAAATGAGGATATGCAAATCCCACTTCCTCCTAGGGAACTAGCAAAGATTTTCTTACATTAATACCTAGAGTTGACAAAAAGTAAGGGGATCAGCATTGATATACACTGTGGTCAAGGGTGTCAACTGGTAGAGTTATTTTCTTCCTCATATTTGCTAGATTTCCCAAATTTCTATAATAAACCTATTACTTTCATAATTTAAAATGTAATTTTTAAAGTGACTCATGAGGTAACTGAAAGGAAAAAGAAAAAAGGGAGAGAAGGACAAAAGGTGAATGGGGGAGAAGGGAAGGTGGCATGAGGTTTGGAATGGAGAAAAGCCTGGCTCCAGCGCTAGGTGCTGCGGGGCCCGGGGCAGGGCACTAACTCCGGGGGTTCAGTGTCCTCCCGAGAAAGAGGGACAACAACGTACACATGACAGAGCTGCTTCTAGGGTTGGAAATACCATAAAGCCCCTGGCACAGCATTAGACAGCTTATAAATGCACAACAAATGCTCCTTCCATTATTCTTATTCTTACTTCTCACCCCTGCCACTTCTTAGTGGTCTTTCATCAGAAACTCCGGAGGGAGAGGGAGACGGTGCCCAGGAGGAGTGTCCCCAGGGGCACTGAGAAGAGAGGGGCGCACGATGCAGGCTTCACCTCTCCCCACCGCGGGTAGGCGGGCGTTCTACTGGCAGCCTATCTGCCCACTGCACCACATTTTCAGTTTGCAAGCTAACTTTGTTTCTAATTATCTGCTTTGCAGTTGGATCTGTGGACCTCACATCTGAAGGACATTCCTGTATCTGCTTAAATGATCAAAAACAAGTGCACATTTCACCTACAAATTCCATGGTTGGAAAATTACCTATAGAACTGAATCAAATGAAGACACTCATTTAATTTTTTTCATTTCTGGTCAGTTTTCACTTAATGAGAAACATGCCATTAACAAGGCAAAAAAAATTATTTAATTCAGTGGAAAGGCATTAAAAACAGGAAAAAAATTAATTTAGAGTGTTACCTCATACTATACACCAAAAGTAATTTTAGATCAATTATAGTTAAAAGTATGAAATAAAGTTACAGAAAAACATGGGAGAAAAAAGATGTGAAAGTCTCACAGCCACCTTCTTAGTTTAAAAGAGACAGAAGACAAAAAGAAAAAGATCGACAGATTTGACTAAACATGTAAAACTTGTGTCTGTTAAAAAGAGAAAAAACAAAATCTAAGGCAAATAACAAATTGGGAAAATATATGCAAAAAGCAAAAAAGCTTAATATTAATAGTTTTAAAGAAAAACAATGAAAAATATTTGCAGAAAGTATGCCAAGATAGGTGTTCAAGAATATCCCCTGCAGCATACTTTTAAGTGTGAAATAACTAGGCAACCTGCCTATCAATGGGGGAAGAGTTAACTAAATTATAGTACATACATATAATGGAATATTGTTTGTAAGGCGTACATCCATATGATCTGTATGATATATTATTGAAGGAAAGAAAATTATAGGATAATATGTGCAGTAAGATCCCATATTTGTTTGTCTTAATTAAACACACACACAGGTCCTAAAGAACTGTTGACAGTGGTTCCATTTGAATGGTAAAGGGAAAGCGGAGGGAGGAAATCCCACCCCGTCCATTCCCGTTTTACTTTCTAGACCTCCACATTTCTTTGCTTATTTTACAACAAACGCATATTCTCTTAGAATTCTGAAGAAAGCAATATTGTGGCAGCCACTTCTAACTGCCCATCAATATCCATTCTCCTTTTCTTTCTCAGATCAGAACCCCACTTTTAAAAACAGGACTTACTGCTGCCCGGCCAAAAGACTATATAGTTCTCAGCACCCCTTGCAGCTAGGAATAGCCATGTGTCTAAGTTCTGACCAATAAGATGTAAACAAAATGTTCTGGGCAGGTTCTAGGAAAGCTTCTTAAAAGCTCACGGTGAGTGTCCTTTGTCTCTTCTTCTTGACTCCTTCTTCCAGGTTGGTGCTAAGAATGAGAATATAATGGCTGGAGCTCCAGCAGCCATACTGGACAATTTGGGAATGAAAGTTATGCATGGCAAAGCAACAAGATAAACTGAACCTTGGTCCCTGGCAATATGGAACTCCCATACTAGCCCTGGAATATTCTGAGAGGTCCATGTTATTTATAGCCAGACCTCATCCTGATAGAAATAAATTTCTATGTCTAAATTTAGCAAATTAATAGGCAGTGGATCTGAATTGACAAGTGAAGAGAAGAAAAGGATACATCTAGGTAATAAATATTCAGGCTAAAGTTCAACCTCCTTAACTATTAAGGAAACAAACTAACACAATACATAAGTAAGTAAGTAAAGATGGGAGTATTTTTGTTTTGTTTTAACAATCTTTTCCAGTGCTCATGAAAGTGCACTGAAATAGGGCAACTAATATTCTTATGGATTGTAAACTGGTCCAGTCATTTTGGAAAGCAATTTGGTCATATGTACCAAGAGTTTTTTGCAGTTTTTTTAATCCACATCTGACTCCAGGTCCAGGTAAGAGAGATTGAGCATACTCTACCCGGTCTCTCCACTGAATGCAGCTAGACAGCCTGGACAGAATGGATGCAGCAGCTATTTGACGGATCCTGAGAACTAAACAGTAGCAGGTGAATTAAGGAAGAAGATCAGAATTCAAAGTACCATTGAACCAGAGCTGAGTTAACATTTGTTTATCCTCCAGTATCCCCCAGCCCGGACTCAATGTCGCCCCACACTGGAAGCGTGCATCATTGCAGACTGAGATACTCCAGGACATTGGAGAGGACAACTGGAGTTCTAGACACTCTAGTTGTGGCTCAAGGAGTAGGAAAAGGGTCACCTAGTTCAGACAGAGAGGGTAAAATCACGTGTTGGGTTTTCTTCTTCCCTCCATTCTCTCACGTCCCAGCCCCTCAGCAGTCATAGCAGTGGTGGTGACAACAGCATTAGCAGTTGCAGTGGGAGCCCAAAAGTGCTTAAAATTTTGAGAGTAGGGAAATTTCCTTTTTGATTGGAGGAGCTGTAGTCCCAAGAGAGTGGAGGAACACTCCCATTCCCCTTGTCTTTTATTCTCTCTCTGCTCTTCCACAGCTGTGTCCCCAATGTGATAGAAGTACATAGCGGAGTAGGGCAAATAAAGCCCCAGCTTTCTGGCCAAAGACCAGAAAGGAGAGGCCCATAGGACCAGAAAGTACAAGAGAGATGAAAGAAAAAGAAGTGCCTGGGGAAGCGACCTCATAAAGTTGTTTATGAACTCCTGGCTTCATCCCCACACTGTTCAAACATGGAATTGACCCTAGAGAGCACAAAATAGACTTAGTAATTGAACTACAGGATAGATGACCACCAAATCACAGGCTCTGAGTGGCATACAAATGAGATAGATCAGAATACCATGCAAAGACTTTGAAAACAAGACTAACATTGAAACCACAACCCATACAAGGTTGATCTGAATTTGCAGCCTAACCCCAACAGGGTCAATGGCCTGCTAAAACAAAAATATCCACATTCTCTGTAGAATTTAAACAGAGTCTCCTAACATAATATTAAAAATGTCTAGGATACAATCCAAAATTACTTGGCATATAAACAAAAAGGAAAATCTCAGTGCACGTAGGTAAAGATGCCACTACAAGATGACAGAGATGTTGGAATTTTCTGACAAAGACATTAAATGGCTATTATAAAAATGCTCCTCTAAGTCAGGGCAAACACTATTCTTTTTTTTTTTTAAAGAGCATTGCCATCACTGAAGAAGCCCCCACCCTCCCCACCTGTGTGGCTTCTTTTTTTTTGAAGCATGATTACCCTAAAGAAGTGCATTGTTTTGGTGAGGAAGATTGACCCTGAGCTAACATCTGTTGCCAATCCTCCTCTTGTTTTTTTTTTTCCTCCTCAAAGCTCCAGTACATAGTTGTATATTCTAGTTGTAGGTCCTTCTAGTTTTACTGTGTGGGACGCCGCCTCAGCACACCTTGACAAATGGTGCTAGGTCCAAGCCCAGGACCCGAAACAGCGAACCCTGGGCCGCAAAGCAGAGCACGCAAACTTTACTCGGCCACGGGGCCGGCCCAAAACACTCTTGAAATGAATAGAAAACCAGAAAGTCTCAGCAAAGAAACAGAAGACATAAAGAAGAGCCAAATGGAATGTTCAGAAGTGAAGAATAGAAACACACACACAAACGCACTTGCATGCACACACACAGGCACACACACGTCTTACTCCACTCAGCACCTTTGCAGTGGTTCCACGCATGATCTATGCTTTTATAATAAAGCTTGTCCAAATCCTGAAAAACAAAAAAATCCATACCTTTGACCCAATAATTCTACTTCTGGGACTATCCTTAGAAAGTACTCCTAAACAAAGATAAAACTTTGTGCACAAAGATTCTTATCTTTATTTGTACCAGTGGTAAACTAAATTTCTAACCTAATAGGGAAACTGTATGGGAAACTACGGTACGTGCTCTGAGTAGAATATTACAGCTTTTAGATTTTGAACTTTCTGAATACTGTATGGTAATATTACCATATAATAGCTTAAAAAATTCTTAGGATATAATGGGAATGGGGTGGGGGTAGTTTTCATTATACTATATGAAGAATCAACACAACAAAGCTAAACGGAAAAACATTCACCTAGAAAAAAGGGCTAGAAGGAAAGAGTATTAAAATGTTAATTGTGCTCAACTTTAAGTGGTGGGACTTTCTTCTTTCTGCTTTTCTGTGTTTTTCAGATTGGGATAATGAACACATATTACTTGGAAAATAATAATTAACTACTTCCTGCAAAAAATATATATTGTTTTTCTATCTTGCAAACATTCTCAACATTATCTCTCAGGATACAAAATCATGTTATATAGATTTTCCAACCCAAATTTTTCTCTCAGGAATGAAAAAAATGTTTCTTGAATGTAGGAATCTCAATTACTCTTATTTCTAGTCTTCCAGACAACCATTATGGCAAGAAAAAAATTCCTACTGCTGATGGTTAATAAATAATATGAAATTATTCAGAACTATTCAAATCAGACTAGTCCTCCTTATTGGGGAAAAAAATTAATATGACACATTTGCAAGAACACCATTCCAAAGTAGCTTGGTCTCTGTGGACAATTACAGAATGTCAAGCTGTCACACAGAACGCCACTAATAACTAAACTGTTCTTTTGATTCCTCATAACTTAAAGGTCCCCACCCTCTCAAACTGTCAAGGAGGCCCCTTCCCCTCCATCTGTTCCACAGCACCAGGCTTAACATGAAAGGCCAACAGCAGAACCCCCCTGGACCTGTCAGCTCGGCTGATCAACCTCAGGAATGAGCCAACCCACTCTATGGCCACAGTCCGTCCTTCATCCGACGCCCTGGTAATGGGGTGGAGAGCAGGGCTTTGGCAGCACGCTGGGGTGTCAGCCCATTCACGTTAGGATTTCCATGAGCAAAACAGACCATTTCTAAACCACAGCAGACTAGCTCTGACTAATTTTCAGAATAAAAAATGCACACTGGGTTTTTGCCCTTTAAGCACTGGTGTAACTGCTTAGTAAATTGGAGATGTGCTGTTAAAAGCAAATAGCACCAAAGGAGAGCACAGAGTCAACTATGGTACCTGGGCAATTTGGAATCTTCTTCAATCTTCCTGAAATGTCATTAAGCATGACCTTTAAGAATAGTGGATCAACCAATCAATTTTGGTGAAACAACCTTGCACGTGACAAGAGTGTGCCCTGTAGAGGCAGGAACCTACCATGGCAGCAGGACCTAACCATCTCATTGTACAGGAAAAGTTACCGAGATTTATCTCAATTGATTTTACTTGCAAGAAAAACACATCATAAAACTGCAACCTCAGCAGGACACTAAAGGTCGGTCTTGGCTTCTTGAGGGATGAACTTGATATCAATAGTTATTAGGACACATTCATACAAGATACACAAGAGAGACAGAGAGAAGATACTGGTAATCTTACTTAATCCTGATGCGGCCCTAAATCAGGCTCGGTAGGCTGTGGGAAAAATCAAGGAAAAACCTCAATATTCCTGAGCTGAGATTCTGCACGCATATGCTTGCATTTGAAGCCAGAAGAAGAGCAACAGCAAAGGAGTAATTCTAGAGCCCTGTGTGGGGAGGTGTCACCCAAGAAGATGGAGGATCACGAGTCGATGCTTTGCTGCTCCTGGAAGTTCTCGGGGACCAGTGAGTGACAGCTGGTTAAATGCCCAGCAGAGGACTAGGTCAGCCCACCCAGGAAAACATACACGATCACAGAAGGCTGAGACCTGACCAGGCACTTACAGTCAGGAAGGGCTGAGAAAGCAACAACACGATCCAAGCACTCTGCAGCTGCAGACCGGACCTCTGGCCCACCAAGCGTCCACAAGACTGGTTCCCAGAACCCTGCACGACCCCGACCACACATTCAACTCTCAGTAAAAGTGAAAAACTGAAAACACTGCCAGAAAGAAGTGGAGGAAATCCAAGGAGAACAAAAAAAGGTAAAATTTCTTCAAAAGAATCCAGAATTGGGAAATATATGTGTGTGTATTTATATAGACACACACACATAGATACACACATACACATATATAGGTTTTGCAGTTTTAAAATAAAGTTATTCTTTTTTCTTAAATTCTTATTTTTTCTTAAACCTAACGTCACAAAGAGTCCTTAAGTTCAAGTCCAAGAAATTAGAGAAACAAAACACTGCTCACACTGTGGAATGGGCTGATCATACTTATTACCAAATCAACAAATATCGGGATATTTTTTGCGAGGTAATACAAACAGCACTTAACTACGAATCAGGAAATAAGAGTTCCAGTCACGAGGTGATACGGGAAAGCGTCCCAGAAGAGGTGAGGGCAGGTGGGCCTTTCTGGATGGGGAGGATCTGGGAAGGTGTGGGGAGAAAAGGGTGTTTCGGAAGAGGCATGATATCAGCAAAAGGGCAATCTGAAAAGTACAAGCTATGTCCCAACAAGAGAAAAGTGAACAGTTTGACTAACGGAGGATGCTCTCGGGCGTCAGCTGGGAGATGAGAGGCCGTCAGGGTGGGCTGCAGTTGAATGCCAAGCCAGGAGAGGGGCAGCTGCCGAGGGGATCACCACAGAAGAGATGGACATAGCACGCGGGAGGGAAACAAGCTGCGGGTGACAATTTACAACATGATTTTGGCTGAAGATGTCCAACAAGAGAAGTCACTTTAAGAGACAAGGTCTAGGCCCTAGTATATTCACAGGGAAAAGAACATTAGGAAATCAATATAAACTACAGATCCAGAGTATCTTTTTTGGCAGTAAAGGATACTAACAGCAACAACTAGAGCAGAATGCCTTCTAAAGACCCAACGCTGGATTTCCAGCCGGTTCCTCTGCAGGGAAGGCTCTCCCCAGAGAGTGCACACTGGCTCCCACTGCTAGCAAGCCTCCGCTCCTCACAGGCCTCCCCACTCCATCCCACCTAAAGGAGCCCACCTCAGTCTCGCTAGCCTTTCATCCTGCATTATTTTGTCTTCAAAGTACTTATTCCTACCTGATGTTATTTATATCATTTTATTTGTCTCCCCCACCAGAATGTGAGCTCCATAAGGGCAAGAACGTTTAGACTTTTTTCATTACTATACTGCCAACATCTGAGCATACAGTAGGTACTCAATAAATATTGGAGGAATGACTGAAAAGACTCAGCGATGGCCTCAATCAGTGTTTCTCAACCATAACTTATCCAGGAAACCCTAGGCTCAACACATATATATATAGATACATAACCCCCCCAACACACACACACATTGCTGTAAACGCTCTAATTAATCTAGCCTTTTCAATTGAAGAGTCAAGACAGTAGTTTCTGTAATCAATTGTGAGGTGCGTCCCAAATGTGTCCCCAATAACAGTTAAAGTACATGAGATTGTCAATTATTGACTGATAAATTAGATCAGATTCAAGGTTATCCCTATAACAGATCTGCCACTCATTTGCATCTCAGTAAGCTTTCTTGGATGGGGAAGAAAGAAGCAGAATTACAGCTGGCCGTGCATGGATTTCTGGAAGGATTAACCCAAATGCCACATGTACTTTGTTCTAAAATCTGACAATGTCGGGGAGAAAAGAGGGTTTGTCTTGGCCACAGAATGACTCCCTCTAGCTGAGGGTCTGCTTTCTTTCTCATCCCATCATTACCGCCAATGCTTTCCAAAGCCCTATCCCACCCCTGCCCACATCCCTGAGTTAGGTATCAAGACTAGGGAAACACGCACAGTTCAATAACAAAGAGGGAGCTGTACTGCCCTAGAAGGCCCAGGGTTCTTTCCAGCCTCTAGATCTCTGTAGTCCAATATGGCGGCTACTGGTCACATGCAGCTATTTAATTAAAACGAAATAAAATTAAAAATTTAGTTCCTCCGTTACACCAGCCACCTTTCAAGTGCTCAATAGTTACATGTGACTAATGGCTACCACATCAAATAATGCAGATATAGAACATTCTGTCATCAGAGAAAGTTCTTTTGGTGAGCACGGCTCTGAATTCCAGAAAATGAGTATGTCACATGTCACAACAAGGCCAGAAGAACTGCAATGGAGGAGACTGAGGTACCAAAGCAAGTCCCTGCCCTTGCCATCCTAATCAGACAGGAGCATTCAGCTCATGTACAAAAGATGAACAAAAAAAACAAACAAACTGCGGGCGAGGAAAAAGGGCAACAGGATAAAAGAACAAGGCTACTGTTTACCTTCTGACTTACTTCATCCAGCCCAAGCATTAGCTTTTGCGTGATAGGGGCAAGCTGCGGGCAGCAAAGCTCTTACAAGCAGACGCGGACGGCCACACAGGAGAGGGAATGCGGAGGAGGAAAACAGCATCGGCAAGTACCTGGATCTCGTGGCTCTGAGAGGAAGCACCTTAAGACAATTTTATTCTTTTACATTTCCTTTAAAAGGGGTCAGCTATTTGTCTACAAACTTCTGCTTCACAAGCAAAAACAAAACATCTTGGAGAAGAGCTGACATTTAATCTGCAAACAGTTCCTATTTTGAGGTTTAATAAATAAAAGATTAATTGCACAGTGGCTATCCAGTAGTTATTCAGTATGTATGTTTTTGAAATACATAATGGCTAGCAGGATAAAGTCTAATAACTCTTTGTAGAAGTAACATTTCCAAGGTAAGACTTAAATACACGCAGAAGAAAATCTCTCCATAACAAAGCCAGTCAAACTGGCGCAGCGAGCTTCTCCACACCGCATTCCAGGTCAACTGAAACGACCATCCATCCCATTCTTTCTCAGTACGCCCCTTCATGAGGTCATGAAAAGGTGCACGGAAACCTGTTAGTCTGGCCATAAGAAAAACACGGTAAAGGGAAAGAAAGTAACAGGGAGAGAGGGGCTAACTTCTTTAGGAGAAGCACAGAAAATCTGAATAAAGTATGAGAGAGAAAGAGAGTAGGGGGAAAGCTTACCTCTTAAAAGAACCTCAGAAAAACAAGGACACTCTAGTGAGTGCTGACTACGTGTCGAATTCTACAGGGAGTAATTCATAGATATTATCTCAATACTCACAATCACCTAATACGGTAAACACCACTACCAACCCCATTTTACTCATGAAAACTAAGACACAGAGACATTAAGCAACATAGTAGAAGCCACACAGCTAGGAAATAGCAGAAGCCAGCTATGAACCCAGACAGCCGGCTTCCAGAACACAGGTTTGTAACTCCTGGGTCATACTCCTTACCTTACTGCTCTGCTTCTCCCACTGTTCTTCATGTACCTTATGTTCCAGGCAAAGTGGCAGAGTCTCATTAGCCGAATACAGAGTTCCCCAAAGTGTGTAAGACGTTATCACTGGTGTCTAACAGGTGGTGCCTGAGTACTTCCCAGGTCACTACTGGTTTTCATTTTAGTAGCTATGTACTATAACGTCTATTAGAAACACACATACAATTAATAGTTAAATAAGGCACAAAGTTCCCTTTTCAAAGCAAATGTACTAAGAAAAAAAGTTAATCTACTTAAAAAGATATCAAGTAATCAAAAGTAAAAATGATATGGGGAATATGGCAAAAAAAAATCAAGAAGATGGTGTAGGAATCAAATTTTTTAGATTGGGAAGTTTAGGAATCTAGAGTTTTAAGATCTTAAATTTTTTTCTTACATTCGCTCAAACTGTCCTCTCCATCTGGAATGTTCTTCCCGCCCTCTTCCCCATCCTCCCTGTTTGCCTGTCAAAAGCACAGACATCTTTCTTGGGCAGGTCACACCCCCTCCACTAGTCTTCAGCGTGTGCTCCCCAGGAATGGCTCCTCTGTAAGACCCTGAGAGGCCTCTGCCTTCCCGGCGTGGTTAGGACCTTCTGCTCTGTACCGCATGGATCTGTGTCCTGCCTGAGCTCTCAATGTACTAGAGCATTGAGGCAGGCCTTGTCTTCTCTAGGCCCCCACACAGTCGAGCACACAGCTTTGCACACAGTATCCCCTCAAGACCATGCTGGGGCTGCCCTGAGCATTCTCAGGAGACAAGATTAGGTATTCCCCACTTCTATCAACAAAAAGGAGAAGGTATAAAACAGTTATGTCCTCAAAATTTCTTAAAACAAAGGACTCCAGCAGGAATGTCATCAGCCAGATCTCTGAGGAACCGGCAGGTCCTTCTTCACGAATGCTCGTCAAGTCTCACAGCGAGCCTGCAGGCCTACACTGGGACTGAGCTTTCGTAAGTCCTCCAGAATGCGCCCAGCCTTCACGAGCACTTTACAAACGAAATACGGTCATTAACCTTGGGACCACGCAAAACCACATGTACAACCAGACAAAATTAATATTTACAAGATCAAACAGGACAGTAAAGACGATTAAACCAAGAAGGATTTAGATGTGGGTCAACTCATACTCCAAACCACAAAAGAAATCTGCTATTAAGATGCCTTACGCTCACTCACAGCACTGATAAGCTGCTTCCAAGACAGCACATTAGGAAGGGTAAAGCATTTGCACCAGTATCAGTGCAGAGAGGACTCCCAATTATCCATCCGTTCACTGGAGTCAAGAGAGCAGCCAGGACCATCAAATCCGCAGAGAATGCAAAAACCTCACCACAGTCAAACCTTCACCCACCACAGCGCAATTGCAACACTTAATAATACTAAGAAAGGTAGCTATTTACTGATCCCTTATTGGGTGCCAGACCTGGTTCTGAGTGCTTTCGGATGTGAGTAGCTGCTCACTACTATTTCCAGTGCCACAGCTGCTGCAGTTGGGCCCGTTGTGCAGATGACGAAGCACAAGCGGGTATTGGCCCCCAGGACACTCAGGAAGGAAATGGGAGAGGCAGAGCTTGAACCTGGCATCAGACTGGCACTCAGAACCTCAGTGCTTAATCATGTCATACTACTATGTACTGAACTCGACAATTTTACCCTCAAATATAACTGACATAACATTTGCTCCCATTTCCACCACAGTAACTATGGCATATTGTTTATTTCATGCCTTCATTACGGTGACTTCATTAAGTAGGACAAATACTGGCAGTTCTTACAGCTCATTATTGTCCAATAATATACACTGCTCCTGTGAGGAATACAAAGATTAATTATCTTTCTACATCTGAATGGATTCCTAGTTGGTGCCATCATGACAGGGAAAGGAGGAGCAAACCTCAGACTCATAAAGTGGATGCCCTGGTAAACTACCAGACAGAAACCAACCTCCCACTGCAGGAACAACACGAGAACTGCTAGTGAAATATCCCCAACTTCCAAGCAGGTATAAGGCATTTCAGAAAAGCAACTATCTGACCTCAGAGTAAAACAGAGGAAAGTATAGACAGGGGAACTGAGGACCTTGCAGAGGAAGCCTGTGGATCAGCTCAGCACAAGCCCTTTCTCTGAGAACTGCCCACCCCATCTCCATGGACACAGTCACTGGACCAGAACAGATGGCTGGCTCCAGGTTCCACCCCGGAAAGTGGCACTGAAAGGTTCCCCACCCGGCCCCTACCGTTCCTCTAAGCTGAGGTGATACAGACTCAGAGGCCGCGAAGCCCTCGTGCTCCGCCAAGTGCACCCATCCGCACACAGGAAAGCCTCACGGAGACACAGGAAGAAGCAGGGGCAAGCGCTGGCTGGTCCTAGAGTGCCAAGCCTGGCAGAGGAGTCGCTCTGGTTCCTGACATCTTCCTGGTTCTTGGTGCCAGCCCCTTCGGAAGGCCTGGCTCTATTTCCTGCCCATTGGTTCCATAAAACACCCAACATATGCCCCCATTTTGGTTACATAATCAGCTGAATCTTTTCCTTGCAACCAACAGAGCCCAGACAAAGGCGAAAGTGCACAGGAGCCTGCATCACCCGAGGCAGTCCTCGGCCAGCTCCATCAAGCAGGATCATTTAGGGGTACAGCTTGTTTGGGTCTCCTCAACCTCTAAGGGGAGAGAGAGGGTGGGGTGGTGGAAAGAGCCCAGGGCTCGGCCATCTCACAGCTGTTTGGTTTCAGGCAAGGCACTTGCCTTCCATGAGCCTTGGGGTCCTCATCAGCAAACCAGCAGGGACAACCACGTTTAAGTGGCCTGATTTGCAAGTCACTGGGAGGAACAAATAAGATTATGGATGGGAGTCAGGGCTGTGGCCTGCTGTGAGCAACCATTTCTATGGGGGAAGCACACATGGACACAGCACCAGAGAATGTATGAAAGTGCCTGGTGTGCCTCCAAGAGGAAACGCAGAGCTAGGCCGCATGTGATACTGGCCCTGATATCAGTTCCCCTACATTAAACCCAGCATGCATGGGGTCAAAACCACAGCACTCTTTTCCTGCTCACTCCCTGGCTCCCTTGCTCTCGGCTCCAGAATCCACTACCCACCAGTGGAGACACACGGCCAAGGACAGCCACCTGGGTTCCTTATCACCTCCTCCTCCTCCCTGCAAGCAGCCTCCCTAGGCTGAACGCAAGCTGGTAGGAAAGCTCTGAGCAGCAAGGCCGCTGACTCCTCCCATCTCTCTACAAGCAGCCACATTCCTCACAAAACTTTAAAACCCCCAGCCTCCCCTCTTTCAGGGAGACGAAACGAAATGAGACAAATTTGAAGGCTCACTCTTGTCTCTCAGCTGATATTACCCAAAATAAAAACCCTTTCCTTGCCATAAGCCTGGCATTCTAGCTTTTATTTGGCCCCTCTTGTATGGTGGGTAGGGAACCTACGTTTATAGGCGCTAACACATGGACCACGGGTCACCCTCAGTATGGCGTTTAAATGTTCTCCTCCATCGGTAGCTAGTTTCCTTCTGCCTGATAATCAGGAATAACTTAGGTGGGACCTGAGTAAACTTCATGTACTCTAGGATAAATATAAGCGCATATTGAAGCCAATGAGAGGTCAGAATTTCAATTTCCAGATACTAAATTAACTAGCAACTAGAATATTCTGCCTATACCTGGAATTTTCCGGCAGCTGGTCCTAAGCATTACTCATCCAAGTGAAAAGACTCCCTGAGTCTAGTACCAGTAGGCCCCTTAAAGGCAGAAAACCGAATTTACCTCTCTTCGAGACACTCAAATCAGCAAAGTCCCCCCTCCACTTTCTCAGCCCCTTCCTTGATGACAATGATGGAGATGTCATGACCGTGGCTCCCAGAGAGTGCAACAAACACAGTGGAATATTCTGTGCACAACGGAAAATATATCAAAAGTGGCAAACCTATTTTTTTTTAACATTAAGAATTATATGAGACTTGGCCACCAATTTTAAAAGTAAAATCTTTATATTAGGCTGAGTGAAAGTATATTGAATGTGACCATTTGAAAGTTTTACATAAAAAGCATGATATATGGGGCCGTCCCGGTGGCATAGTGGTTAAGTCACATCCTCCACTTTGGCGGCCCAGGGTTGGTGGGTTCAGATCCCAGGCACAGACCTACATACCACTCACTCATCAAGCCATGCTTCTCACACACAAAATAGAGGAAGACTGGCAACAGATGTCAGCTCAGGGCCAATCTTCCTCACCAAAAGAAAAAAAAAAAAAAGTGTGCTATAACATGTATAACATAGCGAATTTGGTTCCCTCTTCCTACTGCACAAAGAGGCAAGCTACATTACTTTTTTTAGCAATTGGAAGGTCATACAAAGGACACTGTATGTCAAAAATGTCTGGGCCCTCCAAATCCACATCTCTACAACTTTGGTGAAAAGGTATCAAAAGTCAAGGGTTTTATAACCAGCCCCATTATCAATATATCATATTTCACTTATTCCAAAACCTTCTGAAATCTCGATGCATGTACGATCGTGGTGTCTGGTAATTATTTCTGGCAGTGCTTTGTCTTTCTCAGCGGTACATAAAATAATGCTGCATCTCACAATTAATGGCATCTTATAGCCAATAAAGCAGAAGGGATTTTGTGCCACTCCTCACTATTCACACCTCCTTCCCATCCCTGAAAAGAATAATAAATCCGCGCTAGCCTCATTCTGAAAATCCCACTTTATTTGAAAGAATGAAGCAGCAGCAGTGGGCTATATATCCTCACTCCGTTAGAGAAAAATGAAATTTAACTCACATGCAAAGATAAAAGAGAACAGTTCTCCACAAATGAGACATGACCTACGGGATCAGAATCCAAACAAGTGCTTTTCCTTTCTTTAAAGCTTCTAACTCGAGCTACAGTATGCACTTCAGATACACAGTCTGGTATCTCAGGGAGGGCAGGAGGAAAAAGAATCAACCTCAGAATGACTTCAGTGAAGAGCTGTAGGCCAGCACGGGGCTTGGTTAAAGGGAGACAAGCTTCAAGTTTAAACGGTAATTTGTGCATCATTATCCTCTCAGGTTGATACAAGATAGTTAGATTAAATAAATTAATCAAAGTACAAATTGTGCCAGCAAGCTCCCGTGCCTAGCTAGGTTCTCCTAAGGCTGACCTGCCAACAGCTCCAAGGCTGCATTTTCACAGCGCCCAAATCGGAGCTGGCAGGTGATGGGGGCAGGAGAAATGCATGCAGTCACGCGCCCAGGCCAGGCTGGCAATCTGAGGGGCGGGCGGAGGGAGGGCTCTGCTGAGCCGTGACAATGGAAACCGTAAACACAAGATCCATTACAGCCTGAACACCCACAGCCATTTACACATCACGGTTGGAAATAAATCCTCAGCAAAGCAAAGGCCGAGGGGAAGCAGCCATTAATATGCCTTGCCCAAAACACAGTGCAAGATCTCTGTCTGCCGAGACGTGTGACTGGGACACGCCTTTGCTCACCCAGCCTCCTCACCTGGAACTGCTATTAGGAAGTCAGGTTACTATCAATGTATCAGCATCAATCCTCACTAATGTATCTCATTAGCACACTCCTAAGAGCTAACATTTATTGAGCCCTAGGCTAAGTTCTTTTCTAGCATCAGCTCACTGAATTTTCACAAAAACCCAAGAAGGTAAGAACTATTATTATTCCCATTCAACGATGTGGAAACTGAGACTCAACAGAGACCAAGGGACCTGCCCGAGGTCACACAGTAAATAAAGCACAGAGTCTGGATTCAATCTAGACACCTACACTGCTAGGAGGGAAGGGAAGCTCAAGGTAGAAAAAATAACACGGAATTAACAAAAATACAGTTTCCATTTCTCTTAAAAGAGTAATTGATTGGCACAAGCATGAGCCATGCGTAGAGACTGGTGGTAGAATTAGTAAGCAAGGCCCTGCTGCAAGGCGAAGGAGCAGTGACACAGCCTCGTGGAAATGCAAACACACGGCCAGCAGCAGACAGACATGGCCGGGAGAGGCTGGGTCAAAAGAACAAATGATAAGAGTTGACAGAAAAGTTGTAAACCACCACCCTGATCGTTTTGGCTGCCAGTTCCATCTACACCCATGAGATATGGACACGTCATAAAGCAAACCCTATGCAGGCCAATTCGTAAACATCTTTCTTCCTGTGGGGAGAACGAGCGCATGGGGATAGTGTATGTTCCTGCCTTCCAAATGGAACTGTTGTACAATCCTATTCAATGGTCACGTTTCTCTGGAACCTGCATTAGAGTATCACCCTTTCTGAGCTTCTGCAGGAAGCCCTTTTTATTCTCCACCAACCACATTACATTGCTCAGCTTCAAAATTCAATTTTCGAACCAATTGTTTCAAAACATTTTCCTTTTTTCTTTCAGAGAAAGGTGTCCACAAGTCTTACCTTTGTCTCCTGTCACCCCACAAGTAGCTCCAAGTAATACAGTCACCCTTCATCAACGGAAGGACTGATACAAGACTCCTTCTGCATTGATGAGCCCTTCTGCAACACTAAAGGATAATTTAGGAAAGGAAATAAAAGGCAGGAGAAGGACAACAGGAAATCAGTGAAGCTGTGAGGGATGGAGGCTGAACCTCAATTTTGGAAATAAGTTCTCAAATCAGAAAGTAAGTCAGAGCTAAAAACACAGCAGGTGCCTTATTGGCAGCACACTTCTGCAGGCCCTGCCCCTAGAGGCTCTAGGGCTGGCTTCAGGGGTCTGCTCAGTCCAGGGCAGTTAGAGTTGGAGGTGATGCTGTGGTACAAAAATAATAATACTCCTAGATCTTCTGATATTTTTCTAAGATTTTGCTCCTTTTTTTTTTTTGGTGAGGAAGATTGGCTCTAAGCTAACATCTGTTGCCAATCTTCCTCTTTTTACCTGAGCAAGACTGCTGCTGAGCTAACATTTGTACCAATCTTCCTCTATTTTGTACGTGGGACACCACCACAGCCTGGCTTGATGAGCAGTATGCAGGTCTGTACCCAGGATCTGAACCTGCAAACCCCAGGCTGCTGAAGCAGAGCACGTGACTTAACCACTATGCTACCGGGCCAGCCCCAAGATTTTGCTTTTTATACTTACGCTGGTAGTACATTGCAAAGGAAGGTTGATTTGGCTTCCAATTTAAACTCTATTGTTTTAGCTTGAATATTCGGTAATAAATTTTTTATAGAGTATAACATGCTAAATCACTACAAAATTTGTTGTAGTGTAAGAAGGGTGCAAATATTTTACTAATAACATGCTTTGTATACAAATTCAAGAGAAAAAGAAGACAGCATTTCTTCCTCTATGGCAGTGCTTCTTAAACTTGTTGGGGCCCCAGACTCCTGAAAGAATCTTGATGAAAGCTAAGGATTATTCTCCTGGAAAAAGGTACCTACGTACATTCATGGACCCAACTGAAGCCTGACACAGACCCCAAATTAAGAACTCCTGCCTTTTGTGAAGGTACTTTCTTACGACACATATTTTACTAAACAAAGACAGGCAAGGCCCAGTGAGGGCAGGAGGGAGTAGGAGACTGACGGGCACAGAATGTAATCTAATAGTCCCACCTCTCCCCCAACCAAACGCTTACACTGCTTCTATGACGTTTCTGCTATGACGTGCTGGCAGAAGCCACGGGAACGGAGGAGTATCGCTGTGATAAACAAGATCAGAGGTCATTTCTATAGTCCTGAAAGTCTGTGGAGCGGAGTTATGCTTTAGCAACTCAAATTTAAAAACAACAACAAAAAAACCCCTGAAAATATAACATAATACAGGTAAATTAGGGGATTACAATTCACATAAGAGATTCTCCTCTGCCAGCCTATTTATAATTTAAAATAAAAGATTGACAATGACTTTTGTGATTTATATAAACACCCAGGAACATAGATTTCATAGAAAGCCAGTAAACCTTTGGAAGTTTCTATCTGAAGATTTTACCTAAAAGAAGAGCCATTTTCTACCAATGCTCTCCTAGAAGGACAGCACTGAGTGTTCCAGAAAGCAGTTGCCCAGCATCTGCTGTTGCTGAGACAACAAAGGCGGACCAGGGAGCAGACGATCCCGTGAATGTGCTTGGCCACTTACAACCTGGTGGCCTGAGGCAGGTCACTTAACTTCTAGAAATCTGAGCTCCCTCTTCAGTAAAATAAGGCAAAGACTCAGGGTTCTGAGAGAATTGCTGAGGGCGATGGCGACAGTTAACCAGTTAACCATATCTGCCTTCTTCCGGAGACCCTGCATCACCAGCTCTGGGTCTGCACGACCCCCCCTGAGGGAGAGATTCCTGTCAAGCTCGCTTTACAGAGCAGGAAACAGGAGGAAGTTAACCAAGGTCTTGCGTGGTGAAGGGAAGCAGCAGGACTCCAACCCAGGTGACCTGGCCCCAGAGCTCGCGCTTTGAACGCCACACTCCCCAGCCTCCGGGGTCTGACGAGATGACGGATGCGTCCACGCTTTAGAAACTGTGCAGTGCTAAAGTAAATATAAGGTGCTTCTCTAATGTTCACTGCATCCTCTCTCTGCCCTTTTCATCTCTGCCTCAAAATAATCAAGATAATTTGCCTTCTGTTTGTATCCCCAACCTAGTTGAAAAAAACAAATTTAATACGCATTACCCTTCAGCAAGTCAAGTCGTGAGTGGAATGCACAAACCAAATGAAGACGTCTCAGCAGCTGTGTGCTCAGGGAATACAGTGCTTAAGAGTCATATCCACCCCACCTAAAAAATCCTACCTATGCCCCACCTCCTCCCTCAAAACACATGGAATTAAAATTATAATACAGGCATCAAAGGCAATTAAGCTACTTATGTAACTCCAAGTGTTTTATTGGTTTGTTTTCTTTGGACGGGCCTTGCTAGACACTGGAAATACAGTGGCGATCAGGCAGACATGGGCCCTGTCCCCAGGATGGGCAAGCAGTACTTACAGCCCAACAGGAGTCATGCCATGATGTGCGCAATGAGGGGGATGCAGAAGCACAAGAGGGAGTACCTCACCCTGACTTGGGGAGTCAGAAAAGATCCGCCCAAGTATGTGACTATAAACAAATAAGGAAAAATAAAACGAGAAAGTATTAGCCAGACAAAAAGAGGGGTGGGGCCCGTTTAACCAGCGTGAGGGCAGGAGAGCAAGCAGGGTGAGTATGGAGCTTCAAGGCGGCTAGGCGCCAGGGCACTACGGCAGTCAGACTCAGACCGTTACAAGCTACATGATGGAGTTGGTCTTAATCCTGAGCGCAGGAAGGAATCATCAACAAATTTTAAGCAGGACACTTACGTGATCAAACTTGCATTTTTAAAGGTCACTCTGAGACTGCGTGGGGAAAGACAGGAGGTGGGAAGACAGGGAGGCCATTAGGAGACTGTTGCAAATGTCCTGGCTATGACAGAAGATGGCCTGAAGTAGGGTGAGAGTACTCGTTCATCCATTTAGCAGCAAACACTTAGCAAGCATACAAGTGCCAGGCTCTGTGCTAAGTGCTAGAAACCATGGTCGTGACCACAGTGCTGGACGTGTGTGGGCTCGGCAGAGCCGACGTGTGCAGCGGGTGAAATCCAGAAGGCAGGGGTGCCACCTGGTTTGACTTTACTAGTTTTCCTTAATCTACCCAGAGTCCAGTATTTCCAGCTGTAGGGGAGCAAAATTTGCCACTTTGACATACGGATTATTTTGAATTAAAGCTACTTAAGAAATAGCCAGTGTAAGAAGGACACTCCAACTCTCCTTTGTCCCCTGAAAGCAGGAAATAACTCTCCCATGGGAAAGGTACTCTCCCTGCCCCAGGAGGTAGAGAGACCCCTTTCCTGCCAGAGAGAGGGCATTCAGAGCCGAGCGGCTGTGTAAGCAAACTCTATCAGGTTCTTCACCAATTACCACTGAAGCCTAAATTTTCTTGTCTTGTCAATTCCTCACAAATTTATTGTTTCTTTGTCTAAAAAATATAAAAGCTGCCTGCTTTGGTCATTTCTTTAGGTCCCGTATCTATGAGACCTCTGTACAGACTAATTAAATTTGCTTTTTTTCCTCCTGTTAATCTGTCCTGTGTCAATCTAATAACTAGACCAGCCAGAAGAACTAGGAGGATAGGGAGAGATTTTCCCTTCCCTGACACAGCTCTCCACTGCACACCAACTTTCAACTCATCACCTCCTTCACGAGGCTGGCCTGTTATCTGAGGAGCTGGGGTAGAAGAACGGAGTTCCAGTCACTGGGAACTGCCCTCCAGACCACACCAAAGTGCTGATATTGTCAATGTTCCTTTAGGATCAAAAGCAAACTGGAGGCTTACAAGAGGCCTTGCCCATTTTGTGACTCATCAGAATAAAGCAACTCCCCCGGAGACAGCCTCTGCTAACCAAAAGCTTTGAAAACCTTCCTCGAAAGCAATACATGCCCATCACTATGTGACTGAGAAGGACAACGTTTCATTATTTGGAAGAAGTCTCAACAGGAAAAGCAACATTCCCTACAAGACATCTTGCTAGGAAATTACCACATTCTGGCTTTATAAGCCTAGGTCCCCAAGTACAGCATTTTGGCCGAGGATTCCAATGAACTGCCAGCAGGATAATGTGGTTACACTGTCTGAGCTACTGTGAAAATGCATTAAAATCTCAACGTTAGAGCTCATCCAAGCAATTAAAATTAACACGGACTGCTCTGTTTTAGAATAGGAAAAACAAGGCTGGGAAGAGTGTTGGCCTCCACAACCCTCTGCTGTTGCCTTTAACATTTTAAAGGCACTGAGAGCTAGCATTTTTGCTATCCAAACCAACTAGTTAGCCAGCGATGTCTCCACTGGCTCGAGTTAAGTGTTTGGGGGCGAAGGGCATGGCAGATGGGAACTTGCAGTGATGAAAGGAAAACCAAGCGCCTGCTATATGCCAGCCCTCTGCTAAGTGCATTCAACACCTGGACAAATAAGTATCTTCAAACTCTTTTTGCACGTGAAGAGGGTGAAATTTGGAGAACTACAGCAAACAGAAACTATCACAGTGATCTCAAAAGGAAAATACACTTCACCTGATCACTAAACAAAACTCTTCAAGAGTCGCTTAATCATTTTCTGCTCATTAAGAAGCAGAGATAAGAATCCACTCTATCTTGAAACGGGAGATTCTAATTCTCATCACAAACAGCACAGACGATGCAGGATTTTGAATCAATGCATCCAACGCTGGGAAACATACTGAATTATAAAGTGTGATTTTAAATGGTGAGATAGATAAATGATCAGACGGACAGCTGGGCAGGCAGGCAATCAGGGAGAACACAGTGCATGCAGTGGGCCCCAGCCTGGCCCTGGGTGAGGCACTGAAGTCAGCGCACAAGGCCAACCTCACCCATGGGCACAATCACCCTTCAGGGCCCCAGGGAGCTAAACGAAATTCAAACAGACCCAGTCACAAACACAGGGAGTAACTAATGTGCAGCATCCTCTGCTACAGAGTCACTAGTCCATATCACGAAGAACACATGGAGAGTTCTCTTATGACAGACACAGACCAACTGGGTCAGGTTTGAGGTCAAAGGTGGCAAGGGAGTCAGTACCCTGAAGGTGATCAAATGATTGCTTTTTCCCTCTGGACACAAATGTAAGATATGTATTTACGGTTCTCTTGAAATCAATGAGAACCCCTTAAAACAAGCACAGTCTTAGGCTGGAGCAGGATAAGGGCAAACTGGTGGCATGCCAAGGGCAAACAGACCAAAAAAGTGTATATTACTAGCAATAAATTTGCATTTGCATTAAGCATATGACAGAATTAAAATGCACCAAGCTATAAAAACAGGATGATATTTAAGATACCAGGACTGCAAGACAAAATTTCCTTTATGTTTAGACACTGTTCTAGATAAGTTACATATGTTCTAGACAAGTCACTCACGTACCCAGCACTCCGTGAGTTATGCTCCTTCCTGACAGTAAAGACTGGTAAACTGAGGCATATAAAGGGCACTGATTAAGGGGGAAAAGACCAGCAGCAGAGCCAGGAATTATCAAAACCAGGTGCTTCGGGCACTTACTTCCTCTGATCAAGTTAGAAAACTGGATATAGGCTAAGTTCCGGGAAGATGGGAATCTGTCAGTTTCTTCACTGTGTCTAGAGCAGACCTGGAACATAGGACATGCTCAATAATACATATTGAAAGGATGGATGAGATGTGTCCTAGCCAACAGCACACCACTCAAAAGCAGAGTTTGGAAATGAATAAGATTGAACATTTTATAACAAATGCAACCATTTTCTCACATGTGAATGCACGCACACCCTCAAAATCTGCAGACTCTCACCCTCAAAAATCTACCACGTAGAGGGTCATCAGGAGAGAGCCGAACTCAAATGCTTAGTGGTGGCAACTACTGACAAGTGATCAATAATCAGAGAAGCCTACTGACCGACAATAACAATGGCACAATGTAATTCTCCTAAAACACGTGGGGAAAAGACAGAACTGGTGGCATCTCGTGAACCCAACAGAGGACTAAGTACAGCTCCTGTTAAAAAGGAAAAAAGTAGGGGGCTGGCCCGATAGTGCAGCAGTTAAGTTTGCACGTTCCACTTTGGCGGCCCAGGGTTCGCCGGTGCGGATCCTGGGTGCAGACATGGCACCACTTGTCAAGCCATGCTGTGGTAGGCATCCCACATATAAAGGAGAGGAGGATGGGCACGGATGTTAGCTCAGGGCCAGTCTTCCTCAGCAAAAAGAGGAAGATTGGTAGCAGATGTTAGCTCAAAGCTAATCTTCCTCAAAAAAAAGGAAAAAAGTAGGGAGTGATGCCTATCTTTCCACAGCCATCCTTGGTGTCCCCACGAATGCCAGGAAGGACAGTAAGGGGCTCCAAGGCAGTCCCTTTCTTTTCATGACATGCCCAGAAAAGATGCCATTTAGTTGCTAAGATTCCAACTTACCATATCCAGAGCTTAAGGCAGATGAGGGTGCCTGCCTCTCAGAAACTGAGGGGTCTGGGGCTGCTTTGCTCACGGAAGTCAAGGCAGTTCCCCTGAGCCATGTCCACGCCTGGGCTGGGCCCCGCACAGCCTTGCTCTGCGCGCAGACTGCAGCTGTCAGTGGATCACACCTGTCCCCGGTGGTTCCCTTTGATACGTCATGTGGACTGACCATTGTTCCTGCTTCACTGACAGGGGCTCAGCAGCCACAAAACCACAGGTAAAAGGCAGTATTTTGATGGACCTCAACAGCAGAAGAAACCTCTCTGCTTTCCTGGACACCCAGTTGAGATTCCCTTTTCAAGCTGCTAAATACTGCGCGTCGCAGTCAGAGGGCTAGCAGTGTGGCCTTGGACAAGTCACTCTCTCTATAAAATGAGGGGTGATGACCTACCTGATCACTGAGGTCCCCTTGAGATCTAACTCTTAGTCAAAGGAGGTACAGTTCCTAGAGTGTGTTTGAGAATATAGCAGGGGGAGGGGCTGGAGTGGGGCTCAATTACTAAGTGCCTACTACGGTACTAGATGTTAGGTATTCAAAGATGACGCCATAATCCCAACCCTGAGAAAATGGGACGGATCTGGAGGGCAAGCAGCTGCAGCACAGGGCAATCGGTGCAGCCGAGAGGCTGTGGGGCAAAAACAGATGAGATCAGCTCTGCCTGGTCGTTCTGGAAGCCTCTCTGAGGCAACACCTTATTGGGCTGGAGGAGGAAGTGGGAGAGAATGCACTCAAGAAGGTACAAGGTGCTCCAGGCAGAGGGGCTGGCGAGCAGCAGGCACAGTCAGCTGCTCCGGGTTCCCTATGGAGGAGCCGAGGTGCACCTCGCACAGCAGCCACGAACGAAGCGGGGGCTTCAGCAAGAGCCTGCAATTCACAGGGCTGACGTAAGTCTGACAGGGCACCACAAGGGGAAGACAGACGTCACTGACTTGCCAGAGCCCGCCCTGGAGAGATGAGTAAACTGTCCCGAGCCAAGGCCCTGGCCCAGGGACCGACCCCACAACCAGCTCCACCAAGCCCGAGAGGCTGCAGAGAGCTGGCGCCTCCCCAAACAAACAGGTGACTGCAGCAAAAAGCAAAAGAGCGCGAACAACAGGGCTGCGGACGGCAAGCTCCGTGAGCAGGGGCCAGACAGATGGCAGCTTCCCCCGTCACAAAGGGCAGGACTCCTGAGCCCAGCCCAGCGGATCCTGGAGATTAGGGTACGGCGGCCAGAGAGTTCCGGATAGAGCTTCTTGGCACTCACTTCCATACCTCCTCCCTTCCAGTTCTCCCGTACGTGACAACAACAACAATCTGAAAAAAGTCAAGGTGAAATAAACAGAAGCAGATTCTGAAGAGGAAAAACACAAACAAATACTCTAAAAAGGAAGAAGGAAGAGATTTAGAGGCTTCAATTTAACCCCATTCAAATACTCTTTTATGACACACTTAGAAATACCTAGTACCAGCACTAACTACCACAGACGGGCCCCAACTTACAACAGTTTGACTTATGATTTTCTGACTTTACGATGGTGCGAAAGCTGCGCGCATTCAGTAGAAATCGCACTTGGAATTCTGAACAGAGCTTGTCCCCGGCCCGCGCGATGCGGTCCGAACCCCTGGTGATGCTGGGCAGCGGCGGAGGCAGCGCCAGGTCGGCCTGGAGATCCCGAGGGTGAACGGCCGACACACGCCCCCACACTCTGCACCCACACAGCCTTCTGCTCGTCACTTTCAGTACAGCATTCAGTACGTTACAAGAGACGGTCACCACTGTGGCACAAACAGGCTTTGTGTAGGTGATTTTGCCCAGCTGTGGGCTCATGTGAGCGTTCTGAGCACGTTTAAGGGAGGCGAGGCTAAGCAAGGATGTTCGGGAGGTGAGGTGGATTAAACACTTTTTCGATTTAGGATGTTTTCCACTTAGTATGGGTTTATCAGGACGTGACCCCCTCGTAAGTCGAGGAAGACCTATATTTGTAAAATGGCACTATGTATCCTACCCCAAAACAGAAACTTTATATACATTTTCTAATTAGACACTCAGACCAACCCTATGAGACTGGTATCTTGCCCATTTTATAGTCCAGCAGACTGAGGCTCAAAGCTGTTAGCTAACTTGCCCAAAACCTAAGTCCTAATATAGGACAAGGCTTAATCTCATGTGGGTAACAAAGAGGCAGAGTGGGATAAAAGCAGTAACAGGTGTAAACAGCGCACCTAACTTGGGCCCATCTCAGGACTTCCCAGAGGAGGTGACAACTAAGTGAGACCTGAATGATTAAAAGTAACAGATAACTTGCCAGGGTCTATGCTGAACACTCAAGTGCAGTGTTCATGTAATCCTCACAACTACCCTAAGAAGCAGGACTGTTCATGCCATTTTTCAGATGAGGAAACTGAGGCTAGGGGACCCGCCTGCTTCTGGACTCAGGTCCCTGAGTACCATGACAGAATGCCTCCAAACCCCAGTGAGGCAGCTGGACTTAATTTTAAGGAAGATGGAGGAGACCACTGAGGAGCAATCAATCAGATGTCTACTTTATAAAGATCTCTGGAAAGCTGCAAAGTGGAAAATAGATTAGAAGCGGTAGGGACAGGCAGGAAACCAGTGGGCAGCCTGTAGCATCGCCCCAAGCAATGATGGGGACCTGCGCTCAGGCAGCAACAGTTGAGAGAGACAGGAAAGACTAGGAGGTTTTGAAGAGGTGGAATCAACAGACCTTGGTCAGTAGGTGTGAGGGTCTGGGCACCGGGCCGGATAAGCCACCCGCCGCGAGGAGTAGGTGGTGGGAGAAGGATTTTAGTTCTGGACTCCTTCAGGCTGAGAGGCCTGTGAGTCTCCAAGTGCAGCTGCCTGGATCTGGATCTCAGGAGAGAGACTCGGCTGGCGATGGAGTCGGGTGTCAGTGTATGGCTGGCGTGAAGCTGCAGAAGAGACGAGAGGCCAGAGAAGCAGAGACGGGAGAGCAGCACTAACAACCTAGCGGCGCTTCCAGACGCACCCTCCGGGAGGAAGAGGGTAAGAAAACTGGCAGGCTAACAACAGACTCTTTCTGCACTTGTAATGACATGCTTCCTCCCACCATCAGCTTACCATGAAGACAAACGACATGGGACAATTTCCTTTCTACTCAACAATCCTGGAAGAGAAGACAAAGTGTCCTTTTCAGGTTTTGGTTACAATCTACAGAAGGCTTTGGACAAACAACACATACCTAACCAGCCCAGAACAGGCCAATGTAAGTTGGCCAAAGAAGGAATCAAGATGAGTCCCCCATGGACAGCGAGTCCGGGGAGGCAGGCGTGACGCACATCCAGCAGCCTCCGCAGCCTCCCCAGGGCAAGCCCAGGGCAGCTTCTAAAGAGAGTTCCTGCTCTCTTAGAGAAAAAGAAGGAGGGAGTCACAAACCTGATTCCAGGCCACAATAAAGTGACAATTTTCAGAAACCACAACTAATAAACAGAACATAAAGATGTGGAATTAGGCCAAAGCCTTGGGGTAGAAACCATTTAGAATTACAGGGGCATCACTTGATTCTCATTAACATTTACACTTCGTATGTTACAAAGGCTACTGCTGTCTAGAGAACCTCTGAAAGGCAATTTTCGACTAAAGTCCTCTCAGGCTGCTGCTCTATTCTGATGTATTTGGAGATGCTCCGTCACGTACACAACAGCATACACAACAGTTGTACTTAAGAAACGTCACTGGACAAGAACTACTCTTCTCCATTCCCCAGGTTATGCTTTCATTTCTGTAACCAGGAAATGCATAAATAAGTCCCCTGAACCTTCCAAGTCAGAGCTGGAAGGGCCCTGAGAGGCCATCCAGTCCACCCCTTCATCCTATCAATGAGGAAGCTAGAACCCAGAGGAGGAAAGCCACTGGCATAGGGTCACATAGCTGGTCCCACAGCTAGACAGTGGACAGCCAAGACTGAATACTGGTCTCTTCAAACCTCTGTCCAGTGTTCTCAGGACGACACGCTGCCTCCCTAAAGCTTTACCAGTGCCACGAGAAGGAGCGAGAACAGCTAACACCACTGCAGGCTCAGTCGCACCGGGCCCTGCGCTAGGTGCCTCGGCTGTGTTCAACCCATTAATCCTCACAAGAGGCCCGTATGGGAGGAGCTGTTATCATCCACTTCTCACCGAGGAGGAGGCTGAGACAGACAGATGTCACTTGCCCCAATCATACAGCTGATAGAGGGGGCGGGGGATTCAAAGCCACGAGAGTGAACTCCACGGCCCTGCTAGTAACAAGCACCTAAGTTACAGAGTGGATATAGCCCAAATGTTTACTTTTACACTGGCTGTTGTGTGCAAACATTTCCTAAAGAAACAATGCTAGAAATCCCAGACTAGTCCACAATATCTTCCCACCAGGCAAGGGGGCTCCAGACGGATCTGAATTCCGAGCTCTGGGAAGAAGGCCTTATTGAGTGCCAAAGTGAGAAGATTCCTCCTCAGTTTGGACAAATGGTCTGCCCTGGGCAAAATATAGCCCTTCTCACCTCCTTCTCTGCAGTCCCCTCACCCTGCCTTTACTGTTCCTCAATTCCCACATCCCGTCCAAGCCTGGCCCAACCCCAGGGCTCAGGACCAAACCCCCAATCCCTCACCCCCACCTCCAGGTTTTATGAGGAAAGATCCCCAGCCCACTAATTCATACTAAAGTGTAAACTGTTGATGTTACGCTCAGGCTTCCACAGCGGGGAAAGGTGCTGATAATCTAAGGGAATTTCTTTTCGTTTTTAACATTGGCACCTGAGCTAACATCTGTTGCCAATCTTCCTTTTTTTTTTTGCCCCTTCTTCTCCTCCCTGAAGCCACCAGTACATAGCTGCGTGTTCTAGTTGTAGGTCCTTCTGGCTCTATGTGGGACACCGCCTCAGCATGGCCTGACGGGTGGTGCAAGGTCCATGCCCAGGATCCAAACTGGCAAAACCCCAGGCCACTGAAGTGGAGTGCACGAACTTAACCACTCGGCCATCGAGCTGGCCCCTGGAATTTCTAATTTGTAGAACTTCAGGAGAAAATATTAAAGTCAAGTGTAGGAGGACTTGTGATAGAGTGAAAAATCACTGGAAGATACGACAGTGCTGCCTGGGGGTCTGTCCTCATCACTGTTGGTTAAGTAATCATACCAGCCCCTAGAGAGTATTCATTCTGTGCCAGGTAAGTGCTTCACTTATGTTACTCATTTAGTCCCACAATGTCTTTCTGAGGTAGGTATAATTAGCACCCCTAATTTAGAGAATAGAAAACGGAGAGGCACGGAGAGGTTAGCCTCACAGCCATTAGGTAACAGAGCTGGGAAGTGAACCAAAGTGGTCCAGCTCCGGAGCCTACGCTCGTAACCACTGAGGAATCCTGCCACTCCATAAATAAATACACACACGCACTATTACCAGGCTTGGAAATGACGACTATCATTTATATAACACAATACATGTGAGTTATCCTAAGGCATTTTACATGTTTCATTTCACTTAATCTTCACTACAACACTATGATACAAATACTAGAACTATCCCCATTTTATAGACGAAAATGCTTTAAAAGAGTCTTTCACTTGTTCAAAGCACTTGTTCAAAGTTAAGTGCAGAGCTGAATCAGACCTCAAGCAGCCTAACTTGATAACTTACATTTAAGAGTTGACATTTCTGGCTATACTTTCCTTTACGTCTGAATCCAACAGTATTTAGAAATGCAGGAGATTGGTTTTGTTTCATTGTTTTTTCCGTTGCTGTGGTTTTTTTGTTTTGTTTTTTTTGAGGAAGATTAGCCCTGAGCTAACATCTGCTGCCAACCCTCCTCTTTTTGCTGAGGAAGACTGGCCCTGAGCTCACATCCGTGCCCATCTTCCTCTACTTTATACGTGGGATGCCTACCACAGCATGGCTTGCTAAGTGGTGCCATGTCCGCACTGGGATCCCAACCGGCGAACCCCAGGCCGCCGAAGCAGAACGTGCGAACTTAACCGCTGCACCACTGGGCCAGCCCCTCGTTGTTTTTTCTGTTTGGTTGTGTTATTCTTTGTTCTTTTCAAAACAGCTCCCATGGTATCAGGGTTTGGGAGTGCAGAGGGAGGAGAAGGGTGTAGGGTTCAAGGCTAACCAGGGCAGTCTCTACGACAGTCAAGCCCACCGCTATCAAGTTCAAGTGATCGGGTGCTATGAGGGTCAGCTTTAGGTGAAAGAACACCTCTAAGAATGGTACCTGGCACCTTTGCTAACAACAACAGGGCCTGATCCCATGTCGGGATGATTGAGCTTTGGGGGCATTGAAGCGATTTTCTTTGTTCATTATGTTCTAAAGGAATCTGTATTCCCTGAACACATATCAGAGAGAAGGAGTTAGTAGGCCTGGTGGTGAGGAAAACACCAGGAACAAAAATTAGCGACTGATAATTCACCAAGTAGGATAATCCCAAAGAGGCTGGTAGAGTTGACTCTTCTTCTCAGACAGTTTTCACATCACTGCCAAAGCGACAGCTGCCACAGAACACCTGACACCAGGTGCGGCAGCTCAAATTAGCCTGACTCTGTCAACTCCATAAGACTTCTACGAAGTTCCCTCCCTTCCTCAGCACTGGCTGTCAACTTGGCTCTCTTAGAAAGGGCACACCTGGTGACAAACGATGTAGATAAAACTGCTAACCTCAGCCCTCAAAGAGCTTATCATCAGTTCAACAACTGACCTCACCTTGTCCTTCCAAATTACCCTTCTGGAATCCAGCCCTGGCCTCCATCACAGGATCTCAGAATTTTCTCTCATCTACAAGTAGCACAACTAGATTTTTCAGTAACGGCCAAAAATGGAAATGCCCTTATCGCACTTCATCAAAAATACAAGTATGCGACCACAAAAGGAGTTGTAAATTAAAAATTCAACAGAAAAAGCTTTTATCTATTCTTTCATTCATTCAATGAATTTTAATTGAATGCTTACTATATACCGGGCACCTTTCTAGGTGCTGGGCACTCCCAGCAGGGAACAAGACAGACATAGTACCTCTCCTCAGGGGCTTAAAAGGGACAGGGTCCCTAAAGGAAAGGGCTCAGTGTTGTAATTTAAAACAGGGTCCCTAAAGGAAAGGGCTCAGTGTTGTAATTTAAAACAATCCCACCCCTGTTAGCTCCACACGCAGAAACATAAAGAGCACGCTCAAGGATGGATCTGAGAGAGAGGGCTGGTACAGTAACTTGAAGCCATTGAGTGACTAGATTCTGACAACAACAGTTTGGGAGGGTAGAAAGGAGGCAACGTCTTCAGACATCCCGACTGAATATTCTTGAAATAGAAAGCTGCTCTTTCTCTAATAAAAATGAAAAATTAAGCAAGTAAAAACAAATAAAAGCAGCAGCTTCCTCTGGGCCCATTTCCCACCCCCAGGAAAAAGTGGCACGGCTGGGCTCTTTGCTACTTCGGACCTCACCAGAGAAAGGCTGAAGTCTTAGTCTGCTTTTCAGACAAATACATAAGTAGCCTTACACCACAAACAGATGAAAAGGTCAAAGCCGAAAACAAAAGCCTGGTGACAGGACACTGGAAACCTTCAGAAAGGGACCTTCAGAATAGGTTCAGTCTAACTCTCCGCAGATCTGAACATCACAGGCGATATGAAGTCCACAATGACTATTTCACAGTGAGGACAGAGCTGATGCCAATTATTTTTTGCCCTCGTCAAGAGAGCTTGTCATCTCCCTACAGAACAATTATCCATAGGTGCACAATAGTTAAAAGCTAAATTCTTTCCCCAATTCAGCATGGAAAAAGTGCTGCTCACAGCAATTTGACATCATTTCATTAGATTAGATTAATTTTTAAATGTGTTATCTTAACAATGATGCCAACCACCATATAATTAATATTCTAACTGACTTTACAAAAATTACAAAATCCCCTAAAGAAAATAATTAGTCATTAAGCATGAACGAGACTTTTCTATGGCCAGTAGCACATAAAACAGAAAGTTCATCACGTAATGGATGGTATCAAAGCCTTTCCCACACTTCCTTCAATTCTTAGCCAACAGTGCGTAAAGCTGACATTGGCAAGTTACGCCAAACTTCACTTGAAATAGTAATGTACTTACTGGTTTAAACTCTTTGAGGGTAAAATGATGAATGATGAAAGCTTTAGCAATTAAAAAGCTCTTTTAATTTGTAGGAGAGGCAAGATAAACACATCTAATTGTTCGCTGCCTCCATCTCCCCAGCTGGAAACTGGAATACAGCTTATTTCTTGGGGCTACTTCTTGAGTTGATTAAAGCACATGAGGCGCCCTTACCCTTGTTTTCCTCTTTTCTTTCAGGGATTTATGTATTCTTATAATCTACCTTAAATCCTGTCTAGAGTCAGGCAAGACATAAACAAGTCGTAGTCGAATAGGGCATTCTCTACCATAACAGAAATAGAAAACCCGTTTTCCCCGCAGCCCTCCTCTGAATAATTGGCCGAGGCCGCCTAGCCCCAGAACAGAGCTGGGAGCCCGTACATGGCCTCAGCAGGAAAAAAGGCAGCAGCTGATTAGTGGTGTCGGCCCCGGACAACAGCAACAGTTTGAGGATGCATGTACCATGTATTTGCCACCTCCATCCTTCAATAAACCATTAAAAATTAGTACAATGCATACAGATTCATGAATAAAACAGAACATATGAATTGCGTTTAGGACGTAGGTTAAGGGGGGAGGGGGATGTTTTCCATAGTCAAATACCTTAAGCCAAACTAGATTAAACCATCAAGCTTTAGAGGAAAGAACACTGAACTAAGTCAGGAAACGCAAATTGCAGCCTAGCTGTGGAGCTGTGAGCAGGCTGGTTCACGGGGCCTTGGTTTGCTCAGCTATAAAATAAGGGGTTGAACTAAAGATCTCGTAATCATTCTCTTCACTTCTATTGATCAATGGTACAAGCAGCCTGAAATCCCCTCTCTGCTGGGGCACTAGGGAGCTGGAGAAAGGGCAGCTCCTTTACAGGAGAGTTACTTTACAGGACACAACTAAAACCCCAGTATCTCTCACACTGCTTATACGGGATTTACGATCTGTGATAAAGTTTGACATCAATTTTTAATCTGTAGCATCTCCAGGACAAGAAGGTCTATATACGGTAATATTTCTCTCCCTTAATACAACCTCTTTTCCACCTTGGGGCAAGGGTGGGGGTCAGGGGCAGGGACTTCTATTTTAATACTCCAACTATTAAGTTCAGCAAGCAATTAAACTACCTTCACTCAAAAGTTAAGTATCATCACTTCAATTTAAAACCAGTCACTTCCACTGGAGTCCGAGTCACTCATGGCTTTGAGACGAGCCTAAACATTCCCACCCCTGAAAAGTCTCCACCACTCTAGCCTATTCCAAGAACAACTTTATCCACATGATACATCAACACAACTTCCATGTCCAAACATCAAAAAGCAAGACTTTCCCCTGGGAGTCCAACCAGAATTGAGTCACACCGTGCACCTACTGATCAGGTCCCACCCAATCACCAGGGAAACTCACATTAAAATGATCAAGAGTGCCCCTGAGGAAACAAGGAAGCTCAAACAGGACAGCCTGAGAGGGCAGTGTTGTCTGTGCAGGGCTGGGACAGTCTCAGATGTGGCTGTGGCAACTGCAACAGACATCTATGATCTTTCTGTCTGCCCTGCAGCCTCTCCTTTTGGGAACTGTCTCTCTCAAATTCCAAGGAGCCCCACTTCCTGTGCTTTAGGTGATCTCTGCTGGCCAAAGACTCCCACCCCTGGGACTCAATGAATTGTGTTGGGGGTCACCCACCAAGCAGGCCAGAATCCTTTTTCAGGGTCTGATGTGGACACCAGGAGATCACCTGGTATAAAGACCACAAAACCTACAACTGTCAGGCTGTCTTTTCCACCACGTGGGGAGCATCAGGCCAACACTGGAGAGAAGGCCTAGAGAGGGCAAGAGAGTGAGAGATCCCTGCACTACCTGGGCACTCTGATCCTAAGACTGAACAGCGTTTCTGTCAACAGCAGCCCAGAGTTTGGGGGACAAGCCTTACAAGCCAAACATATGCATCCAAGGTTCAAGTTCTTTCTTTAGTACTCCATGACGAATCACTGTCCCCTGAACCTCAGACTCAGCTTCCAGGGTCCACTTCAAACCAAAGAACGCCAAATACTGCCCTAGAGAAATTCAAAGAAAAACTTCCACACACCAGAAAAGCTGTCAGGGCTCATCTGTCATCCCAGACCCGAAGAGGGAAAGGACCACGAAAAAGAGGAAAAAGACAATGGATAACTGGAGGGGGCTGAACAGTCCACAACCAATAACCGTAAGAACAACTGCCTCCAGGAAGGGAGCGCAGTCTAATGAGAAAAGCTCCCCAAGTCATTCCAGACATATATTCCAGCTGTCTATCCGCAGGGGAGAAAAGATACACAACAACCCACAGCACCCAAACAAAAGGAACCTGTCAGTACACAAACTATTTCCAGGCTTATGAGCCTAATTGTTCCTGTTATTTTTAGACTACAGTTTAGTGTTCCTTTCACAGCCGTCCTAGGGTCTATGCCACGGGCCTGCATGCTGAACGAAACCATAAATGGCAAATTCTACAGAGCATGTTTAGAACAATGTCCCTCAGACGGGATCTAAAGTAATGAGAGAGTAATTAGAACGCGATCTAAGAAACAGGACTCTAGAGATGTTCTTCCCAATGACGATGGGGAAAAACAGCAGAAGCAACAGAACCGTGTGGGTGGCTGACCCACATATTTGGACCGCCAGTCCTTAACCTCCTGGGGGCCGTGGAACTCCTCTGAGAATCTGATGTAAGCTAAGAAGTCTTCCCCCAAAAAGAACGCACATAACACAACATTTTGCATATAATTTCAAAAGGTTCACAAAAGCTGCTTCCTACAGCCGGACTCCAGTTTAAATACACCTGACTTAGCATTTTTTTAATTTAATTATCTCAGCATCACGATCAAGCCTCAAAGACTTCAAAAGACTACAAATAGCTCACAGAGAAATCCTAAAGTTTCCAACTCTGTAATCCCATGCTGAATCAAGAACAAAAAAACAAATACAAACCTCACCTTCTACACTTATAAATATAAGAAAACTTTGCCTTTCCTGTATTGGCACCACTTCTGACACGTCTCCCTTACCTTGTTTGACCATTTGTATGCTTGAAGGAGTTGACTATAGAGAGGAGTTTTGTCCTGCACAGGATCCAGGCTTAACAGTCCACTGTTATGGAGAGGGTGGTTCTCAGACGGCTTGCCCACCAAATTGCTCAGACGTTCCAGTTCACTGAAAAGTACATAGATAAAGCAAATAAACCTGAGTCCACTGAAACTCCACTGTTTAGCCAACCACATTGGTCAAAGGCTGCTCTTCAAGCTGTCCATTAGAAGTCTCTTAAGAAGAAATACTTTTTGAAAGGTGACAATCAAGAAAACCCCTAACAGAACTTAATTTTAAAACCAAGCTCTCTGGTGCCATTCCAAAGGAGAAAAAAGTTAAGAGCACTGTAATCAACAAGACTTCTAAAACTGGGATTGACAACTTGAATTATTCTTGGGGGGGCGGGGGGCAATGCCACACCATACAGCCTTCTGGAATTTTGAAATGTGGTATAACACTGCTTCTTCCTAAGAGTTTTCAGAGCCACGTACGGATCATTACATTTAGCAGAACAGCAAGTACCTGCATAAATAATGATTATTTATCATTCACATAGGGATAGATTTGTACATGGTGCTTCACAGATGGTAAAACGTAACAAAACAAAGAAGAGATAAAATAAACAAACGGAATGGGAAGACACCACCAAGGGGGCTGTGTCAAAGAAACACACTTCAGTCTAGCAGGAAAACTCTAGGAAAGCTTGGCAAAGTGAGCCAACAGCAAAAGCACATTCCAGGAGCACGTTCGGAGGGGCCAGTCCCAAACAGTCAACAAGACTCTCTAGGAACAGCTTCCCGCACCACTTTCATTGGGAATCTTCAGCCACCTTCCTCTTGGCACTGTTGTATAAAGATTTAAGACGGCAAAGGGGTAAACTTTCTAAAATGGTGAAGGGTTCTAACATCCTGCATATTACAAAGGGAAGCAAATGAGAGAGGAAATGGAAAAGAAAGAACCACCCCTCCAGCAGGGAAAGTATTAACTGGCACTGCGCCAGAGAACAGCAAGTGGACGTGGGAGTTGAGGAGGGGTGTGGGACTTCCTGGCTTCCCCCCAAAAACCAATGGCAACTACTCAGGGGAGAAAGGAGGCACCCATCATTTGGTCACCACCTCCTCCTGCATTCTACCTCCTCCTTCCATCTGGTTACTAAGGAGACCAAATTAAGAAAAAAAAAAAATCCAACCACTCCAGAATTCATCGGCTGACTAGCTCAACAAATGCCTTTCCTGCTAAGGTCAGTTCTGAGAAATAAAAGGCAAAACTCCTGAAATTCTAACCTCCCTGGGAAGGACCGCCTCTCTTAAAGAAGGGAAGGCAAGTTCAGGATGTAACCAGTTAAAGACTGCCTACTATGTGCCGGGCATTTTACAAACCTCCTCTCAATTAATTCTTACAATAACACTTACAATGTAGAAGTAAAGAAGGTGAAGAAAGAGAAAGAAAGTTGCAATCCCTAACCCTAAAGGACCACACTTAATCACTGTTGGGGGGAGGGGGGTTAAGCATAAGCGATTAAGCTGGTAAAGCTTGAGATCAGGTCTCTCTAAGAGGAAGGGACAGAACAGGAGCAGTGAGAGGACTGATCAGACGGACAAGAAGAAAAGACAGATCAAGGCCTGTTTTGTCGTGTTTGGGGGTGAGACAAGGTGGAACTGATGCATTCCAGGTTCAGGGCCAAGGCATCGGGGTGAATCAGATCGGGTGCTCTTGGGTTCGGGCAGCGCTGATCGGGTCCCGTTTGGCATTATCAGGACTGTTTGATCAGGCGTGGTGGGGCACAGAGGGCCTACAGGTGAGAAACCTGCCAGGCTGAGAGGAGAAGTGGAAGTTCACGGGAAGAGCGCGTCTCCTGGTGAGGAATGGAACGACCACAGAAGGGGTCCCGAGCGGCGGGAGAAAGCCAGGACCGGGAGGCCAAGAGAAGAGAGACGAGAGGGCGGAGGTGGGGGATGAGATGTCCCTGAGGGGCCGGCAGAGGCTTGGAGAGGAGGGAGACAGAGCAAGGGAGCAAGGGAAAGGCAGGGCGGCCCCTGAATGGGAAGACTCGTGTGGGGTCGGGACAGGGTGGGAGTCTGGCGGGTCGCCGACTCCGGTCCCTTGGGCCGGTACCTACTTGAGGTCCCGGTTGACAGACTGCAAGTTGTCCTGGAAGTGCGCAATGAAGGCCTTCTCCCTGCCCTCCAGCGTCTCCTTGTTCCGCATGCCATCCTTCAGGCAGTCGAACACCCTGCTCACGCTGGAGCGCAGCGCCTGGATAGCACTGATGGCCTGGGCAAAGGCCTCCAGGTTCACTCCGACACTGAGCACGTCCGCCATGTTGCCGCCGCCACAAGGGCTCTCCAAAGCCGGCTTCGCGAGCAAAAATCCGCGCTCACTGATGACGCAGACCCTCGAGGGCCTCTGGGAAATGTAGTTCTCTAGGGGCGGGACAGCAGTGGCGGTCGGTGCGGGTGCGGGCGCTGTCCGAAAGAGGCTTTCCATTTTAAACGAATGTGTGGGCAGGAAGGTGAGCCTCTCCATTTGAGACTTCACTCCCAGCTTTCTTAGTGGTGACAAGGAAATACAAAAAGTTCCTGCTTTTCCCCAAACTTGCGCTCTTGGGAGTCCTAGGGAAAAGAATTGCTCAGAGCAAATAGTGTCCATGGAGTAAAGAATCATAACCTGTTGAAAAAACTGATTCCGTATTCATAAATAAGGGGGGAGAGGGAAATTTCTTCTCTACAGTGGAAAGCCAGCTAATAAATGTAGGAGCAATGATGGAAAGAAAATTGCCATCTGGCAACCATTGGAAGAATAATTGATTCAGATAGGAATCAAGGGATCCTAACACTGTGAGTGGAAGTGTGAGGAGTAAACAGGATATTTGCATAGTCTCAAAGTATCATCCCACAAGAAACTTATTAATTAAGGGAAAGGTAATGATCCAGCAATTTCACTTCTAGTTTTATACTCAAAAGAAAGGAGAGCGGGGACTGGAACAGATAGTATGTGCACACCCATGTTCATAGCAACATTAATCACAATAGCCAAAAGGCAGAAGCAACCCAAGTGTCCATCATGAGACGAATTCATAAACATGTGGTATATACATACAATGGAATGTTTATTCAGTCTTAAAAAGGAAGGAAATGCTGACACATGCTACAACATGGGTAAACCTTGAAGACATTATAGTAAGTGAAATAAGCCAGTTACAAAAGAACAAATATGGGATCAGGGTGGTGGCATAGCGGTAAAGTCCAGGGCGCTCCTCTTCAGGGGGGGCCTGGGTTCTCAGGTTTGGATCCTGAGCCTGGACCTACACACTGCTCATCAAGTCATACTGTGGCAGGCATCCCACTGTAGAGTAGAGGAAGATGGGCATGGATGTTAGCTCAGAGCCAGTCTTTCTCAGCAAAAAGAGGAGGATTGGCAGTGGATGTTAGCTCAGGGCTAATCTTCCTAAAGAAAAAAAGCAAAAGGACAAATATTGTATGATTACACTTATATGAGGTCCCTAGAGTAGTCAAATTCATAGAGACAGAAAATAGAATGGTTGTTGCCACGGGTGGGGGAAGAGGAGAATGAGGAGTTAGTATTTAATGGGTGCAGGGTTTCAGTTGCAGAAGATGAAAAAGTTCTGTGGATGGTGGTGATGGTTGCACAGCAGTGTGAATGCACTTGGTGCTACAGAACTGGACGCTTAAAAATGGTTAAACTGGTAAATTTTATGTTTTGAATATTTTATCATAATTTTTAAAATTCAGTAACGTAAAAGGGGATGGGAGGAAACAGTGACTTCACAGTGGAGAAACCTGGCAGACACCACCCTAACCAAGAGATCAAGGTCAACATCACCAGTGTAGGACAAAGCCACCTCCTGATCTGATGCGATGAGAAGAGTGCAACAGGACTTCTGTGATATTCCTGCCCAGAATGCAAAACGGGAATCTGATCAGGGCATCAGACAAACTCAAACTGAAAGACATTCAACAAAATAACCGACCTGTACTTTCCCACGAAACATTTGTGTCATGCAAGACAAAGAAGGACTGAGGGATGGTTCCAAATTAAAAGAGACTAAAGAGCCATGACCACTGAATGCGACGCATCATCTGGAAATTTCTTTTGCTGATGTGATTGGGACAGTTGGTGAAATCTGCGCAAGGTCTGTAGATGAGTTCATAGTATTTCATCAGCGATGACGTCATGATTTTGATAATTGCTTTGTGGTTGTGGAAGAGGATATCCTAGTTTTGGAGAAATATACCCTGAAAGGATAAAAGAGCATCACTGTGTCTGCATTAAAAGGAAAATAGCATGGATATGTCTATTTAGAGAGAGGAGGATAAAGCAAATGTGGTAGAAAATTAACAGTTATGGACTCTGGATGAAGGATATACAGAAATTATTTGTACTGTTCTTGCAAGTGTAAGTCTGAAATTATGTCAAAATAAGTTGTTTCCAATGGCCATTGATAAGGCGCGTGGAAAGTGTAAACACAGTCTAGGTGGCAAGAAAAATCTTCAGTTCTACCAGGCCATGCTGACCAGGATTTTGAAATTGTGTAGTTCACCTCAAACCAACTTAATAATTTCCCCACTCGTCTCCAACCTCACTCTCCCCCGCCACACACACACACACACGCACACGCACACCCGCGCACACGCACACACACACACGCACACACGCACACACCACCTCAATGCAAATCCTCTAGTTCTAGAGCAATGACGATAAATTCTGCTCAAAAACTGACGTTGCTCTCCATGAGTGCTTAAATTTAAACATTATTTAACTTAAGTCTCGTGAGAAAGAAAAGTGTTTTGTTGTCTTGGGTTTATATAGTTGCTTTTATTTCCTGACATCTCCCTCATTTTGTAAGTGTTGCCATTTATAGCTTTTCTTATGGGAAAGGGGTAGATATAGCGGGAAACTTCTAGCTGTGGAACTTGAAGCAAGTTATTGGTCCTCTCTGAGCCTCGGTTCCTCATCTATAAGATAGAACTAGTCATGATACCTATCTTTATAAAATAGCTGTGGGGTTTAATAACACCTTGCAGGCAAAGCTTTTGAAATATTGTTTGGAGTATAATAAACACTCAGAAGATCGTAACTGTCAGGAAAATGTGCTGAGAAAGTTTCTGATCGATCTATGACCTGGGCTTCTAACCCCACTTGAGGACTCCGCACAGAATCAAGCAAGGACTAGCAATGGATCTGTTAGTTCAAATTATCTCTGCGACATGACCCTGTTGCTAAGAGCTTGCCAATTAACTGTGTTCTATAATTCATCGTTTTTTGGTGGCCTTTTTATCTCCTTTGGAGCATAGGGTGTTTGTTTTTGTTTTTGAAGATTTTTGTAGAAAACCCTTTTTTAACTTTGCAAAAGTAAAGGAAAATATCTGTGTCTGTTGGCTTGTTTTGGTTTTGGCTTCGGTTTGTTCATCCTTTCTAGGAGATTAGAGAAGGCCAATTTGGCTCTTGTGTTTACTCATCTTTTTGGGGATCCCTGAAAGCTTGGAGAATGTGACCCCTGCTGTATACTTTGTCCCCTCCCAAAATATATAAAGTCTATTTCTGCCCACACTATATGTACCTATGAAGATGAGGTTTTGCATACACTGCAACAATTTAAGGGGGTTCATAGCCCCCGCTAAAGCCCAGACGTGGACCCTGGTTAGAAGCATGCTCTAAGGCAAGCATGATGGGACTATGGCCCACAGCTATCTTGTAACCATCAGGTCTCCAATGCCTGGGGCACAATAGATGCTCAGTGTAAGTTTGTGGAAGCAATGAGTTAACGTGATATATTATATTTGCCTTCTCGGATCCTCTCTCCAAATTATTTCATCTCTTGGTATACTCAGATATCAGCTCTCCCTCTGCTCAGCCCTCCTCCTGCCCACCCCCCCCAATTCCCACACACACAGAGTAAGATTTTCTTTTGTCTCATTCTCTGATTCAGTGGTTTAGACTCTGATTGGTACAATAAAGTACAAATACACTCTGCTCCCACAGTCATTAGTTTTCAGGATTTCTCTCTGGCTCCCCTCTTCTGGGAAACTCAGAAATTGATCAGTGGAAATACACATTTCCCCTGAACCTAGTAAGGAGTCTTTCATCATGTCAACAGAAAACTTTTCATTTTGGAAAGGAATGGACAGAGTTTCTCTAAGGTGTTGTAAATCCTTGAGAATGTTGGCACATATATGCTTGCATCTGTGTGTGTTTGTGGGGTATAAATTACATTAAAAGGAGTTCATTTCGAACAATATCAGATTTTAATTATTATGATCTTATGTTTGGGTAAAAGGCAGCATCCTGCTGCTAATATCTTCCCAAATGAACGAGCCATTAGCTTGGTGCTATCAGCTCAAGAGCATTAGAATGAGCAATCAGAATTAAAGTTGTCAGTATTTAATTAGAATGTGCTGCAACTCCCATCATATGTAGAGAGCATGTGGTTTAAGAATTCAGACTGAGAAAACACCCTCATCAATTAATAATTATTAAGGATTCACTAGATGCAAAACACTGCAATGTCACCAGATATTCTAAAACCAAATCTGCCTTGGATAAGCCACCACGTAACTAAGCCACCTGTCATAATCAGCGTGGCATAATGCTCCAGACCTTGGGGGTTGCTCTGAGGATTAAATTGAGGCATCATACTGTTCTGGGGACATAGTAGGCATTTGAGTTAGCCACTCAACAAATAAGGATATTGAATGTGCTCGACATTTTGCTAAGCAGCTGGGGAGCCTGGCAAAACCAGGCCCAGTCTAGCCCAATAAATGTCACTGAAAATATCTGCAGTGGGAGGTGTGCGGCTCCACATTCACCTGTTTAAGTCTCAGGGCATTGATCATTTTTAAATTGCTTAGATCCACTTTATTATAATTAATCTAAAGCAAGGATGGTAAAGAATCCCGTTTTGTTCTCTTCTGAACCTACCTCCGCTCCTGTTTCCTGTTATTTCCTGCCCATGATGATTTTGACATGATGATGATGACGACGACAACTATGATGACGATGATGGTGATGATCAAAGTGGTCCCAAGGACGAAGGAGATCCTGGAGATCAGGAAAGCAGCCTAGATGGGGGTCTCTACCCCTGACTGGTGTCTCTCAGGCAAACGCAGTAACCCTTCTGGACCTCAATTCTTGCATCTAGAGAATGAGGAAGTGGATCCCCTCCAGCACTACCAATCCAGGAGTGTAGGATTAGGAGGAACTTGTTAATTCAAGGAGGAGGAAAGGGAGAGACTCATTCACTATTAACACTGATCACAACCACTGCCCCAGGATTCCCGCACTCCACTTCATTCATTTCCCGGTAACACTCACCAAATAAAAGGATTAAATAAGGATCCAAAGAGGACATGTTCCTGCTCTAGTGGCACTCTCTCACAGCCCTGCAGGGGAGGCAGACGCAAATGGAACATGAAACGCAGTGAGGTTCAAGTGTGGGATAAGTGACCTGCGCAGAGAAGTTTGGAGTCCTCAGGGAGAGTGGTCACAGCGTCCTTCTGCAAAGGGGAGGCCTGGGCCAAGCCTGCCAAGGTGACTAGGGGCCAACCAGGTGCAGTGGGGGTGGAAGTAAGGGAGTACAAGAGGCAGCGTTAAGTGAGAGTGTGATGTGATGAGATCTGTGTTCTTGCAAGTCCACTCTCCAGCTCTGGATAGAGTAGGCAGCAGTCCAAGCTTCGAGGCAGAGAGACCAGAAAGGCAGGGGGGACCTCCACCTGCAGAGCAGCCAACAAAGGACCACATACCAGCCGTGCTCTTCCCATCACAGGAAGCCAGGAGGTAGTTTAAATATTTTAGTAAATTATTGATTGCCCATTTGGATGCTCACTTAATCAACCACCAGAGCATGTTGTTAGGGGCCTCCACTTTCTGCCATGTTCATACGTAATTAAGCACAAAACATCTCAGGAATGGACCCTTTTACCAACACATTAGGCTAAATCAAAGTGGAACGAAACGCAAGTTGTTTGTGCAGCCGTGACCGCAGTCCATTTGAGGGAGGAATTGCCTTCTAATTCTATTACTGTGTTATGTGGACGGTGCCTTTTAATCAAGAGGGACAATGGACTGCCAGCTGCAGAAGCTGCTAAACCTGGAACCCTCGCCCAGAACCTGGAGCAGAGGGCAGAGGCGGGCTTGCTGGCGCCCAGGGGCAGCCACAGCAGCTGGAGGGGCTTTGTCACAGCTGCTCTCATTTAGCGCCCCTCGTCTGCGCAACACCCACCTCCAGCTCCACACCCCTGCCTCTGATTCTTGGTAAGCCCCAGGAAAGACAGCGAAAGAAGACACGCATCCCTGACAAAGAAACGATCCATTCACCTTGACGCTCCAGTCTTGTTCTTTTTTAACGTGTTGCTTTATTTTTCCTAATTACTAAATACATGCTTACTTTGAAATCTTGGAAACAAGAAAAACCCTACCTAAGAAAATTAAGTTGTGCATAATTCCACCACTCAACATTTTGGTTTTTCACACATACACATTTTTTTACAAAATTGGAGTTATACTATTTTGTGACCTCCATTTTTCATAAGGCAGCTTTAAACACCTTTCCCTATCATAAAATTGCCTTCTAAAACATCATTTTAATGATCACCAAAATTCCATTTGATGGCTTTACATAATTTCTTGAATCTCCTATTGCTGACCACCTCGGTTTTTTCACCTTAACCAATACAGCTGTGGACACCCTAACTTGTAAATCTTTGTGTGTAAAGTGAACATATTTCCTACAGTTGATGTGTGTCTGCCGTTTGGCCGGAATCCCTCTCTCTGTTTGGGGTAATAGGTGCAGAGGACAGCCAGGAGCCTCATAACCTCACAAAGGGCGCCGCGAGACAAAAGCCAGTTGTCAAGAGGCAAGATAGTGGCAGAGAAAGGGCATTATATTACAGCTTGCTAGCAAGGGGGAAGATGGCCGACTAATGTCCAAAAGAACCATCTTAAGGCAGGCACAGAAACTTGAAGCAGTTATATATGCCAGTGGGTTATAGGGGAGGGAGTTAGGAATGTCAGCCCTCTGGTGTTACACACTGGGAGTGGCCACACCAGATCTTTCAGTTTTCATTAATGACGGCTGTCAGCACAGACTCTCTGTTTGGGGGTCATCGCATTCCTAAGGAACTCAAAAGAACAAAGTTATCCTCTTATTGCAGCTGAGAGGGATATGCACTAGCAGGGGTCATAAAGTCTACAGAACAGGTGGATCTCCTGGAGGGTGCCAATCCAGCTGGGTTAGTTAATCAGAGGTCATTCAAAGTTACAACATGGTCTCTTTTCTACAATACGGCTTCCCTTGTGTTAACCTCGTGTTGAGCTGGTTTCAGCCTGATTTCCAGCTCATGGAGAGCACCAGTCCATTTTGGGAGGCAGTGGCGGGTAGGGGCAGAGAGAGCTCAGGCTTTGGAAGACAGACATGTGCTCAAGTCCCAGCTGTGCCACTTACGAGCGATCCCATCAGAGAAGTGTTTGGCTGCAACTAACAATCACATAAAAAGCTAAAGGTAGTTTAAAGAGAGGAGGGCTTATTGGTCTCACATGATAAGTGGTCTGGGGACACATAACATGGGGCTGATGCAGTGGCTCATCAGACCCTTTGATCAGTCTGCCCCACCACCCTTAGCCTCGCCCTCATTTTTGTCACTTCATGATTGCAAGATGACTGGGTCCCAACTCCACATTACAGGCAGAAAGAAGGAGGAAAGAGCAGAAGTGACACCACCAGACTTCTGCTCACGCCTTATTGTCCAGAACAATGTCACATGGCTACCTCTAGCTGCAAAGGAGGCTGGGAAATTGAGTTTTATCTTTCTTTTCCAGCTTCTATCAGCACTGCCGTCCAATAGAAGTATAATGGGAGCCACATCTTTTCTAATAGTCATGTTTTAAAAGGTAAAGAGCCTCACACCTATGAGCATGGTTACTATTTAAAAAAAAAAAAACAGCAAATAGCAAGTATTCGTGAGGATGTGGAGAAGTTGGAACCCCTGTGCACTCTTGGTAAGAATGTAAAATGGTATAGCCACTGTGGAAAACAGTATGGTGGTTCCTCAAAAAATTAAAAATACAATTACTATATTATTTAGCAATTCTACTGTGAGTAGATACCTAAAAGAATTGAAAGCAGAGTCTCAAAGAGATATGTGTATACCTATGTTCATAGCAGCATTATTCACAATAGCCAGAAGGTGGAAGCAACCCAAGTGTCCATCAGTGGATAAATGGATAAACAAAATGTAGTCTATCCATACAATGGAAGCTTATTCACCCTTAAAAGAAAGGAAATTCTGGGCCAGCCCCAGTGGCCTAGTGGTTAAGTTTGGTGTGCTCCACTTCAGTGGCCTGCGTTTGGTTCCCAGTCACGGACCTACACTGCTCTGTTAGCAGCCATGCTGTGCTGGAGGCCCACATACTAAAAAATAGAGGAAGATTGTCTGGATGTTAGCTCAAGGCAAATCTTCCCCAGCAAAAAAAGAAAGGAAATTCTGACACATGCTACAACTTGGGTGAACCTTGAAGACATTGTGCTAAGTGAAATAAGCCATCACAAAAAGAAAAATACTGTATGATTCCATTTATATGAGGTACCTAGAGTAGTCAAATTCAAAGAGACAGAAAGCAGAATGTTGGTTGCCAGGGGTTGTAGGGGAGGGAAATGGGGAGTTCTTGTTTAATGGGTATAGATTTTCAGTTTTGCAAGATGAAAGAGTTCTGGAGCTTGGTTGCACAACAATGTGAATGTAATTAATACTGCTGGACTGTCCACTCCAAAATGGTCAAGATGGCCAATTTTACATTGTGTGTATTTTACCACAATTGAAAAAAAGATAAACAGGTGAAATTAATTTTCATGATGTATTTTATTTAATCCAACATATCCAAAAATATGATCATTTCAATATAAAAATTACAGATGAGATGGTTTACATTCTTTTTTTTGAACTAAGTCTTTGAAATTCTTTGTGTATTTTATACTTGCAGCACATTTCAAATTGGGCTAGGCACATTTGTACCTTTTAGCTACTGTGCCCAGCGGCCACATGTAGCCATTGGTTACACCTCTGGACAGCACAGCCCTAACATGAAGGCAAGCAAGGGAGAAGCAGGAATGGGAAATAGAGGCTGGGTCAGCCAGCTTGAGCTGTCTGTTGCACCTTGGCCAGGTCACTTACCCTCCCTGAGCTGGGGCATGGGGCATGGGGCATGGGCGGTGATAGTGGCTAACTCTTTGTGACGGATGTAAGGATTGTATTGGATAATATGTGGAAAGCCCTCAGTAAACTGGCACACAATAGCTTCTCCTGTAAATAGTTGTCATTGCTATTCATGTTTCCATGGAGAATGGAGATAACAATAAAAAGGGACATTATACAAACTGTTTCTTTAAAAGTTTGTAAGACAACAAGGGAAATTTGAATGTATTTTGTGCTTTTTTTAAAGAGTCATCTTTTAGAGGTACATAATGACATATTTATAGATAAAATAACATGGTATATGAGCTTTGCTTGAAAATAATATGTGAGGACAGAGGTAGATGGGGGAAATGATGAAACAAGATAAGCTGTCAGCTGGTCATTGTTGAAACTGGTGATGAGTACGTGGGTTCATCATACTGTTCATCATACAGTTTGATATTTTCCATAATGAAATATTTGTGGGTTTTTTTTTTAAAGGATATTGTGTGGGTATTCAACATGCCTTGAGTTTTTCAGATTCTAGGTCTTTTTAAAAAGAATTTGTTGGTTCTGGCAGAAATAAATGGTCCAAGTGGCTTCTTGGGCACCAGAAATAGCCAGCACACTGTCCACTGTGCTAGTCATTGCCGGGAAGGAAGAAGATAGCATGGCATTGCCAACAATCACTTGATTTCCCTGCGTAATTGCCCCAAGAAAGGGACTTCTGTTTTATCTCCAACCAAAAGGTGATATCTTGTGTTATCTGCATTGGGAGGGTATAGTTGAAAGCTGTCAAAATGGCTCTATTCAAAATTGACTCTATTCAACTGCTTGATTTGCATGTGGGTTTCTGTTTTGTCTTGTTTCCATGATGGATTTGAATATGTATGGTAATCACTTTTATTAATTGTTCAATTACTCAAAGGTGAGGACCTTTTTTTAAAAAAAAAATAACAGCTTCACTGACATATAATTCACATACCATGAAATATGCTTTTTAAAAGCGTTTTTAGTATATTCACAAAGTTGTGCAACCATCACCACTATCTAATTCCAGAACATCTTCTGCTCCCCTGGTGCCTGGAAACCACTAATTACCACCGGGAAACTCTCTGTGGATTTGCCTGTTCTGCTAATTTCATATAAGTGGAAATCATACAATGTGTAGTCCTTTGGGTCTGGCTTCTTTCACTTAGCATAATGTTTTCAAGGTTCGTCTGTGTTGTAGCATATACGGTACTTCATTCGTTTTTATAGCCAAATGGAATAGACACACGTTTTGTTTATCCATCCCACAGTTGATGGACATTTGAGTTGTTTCCACTTTTTTGCCTATTATGAATGACGCTGCTACGAACATTTGTGTACAAGTCATTGTGTGGACATATGTTTTCAGTGCTCTTGGATATTGATCTAGGAGTGCAATTGCTGGGTCATATAGTAACTCTGTTTAAATTTCTGAGAAACTACCAAATTATTTTCCACAGTGGCTACTGCATTTTACATTCCTACCAGCAATATTGGAGGGTTATAATTTCACTACATCCTCACCAACTCTTTTTATTTTCTGCCTTTTTGATATAACCATCCTAGTGGGTGTGAACTGGAATCTCGTTGTGGTTTTGATTTTCCTTTCCATAATGACTAATGAGGCTGAAGCATCTTTTCTTGTGCCTATTGGCCATTTGTATATCTTCTTTGGAGAAATGTCTGTTCAAATCTTTTGTCCATCTTTTAATTTGGTTATTTATCTTTTTATTGGTGGGTTGTAATAGCACTTTTAAAAAAATCAATTCTAAATGACACCTAACAGTGTAGTGAACATAATTGAGCAGATAGTAAAAGTTCTTTGAGCTTTTCGCCGAACTGCACCTCACCCCAACTGCTAGCCAGCGTCCCAAAATGTGCTGGATATGACAGGCTTTCATCATGAATCACTCCCACAACCTAAATATCTCCAAAACCTTTCCATTAAAGAGAACAGAGTGGGGAGAAGGACATCATTCCTTTTTATACTTTGGGTTTTCTGAGCGCCTGCTGGCATCTGGCTGAGTGATTGCTCTCTCAGAACTGCTCCTAATAGGAGAAATAAGAATGCAAGTCGACTAAAACTCAAACCGCTACAAGATCAAGGCCACATGAATGGTAACCACTGAGACTGAACTCATAGAAGGGCGAGACACTTTATCCGGGAATCAGAAAAGGCTCATGAAGGACGTAGCATGAAAGCTCATCCAGTTGTTCTCAAGTCTGTCTGCAGGATATTCTGAGATTGATATCCACAGACTGATCCTCAAATGTTCATCCAATAAATATGAATTAGTTTTATACTATAAGCCTAGGGGTTCAGCAGGGTACATAGTTAGATAAAGTCCCTGCCTTACAGAGCCAGCATTCTAGTGAAGGATAGCAGATGATATAAAAAGAATAGCTATATCTATAATATGTCATTTGATGAGAAATGTTAAGAGGGAAAATAAAGCAGGATGAATGGACAGTGATGGGGAGGTGGCCGTTCTGATAAGTCGGGCGGATCAGGAGATCTTTGAGTAGTAATTGGTGTAAAATCAGGTATGGAGCTGTGGGGCTATCTGCAGAAAGAGCGCTGCCACAGAAGACAAGGGAAAAGAGAGGTCACGGGCAGTGAGATCACATAGGGCCTTTCATGCAAACATCTACTGTGGAACAAAATAACCCTTGGGCTGCGCATTGATGATGTTCTGATACATTCCACTGAGTCTTTGTTGGAGTCATCCCATGCTGATTCTGACAAGTTTGTTGGCGTGTTTTCTTTTTGTGGTAGAAGAGAGGGAACACGTCCCTCTCAGGAGCAGAAGGTCGGAGGGGTCTTTTGAGTGGGTGTTATGGTCTGCAGCCTCTCGCCTTTGAGAGCCTCTGTACTATTCTGAATCTGGTTTCACTGAAGTCCACGCCTCTGAAGACAACATACGCAGAAGTTGTGGAAGGAGTAGAAAGTTTCGGATTCAAATGAAATAAACAAAACATTGGTCAAATCTGGCTCCACCGAGGTTCAAGGCATTTTCTCCTTTGTCTCTTTGTCCTGACCACCGTGGACATGTTCCCCCAAAATTATCCTCTTTGTTACCAGAGAGAACTTGCCCAAGTCGTCATGTTCTTTCCTTAGAGGAGCTGGGCATGCTTAGCAGGAGGAAGGTCATGATGGTGACCATCAACTCACCTTCATGTCAACCGTGGGGAAGAACCTGTGTGATCTAGCGGCAGTAACAAGAACCAGCTGTAAGAAAGCTGTCGGGAGGAAGCTTTCCACCTAATATTACAAAGGACTTCCTACAATTGGGAAGGCAGTGAGTTCCGTGACTAAAAGTATTCAAGTAGAAGGTAAATGGACTTTTATCTGGAAGTCTGTGCAGGGGATTCCAGCACTGGTTGGTAGGTTGGGCCAGAATCTCTTGGAGTTAAGATTCTATAATCTTATTATGCTGTCTTCCTGCGAGGTAAAAACCAAGACCACTCATGCATGAGGACCCTGTGGAACAAGCTGAAGGGCATCCATGGTGCACCCTGAGCCTTTTTCCTCGCGCTGCGTGCCGTTCAAGGGGCTTTAATGAAGCTTTCCCCTCCGGGCACAGCCAGCCTGTTTGTGGTGAGTGCAATATGTCGTCCCAGAATATGTCAAACTTCATTTGCAAAATATCAGACTGCTGTTTTCTTCCCAGAGCCAATCTGCAGAGTAATGCGTTCAATAACTTTTGCTCTTTTTGCTCTCAAAGATAGGTCTCTTTTTGGAGTCGATAGCGCAATAAATGCGGAATCTGGTGCAAATTCCAATGGAAAGAAAAGATATTGTTATTTAAAGGCCAAATAACGGCTTAAAATTAGAGTTGTGAAGGCATTGAAAAACACCAGACATCCCAGATGGCTTGGAGATAATTCACTTTGCACTCAGTCCGTTCACACGCTAAAAAAAATCCTTTTGACTCTGTTTCTCCTCAGATTGAAAGTTGGTGCCTGCTTTAAACATATGTGCTTCTCTCTTTAAATTTAGCTCTGAGTCATGTTTATTACATTAGGAATTCAGCAGGCAGGCACTTGGAAAATGTACATCAATGCGTTTATTTTTAAATTATATAAAAATAAAAATATATATGTTTAAATATATTAGGCTGTATTTTTGCCCAATTTCAAAATGGTTGTTCTCAAGAACAGATTAGATAAAAACAATAATAACAATGATGGCACTGGGAATCTGGAATGCTGCCCATGCTCGAGGATCCCAGAGCAACTCGGCAAATCCTACAGCTCCTCGCCCCCAGCCCAGCTAAGCACGGGATTCGTCACTGAAGCCTCCGCTTCCCGGGGGACCAGGCAGCTCCCTTAACAGCTGCCGGCGGCCTAATTAAGATGCTCCTTCCTCTGGGGTGTCAGGTTGCTGGGCAGAAGTCAGCTAGAGGTAGGGATGGTCAGAGGGGCGGAAGCAGACAGTTTGGAGGGACATCTTTAACTCAGTGGCTACACTCATGGGCTTTAGGGAGCAGACAGACAATGCTGAGTTCAAATCCTGGCCCTTGTCCCTTCTAATCCGTGCATCCTTGGAAAAGCGATGGAGCCTCATTTGCATCTCACTTTCGTCACCTGTGAAAAGGAAGATAGTTCCCCCTTCACGGGGTGCTGTGAGGGCTGCCAGAGATAAACCTTTTCATTCATTTAGTCATTCACCTCACCCGGCACAAATATATGAACATCTATGGGACAGAGTGGTGAATAAAATAAACAGACCCACGATGCCAGCCCTCGTGATGCCTATGGTTTGGTGGGTGGAGGAGCATTTAAGGAATAATGACAGCCATCCTTGTTTCATCAGAACTGCGATGAATGCAATGAGGGAGTCTTTGCGACATGGGACCCGTCCTGGTCTGAAGGCTCAGGAGAGCTTCAGCAAAAAAGCTAACGAACGTGAACTGTTGGACAATGTCCAGGCACGTAACGGAAACTTCTCAGTCCCCGTATGGGTTTCCTACAGCTGCCATAACCAATTACCCCAAACCCGGTGCCTTAAAACAACACGCATTTGTTCTCTGACAGTTCTGGAGGTCATAACTGGAAATGGGTCCCACTGGGCTAAAATCATGGTGTCAGCAGGGCTGTGTTCCCCTCGCAGAATCAAGGTGAGAATCCACTGCCTTGCCTCTTCCAGCTTCTAGAGGCGCCTGCATTCTTTGGCTCGTGGCCCCTTCCTCCATCTTCAAAGTGCGTCCCTCCCACCTCTGCTTCCACTGTCACGTCTCCTTTTCCGACTTTGACCTTCCTGCCTGCCTCTTATAAGGATCCTCACAATTACCTTGGACCCACCTGAATAATCCAGGATAATCTCCCGTCTCAAGATCCTTAACTGAGTCACCTCTGCAAAGTCCCTTTGGCCATGTGAAGTAACCCATTCACAGGTCCCAGGCATTAGGACAAGGACATCTCTGGGTGGGCCATTATTTTGTCCACTATAGTCCAGGAACTTCAATATCCAAAAACAGGAGTTCCAGACCAAAAGAAAAGAGAGAATAGAGGGGAAGAAATTATCAAAGAAATGCTACAAGGCAATTTCCCACAACTATAGGGCACACGTGTCCAGATTTAAAGAGCTTTCAGAGAACCTGGCACAGAAGCCTCTTCAAAGCTTCCAAAGAGAGAATGTCGTACACAAAGGACCAGGGATCAGGCACTGGAATTTTTTTAGCATCCTCCCCGGAGACTGGAGGGTAATGTGAAGACCTTCATGATCCCAAGGAAAATAATTCCCAACCTAGAATGCGTTGATAATTTTACCAATCAAGTGTAAGTGTGGACTAAATACATTTCAGACATGCTAGGTCTCACCAAACTTTCCTCCCACGCATTCTGTCTCAAGAAGCTACTAGAGGATGTGCTCCGTCAAAATGAGAGAGTAAATCTAGAAAGCAGAAAACAGAGAATCCAGGAAACAACAGAATTGGGCCCAGCACAGCAATCAGCCGTGACCGGACCCAGGATGTAGGGCTCAAAGCAAAACACACAACCGATAGGTTCCTGAGGTTTTATTATATTAACAAGAACTTTATAGTTATGATGGAGAGTTCGGAAGTAAATTATAGTTGGTTACACAGGAAACTAAGCAAAAAAAATGACAAACTCTGAGGAACATAAAATTGAACAAAAAATGTAATCGTAGGGCATTGGGTGGTCTTGGCAAATAATATTTACATAAAATCATAGGACAGTAAACACTGAATATTGATCTAACTAGAATCTATGATATTGGGAGGATGAATAGAGGGGAAGTGTATGTGTGTGTGTGTGTGGTGTGTGTGTGTCTATGTGTGTGTATGTGAGCTAAATCCTCGTTTTCTCGAGGAGGAAGTCAATTAGATGACACCTAAAAGTGAAAAATCAAGATAAAGCTAAAAGAGTTGAAGGTGGCTGCTTCTGGGGCAAAAGATCAGGGTCAGTGAGTGGGGCTTCTTTTATTTATTGTTCATTATTTTCGAGGGAAGATTAGTCCTGAGCTAACATCTGCCAATCCTCCTCTTTTTGCCGAGGAAGACTGGCCCTGAGCTAACATCCGAGCCCATCTTCCTCTACTTTGTATGTGGGACGCCTACCACAGCATGGCTTTACAAGCAGTACCATGTCTGCACCCGGGATCCGAACCGGTGAACCCCAGGCCGCTGAAGTGGAACGTGTGAACTTAACTGCTGCGCCACCAGGCCGGCCCTGGGGCTATTTTTAACTATCAGCCTTATAGGTCTATTTGAATTTTTAAACTATATACATGTATTACTTTAATAAAAAATTTTTAAAAGTTTAAAGGGGAGAGAAGGGAATGATGTAATCCTTGCTGAAAAAGGAGGCAAGCAGGGGTCCTGGGAAACACAGCCCCTCTGGCAGTTCCAGGTTTTCTCTGACTTCGGCCTCATTAAATCACAGGAGGGAAGTGATCTTGGCAAAGGACATCGAGCCAGTAGGAGGTCTGGCCAGGCCACAAGCCCCCCCGCCCTCCCCAGCAATCAAGGTGGTTGCTGGGATGAGACCAAGAGGGGTGGCGGATGGGGCCTTGTGAGCTGCAGGCACCTGTCACTGCTCAGAGTCCTCCCAGCAGGCCTGGTGGCCCTGGTGGAGGGGTCAGCCTGGGAGTGACATCGCTTCCTAGGATGAGCCTGGGCGGGGGAGGCAGACAGGGAGAACGGGGAGAACGGGAGGGTGCCTGGGAGCTGGGGGTGGGGCGTGGGGCTCTGTCTTGCCTTCCACCCCCACCCTCGCTGGGAATGGGAGTGTTCAGCTTGCTGTGGCAGCCAGACACTCTCTGTCTTCTGCTGTCCTCACCTCTCCGCTCCAGCCTCCAGCTCAGAGAAGATCTCAAGGGGAGAGGCAGTGCTGGCAGGGGGATGTGGGGAGCAAAGACAAGCGTTGCCCTCCGCCAACAGTGGGGTGCCTGGCTCCTGAGAGGGCTACTCTTGGGATTTGAGCCAAGACCCCAGGCGGAACTCGGCTGCGTAGACTCTGACATCCTGGGGCTCAGCACAGCCACTCAGAAAAGCCATGAAGAGTTTACAGAACACGGTCACTTCTGGTTTGGGGGCAGGAGAATGGCAGGTGACCCTTGTTGGTTTCCTCTACCCCTCTTTTAAAATATGGTGATGGTCACCATCAAGTCATGCTGGGCTCTCACAACTAAAACACATTTGAGATGTGCTGTCAGAACACTGGAGCCCAGACTCCAAGGGCCTGACCTTCCCAAATAGAGAGGGAAAACCAGTCTGGAGGCCCTTGAACAGCAGACTTCTCCCTCTTGAACCCAAGAAGGAATAAGCTTATTCCCCAAATTCTCCACAGAACTGAGACCCACGTTCTATGAAACTACCTAGGCTTGCTGCTTAGTAACAGATGTTAAAAGGTATGTGTCAGGGAAGGGATCACATGAGTTTGAAAAATGCTGGGTTAAACAAAGGAAATGGGCAGGAATGCTAAAAACTTTAATATTCATTGTAAATATCCTAAAGAAAGTTGTGCCTTTTGACAGTTGCGCCTATTTTCAAGAAGCATCCCATGGGATTAAAGCTCCGTGGAACACAACTTTGGGAAGCTGGCCGAGCATCTCACTCCCCTGGGGGCTTGGGAATCCTGAGCACCGTCTGCAACGTGCTTGCTCAGAGCACTCATCTGTGTCCTTCTTTGTTTTCCATGCCCATCCCGGCGAGGCTATCCCCTCTGACATGTTTGCAGGATGGACTCTCTCTTTTTCTCATGTGCCAGCCATACGGTTTCTGGTTTTCACACGAGGTGTCTTTGTTTTTAATTCGTTTCCTTAAGCAGGGAGAAGAACCTTGGGAAATAGAGCCTTAAGGGACTTGATTCTTCTGGTTCTTTCTTGATTTCTTGGATCTCTATTCAAACCCTCCCCCCCGAATTATCATGAGAATTTTCAGGCCGCTCCACCTTGAGAATCAGAATTGTTTAGTTCCATGCCTTAGTTCCCAAGAGCCAAGACTTACATATTTGTTAAGAAGAGCTCTCATGCAATCTTCGGAAAGGGCCTCTTTTCCTTTTTCAAAGGCAGAATACCATAGGCCCACTTGCAACAGAGGCTTCTCATGCAGTATTTGTGCCTTCAAGGGCATGGAAAGTAGCAGGTGACAAGGGTAATCTCGTGAGTGCCCCCTGGCCCATGCTGTACAAGGTCATTGACTGCACGTCTGAGTCTGGTGACTCATTAACCCTGTCTTCCTTCATTTATTCATCTACCTGTCCAACATATACTTAATTAAGCACCAACTTTGAGTCAGGCACAGAGCTAGATGCTTGAATACGGTGGTGAAGGAGACAGATGTTGTCTCTGCTCTGGTGGAGCTGACAATCTAACTTCATAACTGATCTTAAATGACTACTTCCTGCAGGGCCGCCATGTGTGGTTGTGCAGGGTGTTTACTGCACAAGGGCTCCAGGCCAAGGGGGAGCTAAAATCTACCCCACAGTCCATTCACCAAGTCCACATGGTTTGGGGCTGCATCTACCTGGAGGGGCACCTTTTCCTAACTTGTACAAAAGTGCTGCTGTGTGGGTTAGCAACCACTCTGACTTCCGGTAAGGTTATAGGGTTTAGAGACCTGTGAGTAGCCTCATGCCAATGAGTTCTAGGTTTATTGTTAGGGTCCTTAAACCCCAGAGCTGAGCTGAGGGGTTGTTGGAACCACAGGAAGGGCAGCAGGCCTGCACTAGCCTCTCGGAGAAGTGAGAAATGGAAAAGTGAAGTTTCATCAATTATGTTAGAACTGGTGCCGATTGTTTCCTAAAAGCAAAGTCCGTCTCCTCTAGCCTTCCTCCGTGGAAGTGGGGCATTCAGCCTTAGGCACCCAGCTTTGTAAGTAAAATTGTCCCCTTGCCCCGCCCCCTCCCCCCAAACTCTCTGACCCGCCCTGCCTAGCACGTGTATGCACTCTAGGGCACACACACAATGCACAAAGGCCACCTGGTGATCTTCACCACTTACCCTCGGTGTTTTCTCACGCTGGGTGGGGAATACTCTTTAAAAGCTGTGTTGTAGCATTTGAGAAACTCTGTTGAGGACAGAATGGGGAAATGTAATGAATCTTTTTGGTTTCTAGTGTGTTCCATGTTGGAGAGTGAGATTGTTTCTGTGTGAGAGTTCCCTGGCTCAGGGCTTCTCAAATTTTAATGTGTAAATGAATCACCTCATACTTATGAACATGCAAATCATGATTCAGAAGGTGCCTTTCTAACAAGTGCCCGAATGAGGTCGGTGCAGCCGCTTGGTCCACGTCAGTTGCGAGGCCGTAGTACATGTGCTTTGGTATCAGAGATGCCTGAGTTCGAGTCCGGCTTATGCCGTTTCCTCACTGTGTCACCTGAGTGAGTTATCAGCCTGCCCCGAGCTTTAGTGTTTTCCTCTGTAAAACAGACCGGTGAATACCCGCTTCTTCCATTCTTGTTAGAATTACGTGAGATCATGCACGCACAGCAGTGTGACGTCTGGCACGTTGGAGGCCCTCAATCAAGGTAGGCATTAATATTTTCTGCTGCCTTTTAGAAAGGAATATCAGAAAAAGGGAGAAAACTTAGCTAAACTACAAACCTCAGTTGTCACAAGTACCTGGTCTTTGTCACAGAATCTAAACCACCGGGGCTTACAACTTTTTTTGTCTAGTCCCAACCACCTGAGGGCTCTGACTGTGCCTGGCCCGTGGAAAACACTCAGGGAATTGCTGCTGAATGAGTGACTAACATGCTTCCGTCAATAATAGTAGCTGGAGCTGGCAGTGGGGCCCACTTCTCCCTACGGCAGCAAAATTAGAATATGTGGGAGGTGGGGGCAGCAACTAGACAAGAAAAGCTCTCTCTAAGACTCTGATACCTCCCTGAGGGGGCATCCCTTCCTCCCATTGAAGAATCAATAGTCCAAAAGAACCTCCAGAAAATGTAATTTTGCCTTCTCTAAAATCATACATTCTTCTGTACTCTTATTTCCCGTGAACCCCTAGAGAGAAAAAGAACTGCCACGGCAGCTTGGGAGTCCTTGTCAGCTGTGCTGGGAAGAGGGGTCCTCCCTCCCTGGGTTCCCATCCTTGGAGGCCTCACAGTTCCTTCGTGTCCTCCCTGGGACTTCGCACAGCATTCTTTGTAGGGTTGGCAGGTCTTGGCTAAAGACTCGTGCATTGTCAACTTTGCAACCTGCTCTCACCATCACATCTCCTGGCCGCTCCGCCCCTGCCCATCCGGAGAGGTCTTGGCCTCCTTCTGCCCGGGCGTGAAGGCTCCAAGCCTTTGCCCCACTCTCCAAGCCAAATTGAGCTGTCTCAGGCTTGCCTTTCATTTTCTTTCTCTGTGGGTATAATTGTGTTGACAGCTATGAGAAACCAAATGTTTCCCTACATCGTTTAGAATTGTGTGGCCCATGAGGTTCCTTTTCATTTTGTTGTTTTCACCGTGACTGCAGTGAGCACAGCTGTCAGGAGGAAAACCTCAAAACATTTTGGGGAAATAGCAAATTTAGCATTCCAGCGATGTGTTAGCATTAGACTGATGAATTAATCAGGCGGCCGAAGCACGGGGACGACCTGAGCAGGATGTGCTGGCTGCGAGCAGCCTTTGGCTCAGAGTGCCACAGCTGGGGCTCCTCTGGGGCAGCCCAGGGCAAATGAAGCCCAAACCCACGCGAGAGCAGGGAGGAAGGGTGGGTGGGCAGCCAAGGTGGGGCACGTGTCAGGTGACCAGCAGGTAAATGACCAGAAGCTGTAGTTAAGAGCTGAGAACCAGGAATTAGAAAGACAGCAAGACAAATAAGCATACAATCTCCCTGAATCCATCCAACCACATCTCCCTCCGACAGGACTGATTCAGATTTATTTTTTGTCTTAAAGGGATTTTTCCTGATTTTAAGAGTTATGTTTACCTATTAAAGACAACTTAGGAAATACAGAAGTGCGTGAAAAAGAAAACTGCTCACAATTCCCCTTTTGGCTGCGTGTACTCTTTGTACACACCCTATTACTATATGTTTACGTCTATGCTAGCCAGCCTATCTTGAGCGGTTCAGCAGAATCTTGAACAACTGTTGAATAAACACATCCCCGCTACTCTCCACCCCAGAGCAGGCTCCCCGGCGTTGCCCACGTGAGAAGCAGCCCAATTGCAGACCAACATCTACAATTCTGAGCAACACGCTCACGACCTTTAAGGCGCGTATTAGAATTTGCTCCGTTTTCTATGTCCGCAGTGTCTCAGTATGTGTGGCATGTCATCCAATCAGTCATCAAGTCCTGATTGTTCCACCATCAAAATGTATTTCGAATCCAGACACCTCTGGCCACCTCCTCTGATGCCTCCCTGGTCTGTGTCACGGCCGTCTTTCATCTGGAGCGCTGCTTTAGCTGTCTCTCTGGTCTCTTTGCTTCCCATCCTTGGCCCCCTATGGTTAATTCTTCTCACAGAAGCCAAAGCCATCTTTTAAAACCATAAATCAGGTTATGTCATCCCCTGCTTAAAAATCTCCTGTGACTTCTCATTGCACTTAAAATAAAAACTAAACTCAGTGCCCTACCCAAGAGGCTCCCAGCTCACCTTTCCACCTCACCTCTTACCACGCACCCCTTTGCTCACTCCATTCCAGCCCTGCTGGTCTGCTTGCTGTTCCTCGAATATGTCAAGCTCATTCGCCACCACAGGGCCTTTGCATATGTTGACCCATCTCCCAGGAATGCTTTTCCACAGATCTTTGTATAACTCAAGACTTATCTCCATGAAGATTTCTCTAACCACTCTTTCCAAAAACAGCTAATTCTTCAAGCCTGTTTTCTTTCTTTCCTTTTTAAATATAGAAGTTACTATGAAATTATTGTTAAACTACACAATCACTCTCAGAGAATATTAAACTGCAGAATTCCAGAATCTGAGAATCATACAATTTTGGAATCTAAATTTTACGGTCATGGAATATTCCTCGTGTCAGAGCTGAGAGTTCAGGATTCCAGAAAGCCACCAGTCTAAGAGATCCACTGTATAGATGGAGAAACTGTGCCCACTGGGGCTGAATGACTTGCTTAAGGTCCAAAAGCTAAGGGCAGAGCTAGCATAGAACCAGGTCTCCCAGCATTTGAGGTGGGGCCAGGTCTCTGTCCCAGTGGTTTTCAAACTGGGTTCTCCGAGGCACCAACATTGCTTGGAAGTGTCATGAAGGTTCTGCTTCAGGGGTAGAGGTAAGGAAGGGATGGTCAGAGAGCAGAGGCTCAGGTCCTCTCCGATCAAAACAGTTCTACTTTTATCCCATTTATATTAAGACTGGAGTAGTTGTATTTTTAGAAAAGGGTTTTTCCACCCCCCTCCCTAAGTTTCACAAACCTCTGCAATATATACTATGTTCAATAAATAATCACGAAAATTAACAAATTAATAGACGAAAACCCAAGAAACAAGACCCCACACACAACCACAATGGTAATGTAAATGAGATCTTTAAAGATATTGGTTTGAAAAACTCAGGTTGATATAAACATTCTAACTATATTTCCTGCAGGTAGGGATGGGGGGAGGTTAGGACAAGAACTGTCTACAACAAAATACAGTCTAGAAATCTGCATCCAAGCTTCCTTCTCAAATATAGCCTGGCAGTTTCAGGTTCTGGGCACAGAGAGGAAGAGAAAAGCCTGTCCTAAAATGTAGTTCTGGCATTATACCAGGAACCACATGTATTTACAAAGGAAGCTCACAATCCTCAAGAACTGTGGTTGATAATGATATGCCTGGAGAATTGGATCCTAATTCTGATTTAGACCTTCAGCTACACAAATCAAATCTCTCCATTGATCAAGACTGAGTCTTCCAGTTACCCCACCCGAGCAGCATGTTTCCTATCCTGGTAAGATAACACACCCAAAATTCAAAAAAGTAATCAGATCAGGATTCAGAAAGCAGCAATCGACAAGAATAAATGGACTAACAAATGGTTGTGGAAAGACATTTGTCCAGGTCTGCAACGTCAATTTTAAAAAGTGATAGCAACTTCATAAATAAACTGCTTCCACTCTAGGATGCTTTGTGGGGGGAGGGGAAGGGCACCAGGGGAGTACACTTTTTTAACTCCCTAACTTTCTTTGTGTTCTGGTTCCCAAAGCAACATTCTCCCATAGGTTGATTAGAAAGATGTAATATAAAACATGTTTTGTAAAGCACATTGGCCCCCCAGATAGGAAATCTCATTCCCACTTTGCTTGGATCAAGACTTGATTTCACTGCAGTTCAGAATTTCTGTGACTCTGAAAGATTAAAGATAAGAGACATTCTCTATGAAAAGCTACCAAGAGCAGAAGTAATTCTCAAGAGGGACAAGACCCCGCTTTTAGAGGCCTCTTTGTTGCGAGTGGGTTTTTAAGCAACACTTTTTCTTTACTTTGTTTTTCTGTTTCTGGCTGTTTGTTTTTCACACACATTCAACTCAAAGGTCATCAAAAACCTCAGCCCACAAGGCAGTGACAATACAGTCCTTTTTTATTTTATTTTATTTTTGATGTGCTTTATTTTCTTCGTAGCTGGGGTGACTTTATAACTTATCACCCAAATGACACTACGAGAGTGAAAGGGGGCATTATTAACAAACGCTAGTCTGTATTTATTAGCTTTCCCGTGTGCACTCAGGTTCCGTCGCTATAGCATCCTAACTCCATGAGCAGACTGTCCGCTCGCCGCTATGTTCTCAGCACCACGGACAGCGGCCTGCAAAGCGCACACTGTGGAGAGGGCGCCAAGGCTGCCGGCTCAGCGAGAAGCCGCTAACATACCTGCTGTGAAATCCGAATGGTGAGCACGGGTTTCCCACACGAACATGTGGGAAGAGAACATTCCAAGTGGGAAGACTAGCTTGTGTAAAAACCCTGAGAAGAGAGTAAGACTGGCTTGTTTGTGGCTGCTGTGGGAAGACGGGTGGGAACATGAGGAGGGATAAGGCAGATGGCGCAAGCCTCTTGGGGGGTCTAGACTTTATCCCAAGGGACGTGGAGAGCCGCTGAAGTATTTTAAGGAGAGCAGGGAGTCTTAGTAACGGTCATTTTTAGGTTCAACCACATTGAATGCTATCTATATATTTTATGATATTTTTATTTTACTTTTTAATAATACTTTTACATGGTTCAAAATTTGAAAGGATTCATTATAAAGTCTACCTTTCCCCTCTTTTTTCCCCTGGAGTCAGCAAGTGTTATTAATTTCTCATTTATAACATTTTATATTTCCAGGGATGTCTTATGCCTATAAAAGTATATATATATATATATAACTTATAAATATATTCATATATATTTTGCCACCCTTTTTGTTGAAAAAAATAGTGAAAGCATACTTTGCACACTCTTTTGCATCTGGTTTTTTTTTCATCTGATGCAATATACATGGAAGATCTACCTCATCAGTTGCATGTCTTAGTTTAGCACTTAAGGCGTCTCCTCTCTCCAAAATTGTCTCCCGCTAGTTCTCATTATCTATCTTTTTGTGTGAGACCAACTAATGCCTTTGATCTAAATCTTTAGATCAGTCTTTTCCAAGTGGTGTTTCATACTCACACACATTTCTCTTCCCATCCCACCTCCAAATAAGCTTGGGGAATGCCAGGTTAAACAAGGAGAAGTAAGGTTTGGCTTTGGTTTTGATTTCGGTTTTGGTTTGGTTTGGTTTTCCCTGCAGAACTTCTCTGGACCTCAGTGGATTTTAATGTCCATGTTGACTCTCCCAGAGGGGAGGTGGTTGCAGCACTTCCCCCTGTGCTGGGTTTTTGGAACTCTTTCCCCAAATATTTCAGGGAACTTGTGAGCTACCGAAGAGACACTGAAAACATGGCCTTCAGACGGTGTCTCTCTCCCACGGGCGGCACTGGATAAAGACTGACCCGTTCCTGCTATCCAGCTCCTGTTATGCTTGATGCTGGCCAACACTTTTCTGGTGATAGTTCCTCTCCGGACAGGTAAGAGCACTGTCGGTGAGGTTACCACTTTCTCAGGCCTGATGATACACCCCTGGTCACTTTGATTGGATTTGAGTGTTTCCCAAGTCAGCAAGGCATTCACAGGAAACAGGGGCTGGAGAGGTTATGGGGTAGAAGAGAGAGCACTGGAGGTGGAGTCCGAAGCCCTGTGGTCTGTAGTTGGTAACTAGGGAGCTGGGGTAAGCTGTCCTGAGTTTGGAGCTGAAGACCCTATTTCAATGCGGGTCTAGTAAGAATCAGCAAAAAGCACATAAACTTAGACATTGGCTCACTTTTCAAAATAGCCTGTGAATGCCTTGCTGACTTGGGAAACACTCAAATCCAATCAAAGTGACCAGGGGTGTATCATCAGGACTGAGAAAGTGGTAACCTCACTGACTGTGCTCTCTTTCAAGTCAGAGACTTTGTTTTCTTCTTTGCATGTTCTATATCAATCCCCCCTCAGTGCCAGGCACACTGGAACTGATTAATATTTAATTACTTTTTGCAATAACTTTATGGGAGGGGATGGATGTCTATAGCCTCTCTCCACTCAGTGAACAAAAGACGTATTGCTCAGCTCTGCAAACCAGTGTTCACGTGACCTGGCATGCAGCAAGCACTCAAGGAACGCTGGGAGTCACAGTCTGCCCATTGATTGGAATACTCACAGAACCAGTAATTATAAAGGATGGGGGGTTTCAGGGGTCATTGAGTCTGACTCCCCTCACTTTACTTATGAGGGAGCTACCCAAAGGGGGTCGTGGCTTGCCCAGGGTCACACAGAGCTGGGACTCGAGCCCAGGTCTGCTGCCCTCCCCTGGCTCCTTGTCACTGGCAATATTGCCTCATTTGTGAAATGGATGATGCCCACCTCACGGGACTTCTGTGTGGCCCGCTCGGCTGAGAGGGTGCAGGCGGAGCTCTCAGTGCAGGGCCTGGTGCTGTTACTGCTCAGTGGATGGTGGTTATGATTGCTGAGTAAATGTCCTTCCACCCCAATACTTTGTAAGCTTAAAAGAGTAAGGCTCATTTCTCTGCATTTCTGATGTCTATCAGTGTCTTATACTTAATAGGGACCAGCAAGCATTTGATGATAGTAATCTAGCAATCTGATTGATCACGTGATTTCCATTTTATGGCCCCAAGTAAAACTAGCCCTGTCCTCTTCTCAAGGACAATAGGGTTGACTCCAGGGGAAAACTGAGTTCCTGTGTGACTCTAAACATCCTCCTGCCTCAATTTCCCCCATTGGCTCACTGAGCTTGGCCTGAGGAAGAAGATGCAGCAAGCCATGATTGATGGATTCATTAGGGCTTGGAAAGGGCCTCTAGTCCTCAGAGCCAAGCACTGTTATTTAAAGAACACTGATGGAAGAGTGGAGTTAGGTATTCAAATCGTCCTCAGAGGACTGACAGGGCGGCCAGTCATCGTAGGGCATTTAGAGAACTAACTCCTTGCTTCAGTATTTAAGGCCTTCGAAAAAGCTACATCCATCTTCCATGAACAACAACAAAAAAATGTTCCTGTATCTTCCTGCTATCTAGAGATTATTTAGTGCTCTGATATTGACACTGCTCTGTAGAAAGATTTAAAGATAAAAATGCAATGTATTCAAGTGCTGATCGTTTTTCATTGTCACTTAGAAGCAGTACAGCCTGGAATCAGTTGCTGCAGATTTATCTTTTGTGATATTGATTGTGTGCACGGGTGCCTAAGCTGTTTGCAAATACCTGGCTCCATCAACAAGGGGCACTGCAAGGGGTGGGGGAGGGAGGCAGTGGGCACAAGAGAGAGGGCTCAGCAGGGACCCTGCCCCTCGTTTCCTGCCGTCCCAGAGTCTGGATGGGCCCTGATGAGAAGGTCCTGGATGAGGAGGCCCAGAACGAGCTGACCATCAAATGCTTGGTGAGTGACCTGCTGTTTAATGGTCGTGCGAAGCCCCTGAGGTGTGAAGTACGAAAAGGCCTGAAGTCATTTGTGTCCCCGGGTGTACTGAAAACATGCAGAGCTGGAGTTTCGAGTTTCTTTGACGTTGGTCCCTCTTCCCTAAAAGTGGTCCACAGCTCCCAGGTTTGGAAGGCCACTGAGCTCTGGTATAACATGCCCTTCTCTTCTTCATAACGACCGTGGCACCATTTACAGGGCACCTGCCGTGCACCAGGCACTGCACTGACCTTTCCCATGCCTCCTTCTTGCAGAGAGCAGCCCTGGGTGCGGTGGGGAGGCTGCGGAGCTGGGAGGGGTTGCTGGTCATTAACCTGCATTTTACAGAGGAGAAGGCTGAGCCTTAGAAAGTTAAAAGACTTGCCCAAACCACCTGCCTTTCGTTCCTTAAACATTTCCTCCTATCTTATCTCCACTGATGGCCCGTCCCTGGCCATCTTTCCTTCAAAGCCAGCCCCAAATCCCACACAGTCTCCCTATTAGGAAGTGGTTCTCATCAGACCTCAAGACCTCAATAAAAACATAAATGACAGTAGCATATAATTAAAGAAGAAAAATCAAAAAGAAGGCAAAGCACTGGGTTAGGAGTTGGGAATGCAGACGTCTAGGCCCGACTCCGTCATTAACTTATTCGGTGATCTTGCGACTCAGCCTCCACAGACCTCAGTTTTCTCATCTGTAAAATGGCAACTAGGAGATCCATTTCGTGTTGCACGGGGTTAATAAGAAAGTGTGATGAGATTAAATCAAGTGCTATTTCTTAGTTTACTGGTTTAGCAAATATCGATTGAGACAAGATTAAGGTCTGGGCACGCACGCAGTTCTGTGTAGCATTGGAGATCTTCTGTGACAATAGAAAGTTCTGGGCTTTCGGGTCAGAGACCTGGGCTTCAATCCCACTGCCACCCCTTGCTTACTGTGTGATCCCAGGCAAGTCATTTAAGCTCCCTGACCCTCAGTCTCCTTATCTGTACTATGGAGATAGTTACTCCTGCTCGAGGGGGTGGTTATGGGGACAGGAGAGCACTTATGTACAGATTCTCGGGGGGTGCTCAGCCCAGCAGGACGTATGTTGAAAGCACTACAGATACAAGAGGTCCTCAAATGGCTTTCAGGTCATGTTCAGGGTCTCTGCTGTCTTCCCACCCGTGCCTCGCTGGCTGTTCGCGGAAACGGGGGCTCCCAAGCGCTCCTCTCCAGGCTCCCCACACCTCTTGCCACCATGGGCTGAAGTACTTCCGGTCCTGTAGAGGCCAGAGCCCCATCCAGGAAAGGTCTACTTGAGCCCCACTTGATGAGAGCCAGGCCGTCCTGGTTGTAAACGCCGGGAATTTCTAAGAAGGCTGATCTCTCCCTGTCAGAGATCTTTTCTTTGGTATTTTGTCTACGTGGCCTGTTGCTAGATTTCATCGATCGCGCCTCCTCACACCGGCTAAATCATTCCTCGCACCTCCTCGTGACTCTACACCGTCAACACTGGTCCACTCTTTCTGCCTGACACCTGTTTTGACGCTTCAAAGGCAACCTGAAAGCAAGGGTTTCGTTCCCCGCCCTGCCCCAGCCACGGACGCCTGTACTTTTGGAGGCAGGAGGGATCTCAGAGATTCTGGAGTGTCCAGCTCTCTTATTTCACAGGTGGGGAAACTGAGGCCCAGAGAAGGGATGACCTCAACAAAGTAGCAAGATCAATGTTTCAAGATAGTTTGGGCTTTTAGATATAAATAAATATAAAATTAAACAAAATGAAGTCATTGGGTTTTATTGGATAAACTAATGCACATTACTGTCATGGCTCAGGTCATTTGACTAGGGCTATTAGCTTGGTCACAGCTTCAAACTATTTATGGGGCACTTCCTGCCCATCAAGAAAAGGGGCTTCCCAAGGCAGGTGATGTAACCCATTCAATCCTCACAGCAATCCTAGGGGGTGGGCACTATTATCCCTACTTCCTGGCTGAGACGACTGAGGCTCAGAAAGATTAAGTGATTTCTCCAGGGTCACACAGCAAACTGCAGGCAGAGCTGGGTTTCAAATCCAGGTCTTCCTAACTCAAAGCTCATCACTTCAATCTTATGACGTCTGAGACCTGGAATCAGGAGAGTACAATAAAGCACAAAGAGGCTCAAATCCCAAAGACGGAAGAAGAAAAAGCAACCGTGTGGGCTTTGGGGACCAACTTCCTGGCCCGGGTCCCAAGGAGACGAAGGGCATGACAGTTTGTTGAGGTCTTTCTTCTGCAGTGGGAACGTCCTGGGCACAGTGATGGGTTTATTCATCTTTGCATCCACAGAGCCGGCACGGAGAGGCACTCAGTGAATGTTTGGTAAATAATAAACGAAGAGTGTGGGAAATGACCTTACCAAAGGGAAGACTGGGGGAAAAAGTGCCACACGGGAAACATATTATAGTCCACGCCTTCAGATATTGTACGCCTGGGAGAATAAGAGTGTGTGGACATCGCCCTAGACGGACAGAAAACAACAGGCTGAGATGCTGCCTCAAGGTGCTCAGAAAACGCTGGCGTTGCCAATTGTCTCGTGCACAGCAGTAAGGTAGGAAGAGTTACACTTACAGAATGCTCCCCAAGGGCAGACCCAGCACTAAGCACTTTCCATTTCATTGGAGCCTCACACCAACTCCCAAGAGGTAGGTGCTGTTGATAGTCCCACTTTACAGAGGAGAAAACTGAGTCTCAGAGAGGTTAAGTGATTTGCCCAAGGTCACACAGCTAGTAAGAGATGAAGCTTGACCTTGAAACTCAGCCTGCCAACTCCAAAGGTCTGTTAACTCCAAGTTAACCAGTTAACTCGAAGTCCCTGGCTGGTTGTCCTCATTGAATTGCAGACTTGAGACCCCAAACAGCCATCAGCCTGCGAGACACCACTTCAAAAACATTGTTCGAGCATCAGCGTATCAGCACATCGCCGTGATCGACATCTTACTTTCTCGTTCTTGTTCATCTTCGTCTTTCCAGATCCCTCTTGTCACTTCTTTAATCACTGCCTGTCGCTGGCTGGTCTTCTGGAGTTTGTTTTTTTAGGGGGTTTGTGCGATCATCTGAAGGATGATTGATACCTTCTAGGAAAGAATATAACCACATCGCCACCCTCTTCTCGATTCCTTTAGGGGCAGGTACCCACCGAAGCACAAACATTACGCTCACCAGATCATAAGCTCTGGGAGGACGGGGACCACATCTGTCTGGATGCCCAGCACTGTGGTGGGTGCTCATAAACCACCTGTTGAGTGAGTGAGTTCTGCATCCCCCTTGAGCGGCGTGGCGCTGGCACCTCCGAGCAGGCTAAGGTCTTCTGCAGTCTCCCTCAGTTCCTGGTCTCTGGGAAGCGTTTCCAGAAGCCATAATTTCTCTTGCTCTGATCCAGAGAACCACAAAGGGCCTGTTGGGTCAGCCTGACTAGCCCGAACCCACTGGTCCCCTAGGGGCCAACCTTTCCTGGCCCACAGTGCACACGCCCCCCCAGAGGATGAAACTTCTGGGAAATGTACTTCTACCCTCCCTGGAGCCAGAAGGACCTCATAAGGGAAATTCCCTACTCCCTGTAAGGACGCTGTCCCAAGTAGAGGGTCTGGGGCCGAGTGACTTGTGTAGCCCGGGATAAAGTCTCTGGGATCTACCAAACTCCAGGGCAGCGGGGGACACGGGGATCCCACCCTTGCACGCACATCACCTTTTCAAACGTCTTCCCTAATCTTGACCATTTTTTCCTACATCACACTTCTAGCTACGGTTGCTCTCTGCCTGAACATCTTCCGGCATTGTTTCTGTATTGTTCTCCTCTCCAGGGAATATCCTATTTTAGACTTTCCTCCCAATTGAATTTGTCTTTCTCCCTCTGAGCCAACTCTTATTTTGTTATTTTCCGTCGATATCTTTAACCCCCTTTGAGGCATCTGCATTACGTCCTCTGCCCTTCTTGGCGATAGCAACACCTCCCAATTAAGGATCTTATGCAAATTTCATTAGTGTGCTGTTTGCTCTGTCTTCCAGATCATTATTAAAGATGCTAAATAGGAGCAGAACAAACACCAGCTCCTCGCACCTTCCGCGAGGCCATGCTCCCTCATTTATCTTTGGTCTGTGTGTGTGCACTATTCCATTTCCAAAGTAAGGTCCTCTCCATCCTAGTTTGAATTTATTTCATGAGGAAAGTTTCATAGTAAATTATGGCAAACGTTGTAGTAAAATCTAATCTCATAGCTGTCCACAGTACCCCTGCGTACGTGGTCCCAGCAGAAGAATGAATAAGCTGAGGGACCTGTTTGCTTTCAATGTAAACTCACGTTGCTGGGAGGCCATGGTCTTTGGGATGTTGGCTAAGTTTCCTTGAATATCTCTGTATGCCTTGGTCGACCGGCCAAGAACGTGCATTAAATACCTACTGGATTCAGGCTTCTTCCTGAGCTGGGAAGAGATAGCAAAATGGAACAAGTGGTCCCTGTCCTCAAGAATCTTAATGTCCAGCTAAGCAGAGAGAACTTCTGCACACAGGGACCCACCACACAGACAGATGCGAACGGATTAGGATTCTGATGAAAGCAGCAGGCGAGCAGGGATAGGCTGCGCTTTAGAATATTTGAGTGTGGCATGTGTTTTAAAACTCTAACATTTTATCGTTGAAAATTTCAAACATACACAAAAAGCAGAATGAATATGAATGGATGTGAGGCCCCATACACCCATCATCCAGTTTCAACAGTTGAATGTTTTGCCGCTCTTATTCCATCTCCTTGCCCCTCTTTCCTTTTCCTTTCCTTTTCTTTCTTTCTTTTTTTTCTTTTTAGAATACTTTAAAGCAAATCCCAGATATCATATCGTTGCACCAGTAGTCACTTCAGAATGCACCTCCAGCACGTAAGGACTTCTTCTAAACACAAGCACAATGCCATTATCACATCTAACACAATTAAAGATAATTCTTTATGTCATATCATCTAACACCTGGTCCTTGCTCAGTTTTTCCACTGATTGTCTAAAAAATGTCTTTTTGCAGTCGGTTCATTTGAATCAGGACCCAAATAAGGACCACACGTTGTGTTTGGTGGACGTGCCTCCTAAGTCTCTTCATCGACAGCACATCCTTTCGAAAATGCCGTGTATTTGTTGTAGAAACTGAGTTATTCATCCTGTAGAATTCCAAATGTGGTCCATCTTAAAGGAGATTTGTTGTGTAAAATATAAACACAGAGAAAGATAAACTAGGAGATAATCTAAAGTAAGCTAAGAATGCCAAACGTGTGCAACACGGATCCTTAGAGCTGGAAGGAAGCCTAGAGGTTGTTCACACTAATCCGGCCACCACCCCACCCTACCCTCACCCTAAATGCAGAAGCCTTGTGGCAATGACCCTGACGGATGTCCACCCACTTCACTTTGCAGGGGAACTCACTTTGGGATTCTTTTGCATGGCTGATCATTCCTCTACAGATAAAAAAATATTATTCCACTTAGCAACAATCACCAAATATATTTATACACATCTACAGCAAACATCTATTGACCCAAATGAGCTATGCCTGGAAAGGAAGAGGAAGAAAAGGAAAGGCAAGGGAAAAATTAAAGAAAACCAGGGGCCAGAGATGGAAGGAAACCCCAGAGCTGGAGAAGCTCAGGAGGCCAAGGGTGAGTGACAGTTAAAAGCAAAAGACGGCCGAAGCAGATTGGACTAGAACTTGGCCTGACTGCCTCTTCTGCGTCTAAGACTCGCTGGGGCGGACAGGACAGCAGGCCAGGTGTGTAACACCCAGTCGAGGCAGAACAGCTCCATACCAGACTGTCTGGGTGGGGGTCCTCCTTCTTTTGGGAGCAAAGGCTTCCACTTTCTTAGCCAGAGTCTTCTGCTTAGTGACCTGGGTTCACAATTCCCATCTCAAGGGTCGGTGTGCACGTGAAGCCAAAGGACGGGGGAAGGTGCCTGGGTACCCAGTGCCTGGCACACGGCGGGGGCTCCGTGGGGGAGAGCTGTGTCGTGCCCTTGATAGGGCTCAGCTCAGTCTGCCACACACCAGACAGACAACCTGTTCACCTGCCTGACAGCAGGTGGTCGCCTGGAAAGAATCTGTCACATTGATCGGCTCTAGTCAGAGGTTGATTGAGGGGGAAACAAAACATCCCTCCCGTGACTCTGGCATTGAGGGGGCCTTGTGCACGGTTTTCCAAGTTTGGGGAAGCGACTGGAGAACAACTCCTCGGTCTTTTCTGAGATATTCCTACCACATGTGGATCATCTTGCATTTTCCGTCTCAGCTTTATCCTCTATAATTTTCCCAAAATACTAAGTAGGTTAGGTAATTCCTCCAGGGCCCTCCATGCTCCTCACCTGATGTGCTGATGGTACATTTGTTGACCCTAGAGGGAGCCGGGTGAGCCGAGGGCCTGGGCCCCTCCTTCCTCCTGGTACCTCTGTATCACATCCACCCACCACGCTGCAGGCTTCCATTTGCCCAACCTTAAGATGAGGGAAGACCTCAGCCTGCCCCTCTCACTCCCCACCCCCGCCACATCCTGCCCCTCCACAAAGGGATTTGGAGGGAAAAGTTGAAAGCCTGCATAAAGGATTTGGGCCTATCACAAGAGAACAGCAAACGAAATACAAGCTGTTATTGGCATCATCTCAGTATTGATCAGGGCTCATAATGCTTAATTCCTCGTTTTTATCAAGTCTTTCTTCACTCCCAACAGTCTTCAGTCCTTGTTAATTTCGGCGTTCTGTTGAAACAAGGTCAGCGCGGCAGGAGTCCACCGTCAGGCGCCGTGGATCCCCTCCTCCTGGCTATCCAAGAGCCAGACTCTCTGCCCCTCCGGTCTTCCCTTCTCCACAGCCAGCCCCCAGCAGAGGGTTTGGTTGTGAGAGACCACCAGAGACACAGCAAAGCTTTTCTAAGTCCATTAGAAACCCATGATTTAGGGCAGCCATCCTTCCTTCCTCCCCGACCCTTGGCCGCTGCCCAGGAAGATCCTGTATCAGGAGACTCGTGTTTGGCTTCCTGCAGAGAAAAGCCCGTCTGCATCCACAAAATGTCTCCCCACGTCATCCAATGTCGGAATGAAGGCCTTCCTGTCTGCATGCAGGAGCCCAAACGCCGCCTGCTCCAGGCACCGTCTCAACTCCAAACTCACCTGCCGGCCCAGGAGAGCTCTCCAAGTCCCGGCAGGGAAAGAGAGCAAGGAAGGAAGTGATTTCCGACTCCTTCAAAGCCAGCGACGCAGACAAAACTCTTTACTGTTATCGATTTCCAGCAATCAATAACTTCTTTTCAATAAGCAAGTCTCATATTCCACCCTTCTCTCCACAAGCCCCCAAAATAAACCCAGCCGGTCACTGAGAGCCCCCCTCCTCCCCTGCTGCCTGCTCTCAGCTCTGACTTGTTTCTTTTTTAACATGAGGATTTCCTCCGAACCCCGCCAGCGACCCCTTTACTGAAATACAAAAAAATAGAAAGCAGCAACAGAGAGCTGAAGTCTTTGCAATTCATAAAAACAGTGACAGGCAGCCAGGCCCACTGCAAGTCGACATGCTCTTTTTCTTGAAGCAAGGCCCATGGTTGACTCGTTCCAACTTCTCCAGTCACCTCGGCATTTTATTAATAATTTAGCCCTGGGGTGGGGTTGTCTCTGCTGGTGAGTGGCTCCAGGGCCTCTAGTTAGCAAAATACTAATGCTAGCAATTTGTCAGCACTGGAGGATGGAGTGTCAGAAGTTGCTGGTGGTTGCAGGGGAGGGAGATGTGTAATAACAGAAAACCTTGGCCAACCGGGGTCTCTGCGAGAGGAAACACAGGCTGGCCTGTCCTATGCCCTTGGCCTTCCTGGGACCCTTAAGGCTCAGACTTTGGAGTCAGTTAGACCCCAGGGACCAAGGACAAAGGGGGGATGGATGGCATAGCAAACCTGGCGATTTGGATTTCAGAAATCTGGCACAGGGACCCCCAGCGGAGTCTCCTTATGGATTATTCCACTGCCTGCCAACACGTGGGATGTGTGGCCCCGGTGGGAAGTGGAAAGGCTTTGGTGGAATCCGGCAGGATGTTGAATAACGTTAAGTCGCGGTGAGAATTACTCCCTTTCCAATTTTCTTTCAACCTTCAGGTTGCTTAAAAGGAAATCCGTGACTCAGGTGCCTGCCTAATACCTGCTAATGTCCCTTCTTAACAAGGAGAGCTGTCCTCAGGCTCCCGGGCCTCGGAGGGGAACAGAACCTCTTGAAATTGACAGCACTGTGGGTTTTTGTTGTATTTGTTTTTATAGTTACCTTCTGTTTCCCGCAAGTTGTACTGATTTCCCATTTACCATTGTGATCTAAAGCTTCCTTTTAAAGCACATTTGTTTAAGTCAAACATCAGATGATTCAAAATTAAGAAATTAAATAAGTAATAGTCCAAAGGTATACAGATATAGCAACACGTGTGAAGGTGACACAGGAATGCTTGGAACTCAGGAAACCTGGGTCTGTTTGAGTCGTCATAGAAGATAAGCCTCCTGGAAGATGAAGCTATTTCTGCCTTCTCCGTTGCCTCCCCTCCTGTCCCAGGCGTGGGTGGTTGTACTGGATGTACAGTATATACTTGTCTACCCAGCACCCTCCTCCCATTCTCCTGGCATCGAAAACACTCTCCTTCAGGGAACTGCAGTGTTTGGTCCATAAGCACCACGTCCACGCGTACTCCGTGTGACTCAAGCTGAGCCAATAGACGTCCTTCCCTGGAAGTTTCCATGCTGAATCTAGGAGAAAAAGTCTTCTTTTCCCGAAGTTCCTTGGGAAGGAATTGTAAGGCTGTGGCTGCCCCATTCCTGTTCTCTCTGAGAGAATGAGGCTCGCCCCCAGAGAAGAGATGAGATGAGAGAGGGAGAGACAGAAAGAAAGATCCCTGATCCTATTCAAGTCCCTGGATCCAGGGAACTCTCCCACCAACCTCTCTGTTTCTGTGGTCTCCTCGCCTAAACCAATACATGCAGTTTGTGCTTAAACTGGTTTGAGGTAGGTTTCTGTCACTCGCATCTAAGAGAGCCCTGACTGATAAGCACAAGAAAAGGTGCTCCACGTCATTAGTCGTCAGGGAAATGCAAATCAAAGCCCCCGTGAGATGCCACTTCACGTCCATGAGGATGGCTGGAATCAGAAAGACAGAAAAGTCTTGGTGAGGATGCAGAGAAGTCGGAACCCTCGTACACCGCTGGTGGGGAGATAAAACGGTGCGGCCGCTTTGGAAAACAGTGTGGCAGGTCCCCAAAAGATGAAACAGAGTTCCCATTTGATCTAGCAATTCCACGCCAAGGTATATTCCCAAGAGAAATGAAAACGTGTCGGCACAAAAACGTGAACGTGAATGTTCATAGCGGTGCCATTCATCAGAACCAAAAGGTGCAAACAGCCCAAAGGCCCGTCGGCTGCTGAACGGACAAACAGGACGCGCTGTCTCTCCATACAGCAGAATATTCCTCTGCCATAGAAAGGAATGAAATACAGGTACACGCCACAATACGGATGGACCTGGAAACTGTTATGCTGAGGGAAAGAAGCCAGTCTCAAAAAACACATATTGTATGATTCCATTTTATAAGAAATAGCCAGAATAGGCAAATCTATAAGGAGGAAAAGTAGATTAGTTGCTGCCTAGGGCTGGAGGTGGAGGTGGCGGTGACTGGGGGTTGGGGGGTGCATTGGGGAGGGGCACTGACAGCTAAGAGGAGGGGAATTTCTTTTTAAGATAATGAAAATGTTCTACAATTGATTGTGACAATGGATGAGCAACTCTTGAGTATACTAAAAAGCCGTTGAGTTGTATAATTTCAATGGATGAATTGTGTATATGTGAATTATATTTCAATAAAGCTGTTAAAAACAATAAAAGAGCCCTGAGTAATATAGTAGTTATTGGTGGGATGTTTTTTCTTTTCTTTCTTTTTTTTTTTTTTTTTGGTGAGGAAGATTTGCCTTGAGCTAACATCTGTGCCAATCCTCCTCTATTTTGTATGTGGGATGCTGCCACAGCATGGCTGGTGAGTGGAGTATGTCCGCACTAGGGATCCGAACCTGCGAACCGGGGCCATGGAAGTGGAGCATGCAGAACTTTAACCACTCAGCCACAGGGCCGGCTCCCTTGGTGTTGTTTTAAAAGAAGACTTGGGAGAAGAGGGTAATTTGGGAGTTTATGAAATCCGTGCAGATGCTCCTCTCTGGATCAGGCTCTGTCCCAGGCATTGCGTGACTCCCATGGCTAGTTGGGTCATCTCCATTGCCTCTGTTGGTCCTGGGCCTAATGGTTACACTAGGACCTCAGTGGCCACAGCTACACAGGATGGGAAGTGGTGGCTGTTACCCTTTTGACCTCGGTCTTTTATTTTGTGAAGAATTTAAACATGCAGATCAGGGAAAAGGGGAGGAAAAGCATTCTAAGCAGTAGGAACAGCCCAAGCAAACGCAGAGAGGTGGGAACCGGTGGCTCAGGTACCAGAAACAACAGTAGCTGAGTTTGGGGCGAGGGGTCTGTGGGTGGGGGAGGAGGAGCTCCCCAAGGGCAGGGGAGTGACTTTTCTTCTGGGCTCCCCTGTGGCGTTCACCTCATGACCGTCCTCAGTAAAGACTCACTGGCTGGGCATCTCTCAGGGTGTCATTCAACTCCTACCAAGCCTGGAATTGCCTCCTGTCATCTTCCCACTGCTTCTTTGTGTCCACAGAAGGGAGCAGGATCCATCCTCCCCAGGGTTCTGTGTGTATGATGCCAACACGCGGGCGGATGTGGTCGACCTGGCAAAAAAAAAGCTTTTGGAAAAACAGAGTCAGACTAGCTGCTTCATTAACTATTAACATTAATCATTAATAGCTAACATTTATTGGTCCCCTGTAATGTGCCAGGCTCTGCGCCTCACACACATACATGCCTTATCTCACTGAGTCTTCGTACCAACCTATGAGGTGGGTATTATCCCCATTTTATAGGTGAGCAAACCGAGGCTCAGTGAATTTAAGTCAGTCAATTATTAAGGTATGAATTAATATTTTAATTCTAAAATTGGTGGTCCCCTTGTAGGCAGTTTAAATAAAATGTAGCTATTTTGTGTCCCTTTCTGTGGTACAAGGATGACAGGGGTAGAAGCAATAAGAGCTTTCGTTCACTGAGGGCCAGGCACGCTTCCGAGGGCTTTGTCTGTGGTCTCTGCGGTGTCCTTTCCAGAGGCCTGTGAGGTGTGTTTCCTTACCCGCATTTTGCAAATGAGAGATTCGAAGCACAAGTTCGCTGACTTGCCTAAGGTCACTAATAAGTGGCAGAATGGAGATTCAGCCCAGGGCCATGTGTCTCCAAGTCCTGCCTCCCCTCCCAGTCAGCACGAGCTGCCTTGAGCTACATGACACAGGAGATTCCCGCTGTGGGTCACCAGCCAAATGGCCCCTGCACCACCTGTGGTGTCCTGCGCTGGGCCAGCCGTCCCAGAGCCTCCTGGGTCTCCCCAGCTTCTCCCGCCCGCCTGTGCCTCCGCATCTCTCTTTTTCGGCACAGAGCAGAATTCTTTCTGGAAGGGCCACTGCTGAGCCTGAGCACAAGTGGAGGTCTGGCTTTCCATGTGAGGCAGGGCCGGGGTGGGGCGGGGGGAGCTGAGGACAGGGACCGCCTCAGCCTCCCTGCCCATAAATGGGGATATTCAGGTTACTTCAAGAGCAAAGGAGAAAAGCCTTGGGAAGTTCTTGTAAACAGGGACACTGCTATAAAAGGTGAGGAATAGGTATGTTAATAATGGCATATACTGTATTTCCTTTACCAACTGGCTGCAGAGCCCCGGGACCCAGCTGCCCCCCGCGTGAGTGAGATCTAAGAGAGAAGCCGAGGGGGCCGACGTCTGTGCCAGGCTCTGCGCAAAGGCCTTGGGACTCTCCCTTACCTTCCCAGCGGCCCTGGAAGCGAGGGGAGCTGTCCTCATCCTCAGATCCCGGCGGAGACTGGAGAGGGGCAGTGACTCAGCAGGGCTCACGGCTGTCAAGGAGGGCTCGCAGCCCATGACCCTGACCCCGAAACCCGCTCTCCTCTCTCAACACCCTCCTGCCAGATTTTTTAACATCAGGGCATTAAGTGGTTCCAAAATCACAACCGTGTAGGGAGGCGCACACTGAGAACTCTGGCTTCTACCCTCCAGGCTCCCCCTAGCTCCTCGCCCCAGCAGGTAAGCATTGTATTACCTTCTTATTTATCCTTCCAGGTTCTATAAGCCAACACGAACAAACAGAGAGATATGTTCTTATTTCACCTCCCCTTCTCTTATACAAAAGGTGGCAGATATAAGCACGGATTTATACCTTTGTTGTTGTTGCTTTCCTGGGCGATGCTCCCGGGGAGTTCCCAACAGCAGGGCAGGTAGATCCTTCTTGTCCCTTTTGGCAGCTGTGTAGTATTCCACTGTGTGGGTGTAGCACAGTTTATTCAACTAGACTCTCACTGTTGGGCACTAAAATTGTGTCTAATCTTTTGCTCTTACAAACAGTCCTGCAATGAAAGACGTTTTACCTGTCATTTCTTACTTGTGCATGTGGACCTATAGACAGATTCCCAGATGTGGCATTGTTGGGCCAAAAGGTAAATTACTGGTAGTGTCTGTAGGCAGTGGGATGGCTCAGACGGGTGATTCTCACATCTGCCTGGGCATCCAAGTTCCCTGTGGGACTAGGGAAGAGTCCAGATTGCAGGCCCCCTCCCCAGCCTGCCGAGGCAGTATCCGCCAAATTGGAGTCCCGGCATCAGTGTTCTCTACATAGGCATTTTCACACGCAATAGTGATATTACTTATTTGGTCACTTCTGTATTTTCACGGCTGGATCCCCAGCACTTAACACAGTGCTGGCTCATCGAAGCTGAATAAATGGATGGATGAATGAAGGACTGTGGAAATGCCCAGCCAGGCTAGGGAACCGCTGGATCTGATCGTGCCCTCCTCTCCAGCAGAAAGGGTCACCTGTGTGGCACTAAGATGTCCATTTTCTGAAAGCAGCCGGGGAGGTGGGAGGGATCCAGAGGGCAGGAAAGAGCCGTGGAGTGGCGTGTGTGGTGTGCTCCCGGGGGGTGCTGCACATAGAGAGTGGGCCTCGGGACCCATGCCATCTGGGGAGCGCTGGGTGAGATGAACCCCTCCTGGTGCTGCAGTGAAGCCACGCGGCTCCAGGCATGTCCAAGTCCTGCATGCAGTGGAGACGGCTAATTGCACACTGCCACTCTGTGTCCCCACTCCCCCAGCCAGGAGCCAGATGGCCTTTTTGACATCCCGCCTAAGGAGCTAAACCATCCTCCACGTGACAATGAGAGGAGAGCAGTCCAGGAGCTGAGCTCCCGTCTCGTCAGCCTGAGTGCTCCTGAAAATCTCTGGGGGCCGGAATGCTTGCCCCGTCCTCAGAGTTCCAAGCCCACCGGCTGTACGCACTTGAGCTGACTGTTTTTCCTCTTTGAGTAGGGAGGATGGGCTTGCACCAAATCATTCTCAATTTCATCCACAAGTGCCCACGTTCTAGAGGGGGCTGGCTGGGCTTGGGGGTGCAGACCACATCCAAAGTGTGACGGAGTGGCGCTAATTAGAGCGTGTGCTCGCCCCACCTGTGACCTCAGTGTGACTTAGCCATCCTGACCCTTTTACAGGAAGTCACAGCGCCCACTGTTGTGGCTGGAGTGGGACAAGGGTCAGAGAGAGACAGGTGTGGGGGTGGAGCCTGGGTGGGCTGCAGCCTCATCAAGGATGTCCACTGTAGACTTGGAGGGTCTGGGAGCAGGTCCTTAAAGTGCCCCAAACACGCCAGAGAGAAGTGAGCCCTGCTTGGGAAGGCACATTGCGGGCACCAGGACAGCACCAAGTGCCGTATTTCTCTATGTCCGCATAGGTACCCTCCCTTCAGAGTCTGCTAGAGGTTTCAAGGAGCAGAAGGAGCCCTTTGGGCAGGGTTATGGGGTGAATTGTGTCCCCCTCAGTTTCATATGTTGAGTCCTAACTCCCAGGACCTTAAAATGTGACTGTATTTGGACTTAGGGTTTTAAAAGAGGCGATTAAGTTAAAATGAGGTCATTGGGGTGGCCCTAATCCAGCAGGAGCGATGTCCTTATGAGAAGATGAGATTAGGACACAGACACACACAGAGGGACGACCACGTGGAGACGCAGGGAGGAGAAGACGGCCATCTACAAGCCGAGGAGAAAGGCCACGGAAGAAACCAACCCTGCCCACACCGGGATCTTGGACTTCCAGCCTCCAGAACAGAGGGAAAATGAATTTCTGCTGTTTAAGCCAGTTGGTCTGTGGCGCTTTGCTGTGGCAGCCCTGGGAAATGAACACAGGGCCTCTCACCTGGGGTGCGCCCGGCTGGCCGGAGCAGGGGGAAGGCCAAGCTGGGGGTGCAGTGGGAGACTCTGACCAGAGAGAGACCCTGAGCAGAAGACACAGGAGTTCCGAGAAGTCGTGCACTTTCCTCTCAGGCCTGCCTGGGAACAGTGGCCGGTTCGGGTCTGGCCGTGATGGCGCGGGCTGCCGTGGAGAACCTCAGCTCCCGGCTCTGTCACCGGACCCCCACCCAACTCCAGGGTGCGCCTGGGCAACCACCTGCCCCGTTCTTCTCCCACTCCGGGTATTTCTATCTGCCTTTGGTGATCAAGATGCGCTCAAGTATGATCAATTCCCCCTTACTGGAGAGGGTGGTGGTCCCGGCACAGGCCGATCTGGATTTTAATCCTGCCCAAACCACGCACTAGCTGGTGACCTCAGACGAGTTTCTCAGCCTCTCTGGGTCTCCATTTCTTCATGTGGAATGTGGGGGAAATTGCAGGATTCCTGTGATGATGAAATGAAATGATGGACGTAAGATACAACACAATATCTGGCACTTGCTTCAATAACTAGTCCTTCATTCATTCTCTGTTTCATCTGCAATATTTACTGAGCGCTTACTATGTGCTAAGCACTGTTCCAGGCACTGGAGCACAGCAGTGAATAAATGCAGACAACACCCCCAGGAATATTCAGGTCAAGGGAGACAGACGTTAGACACAATTAGTCCCGTTCTGCTCTCGGACCTGGCTCTCCTTCCTAGGGGCTGGCACGGTGAGGGGAGAATCGTTTCTTCCACCAGGAATGCTCTGAGAACCGGCTGTAGCTGTGAACGAGGCTGCTGCAGGTGCCAGGATTGAAAAGCAAGTTAGGCCAGACCATGCTGCTCAGACTGAATGGATGGGCCTCCCTCCAGCCTCCCCGACCCCTCCCCACGCACTCCTCAGTAATAAACCCAGGGAAGCAGGGGTTGCGGGAGATTTGGCCTGGCGTCCAGAGCTCCTGGCAGGGGCCTCAGGTTTCTAGCATCTTCCAATCATCCGTGACTGGACGTGTGTTCTCACCCCCATCCTCAGCACCACATTCCCTCCACACATCAAGCCTCTCAAGCTGAGCCCCCAAGGGACTAGTGTCAGCTTCAAAAACTCTTTCCTGGACACCCCACACCCCAGTTCCCAAACTGACCCTCAGGGCTTGCATTCTGCCAGCACCGCCAGCCGCGGTGCACCCCCTGGTTAGCATCCATCTCGTGTTGGCGGTTCCAGGCTGCTCACCGCCCTGCAGCTGAGCTCCGGGGCGCAGGCAAGTTCCCGTGTAGACTTAAAACCCCAGACAGCTCTGGGCCAGCGTCTTCCCCTCCTGCAGTCACATGTTTGCTCTGGTGGAGGCCACCCCCACTGCACCTGTTCCTGCCTCCAACCCACCTTCTGCACAGGTGCCTGAGCGGGGCTGGGCCACATGGGGTGGCCAGAGCCAGTCCCCTAGACAGCTGACTCCCCCATTTTTCTGTTTGCTCAGGCATTTGGCTGATTTCAGCACAGAAATATCATGTCTGGAGCTCCCTAGGCCCTTCTAGAATTTTCCACCCTGCACTTAGCAGATCTCCTTTCCCTTTACAAACGGATTCCAACTCCTCCCTTCAGAGCGGGATTCCGCTGATTTGTGTAAATTCCACATTATAAAGTATTCATATTGCTCGGTGCTGGCGTGGCCTTTCTCCAACTTCCTGGCTCTGCTCCTCCCCAGGATGATGACTAACTGTCCGGGATGGTGACCAGTCATGACTGTGGATGCTGGCCATCCACTTCCTTCCACCTCCTCCCTTTCAGTCTGCTTCCACAGGTGTTGACTGAGCGCTCACTCCGTGCTCTGAGTTCTGGGCTGTGAGGGATCCGAACACAAACAAGGTGCTCCCCACCTTGGAGGCGCGGGCATCCTAGTAGGTGAGGCAGGGCTGGATATAAGAAGATCTACCTGGGCGGATGGCGATGAGTCATAAGAAAGGTACAGACAGAGCCCTTCTCCAGTCTCAGCTTCAAGGGGGACAGACAGGGCTTGGCCAGGGACATGGCATTTGGCCCTGGTGGATTCAGGGCATGCGGAGAGGAGCGGGAAGGGGACAGAGTGAGGGAACAGCAGGGACAGGTGTGCAGAGACAGGGGAGGGGACTACAGGTCTGTGAATAAAGCTTTGTCCCGTGAGACCAGGCCAGAGAGGTGGGTGAGGACCTGGGCTGTGGAATTTTCTTTTTATTCTGAAGCCAAGGGAGGGGTGAGGGGTGGAGGTAGTGAGCAGAGTCAAGAGCCAGTGGATCATTCCAGAAGGAGAGAAGGAAACTAGCTCCTACTAAGTGTCTATTCTGGGCCACTGTATTAGTTTCCTGTTGCTGCTGTGACAAATTATCCCATACTCAGTGGCTTAAAACAACACGGATTTATTATCTTACTGTTCTGGAGGTCAGAAGTCCAAAATCACTCTCTGCAGACTGTCGTTCCAGAGCTGCATTCCTTCTGGAGGTTCTGGGGAAGAATCCCTTCTTTGCCTTTTCCAGCTTCTGGAGGCTGCCTGCGTTCCTTGGCTCGTGGCCCTGCATTGTGCTGACCTCTACTTTCGTCAGCCCGTCTTCTTCTCTGACTCTGACCCTCCTGCCTCCCTCTTATGAGGACGTTTGTGATTACACTGGGCCTACCGAAATAGTCTAGGATAATCTCCCCATCTCAAAATCCTTAATTGAGTCACATGTGCAGAGTCCCTTTGTCATGTAAAGTGACATATTCGCAGTCTGGTGATTGGGACTTTGTGGGGGAGACATTACTCAGCAGACCACGGGCAGGAGTTTACAGACTGCCTCCGTCAGTTCCCACCCAGTGCACCAGGCAGCTATTACCGTCCCCATTTTACAGATGGGGACTTGGGTTTCAGAAGGTTTAGTAACACTTCCAGGCTGCAGTTAGCGAGAGGCTCCTTTGGGATTTGAACTCGGTCTGTCTGACCCCAAAACCTCTCTGTCCATGACGGAGACCATCATGGGATGTTCCGGAGTGGGGAGGGTTTGCAGCGGGCCCTTAGAAGAGGTCACCAGGAGCTCTGGTGGGAGCTAAAGGGAATGGGAGTGAAATAAAGTCAGTTCAGAAGGAATGGGTGGGGGTGATGAGAAATACTGCAGAGGGACAAGATTTGGGCCCTCCGTTCACTGTGGGGGTGAGAGGCCAGGAGTAATGGGATCCGAGTCTAAGCTTGGGGACCTCCATGATGGAGAATTAACGGAGCTGACAACAGAAGTAGGGAGATGAGGCTGAGGACTGAGGACAGGGGCAGCTGCTGGCTCTGTTTGGGGCCAGATGGATGGGTCCAGATGGCAGATAGAGACCACGGGCCGAGCGGGAGCTGGAGACAGAGTTCTAAGGTCAACCTCACAGATGCGAGTGGAGGCCCTGGGCCGGGGGTGGGGGGCCGGGGGGGATGCCGGTTGGAAACAGGGTTGAGAACAGAGCCGGGAAGCAGCAGAAAGGCCACCCAGGTATCATGAGGAGATGAAGGAAGGTGTGGCCAGAGAGGCCAGCCGACAGGCCAGGGGTGCAGCGCCAACGCTAAAGGAGTGTGAACTTTTAAGAAGGTACCATTGGCTACAAGAAACACCAAGTAGAGCTCTCGGGTTTGACCACTCGGAAGGCCCTGGCAGCAAAGGGTTGGGAATTCCTCCCATCGCCAGCTCTCGGGTGCTCTCGGGATGGGCTGTGTTTGGTGCTCCTTGGGCCAGGCTGGCCCTGGAGACTGAATCGACCTTTGGGGGATGGGAAGCCCAGGAATGACCCTTCTCAGCGGGGAAGTGGGGTGGGGCTGAGCAAGGACTGTGGTGGCTTTAAAACAAGTCCTCAAGTCCTCCGACCTTCCTCACACAAAGTCTAATTCCCGTCCCTGGAATATGGGCTGGCCTGACCGACTCGCTTCCGACAAACGGAACGCAGCAGAAGGGACATGACGTCAGAGGCTGGGTTAGAAAAAGGACTGTATCGTCTCTCTCTCTCTCTCTCTCCATGTGCCTTGGAGCCCTGAACTGCCCTGTAGGAAGTCTGACCACTCTGAAGCTGCCCTGTGAAGAGACCAAGGGAGAGCCCCCGCTGCTCCAGGGCCCGGCTGTTTGAGACAGACGCGTGAGTGAGCGAGCCTCTGGAAGGTTCCAGCCCCAGCCACTGTCAAACTGCAGTCACGAGAGGGACCTGGAGCAAGAACTGCCCAGCTGAGCCCAGTCGGGCCCCATACTGTGAGAGACAACACTAGCATGTTTATGCTGTATAAGCCACTAGGCTCTGGAATCATTTGTTACACAGCATTAGATAACATGGACCAAGGATGCAATTGGTAGTTTGGGGTGGAGATGTGGCAGGAAAACAAGGTGTGTTGGCAGGCATTTTGGTTCCAAATGTTCCACCCCCACTGCTAAATGGAGTTGGGATCATGAAGAAGGGACATTTTATCTCGGGAGCGGCCTGTCTCTGCTCGAAGCCACTTCCCTCCCCCTACCAGGCCCCTCGCTTCTCCATGTGCCCGCTGCTGTCACCCTCATCATCAAGTCCGCTTTGGGGGAATAATCCACATGGAATCAGCGTCCTCTTCCTTCTGTGGGTGTTGGCATCTTAAACCTGAGCTCTTCCCGTGAAAGGAAAGATTGCACTCCACGGTCAAGGGATTGGAGAAATCAGTGCCCAGAGAGGGAGGCGCTTCGGTGGATGGGGGTGAGGTCGGCGCTGTAGGGGAGCCGGGTCATACTGGCTCGCCAGAGCTGATGACTCAATTTTCAGGAATTTGGTACGCTGGTTGTTAAACACACTCATTATTAAAAATCTAAAAATACAAACTTTGGGGCTGGCCCGGTGGCCAAGTGGTTAAGTTCACACGCTCTGATTCGGCAACCCAGGGTTTCTCGGGTTTGGATCCTGTGCACGGACATGGCACCGCTCGTCAGGCCACACTGAGGTGGCGTCCCACATGCCACAACTAGAAGGGCGCACAACTAAAAAATATAAAACTATATACTAGGGGGATTTGGGGAGAAAAGGCAGGAAAAAAAGAAAAAAGGAAAAAAGTTGTGTGAACAAGAAGGTGGGAACGACAACAACAAAAATACAAACTTAAATAAATCACATTAAAAACAAAGGCAATAAATACTCAAAACTCATCCATTCCTCATTATTTTACCGTTTCCTGTGATTTTGAGGTTACTCACATCTATCGAATTTGTGTGGTGGAAACGCCAAGGATGGCCGCCGAGCATCTCTTCCCAACTCCTCGTCCAGTGACATCACGGTGGCAGCGTGAAATCAGCCATGGTGGGAAAATTTACACCATGGACCTCGGCCAACACTGCAAATCAGAGCTTTTTCTTTTTTCCTCCCTGAGATCAGGCCGTAAAACCTTTACCAGCTCACCGTTTTGATTTTGGGGGCATGGTGTTGAGACAGGACTGAGAGGGAACCAGGGGGACCCCCCAGCCAGGTTTCTCGTGGAGTTCCGTTGGGCAGCACGTGATGTAATGTGGTGTGCTGTGAAGTTATGGATGCTGTTCTCACACAGCCTGCGGGATCCGGTTGTCCCCAGCTCCCCACTTTGTTCACAGTTTCATGACTGGTTCCTCTGGGCTGTGGGTTCAGGCCCTCTGCTCATGCGCCCCTCTCCTCACCCTGTTGCAGACACAGATGTCCTGTGGCCCTGATTTGTAGTGCTGGCCAATTCCCATGGTGTAACTATTCCCACCACGGTTCATTGCACGCTGCCAACACGACGTCGCATCCAGGAGGTGGGGGAACAGAAAAGATGGGAAGTTGGGGGGCCCCCCAAGGACTTGCCCTGTTGACCCCCTCATTTAAACCTTTAACTCTTTACTTAACCTCCCTGGCCATTAGTGGAGGACCTCAACAGCAACAAAAGCCACACTATTCTATTTTTCCAAAAAAATTCATTTATTGAGGTGAAATTCACATGACATAAAATCAACCATTTTAAAGTGGCATTTAGTCCATTCACAGTGTTGTGAACTACCACCCTATCTACTTCCAAAACATTTTCGTCACTCCAAAGGAAAATGCCTCACCCAGTTTCCAGTCCCTCCCCTCCCCGCCCCCAGCCCCTGGCAACCAGCAATCTGAGTTCTGTCTCCTCCAGGTGCCTCACCTAAGTGGAATCGTACATCAATGTTTGTCCTTTTGTGACTGGCTTACCATCACGTTTTCAGGTTTTGTCCATCTTACAGCTTGTATTGGTACTCCATTCCCTTTTTGGGCTTAACAATATTCTATTGTGTGGATACCCACTCTCGTTTATCCGCTCCTCTGGTGGTGGACATCTGGCTGTCCCCCTTTTGGCTGCTGTGGTGGTGAAGATGCGCGTCCATGTCCTTGGTGCAGCACCTGTTTTCAGTGCCTTTGGGTCTCTTCCCAGGAGTGGAATTGCAGGGTCTGAAGGCGATTCTGTGTTTAAGTTTTTGAGGAACCAGCAGTCCTCACGCCTCTTCCTGCCTGGCGATCTTGAGAGCAGATGTTTTCTTGAGCGGCTGCTCGGGTCTTCACATCCCCAGTCACAGAGATCTGAGTCCTGCCACCTACTGGTGCGAGACCCTGAACTCTTCCTTTAATGCCACTGAGCCTCGGTCTGACCCCCTGTGAAATGGGAATAATCATGGAATTTACCTCCGAGGGAGCAGGGAGCGTTCAGTGAGGCCATATATGTCAAGTTCCTCATCCAGGGCTTGGCCCACGATGAGCCCTCCACCAACGGTCACGGAGTTCAGATGACAATGCCGATAACTGGGCTGGCCCCAGAGTGACAGAGCTGAGAGAACTTTGGAGACTGTCTCATCCAATGAGGACACGGAGACCTGGAGAAGGTCATCCTACGTGTCAGCTGCAGTGTGGGTCTCACTCGCCTCCTCTCCAGGTGGCCTTGATCCTGATGGGGTTCTGCCCAGGAAGAGCAGGTGGTGCTGGTGAGAGCATCTCCCCCCTCGGCCGACTCAGGAATCCATTCAGGGGTGGGCTACCCTCCTCAGCCGCCCTCAGCCTCAGCCCGCTGGTCCAGCTCAGCAGGGTCAGCGGCACCAGGAAGGGCAGCTAAATTGGTGGGGGAGGGGGGAGCTGAATTAACTAGCGCTGCAAACCCTGAGCCCACAGGAAGAATGAGAGCGGGGCCTCCCCTCTCCCGGCCCTCCTGCTGGTCTCTGGACCCTGACCCCCAAGGACAGCACTCTGTGCAGCATCCAGGGCTCCAGGGGCCAGGGATAGAGGGTAGCCTCAAGGCGGCATGATCCTGGGCTGGTCAGGGACCCCTGAGCCTGTTTCCTCCTCTCTAAACAAGATGATAATGGGACCAACTTCACAGCATTGGGAGGGTTCAGCCCTCAGCGTTCACATTGATTCACGTAATTCACATACAACGGTCAGCGTGCTGCCCAGCCAGGGCAAGCGCCTAGTTAATGGCAGGCTTAATCAGTTAGCAGCAGGTGTTAAGACTGCCAGCATCATTAATGATAAGAAAGAGAAGTGAGAGGGACGATCATGCTAATCGGTCTTGAGTTGGAAAGTCACCTGTGCCAGGAGGCAGAGGCTTGGAACCTTCCAGCCATGTGACCTCAGGTGAATGCTTTTCCCTCTGGGTCTCAGGGTCTCCATCTGTAAAATGGGAGGGAAGGACCCGGAGGAGGTCTCCAAGGTCCCTTCCAGCACTGGAATGTGAAGACCCTCAGATGGACTGCCTGGTGTCCCCAAATCCCCCAGGGGCGGCTGACCCACCACCTCAGCCCACCCTGCAGGCCGTGACGCACCCACCACCCTCCCCCCGGGCTCTGCTGCCTGCCGGAGAAGGTGCTCCTTCCCAGAGAAGTCTCCACCCAGCCCTCCCGCCTCTTCTCCCCGCTGACGCGGCACGGCCGTGGTGGAGAGGCTTTTAAACCTTGCTGGTTTCTGCGAGTATTGATTTGCTTGTTCCTTAATGGCCTTCTCCTGCGCTCTCCGCCTGCCTCCCTCCTCCAGCGCCCATTGCCCTGGTCGTCCCGCTTTAGGCCTTCTCAGACCTCCACTCTGAGCCCGCTCCTCTACGGGGACCAAGGACACAAAGAAGCTGGAATGGTCTCTGGGGACCCTGAGCCTCTGCCTGTCACAAAGGATGGCTGATTGCTGAGCTTGTCTGAGAGGCTGCTGGCTGTCTGGTGGCTGCCCATGTTGGGACCGCGTCCTCAGGGCCCCTCCTGAGCCCGGCTGAGCCTCAGCCCCCAGGGAAGTCCCGTTGCCCCCTCCCTCCTTTGCGGGCCCTTGGGTTTGGGTGGTCCTGCCTTAGAACCTCAGCCTTCCTCTCCTGTTCTTGCCTAAGAACTGCCAAAAATGTCATTTGAGAGTGTTCTGCCACCTCGTTCTGGGGTTCCTGGTCTTGGGGTAACGATGGTGGCTTTTGGGCCGGTCTGTTGCCATGGAATTCAAACTCATGGCAACTTGGGGACGTCTCATTGGCCGCCCCCCTCCGGTTCCCTGACTTCCTTTACAATCAAGTCAATAAAAATGTCACCTCGCCTCATCTTTTTTAGCATTTGTATTTCAGATCAATGTGAGGCCCGAAGACCGTCGATCACCCTCCGATGAGTTGCAAAAAGGTGCAGCACTAAAAAGGGCTGGTTCTGAGACGGACCCAGGGAAGTGGCCAGTAAATGAGTCGAGACATGTTCTTGTACGGCAACATCTTTCATTTACACGATGGCAGTGTCTGCCTCTGCGGTAGCCACGTTCCCTTCCCCGTGACATTGGGGGACCACGTGGCCACGCCTCAGTGCTTTGAGTCCTGCCAGTTTGTACCCATTTGTCACAATCGATATACAAGTTACGGGGACAACTGCCCTCACTTTGTATCTTCCAATAGCCCCTCTTTGGCCATCAATACAGCGGGAAAGATGGTCGTCTCCAACTTGGTCCTGGCCGCAGGGCTGCTTCCAAGGCCACAGAACATCCCGGGAGGCCCGGAAGGGAACACGGCTGTCTGCGGGCTGGGCTTACGCATCCTCACAGGGACACTGCGGCAGGGCCATGAATGCGCACCATGAAGACGGGGAGGCTTGTCTCTCCTCTCAGCCACATCCTCTGGATGACGCTGCAATCCAGGCTTTTGAAGCAGAGAGAAACGTGACGAGGACATGACAAAGGGGGCAGAGTGGGGTCAGAGAAGAGGTCAGGGGTTTGGGGTTTTTTGAGAAAGATTAGCCCTGAGCTAACATCTGCCACCGATCCTCCTCTTTTTGCTGAGGAAGACTGGCCCTGAGCTAACATCCGTGCCCATTTTCATTTACTTTATATGTGGGACACCTGCCACAGCATGGAGTGCCAAGTGGTGCCATGTCCGCACCTGGGACCCGAACTGGTAAACCCCGGGCTGCCGAAGTGGAACGTGCGCACTTAACCACTGAGCCACCGGGCGGGCCCCAGGTCAGGGTTTTTAAAAAGTAATTTAGGACTCAATAGAGCGTAATGGTTACGAGCGAGGACTTAGGAGCTTGACGGGCCTGAACTCCAGGCTCAGCTCGTCTCCTTCTCAGCTGTGGGATTTGGGCAAATGACTTCACATTTCTGAGCCTTGGTTTCCTCATCTGTAAATTGAGGGTAGTAATAGTATGTGATTGATGGGGCTGCTGGGAGGTTAAATGGGATAATACAGGCAGAGTCTGGGCCCACACACCTGGGCCAAAGAAAGTGCTCGATCCTGTTTAGCCGACGTTATTGTTGCTGTGCAAAATGTCTGGCGCTCGCTCTGTGCCAGGCGCTTCTAAGCACTTTTCTGCACGTCCACTCATTGGAGCCTCAGTAATGGATAGCCAGCCCGTCGTCACCACGGCTCAGCTCGGGGCCTCTTGCCTGGCTGTTCACACGCTCTTTTCTCTTCTTGTTTTCTTTTTTTTTCCGAGGTGAAATTCATATAACATAAATTAGCCATTCTAAAGTGAACAATCCAATGACACTTGGCACATTCGCAGTGTTGTGTCACCACCATCTCTATCTAGTTCCAAAACATGTTCATCCCCCAACATAAAACCCTGTGTCCCATAGTGGTCACTCCCTATTCCCTCTCCCCCAGCCCCTGGAACCCGCCATCGGCTTTGTCTCTATGGATTTGCCCATTCTGGACATTTCCTATAAATGGGATTACACAATGTGCGGCCTTTTGTGTCTGGCTCCTTGCACTCAGCATAATGATTTTCAAGGTTCATCCATGTTGTTCTACGAGTCAGAACTTTACTCCTCTTTAGGGCTGAATAATATTCCACTGCAGGGATCTTCCACATTTTGTTTATCCATTCTCTGTCAATGGACACTTGAGTTGCTTCCACTTTTTGGTGGTTGTGAATTGTGCTGCTGTGAATGTGGGTGGCAACTCACATACTCTTGATCTGCACTACAGGCAGACGTGCAGTTCTCTGTCACTTCTCTCTTCCTGCCTCTGGGCCTTTGCACATGCCTATCCATCCCCTGGTTCCCCCTCTCTCCTCTGTTGACCTCGATCCACACTTCAGGGCTCAGCTTCATGCCACTTCCTCCAGGAAGCCTCCCTGCTACTCTTGGACAGGCTGGTGGTCTCCTTCCTGGTGGGCTCCCACAGCACCCACCTGGCTATCTCCAGGCAAGCCCTTCAGCACATGGTTGTTATCACTCATGCATCTGTCTTCCCTGATGAGCATGGGGCTGCGACTCCTCCCACCACCATTGCATCCTCAGAGCCTAGCAACGGACCGGGTGCATAGCAGGGACTTCTAAAATGTTTGTTGAATGAATGTGTGGCCATCATCTCGGCCATTGCTGGGTCCTTGTGCTAGCCTTGTAGGTTTCCTGATCTGGGAGCCATCACCAGATTGCAGGCTGGACTGGGGTTCCTTTGCGGGGGGGAGCAGCCACCTCCAGTTAATATTCTCAGTGGCGAAAGGCGCCTTGGGAGGCCTTGTTGATTAAAAATGCAGTATGAAAATGGGAGCAAAGCTGCCATTAAAAATGATTAATTAGAGTCCTGCTCATTATTCTATTTGGAACGACGCTATTAATATTAATGACCCTTAAAAATACTTCACATCCAGGCACTTACTCTTTATTGCTGCACTTCCTCAGCATGCTCTCAGCCCCTACCCCAGCCCTCCAAAGCTTCGATTCTTCCCCTAAATTATCCCCTCTGGAGGGCACCAGGCCAGAGCTGCTGCCACTCACTTGCTCAGGGACAATCACCACTGTTTTCCCACCCCCAGCCCCACGTGCTGGGCAGCTCAGAAAGCGCTGTCCCCTCCCGCTCCAGCATGGAAGCAGGGACCATGTGCCTTTAACGGCTGTATTTTGTCATTAAACGCCGCGGTGGTGGCTTCTGTGAAGAGGAGGACAATATCTGCCCCCAGGGGCGAGGGCTCAGCTTTCTCTAATAGGATGGCAGCAGAGAGATGACACGGATGGAATGAAAGGACCGCTTCAATAGGGGCCTGAAAGGAAGCCTTTCGCGGGAGGGCGGCGGGGAGAGCCGCGGGCAGCCTCCCCAGGAGCCGGCCGCTCAACAGCAGCTCCAGGGGGACCCTCCCTGACAACCCAAGAGAGCGCCAATTAAAAACACCCACCCCAACGCCAGGGCTCCGGACCCAGGGCCCGCCTGGCAGGAGCAGCGGCTGGGTTCTTCGAGGGAGATTTGGGGAGACATCCTGCAAGAGACTGGGGGGAGGGAGCGGCGAGAACTCGGTCTTGCATTGTTTTGTGTGTCCCGGTGGGAGCCAAGGTCCTCCCTCACACTTTGTGCCTGTTTCTCTGCTACTTAGGGTCTCCTACCTCCAAGACCAAAGGCAGTGGCCTGGCACAAACCAACTGAAAGCTCCAGAGGGTGGGGACCCTGTCCACTTTGCATGGAGCCTGCACACAGCAGGGGCTCCATAGATACTCACTGAATGGTAACGATAACATTATCAGTGGGTTACTTGTCCCTAATTCATTATAAGCAACTCTCAGCTGTCTGTGATAATGATGGGGGAGGGGCAGAGAACATTGAAACATCTCGGTGTGTCTTGGGGCTGGGTTTCTTGACCTAACTTTTCATAATAAATGTGTTTATCTCAGGAATTTAGGAAGAATTTCCTTCTCCAGGTCCAAGATGTGTTCGTTGTTTTTTTTTTTTTTTTCATTAAATATAACTGACATTTATGGGGCGCTGGGCACACACCCGGGCCTGTTCTGAAGACTTCCGTTCACGAGTTCACATGACCCTCGCACATCCCGGCATGGAAGCACGAGGGCGGCCTCACCCCCAGCGAGCTGAGCACGACTTAATCAGTATGTCTAAATCATAGACAATCACCCCTGCACACGTGCGTGAGCGAGCACAGACACACACTCTCACACTCACAGAGTTTCATAGCCAATATTTAGTAATTGGCTAATATAAAAAGTTTTTACAAAGCATCTCATCTTAAAAAAAAATCCCTCACTTTACCCAACAGGTACATTCCTCACCTTGTGACTTTGACCAGGACACTGAGGCTCAGAGAGGTTAAGTAACTTCGGGGTCACTCAGCTAGGAACTGGCTGCCTATAGAATGCGGTGTTTATTTAAATGCAAATGTCTTTGAAACCTAGGCTATGGGGATCGCCTTCTGATGTGCTATCACGGACGCTCCCAGCCCTTCCATGGAAACAAGCTGGTGCTCTGGATGCCTCCCTTGCCCGCTGCAGCCACTGTCTGCCCGCGGCAGTGTCCTCAGCACAGTAGGCGGCTCCTCACCTTGTCAGGCTGCTGCAGTCTCTCTAGATGATCAGGCCGGCCAGTCTTCCCCAGCCTCCTGAGTTCTGACTTCAGTCCTCTTTAATTAAACAGCAGCTCTCCCTGGAAAGCAATTGAATTATCCAATTACGCGCTCCTAACCTGATTGCTACCGTTAACGCGAGGGACTTGGTGACTCAGGCGTTGATGGGCTCAACAGGAACCAGCATCCGTGAGCAGCAGGGACAGAAGTGACCCCCAACACCTGCCTCCCTCCTCCGCCCCAGCCCTCCATGCTTACCCGGGTCGGGTTCCTGGCTGGTCAGATACTGTCCTAGAGAGCGAAGAGTCCAGGAACCCACAGTGCGCTGCCCAGGGCCTGGACTGCCGTTAACCTCTCCTGGGCAGCTGCTCCTCCACCTGGTAATGGGCGCAAAGGACGAGTGGGGCAGCACCTTGCCACTCAGGCTGGGCCCCTGGGCCTCTCCGTGGCATCCACCATGCCCGGCTCTGGTGTCTGCTGACTCACTTTGTGTGTCCACCCTGTAGCTCTCCAGCGGGCATCTCCTGTGTGCGGGCGCACTGCCGGGAGCCAGGCAAAGGACCCAAAGCCTGCTGTCACCCGGCCAGTCCCTGCCCGTGGCCTTCAGCCTGAGGACCGAGGGTGGGCGCTGCCTGACTCACCCCCACTGTGGCCAGGCCCAGCTCAGATCTCCACTCAGAGGAGGGTCCGAGACGTGTTTGGGAAACTACCTAATAACTATTAAGATCAAATTCTACTATGGTGTTCACATATGGTAATAACTCCACGATCGAATCAGCAAGCACTAGGGTCTTTTGCATTAAATGCAATTGTTTTTGTTTTTTGCTTTTTAATTTGAAAAAATTCCAAACCTATGCAAGAACAGAAGGAGTTCCTATTCAGCCCTCACCTAGAGCCGCCGGCGGTTCCCTTTCCCACACGCACTCTCTCTCCCCGCAGGTGCACGCAGCCTGCGTTACTATTGCTGTTGTCCTTGCTTCCTGAGCCACTCGAGAGGCAGCTGTGGAAATCACGCCTCTTCACCACTAACAACTTGCACTTTGTGTCTCCTAAGAACAAGGACATTCTCTCTTTGTTTTAACTTTGAAATTCCCGTAACATAAAGTTAGCCATTTGAAAGCGAACAGTTCAGCGGATTGAGCACACTCACAGTGTTGTGCGCCCGCCACCTCTGTCTACTTCCAAAAAGTTTCCATCTTTCCAAAATAAAACCCCACAACCATTAAGCAATTGCGCCCAATCCTTCCTCGCCCCCAGCCCCGCCAGCCCCTCCCACCTTCGTTCTGAGGGACGTTCTCTTCCACAGCCTCGGGACAACGGTCAGATTCAGGGGATAATCCTGGCATGATACGACTACCCTCCATCCAGCCCACGAGTGCATTTTGCTAATTTTCCCAACACTGTTCCTTTCAGCATTTTCATTTTTTCCCTTGACGCAGGATCCAGCCTGAGCCCCAACTCTGCACTGAGTGGTCCTGCGTCTTTATGCCCCTTTAGTCTAGATCAGTTCCTCAGCCTTTTAAAAAATAGGTATATCTAAGCCTTTAATTCTGGGAAAAATTTAGATTTACAGAAAAGTTGAAAAGAGAGTATGAGAGCTCTCTATGCCCCTCACCCCGTTTCCCCTAACGTGTGGTCTCATCCACCCACGGCACCCTTACCAGACCAAGGAACTAACGTCGCGACAGCACTATGGGCTGAAGGCCAGACTCCGTTTGGATGTCGTCTGTTTTTCCGCTAATGCCCTTTTCTGTTCTAGGACCCACTTTGCATTTAGCCGAGGCTGTTTTTTGTCTTTCAGGAGGCTGAGCGAGTTCGATTCTTTACGTGCACGTGTCGTTTTAAATTTCTCAACAGCTCTACGATGCAGGCTCCGTATCACCGTCCTGGAGAGGAGAGGGAACTGAGACCAGGGCAGGTGACGTGACTTGCCCGAGACCACTCAGGAAACGAAGAGGAAGGACTCAGACCCGGTCACTCTGGCTCCAATGCTTGGGCTCCCTCATCTGCATCGTGAATGTTGCACATGCACACTCTGTCTCTCTCACCCAAACACACACACATCATAGTCACACACACACAGAGCTTTATGGCCATATTTGGCAGCTGGCTAAAATAAAAGTTTTCACAAGGCATCAAATGTTAAAAGAATCCTTCACTTTACCCAACAGGTATATTCCTGGAAAGTTAACTATTGGTCTCTAGAAGAACTCACAGAAAGTAGGCCTGGATGGATGGCTTGCTATGTGCTCAGTGCTTTGCACGTATTTCTTCATTTGATCAGTGCACAACCCTTGGCAGGATGTGTTGTTATACCCATTTTATAGATATGAAAATTGAGTCACAGAGAGGAGAATTGATTCATTCAGGGTAGAACAGCCAGATATTAGCCAAGCTGGGATTTGAACTAGGCTCTTTTAGTCCCCACTGCCCCCATTTGTAAGCACTAGGCTTGACTCCCTTCCGGGTCTAAAGGGCTCCCACTGTCCTTGTGCCTCCTAGTCCTCCGCACTCAAGAATGCCGGGTGGAAGGGCTAGAGAGGCTCTGGGGTCTGGCCGAGCAGAGCTGCTCATTATTCCGCCTCGGAGGCTGCTGTGCCTGGGGGAGCCGGCTCAGCTGATTGGGGCAGCCGGTGGCACTTTGTCGCTCACACGGAATATGCTAATCCTGGGGCTCCACTTTAATGAGGGGTCCAGCTGATGGAGCTCTCATTTCAGAGAGGTGTGAACGCTGTTGCCATGGAATGCAGCCTTACATCCAGGGAGCAGGAATTACCGGGAGCAGAAGCTGCTCTGGGCTGTTTTTCCCTTTACCCAAATTTCATTTCCCTCTGTGTGTTCCACCACTGATTTTCATTTTCGTCTGCATGGAAAACTGGCACACACATGACAGTTTGAGTCAAGGCGCTCAGCGCTTTATCTTCCCCGCTCTCCATATGTTTACAAGCCATCCCTTCTGGGATGGGAGGGGGGATGAAATAGTTATTTTTCCCACCATGTGTGAAAACAGCATCCGAGTAGAGAGTGGAACGGGATTGGTCCAACGGGCCAAACATCCACTCCTCTCTTTCGATAGGATGGCGGTCCCCAAACTCCTCCTCCAGCACCATGAGCTCCTGATAAAATTTGATTCAGAAAGTCTCTTACGAGAAAGATGGATTGGGGACCCCTGGTAGTGTACACACGGGAGCGCCCTTCTCCAACCACGTTGTGCATGGTGGCCTTGAGCTTGGCGTCGGAGTCAGCAGTCCTGGATCCGCTTCCAACTAGCTGGGTGACCTTGGGCAAGTGACTTAACTACTCTGAGCCTCGGTTTTCTCACTTGTAAATGAGAGGGAACGAATGATTACAGCACAGAGCAGTGGGAACAAAGGTGATGGTTATAAAGCACAGTGATTGGCATAGCCCAACTGCTCGGTAACGGGAGCTGGTAATAGCATTGCCTTTTCTTTCTAGAACCACTCTCTCCTTCTTTCCTTCCTTTCTGCCTCTCTCCCTTCCTTGACAAAGGAGGTGGCAGTGTGAGGGTGGGGAGGTAGGGGAGAGAATAAAAGACTAAAGACATCTGGGTAGGGGACATCCCAGGCATGATTGGGAAACAGCCCTGCCCCCACTGACAGAAGCAGGTGAGGGAGGGGGGGCCATGAAGGGATGACGGAGGTGAGCTGGGCCAGCAGTTATGTGTCGCTTAAACCTTATTTTCTAGGCAATGAGAAGCCGGATGTGGCCAGGTGCTGGATCAAAGAGGGAAGAAGGGGTCTGGGGATGACTCCACCAAAAACAGGGGTCAGGGATCAAACTGTCTTCAGAAGGTCTTTGCATGCACCATCCACTCGCTTGTGGGAGGCATCCTTGAACACTTGAGCTTTTTTTTCACCTCCCTGCTAAAACATAAGCTCTTTGAGGTCAAGTGGAGGAACATATTTCTTGGGTGCTCACGGGGCCATTGAGGTCACGAATGTCCAGTGATTAGGTGCTGCTCCGTGGTGTCATGCCTCCTGCCATCCACCACCTGGCCCTCTGGTCTCCAATTGCTGCTTTCTCTTCTTCCTCCTCCTCTTGCACACGTGAAATCACGAAGAATGCCTAGAAGCATGACGAGAGCAAACCCTGGGCCAGGCTGGTGGGCACCCATATGGCCCGTGTGGCCCGGCATTTTGTCTTCTCTGTGGCAGCAGTTCTGGTGCCTTTGATCTGCTGCGGGAATCCCAGGCAGTGTGGGAGAGCTCAGGTGGGCTGTTTTGATGAGGCGTGATGTGTGTCACCCACACACGGACGTCTCCGTTTCTTATCAGAACACTGAGAAGATCTTCCAGAGCTGTGATGACCGGAGTCTATGTGTGTGCATGGGAAGAGCTGACAGTTGAGACAATTCTATTCGGGAGAGAGAGAGAACAGCAAGAACTAGGAGGAAATTTGATTTTAAATATTCCAATTAGCAACTCAGCTCATCCTATGAAACCACTAATTACTCAACTTTACCTGTGTACACAGGAGTCATTTAAAATCAACGGCATCGCAGCCCTCTTCTTGCTTGTGGCTGCTCAATTCATTCACCTAGCACGCATTTATCTAGCACTAAATCTGGGCGCAGCACCGGGAAGTCTGGTTGATGCAGACAGGCACAGATTCCCCCGCAGAGCTGGTGGTCCAGTGGGGGCGCAGGGAAGGGGCACCAGCAGCTGGGGAGTCACAATGCAGCGTGGGAGGGCTCCATCTGAAGGGAAGCTCAGGATCTGGTGGAATTGCAGGTCCTGGGGTCCCCCATCATGTGCCCTATATGACTGTCTGACCATCTGCCTCCTGACCCATCCGGACGTTATGAGGGTAGAACCATCCTGTTCTTGTTCCATGTCATTCTCCAGATAAGGCACATGGAACAGCCTCAGTGGGTACTTGGAGGGACAGCCATCACTTTTTAACGCCTGCTGGGTTCAGCGCGTGGTGCTGACGGCCTGCTTAATGCTGCATAACTGCTATTCGATCTCCTCTTTGTAGACGAGGGGACCCAGGGAGATGGAGTTACCCACGGGTGGGCTCAAGGGCGGCATAGTGGGGATTTGAACCTGTGCTCTCCCAAGGGCTTAACCCCTCTACACCCTTTCTTCCAAAGCCAGACCTTTCCATCAGCACCTGCTGCCTTCGGACAGCCCGAGGCAGGTAGAGACTTCGCAAGGAAGGGCGGGTGGGAAGGAGGAGGGAGGAAGAAGGCAGTCAGGAGTCAAGAATATCTCACATCTTGTGATGCTGAAACCCAAGAGCCCCCTGACTCAGCAGGATATTAATAACCCTGGCCACTCCTTGGAGGGCAATTCTGCCGGGAGGAGAACAGCAGGGCTCTCTCCATCCCCCACCCCGCCGCCCCTGGGGCCCTGGCGGCTCACACACCACCTGTTCTCACCTTGCCTGTCTCCCCACACGGAGCTGGAAGCTCCCTAGAGCAGACGCTGGTCTGTGCTTCCCGCCCCCAACACAGAGCTTGGCATACTGAAAGCACTCAATAAACAACTCTGGAGTGAATGGATGGATGCATGAGTAAATAAACTGACCCTCAAATTTCCCAGAAATATCGCTACTAGTTCCTCTCCTTACTTTATCAGTCTGGGTAATGGCACATAAAATGTGCTCAATAATTTCAGGTTGCTTGGCTCATGTTTAACATTGCCCTCATTAGAAGCATTTCCCAAGGACCTACTTGTGTCTGGCACGGTTCTGGGCTCTCTAGGGGGTGGAAGGAGACTCATGCCCACCCTCTAGAACAGGGAGGTCCACCATGCCTATCCCTGCTCCCAGACAGACATGACGAATCCACTGCCGGACAGCCATGACTAATCTATCTCGGCACCGTGTCCTGATCACCTGGGATCCTGCTCAACAAGCCCCTGGGATAGTCGAACTTGGTCCTTGGAATCAGCCCCTTCTCTCTGCTCCCTTCTGCTTCTCCATCCCGGAGTCTGAGAGAGAGCAGGCAGGGCAGCCAGAGAGCTCCCTCCCCTATATGCAGAAGCCACTGTGCTCTCTGGTTATAAAATGCAGAGTGGTGGGCAGGCTTGGCTGGGGAGAGGTCTGTGGTGACGGGAAAGCATAGGCTCTGAGAGGCCACCGTGACTCTGTGGGTGGGTGCTGCACTCTGAGGCCCCTGTAGGACCAGAGGTCACTTTCCTGCCCTGTGCGGGGAGTCCCCAAGGTGGCCAACCCAAAGAGCTGGGCCCTGATGGGTACCTGGGAGCAAGGTCTTCCTGAAGCCACTCATAGGGGACTCCTTTGGGGGCAGTAGAGAATCCCACTACCCCAAACTTGGGCTCTGTGTGCACGTGGTGGGATGTGCGATCATCAGCAGTGATAATTAGAATAGTTAACCCGAGGGCCACAGGTGCTGGCCCATCCGAGCAGGAGCCAGGTGACCGCAGGGGTGAGGCCTGCAGGATCCTGCTGCTGTGCCAGGCACTAGCCCGGGTACCTGCTGGGTTGTGGGGAGGTCTAGATGGTTCTGAGGAAGGGTCCTGGGTGGCCTGGGAAGTGGGGTGGTGGGGCATTCTCCGGGGGCTCACAGCAGAGTCTCAACCAGTAAATGCATGAAGCATCAATGTTTCAGCAAACAGGGCAGAGACCCTTGTGCAGACCAGTTGAACAACAGCAACCCTGCATGTGCACACTGCACGCTAAGACGTTCTTTCTGGAAATGGTCCCATCGCATCTGGCTAAGGAGTTCCAGTCTCACCCTCGGGTGTCCCCGACCCCACAGGCACATAGTAGTTGTTCACGCATTTTGGACCCTTTAGCTACAAAATGAGAGCTCCCGCCATGTGCTGTAAATGCATTTCTGGAGTCACTTCAGGCCTGTTTACCCAGCCCTCACCTGTGTGCGCGCATGGCGTGTTAATGTCAGCCTTCCCACAACGCGTGTCTGTCCTCTCCTTGGGGAGCTGTCATTCTCTTGATCATTCAGGGAAACATTTGCAACTGGGTGAACTCAGACTCCAGCCACGGGAGAGGCCCTGGGAGGCCGCGGTTCATGTGAGAATGTTAGCGCTGGACGGACCCTCAGGCTGCACCAGCCCAACCCCCTTCGCTTGACGGATGAAGATCCTGAGGACCAGAGAGGTGTCCGCGGGGCTCAGCCGGGGTCCCAAAGCTCGCAAGGGGCAGAACTGGGGTGAGAAGCTCTGAGCCGGCAATGTGGGGGGTCCAGGGCACTGACTATGGGGTCAGGCCAGTCTGGGTTTGAATCTCGGTGTGGGACTTGGATCAAGTTGTCTCACCTCTCTGAGCCTCAGTTTCCCCACCTGTATGGGGGCACACCAGGGTCTGGCACGCCCCGGCCGTCTCTCCTGGACTCTGTTGTTGAGAGCTGTGGCTGCATTATGAGGGCCCACAGCCAGTCACGGGGGAGGAGGCAGAAGAGAGGGGTCCTGCTCCCAGCTTCCTAGTAGACAGTGATTTCAGCTGGCCTCAGAGGAGTGAGTCTGGACGGGACAGGGGTACCGCACCCGACTGGACCTGAAATTACACTCCCTTTGGCATCTAGTGTCCCCCAGTTTGGCTGTCTCATGAGTTCAAAGCCAAGGTGACTTTTCCGCTTTGAGGTGGGCTGAGCGTGTCTCGTTGCTGGAGGCCCAAAAGGGCTTCTCTAGTGAAAGGGAGGCTCTCCAGGGTCAAGGGTCAACCTGCTTCTGGCAGCCTGATCTCACTGGGCACTCCTCACACCCCTCTGAGCCTCCTGCAACCATGACTTCATTAGTAAACCCTCATAACTTGGGGTCGGCCCCGTGGCATAGTGGTTAAGTTCGCACTCTCTGCTTCGGCGGCCTGGGCTTGGTGGGTTTGGATCCCAGGCGCAGACCTACACACCACTCATCAAGTGATGCTGTGAGGGCATCCCACATAGAAGAACTAAAATGACTTATAACTAGGATATACAGCTATGTTCCAGGGGGGCTTTGGGGAGGAAAAAAAAAAGAAGATTGGCAACAGATGTTGCTCAGGGCCAATCTTCTTCACCAAAAAAAAAAGCATACCTTAAACCCCCATAACAACCCTGAGAAGTGGATGCTACTGTCGTGCCCATTGTCATGACCATTGTACAGATGGAAAATTGAGGTGCAGAGGCTGCCCAAGGAAACAAGTGGCAGCAGGGGGATCTTAAGCCCAGGCTCTCGGGTTTGGGGGCCCCAGTTCATAAATGCCAGGCTTCCTGCAAATGTGGCCAGGGTCCCTCACACAGGCTCTGAAGACCAGGCCTGGTGACGGCCGTCCCCGTTTCCTCAGCAACCGTCCCCCTGACACTTGGCTCGGGACCCTGTAGGCCCCACAGAGATTTCCACAGCAGTGAAAGGAGCCAGTGGTCAGAGCTATGCAGAGGGGTCCCTGGTGAGGCGCTAGGCAGGGGCACAGAGAGGGGAGAGTCTTGACAGGCTATGTAGCTGCATTGTGCCCGCAAATTTGGATTTGGGACTTAGCGGGGTCAAGATGAGAGCAAATTTGATCCAGAGCTTTTGTTTTTCCAGATTAAAAAAAAAATACTTCTGGGAGTCCTCCATTGGGTGGGACACCAGAAGCCTTGTCCTTTCGACTACAGATGACATAAAGAGCCAGCTTTTGGTCAGGTGACCTCACGGCTCATCCTTCCCGGTCCTGCACAAGTGTGCATTTACTGGATGGTGGACAGGGAGCGAGGGTGGGGCCAGGAGGCAGGAGAGCCCGGGGGTTGGAGGAGCCCTCTTGGGCATGGGGGCAGCATGGGCTAAGCGTGGACATCCTAGAGGTCACCGACGACAGCCAGCAAAGTCAACAGAGAGAGGGAACAGTGGCAGCTGGGAGGTGTCTCCATCCATTAGACCAAGTGCCATTAAGTGAGAAATCGAAGCAGGTTCCCAAGTTCAAGAGTTGAGCTTCAGGAGCCATGGTACCTGCGACATTCTGGGGAGCCCCGATCCCGAGGCCTTCCTTTGGGCAGCAAAGTTTGGCCAGGAGTGAGGGAGGCGGTCTCCCGCCAGCAGTGCCCGAGCACAGACGGGGGTGGTTAGGAGCATAGTCACGGCCTGCTCTTTTCTCCAGACCCGGGATGGGGCTGAGGGCCGAGGGAGCGGGGCTCTTAGAACTCGTGTTTGATAGCGGAGAAGTTTCTATCCATGGCGGCCCGGCAGTTGCCAATTTAACGAGGAAAGTGTTGCATGCCGCACAGCGAGCGTGAGTGTGTGTGACCAGGACAGCGAGGGGCAGAGGGAACACCTTTCTGTTGATTTACTTCTCTCGCTGGGGGTTGTCTGTCAGAATGTCCAGGGACCCTTGCTATCTGCTTGTCCACTCAGCATCCTTTGTCTGTCCAGGACTTGGCATGTTTGCACATGGGTGCCTTTGGGTTGGGGCCTACATGGAGCTCTTTTCCGATGATGCTAATGGTCAGGGGAGCATGGGGTGGGGCCCTGAGTGGAGCGCGGTGCTCAGAAGGCCACTCCAGAATCCATCGGCTCACCAGGGGAGCAGGAGGGAGAGGGCCGAGGAGGTGGAACAAGTAAGTCAATGAATGGGTGAATTATTAGTAGTAGTGTTTTTTGGAGGAAGATTAGCCCTGAGCTAACATCTGCTGCCAATTCTCCTCTTTTTGCTGAGGAAGACTGGCCCTGAGCTAACATCCATGCCCATTTTCCTCTACCTTATATGTGGGACACCTGCTACAGCACGGCTTGACAAATGGTGTGTAGGTCTGCACCCGGGATCCAAACTGGGGAACCCCGGCGAACCCCGGGCTGCTGACGGGGAACACGGGAACTTAACCTCTGTGCTGCTAGGCGGGCCCCTGGGTGAATTGTTTTGTGGTCAGCACAAGTCTGAGAGGAAGACCACATCCGCTGGCGTCCTGGGGGCCCGGATCACCCGCTCAGTAAAGAAGGCAAGGAGTCTCCGGGTGGGAGAGGGGCTGCAGGACCGGGAGGCAGTTTCCTCCCGCTGACAGTGCCTTGTCCCTTTGGGCTGACACGTTTATTCAGGTCCTCCCCTCTGGCTGGTGTGCCCAGCTCCCTCCCAGCCCCGTTAGCAGCCGGCACACCTGGGGGATGATGGGAGGGAGATGAAGGATTCCACTGGCGGGATGGGTGCCTCCTTCCTCAGCTCCCAGCTCTCCTGCTCCCCGTTCTGCGAGCCGGGAGAAACATCCCCCAGATTGGGAGACATGGGGACGGAGTGCAGTTCAGCCTCTCAAGAGAGGATTCTGAACGTGTTTTGTGAGAGGAGGCCCCTGAACCGGGGGAGAGCTGGGGCTGGCATCCCCGTATATTTCCCAGACTGATGAACCCCGTTATGCTCCTGACACAGCGCAGTCTCCTCTGCTGGGCCCCAGGCTCCCCCAGGGCTCTGGACCCCTCACTCTGGACCGAGTTAAGTGGAGCCATCCGTCCTCGAGCGCTTACCCTCTGCCAGGGTTGAATGATCCCTCCACCTTTCTCCGTGAATTCTCCCAGCAACCCCAGGAAGGGAACCCCATTCGACAGATGAGGAGACCGAGGCTCAGAGAGGGGAAAGTGGGGGATCTCACGGAGCTCAGGGATTACGTTTCTGGCATTCGTGGTTTGAACTTCCTTTGTCTCCTACCCTGAGAGTTAGGACCGGCTGCTGCAGTGAATTTCGGGCAGTCTAGTGTTTTCTGGCAGTGCTGCCAAGTTGGCACACTCACACTGGGTCTGCACACACACGTGCATGAACATGCACACACACACACACACAACACATCTTGCCCCGGACTCAACTGCCTCCCTGGACTGGCCTCACAGCGTCTGGCACATAGTAAGTGCTAGCAAACCTTTGTGGGGTGCCCAGGCAGCTTGGTGCCCACGACATGAATAATCCTAATAGACTTGCTGTGCTCCCAAGGCAGGACCCAGTGCATTTGTGGCCATTTGCATCTCCAGGGCCTGGTAGGGTGCTGGCACACAGTAGGTGCTCAGCGGGTAGCCTAGAGTCTCCACAGGGAGATGCCCCCTGAGATCCAAGCTGCAGAGCCAGGCTAGCTATCTGCCCGGCTAGAGAGAGCGGCCCATGCTGCTTCACATGGCATCTCCCAGACCCGAGAAATCCCCAGAGACTCTGGCATCCAGAGTGAGCAGCATTTGGTCCTGCCCGTGGGGCCTGCAGCCTGGAGACCTGCTGTCTGTCAGAGGCGCTCTGGGCACCTACTGGGCTGAAACCCAGCTGTCTGCTGACCCCCTTGGAACTGATTGCAGGAGGACTTCCTCCTTGCAGCAGCGCCCCCTCCTGAAGGAGCTGAGTAGCTTCGCCTGGAGGAGCCGGTCCTCCCTCCTGGGTGGAGGTGCGCAGTGCCATCTTCCTGCCACGCTGCCTGAGTCTCAGGGCCTGGACGTTCCCCTGTGAACCACAGGATCCCAGCGGGGCTTCGGGGGGCGGAGGGGAGAAACCCAGTAGGCAGAGACAGGCGGCCCCGTGGCATTTCCACCCATTCAGCAGAGCCTGTGCTGACGGCCACCATTGCTGTGTGCCCTGGAGAAGGCACTAAGCCACTCTGGGTCCCCAGGTCTTCTGCTGACAGGTGAGGACCACAGCGCCAGTTCCCTCCCAGGATGGCGGGGAAGAAAACAGCCCAGGACGGAGAGCATACATCGGTGAGCCCAGGCGCGGAGCATCGTTCAAATGCTGCCCCCGCCTCAACCCCTAACTGAATCCCGGGCACAGACTCCTCGACCTCAGTGTTCTCGTCTGGACACAGGGGGGACGTGGCACCTTTCACAGGGGGCGGGGAAGCGGAAGTGTGGGAACGCCAGTCGACTGCTGTGCACCCTGCCTGTGTGGAATACCAGAGCCACCTTGTGTTAAGCACTTTCTAGAAGCCAAACAGGTTTCAAGCATTACCTTATTAAATCCTGACACAGGGCCTAGGTGTTGGGTGCTGTTATTATCCCCATTTTCCAGAGGAGGCAACTGAGGCTTGGTGAGGTGAGTCCTTTCCCCCAGGTCGCACAGCTAGGAAACGGTGAGCAGGGGTGTGAGCCCCGGGCTCCTTGACTCTGAAGTCCTGAGTCCCAAGCATCACCATAGTCAGTGCTCGTTTAAGGTCCGGAAGGAACCCTCGAAGTTGACCGCTCATCCCATTTTACAGCTGAGAAAGTTGAGGCCTAGACGAGGGAAGAGACTAGCCTAGTCACAGAGTGGCTGCTGCTGGCGCCAGGCCCACGAATCCCACAGCTGCTGCTCACATTTATTGAGCATTTACTCTGTGCCAGGTTCCTAGTGTTTTCTACGTGACTCGTTGCATGTAAACTTTACAATAAGCCTAGGAAGAGACAGACTTTTATTAATCCCATTTTTCTTTTGGGTAAACTGAGGCAGAGAGGAGCAGTAGCTTATTCAAGGTCACACAGCTAATTAGCAGGAGGGGTAGGACTCATTCCCAGAGTCGAGCTCTAGAGCCCTCATCCAGCGCCACTTCTGGCACCGCCTCCAAGCTGGTCTCGCCCAGCAGCCCGGGGCCCAGGCAGACTTACCTGTCAAGAAAATGGGGTCTGCAGGGTTCCCATGGCTTGGCCACCACCAGGCAGGAGCCCCTGGCCGGGAACGCACTGCCTGAGCTGCACTCCGCAGGGAGATGGGCAGGGAGCTGGCGCTGGCGAGCCCAGGCTGCCCGAAAACCATTAGCCCCCTGCCTCTGCGAAGAGAAGTTTATCCAACAAAGTGCAGGCAAGCAAAGAGCACGTCTTGCTTTATGTGCCTCTTGTTGTAGGCAGTGCACATCTTGGGAGATGTGTGGATGAAAGGCGCCATATAAAATGCAATCAATTATGAATCACCATTACTGAATTAATCACATGTATGATTAATACGGTAATAATAATTAATGGGAGTATGGTCTAGAGATTAGAGCGAGAACTGGCAGGGTGGAGTTGGGGGGCTTCTTGCAGCCTCTGCCCCTGCCTGGAGGGGTCACCTTGGGGAAGGCCCTGGGCTGGGGGCTTGGTCTCTCTCCTCCTGCCCCTGCCTTGGCTGTGGACGTAAAGGGCCCAGGGATGCCTGGAAACCCCTAGGTGGTCTTGGGCTAGTTCCCAGGATCTTGCCGGCTACTTACAGCCAAGTCTCAACTGCTCAAGGTCAAGGGGACAAATCAAAATCTTGGTCTGGCACAAGCTAGACCAGAGTGAATGAGGCGAAGGGTGAGAAGGTGGCAGGGGGTGGCTTTTGAGCTTACATCCGACTTCAGTGGGTGGTGTGAGCTCATTTTGTCTGTCTGTCCTTTTGTCTGTCTGCATCAGGATTTGCCTTCTCTCGGAAATCCCCAGAGTGCCTGGACCTCATCTGTTACCTCTCATTGCAAAGCTAGGAGATCATTTTTGCGTGTGACTTTCTAAGTCCCTATTACTTGTCCGTTCCATCTATGCATGTTTCTTCATTATAAACGAGTCCAGCAACACAGAAAGAATACATACAAAATAAAGCATGTCATTCCCCATTTCCCCTGTTCATACTTTGGTATCTTTATTTTATATATAATGTAATTTTGTATATATCTATACAGAATGGATATATATCTCCTTGTTTAAAAAATAGATGGAATAAAGTTAAATGCGTTGTTCTGCAGATGCTTTTCGATAGGAGACTCCACATACACGATCCAAATTAAAACTGTGCAGTGGAGCCAAAATCCCACCAATGAAGAGGGTGATTAGGCTGCTGCTGAGAGGGGAGCCAGCAATTATTTTTGGGGAGATTCATTAACACTTTCCTGCCCCTGGTGCTCAGCTTCTTTTCCTTGCTGGGAAAAGGTCATTTGTCATAAGGTACCTTAACGAAGTTTAAAAATGAACGTCCCTTGAGCACCTGGTCCCTACATGGCTGGAATCCTATTTGTTCCCCATCTTGGAAAATAAGCCCTGTATTGTTCGATTGAAAGGAACACTGTCTCCTGGAGGCTGCTCTGGCCTGCCGTCAACTCAGGATCATCACACAGGGACCACCTTCTGGGACAGATGGAGAAACTGAGACCAAGCGTGACGAAATGATGAGCCCAAGCCACAGACCTAGTTAGTGGCTGAATGGAGAAAAACCCCTTATCCTGACTCTTAGGCCAGTGCTCTTTCCACCGTCGCATAATTTCCACGGTCTGGGAGACCAGAAGACAGGTCCAGGAATGAATCCCTGTAACAGCCTGTTGGCCCCAGCTTGCCCGAGAGGCGTTTTAAACATCATTTCCAGTGGCACAGAGCTTTGCCCGTGGGTCACTTCAACCATCCGGGCAGTGACCAGAGGGCGCACCCCGGGCCCCTCCAGCGGGCTTGCATGAACCACAGATGGGGAGCTTCCTCTTCCACGTCGCGTTGGCTGTCCTGACAGCATCCAGTTTCGGTGATGATGGAGGAGCAAGGCGTTTCCTGGGAATTGATGACCTGTCTGGGGGCGACAGCAGGCTGAGGGCCGGCCTGGGTCATCACTCACCCTGCCTGGGCGGGAGCCCCACACTGTGCCCTTCGCAGCTGCCTGCAGGCTCAGGGCTTGAAAATCAAATCGCTGAGATGTGCTCTCCTCCTCCTCCTCCGACCTTCCTCGGATGCTTTGAGGCCGAGCAGCCGGTAGCCAGGGGCTGGCGTGCATCTGCTCTCCTGGCCAGCTTGGTCGGGTAGGCCCCTCTCCGGTCGGAGGGATCTGAGAGTGTGTGCAGGAGGAGGTACGTAACAGCGTTGTTTTGACCCCTTCTTGACAAAGGAAAGGCTCATCATTCACATCTCAGCGATGAAGAAACTGAGGCCCAGAAGCACCCTGTGCTGTGTGCCAAGTTAGCCAGCAAGTCAGGCAGTGGCAGAGTACCACCTGGGAGCCCAAGAGCCCTGCCTTCCAAGCCAGAGTCTTCCTTAGCTGTGTGACCTTGGGAAAGTTACTTAACATCTCTCAGCTTCATCTATAACTTGAGACTTTGCTAATAGGAGTTAAGTCACGGGGCTATTGGGAAGAATCAGTGGACAACATACACAAACTGGTTTGTGTAGAGCCTGGCACAAAACAGGTGTTCAACAAATGTTAAATTATTATTATTATTATTCAAGTAGATGACTTTAATTCTGCATCCTCTGCTTGCTTTATGACAATAGCCTAAATGTTATTCAGCAGTACCGCCCCCTCTACAAGCTGGGGGGAGCCAACATCAGGGAAGGGTTAAGGTGGAGGGAAGAAGTGGCAGAGGGGTGAGGCACCGAGGTGCCACATCTTGCTCCTATTCCTGACACCCTCTGTGACCTTGGACCAGTCCCTCTCTCTCTCTGTCCTCAGGCTCCTTGTTCTTGATGCATCTAAATGACAGTGCTGTCTGCTTGTGTGCTGCAGTGAGAAGCCCCCACCCCAGGAGGCCAGGAGCACCTGAAAACCACACGTCCCCCTGGAAGACGGAGGAAGCTCTCCCCACGGCCCTGGGAGGCAGCCTGGCAGGAAACCTCCACGGGGTTGAGGAGTCCAGGGCTGCCCAGTGTCACCAGCTCCATGGCCTCTGCCCTGACCCCGGAAGGAGTCCTCCCCCACCCTCCTCCCATGCTTGCCAGGGAGGGAGGCCCCTCCTGCCCCCCTACTCTGCACTCCCTCCGGAGCTGGCTTGGCTCCGTCAAAAGCAGGGCCCATCAGGGTGGAGGCGGCAATGTGTCAGCTGGTATTCAGGCTCTGGTTGTGCGCTCAGATCGCTCCCCCTCCCCATCTCCCCAAATCCACCCACCCACCCCTTTACCCACTGCTTGGGGCCTTCTGGGTGGCAGCACTTCACAGAGGGAGACAGAGCAGCAGCCTTGAGCCCTTGGCTGTTGGGGGTGGGTGGACTGACTCACTTGGCCCCTTCCCTGGTGCCAATGGGGCAGCCCCCACACCCATGGGCGCTGGCACCCCGTCAGGCGCCTGGGTTTCGGAAAAGAAAGCTGCAGCCCCGCGGCGCCTGACCCGAGCTGGCTGAGGATGCGCTCTGCTCGCAGGGACCCGCTGGCCCCGGGGCCGGGAGGAGATGTTTAGGCAGCGACCCCCTAGAGCAGGCTCGCTCCCGCGGCCGCCTGCTCTGGCCACCCTGGCCGCGGGCCCGCCGGGACGCCCCTGCTCGCCGCGCCCCTCCCCGGGCCGTGGCGCGTCCCCCGAGTCTCGCAGTATTTCCTTCCTGCACCTTTAAGAAGACCGTTGCTCCGTGGTGGGATGGTGTGTTAAAGCCACACAGAGGAAGTTACGCAGCCCGGATCAGACCGAGAGATAAAAGCCCCGATGGTGATCGTGAGTGATGGCAAGAGGATTTAGCCTCGGCATTAACTTGGAGCGGAGTGCAGGGGGGCCGTGAAGCGCCCCGCCATCTGGTCCGCGCCGCGCCGGGGGGATGCCCCGGCGCTCCGACGAGCAGCCGCGAAGCCCACCAGGGCCCGGGGCTGCCCGGTGCACGAGCGCGGGTCTTCTGCGAGCCGCCCAGGGGGGCCAAAAAGTTTGCACTTGTTAGCGGCGACCTCCCGCTCGGCCGGGGCGGGCGATGCGGGCGGCCCCCTCCCCCGGCCCGCGTCTCCGGGACGGCTGCGGGCGGCCCCCCCGGCGGCCGGAGGGCTCCCCAGCCCCGATCTGACGGCCGCGGCGGCGGCGGCGGCCACAGCGGCAGCGGGAGCGCGCGGGGAAGGAGCAGCGGCTCGCAGCCCTCCGGCCCTCGCCCCCACCCAGCGCCAGCCAGAGGGGGGAGGCGGAGCGCCGGCGGGTGGCGGTCTTCGGCCTCCCGGGTCTCCGCTCCGGGAAGCTGCTCCGAGCCGGGGTAAGGCGGGTGGGGAGAGCCCGGGAGGCGAGCGGGGGGAGAGATGCCGCAGCTTTGCCAGCCTGGTTTCATTTTTAAAGGGCTTCGGTGACCACGCAGGCTTCCCCGGGGCCCAGGAGCCACTTAAAGCAGCCCAGCCAAGGCTCGGATGCAAAAGTTATGTGGTAGCGGCTGCTACTAGCCAGGACTGGAGCCGCCCCGAGAGGGGCGTGTGAGTGTGCGATTGTAGCAGCATCTTAAAGGAGTAGCTTGGTCTTTCTGGCTGGCTTTTTCCCTCCTGGGTCTTTTTCCATCGTGTGTGTGTGTTTGTGGTGGAGATGCATGTTGCAAGAACGCCTGGATGTGTTTGTGAAAAGGAAATTAACCCTTCTGTCGCGCCACTCCCCCACCCCAATTTAATCGCCGCCGTCGAGAGCCGCCCCTCCTTCTTCCTATCCCCTTCCCTTCCCTCCGAAAACTGGGTGTGCGTGAGTTGCACGGAGAAACTCTTGCCCAGCCACGGCTGGAAACTTCTGTCCGACCGTGGAGGGGTGGGCTAATGGGGGAAGGTATTGCACGGGGTCCGGCTTTGGGGACGATGTGGAGTCGAACCTCGAAGTGAGTGGCACGCCGATGGGGGCGCAGGGGCAGCGGGAAGGCGGGAAGAGGACCATCAGCTCGCGGGTCCGCCCGCTCGGGAGTAAGTTGCCTGGCTGGGCGGGGGGCGGCCGCGGCTGGGAGCAGCGCTGGGAAAAAAGATGTAACCAATTCCCGGACGCTTTGCCGGGGGTCTTCCAGTTAAGGGTGGGGGTGTCAAGGGAGGAGGCACCCTCGGTGCAGGCTGGGCCTTTATTAAAGGCGTGATTATTAATAGTTCCCGTGGCTTGCACTCAACTTTGGAAAGACAAAAAGCAGCTACGGGATTGCCCGGCATGTCCCCTGCGATGCACGTCGTTTGCAACCCGCCCGAAGCGCGGACTCGAGCCGGCTCCTTGGCGTCCGGGGCCGGGAGCTGACCCCGCCCGCCGGCGCCCCCGCCCCGCCCCGGCCCCGGCCGCCCAGACGAGGCCTCCTCCTCGCGCGCCACCCCCCGCGCTCAACTTCTCGGGGCTCCCGGGCCTCCCAGAGAAAGGAGGAGCCGGAGAAGCCTCCCTTCCGGGGCTGGGGGCAACCGGGGCCGCCGGAACCGGGATGCTCGCTAAGGCGGCGGTGAGCGGGGCACCTACTGGACGCGTCCTGGGGCGGGAAGGTGACCTCGGCTGAAGCGGGCTCTCCTTTTCTTCTTGGCCCCAGGGGACTCGCTTTTCCTCCGTGGTCCGCGGCACCATCGCCTGAGGGCGGATTTCGCCCCCTCCGCCGCTCCCGCTGAGAAGGAACAGGGGACCTCGGGGTGGACTGAGTCCCGGGGGAAGCCCCCAGCGCCCCGCTCCAGTGCCCCCCGGGGGCACCGCGCCCACCGCGGCAAGTTTCCCACGAGGCGAGGGCGCAGCCGGCATCCCCCGGCGGAGCGCGCTCCGAGCCCGGCCAGCTCCGAGAGGCGCTAATCCAATAAGACAGAGAAATCTGAGTTCAGAAATCCTGGTAAAATCTAATTTTCGGGTTTTAATACCCTGGCTATCAGCCCCCCCTTGGTTCCTGAGGACTCTTAAAAGAAAATAAAGCGCATTGATTCTATTTGTTTCTGGGAGCTGCAGTTTCTTAATAATATCAGGTGAAGATTTATTTTCCGAGGAGAACACGACCCACCGGGATCCAACCTCTTACTCTGAAATTTCCCCGGCTGGCTTCTCACTCTTGCTTTCTGATCGTTATTCCGGGGACTCTTGCGTCTCTTTCCCCTCCCCCCTTTTTTTTGCTTTTTGGCCAAAACCGACTGTAATATTCGCGTGCTGAGCTCACAATTCCCCTATGATGCCAGCAACGCCCAATTGATTGACTAGTTGTAAACATTTATTCCCTCTCTCTCCCGCAGATTTTGCTGTCGTTGTCGGCCCCCTCCCCCATTTTCCAGGGAATGCGTGGCCTTTAAGCCAACAGAACTGCAAAGCAATTGATAGATTGGCGAGTTGTGCCCGGCACCGCTCGCCCCGGCCTCCCGGCCTCCGGGCCTCGCTGCCTCCCCGCACCGGCCCGCGGCCAGCACGTCCAAGCCCGGAGCGGCCGCTGGTCCTGCAGATGAAGGCGGCCGGCAGCTGAGCCCTCCCTGGGAGCCGCAGCCTGGTGCCCTGGCGTCCCCAGCCGTCAAGCGCTCCCTACCTGTTAGCGAGCAGTTGGGAGCCCGCGGCTGGAAGAATTAATTAGGGACGTGCTGTTTTCTGGGCAGCACGAAGCTCGGGTAGAGGCATCCAAACCTTTGCCGGCCGCGCTATTTTATTTTTACTACATTTTCTCGGGTTGTAAAAATAGTCGCCAGGCGGGTTCTTTCTGAGAGTTTTCTAGCAAGGAGCGCATTAAAGGCCGGGCAGACTCTATAACAGGTTTCTCTTTAAACAACCAGAGGTGAGCCCTGAAAATGTGGTCCCCCGCGGCTCCTCATTCATCTCCATCAAGAGCCCTTCAGCCAGAGAGAGGGGCAGGGGCCGCCTTAATGCAGATTTATGATCCTCCAACCTTGGAGCGGTGGGGTGGTGGCTGGGGGCGTCTCCCAGGAGGTGCCGAGCCACCAGCCCCCTTTGGACAATGTCTGCCGCTCCAGTTTGTCATTTTTGGCAGAAGTGTGTTTGTGTCTGGGTGGAGAATGGGGTTTCATGGAAACGGTAGTTAACTCTTCCGGGACCTTCTATGGACAATGGCTGAAGAGGATGTCGGGAGAGTCAGGTTGGAGTTAGCACCAATGCTGGAGGTTTGGGAATTCAGAGGCAATAATTACAGGCATAATAACCAGAATAGTTAATACCGCAGGTGCCTCTGCCGGACGCAGGGTGGTAACCTTTGGCCTGTTGGCCACCTCCCGCTGACTGCACTCGGGTTCTCCTGGTGCTGTATCCACTGTGTGGGAACACAGACATTACTGGGGCCATGTGTTTTGCAATGTAACATTTGTCTTAGTTGTATCTGTTTGGGCTTTTAAATAATTACCAGTAGCTTAAAATAGTAAAGCAATAATAACAGTGACCCATTTATAGACATACTCTCTAAGGACGATTGCAAAATTTCGGCCTTGGTCAGAAAATCTAATATGACAAATCATAGTCACTTCTGTTGAAGTCTTCGACATCCTTAGTTTCCTGCAGTTAAAAATTAAATTCACTACTTCAGAGTTTGGAGAGACATTTCCCGGCACCTGCCTCTTAATTTTTGGCCCTTGCATGGACCCCTGTGTGTGGCTGAGCCTTGTATGCAGTCTCGGCGGCACCTAGGGTTACGGTCTCGTCTCTGCCTTTAACAGCTGTGACATTTTGACTTGTCAGTCATGATATTTTAAAGCAACCATTCAATCTTGGCTCCTGGGGATTTTTTAGAAAGTCACTGACCCCAAGCAAGGGGCTCTTCTCCTGACCTAATGCCCCCCTAAGTGAGGAGAAAACACATCACTTTTGAAATAATGTGCCCCATCTCCAAACGTGCAACTCCGATATTAATAAAACTAACCCAGTTTCCTCCGGAGACCTTGCTAACGTAGGCTCATCTTTTGCACATTTTGCCGGAGAGCTTTTGTTCATATACATCTTTATTCCTCCATTTCTCTTTTTAATTTGTTGCAGGTGTTGTTGCTAATGAGCTCTCTCTCCTCCCCTCTTACAATGAAAGACAAGCCAGACCCCCGGTACCTGGATGGATTGAGAGCTGAAGTCTCAGAAACTTCATAATAAGTTGCCGATGGCGACCAGCCAAGGTCAGCTGGCCCCCATTAGCGCCTGTCCCCACCAAAGCAGAGGCAAATAAGCTTCTCTTCGGTTAACGCCTCAGTAGCTTTTTCATGTTTCAGTCCAGCCACACGATCGTTGTCATTATAAGCCCATATGAAAAGAAATCTCTTTTATTGGTCTGAGATGCCACGTCCAGTCCTGTAGAGGGAACATGTTTCCAGCTAACACATATACCTCCTGATTTTGTTTTATCTTTACAACGCAGGCCGGAGGGGTGTTTTGCTGTTGTGTTGGGGACATCACACATTAAGGGCCCTTTAAAGACCCGGATTGATTGGAAGGACAAAAATTAAAAGCAATCTGATCCGACCTCATGCCAGATCCCTGTGGATTTTCTCCCTATCCCATTTCCAGCCACTGTCACAATTTGAGAATCTGCCTGATTTGATCGGACTCACCTCCGGGAGAGGTATAATGCCAAGGTCAGGAGGACACGAAGTTATGGGCGACTTTTTGATCTGCCCATCAGCAGTCTGAGAAACGCTGGCTCTGAGTTTTTCGTATCGGCCTTCTGGAAAAAACAAGTTCCTCGCTCTGTGCAACCCGGCAGTGCTCGAGTCCCTGGGATATCGGGCCTCCACCGCCTGGTAGATGTGGCATTTCCATGCTGAGGTTGCGAGTCCCGCCTGACCCAGTCGCCGCCTGTCCAGGGCCTCTCTGGGCCGCGCCCCCGCGGACGGCACAGCCATGCTGCACCTGCTGGCGCTCCTCCTGCACTGCCTCCCGCTGGCCTCAGGGGACTACGACATCTGCAAATCCTGGGTGACTACAGATGAGGGCCCCACCTGGGAGTTCTACGCCTGCCAGCCCAAGGTGATGCGCCTGAAGGAGTACGTCAAGGTGAAGGTGGAGCCCTCGGGCATCACATGTGGAGACCCCCCTGAGAGATTCTGTTCCCACGTAAGTCAGCCCACTACTGTTCTGTTTACTCAGGCCAAGCGGGAGGGGCTCTGGGGCAGACCCTTGGGAGGGGTGAGCCCAGTGGGAGGACCCAGACGCAAGGTCGACTTTCCTGCAACTGGATTGCGACCAGGTCTCTGTCCCACCTTGGAAATGTGCCAGAGCAAAGCCACCCTGAGGACTCTGGGATCATGTGACATCGTTCTCTGCGATGGGGAAATTCTTGTCCAGCTGACCATAAGATCGTTTCCTCTAGGGGAGACGGTAGTAGTCACAATTCTCCTGCCTGGCAGATAAGCCCCGCCTCCCTGGTAGGAAGTCAGCATCCTGGGCAGTGAGGGAGGTACTATTTGCAACATTGTACTCTGACCTCCCTCTGTTCCTCCCTTCTCTGGTGCAACTTCCTACCCCACCGGATCCAGTCCAGCAAACAGTTTTGCCAGGGTCTGCGAAGCCCTGAGCTGGCCTTTGCCGGGCAATCGTTGATGGAAGTGCAGAGGGAGGAAGGAAGAAGGGATCAAACTAGGATCCACGATGTGGTTGATGCCCTGTCTAATTCCAGCCCTACTTGCGGTGACCGCAGTCACTGGTTAAGTCAGGGGGAAGGAAGATGTTCAGGTGTTGTCTCTTGAGTCCCTGGTCAGAGGAGGATGGGGTCTTAGAGCCACAGGGTACTTCTGTACTCAAGTTCTATTTAACAACAACAGTAATACTAGCAGGGATCATTTGATGCGAGCTCACTGAGTGTGTGGGCTAAGAGCTTGATATGTGTCGTTCCGTGGGGTCCTCCCCTCGGCTCAGCCGGGTTGATTCTGTGTGGCGTACAGTAAGAGTCTTAGGGTATGGGCTCTGGACCAGCGGCGTCCCTGGGCCTCTGTTCCATCGTCTATAAAATGGGCACACTAACAACACATACTCAGAGGGTCGTTGTAAGGAGTGAGTGAGCTAATTCATACATGTAAAATGCCCAGAATAGGGTCTGGCCCAGAGCAAGTACCCCGTAGATGTTAGCTGTTGTCATTCTCATCTTATAGATGGAGAAACTGAGGCCCAGTCACACACCAGGAAGGGGCGCAGCTGTAATTCAAGTGCCTGGCTCTGAAGTGGCTGAGCTGAACTGCCTCCTGAGAGGTGCCTTTCCCTTGGAGAGTGCTCGGGAGGCCCCGTGCCTGGCACGAGGCTGGGCAGGGCAGCCAGGCTGCAGGAGCTACGGGAGGGACTTAGGGTCATCATTGGGGTGGCTGCTGCCTCCACGTGTCCTTAGGAGAGCCTTCGGGTCTCTGGACGGATGGCGGGACTGAGCAAGTGTCCCTACCGGGCTCCTGAGGATGCCTCAGTCCCCTGGGGGTGCTTCAGTCCTATCACAAAGCAGTCACCCCGGGAAGCTAGGTTCCCACCTGGGGTCAGCAGTCAGGAGGCTGTCACTGGGGGTGGCCAGCTAGGGAGGGAAGGAAAGAGAAGGCAGCACAGCGCCAGGAGCTGGGGGCTGGATAGTCCGTGGGGACCCCAGGGCTTCACTGGCTCAGGGATGGGCGAGGGGGCGGCTCCTGAAGGTCACGGGCAAGGCCAGGGTGGGAGCACAGCTCTGAGTCCGCATCTTGGGCTGGCTGCCCACCCCAGCTCGTGTGAGGACTTCTCCACATTCCCTGAGCAGGGTTAACCTCTGCCTCTCGTATCAGAGTCTTGACTGTATTTCTTCTCTTAAATATTAATCATTGTCTTAATGTGCTGGAGTCGGGGGTGGTGTGGGGCAGGGCAGCTCAATCGTAATTCACCGGACCAGCTTCCAGTCAAGAGCTTGAGGGCTGGAGATGACCATCAAATGCAAGTCCGAGGCCCCCTCCTGGCCAAAGCTGGCTCAGGATGCGCTTGGCCTTGGTCCTCCGCCTGGCCCGCACTCTCCCACAGAGAACCCAGGGCAGCTGCCAGGGTAGAGTGGTCACCCCCCCACAGTCCTGGTGCCGCCCAGCCTGAGCCCAGGCAAAGTCCTCGAGCCCTGGGATCTGGGAGCAGTTTTCATCCTCCTCTCCTTCCCCTCTCCTGGGAAGACAGGTGAGGAGGGCAGGGAGGAAGAAGAGCATCTCCAACATCTCCTGCATGGGTGGGTCCTCAGCGCCTCCACACCTGTCTGATGGACTTAAATATTTCATTAGGGGCTGCCATCCGGCTCTGCCTTTGGTTACAAATGTGCGGCCGAGGAGGATGGGGACGCTTCCTCGGCAGGTGGAGAGCATCCTTCCAGGGGACTGGCTTCTGCAGGGAGGAGGGGGTCACATCAAGAGTGGTGCAACCCCCACACCACCTTTTATTGCAGCTTCCCCTGAGCAGGTCCTGTGCGTGTCCTGTTTAATCATCTCTAGGTTGCTGTGAGCTGGGTTCTGTTCTAATCCCATGTTAGGGATTAGAAAGGGTTGCCTAAATCCTGCCAAGGTCACGAAGTCTAGAAGGCAGGCCGGGAACTTACCCACCAGGTGGCTTGGGGCCCCCCCTCTTGGAGCTTCAGTTTCTTCCTCTGTAAAGTAGAGATAATCTATAGGAGTGTCACACTGCTGGGTGCATCGCAGACACACGTGTCCTGGGACACAGCAGGTGCTCAATGTGCAGGAGCTGTTATTCGCTTATTTCTGTTGTTTCTACTCCCTTGGTGGCTTCCCTGGCTCTTCTTTGTCTCTCTCCAGCCTTGAGGACGCTATACCCTATTATTTCTAGTCTCCTGGAATCAGGCAAATGGTGGGTGCTCAGGGAGCTTAAACTCCTCCACCTGTGGCAGGTGGTGTTAACTGGCCACCAGGGGGTGCCCTAATGGTGGCAAGATGCCTGCTGCCCCCTTAGCCTTGCAATCGCAGGGTGGGTCCCTGCCCCCTGGCACCACCTCCTGCGGTGGCTGCCAGGCCTGTCCCAACATCCAGCCAACCAGAGCGTGAGCCCCGGTGCACCCCTAGGGTGCAAGAAGGGCCAAGGGGCGACTGCCTTTTTCAGGGTTTAGGGTGCAGACCCGCTACCCCCCCAGGCCTCCCGTCCATCCCGTTCGCAAGGCCACTTGAGAACTGAATTGTAAATTCCAGCCTGGTGAGAAAGGGGAGGGGAGAAGGAAGACCAAGATAAATGAATAAATAAAAACCTATTGGCTCTAAATGCACGGTGAGAATTAATAGGGATGAGCTCTCAACCGAGGATTCTTAGGCAAGGGCAAAATTTCAATGAGGCTGCGAGAGGAGGGAGGCGGCCCCTCCGCCCCTCGATCCCTGATCCCTAGCGCCTGGCTGGAGAGGGCCAGTCTGGGGAGGCTGCGGGGCCGAGGACCAGGAGGGAAGGGCAGTGCCCAAAAAGGCAGCTGCCACTCCCAGGAGCCCTCTGGCATGGGGAGGGTGTGGTTGAGCATGGGGAATGGCCCTCCAGTGCCCCGCATAGAGGTTGCCTGCCAGCTGCCTGCACTGCCGTGAAATGTTGGGGATCCTTTCCTTGTGCCTCTGAGACAGAAGCTGACCTTTGAGCCTCAGGAGAGAGATGGTGAGAAAGAAAAGAGAGAGGGGGTGCCAGCCACAGACCAGGCAGGCGGTGTCCAAAGCCATCCTACTGCTACCCACTTGCTCCCCAAAGTCCAGTCCTTGGACCAGCAGGCTCACCTTGTTCTAGATGCAGAATCCCAGGACCCACCCCAGACCTGCGGAGCTGGAAGCTGCCTTTTAGCAAGCAATCTGGGTGATTCAGCTGCACACAGAGTACGGTCTGAGAACGCCGCTCTGCTGCTCTACATAACTGTTCAGTCAGGGGCAAAACCTTCTGTGGATGAAGGCAAGAGAGGCCTGTGGTTCCCACGGGGTCTTTGCAGGTTAAAGGCAGAGTTGCTGCTGAGGGAGAAAGGCGAAGAGCAGGAGAGTGGGGTCCAGGGGTGAGGGGATGGAGCTGGGAGCTGGGATCTCTGAATGTCCGAGACCCGGCAGAAGGTTCCAGAGAGAGGCAGCTCCAGAGAGGGGCAGACGATACCCAGCAAGAGCCACAGACCTAGAATCTGAAGACCTGAGCTCACGTCCCAGCTTCTCCACTCGCGGGCTGGGTGATCTGGGCAAGGCTTTGAATTCCCTGAGCCTCAGTTTCCCTATCTGTAATGTGGGACGATCATAACTGCCTTACCCACCCCACCAACTTCCTGGGAGGAGGAAATGCCTCTCTCAGAACATCTGCACATGCGTGCAGACTGTAGTTCTGTTCTAGTGTGGGGCTGGGGTGTCAGCGTTCATCCGGTCTTCACCATCTCGACTTTGAGATAGATGGCATTGAACCTGCTCTCTAAGGAGAGAGCACGCAGAGGTCTTGGCCTTGGTGGACAGGAGAACCAAGAGAAAGCCCGAGGTGCATCTCTGAGCACACTCCTTCCTCAGAACCTGCTTTACTTTCTCTGTGCCTCAGTTTACACAGATGCAGGGACAATGGCCCCTTCCCTCCCCCTGGGGGTCTGCTGGGCTGATTGATGCAGATGGCAGGTGGGTCCTGAAGTCCGCAAGCCCCTCCCCACCAAGACACAGGACACCACATGCAGAATGAAGATCACAGACGCCCCACCTCCTGCTCCACCTTGATGTTCATGAAATGTTTCCGTCCAGCAGCCCTGAGGGCCCGGCCCACTGGCTCAGGCCTCCTTCCCCCCTGCACTTTGACCCCCAAACCCGTAGAGGGGAGCACACGGAACATGGCTGCGCAGCCTCCGTGCTCTCCACTCTGCACCCCTCCAGGCGGCAGATGCTTCCCGGGTCTGAGCTCATGCCAGGCACAGTCGCGATGGGAGAGCCACTATCTGGCAGACCCGAGTAGACAAGAGAAACACGACAGCCCTTAAAGATGCACCCAGCTGGCCAGGGGTGGCGAGCAGAGCTGGGGTGACGGAGCTCGGAGCTCGGGAGGGAGGGGCGCGCCTCCCGTTAGCCCTCTAGGCTCCAGCTCACCCTGATGTCCCCACCGCCTTGCCTTTGCCGTGTGGTCTCCCCCACCTGGACGCCTGCCTTTGCTTCCTTCGTGTCCAAGGCCTCCCTCCGCGTTTGCCTGGGTAACCCCAGCTCATTTTCTCAGGTTCAGATTGTACCCCACCTCCTCCAGGAGGCTTTCCTTGACTCCCAGCGCAAGTCTGTCAGAAGGCCCCTATCTGGTCACATCCCTGTCATTGTACTCACTGATGTGGCCTATTGGTTAAGAGTTCAAGCCCTAGGGGCAGAGAGAGAGCGAGAGGTTGGAATCCCGTGCTGTGTGACCTTCAGCATGAGGTTAACCTCTCTGAGCCTTATTTCCTCAAATTGGGGCTGTTACTAGAATATGCATACGGGACTGTCTGGCGCATAGTAGTTGCTTGGTTCCCACTGGCTAGTATACTCCTGTTGTCTGCTTCCTCCTTGGACTGTGAGCTCCTCAAAGGCAGGGCTGTCTCTTCATCTTTGCATCCCCAGCACCTCCCTCTTGGCTCAGTCAGCGCTCCGTAGGCGTTTATTGAACAAGTGGGTGGGTGGGTGGAAGGTCAGTGCAATCCAGGAAGGCTTTGTGGAGTAGGAGAGATTAGGCTGAGTCTTGCAGGAAGAACTAGGGTTTGGACCGGGCAGAGGAGGCACCCAAAGCCCCTTCTCCTCCCCATTGGAGTCCCTGTTCCGGGGTGCTGGCGTCGGGTGACACCAGGTCTGCACAGTCCTCCCTAAGCGGGAAGCGACTCGGGAAGCTGAGCCTCATCCACCTTAGTTAAAGCCTCTCAGGCTCTTGAAACGCCCGAGGCAGGGCCCAGCCTGGGACGAGAATAGTTCCGTGCGTGACATCTGGCTGCACAGTGAAGTCTGCTTCCTGAGGAGCAGACGAGTGACAGGCCGGGGGCAGCGCCGCCTGCCAGGCCCGCGGCCCGCGTGAGTGAGCTCCTCGCTCTGGACACCTGTCTTCAGGGAATGGCTTCGGGTCCAGACACCCCGTGAGGGTCGGAGGGCAGTGCAGCTGGAACGCAGGGCCAGGGGGAAGGGCCTGGAGGGACGTCTTTCCAAAGAGGGTCAGAGACCAAGAGGTTCTAGAACTTTGCAGTTTACACACCCCCGCCTTTCCCAGGCTCATCCTCCTCTTCCGTCTCCACATTCCCTGGCCCTGGTTTTTAATACATTTTTGTTTTTCTCCTTTATGGCGTGTTTTATCACAAGCTGCGCCACATCCGCGGTGCAATGAGGTAGGGGGTGGACGGATGGACGGACAGGCAGCCCACAACGGCGGTGGATGAGAACGTGGGGTTTGGGATGCAGCAAATAGGGGCTGGTGCTTGTCCTGCTGCTCCTGGGCTGGGGACCTGGGGTCAAGCCCTTGTGCTCGGAGCCTCGTTTTCTCATCGGAAGGTGGGGATGACACTAGACAACCTCAAAGGAAGGTTGTCCGCACGAGACAAGACAGGTGTGTAGAGCTCAGCTGGCTGGGGGCCTGGCGCAACAAGCATGCTCCCAAAAAGGGGATTTTCATTCCATCCTAGAGTTTAGCTTGAGAGATAAAAGGAGCAAAAGCAGGAACTAACCGACAGAAGGCGATCCTATGGGCCAGGCGTGCCACGTGGGGCATGGGCGGCCTGCACCACGGGGCTCTGGGGTGGTCTATGCTCTTGAAGGACTGGAAGGATTCAGAGGAGCGATGGTCGGGGCAGACAGAATGGCATGTGCAGAGACACAAAGGAGGGGTCCAGGTGACATGAGGAGAGAGTGTGTGGTTGTTGGGGAGGGGACAAGGCACTCTGCCTGCCCTCTCATCCAAGCCCCTCACCCCCCGTGCCATTTGATAGATGAGGCCTCCCAAGGTCCACTAAATGTGGAGCTGGGAGTCGACCTTCCTCTGTCTGGCCTCTAGGCAGAGCTAGAGCTGGGGGAATTACGCCAAAGGTGTGGCAGAGGGAGGGGAGGAGGGCAACCGTGGACAGGCTGAGGGCTGAGGGAGCCCACGGCGCATGGAAGTCCTGAGCCACGGGGCTGGAACAGAGCTTGGCAGCCTCAGAGAGCGAGCGCCAGGCTGCGACCCCTCGCCCTCGCCGCCCAGCCGTCGTCGCTGCCGAGGGAATGGGTCGGGCTGAAGAGCCCTGCTCCCGTCACGCAGCCCACGACCCAGGCTCTCCCGCCTTGGACCCGGCCTGGGCACTCGGGGCCCACGAAGCTGCTGGCTTCTTCCTGGAGGGGACCGGAGTGAGGAGCAAAGTGGGAAAGGGCAGAGGCTGCAGAAGCCGGCTCTGTTCGCTGTGGTTTGCGGGCTCTGACTTGTTTCTCAGCAGCGGCAGATTGCTTACATATATGGAGATGTGTTTCTGATTCCCCGGGCACACCAACTGCTAGCCGGGGGCAGCGTGTCAGAGCAGGGTGAGCGCTGGGTGGGAGCCGGGCACTTCAGGCCCCTGCAAAGGCCCCTTGCTGCTGGGACACTGGCCAAGCGCCTTTGCCTCAGTTTCCCCAACTGTGCAACCATGGGGTATGCTCGATTAACCAGTTCATCCGGCATTCCTGGGGAACTGCCAGATACATTCTGGGAGGTGGGGAACCCACGCTGGGGTTCAGCCTTGGTCACAACAGACAAACAGGGCTCCGGTGCAGACAGAGGGGTTCTGGTTGCATATCCTGTGCCCAGCATGGCACTGGGCCTTTTTCCCCAAGTTCAGATCCCTTTGTTAGAGTATCCCCATAAATGAAAATCAAGGCAAAGAAAAACAAAACTGAGGGCTAAAAGTATAATGGTGCATCACACAATTTCCCTCTGATTTACATTTCTGAATTCTTTAAAAAAATTTCTTTTAATTGAGATACAAGTGACCTATAGCATTGTATTTTTAGGTGTACAATGTCAAGATTCGATATATGTATATATTGCGAAAGGATTGCCACAGGAAGTTTAGTTAACATCCATCACCACACCTAGTTACCACTGTTTTTTCTTGTGATGAGGGCATTTTTAAAAATATATTTTTTTTAATTTTAAAATTGAGGTGAAATTCACATAACATGAAATTAACCATTTAAAAAAGTTTTTTATTGCGGTAAAATATAAAATATACGTAACATACAATTTGCCTTTTTAACCGTTTTTAAGTGTACGGTTCAGTAGCATTTAGCACGTTCACAGTGTGTGCAACCACCCCCTCCATCTAGTTCCAAGTCGTTTTGGTCACCCCGAAAGGAAATCGCATATCCATTAGCAGCCACTGCCGGTTCCTCCCACCCCCAGGCCCCGGCAACCTCTAGTGCGCTTTCTGTCTCTGTGGATTCATCTATTCTAGATGTTTCATATAAAGGGAGTCGTACAATGTGTGATTTTTGTGTCTGGCTACTTTCCCTCAGCATCGTGTTTTCAAGGTTCAGCCATGTCGTAGCCTGCGTCAGGAACGTTCCTTTTCATGGCTGAGTAATATTCCACTGTGTGGTCTACCACAGTCTGTTCACCCCATCATCAGTTGATGGGCATCTGGGTGGTTCCCACTCTTTGGCTATTATGAGTGATACTGTCATGAACGTTTGTGTTCAGGTTTTTGTGTGGACATGTGTTTTCATTTCTCTCGAGTACATACCTAGGAGTGGAATTTCTGGGTCATGTGGTAATTTTATATTTAAGATTTTGAGGAATTGCCAGATTGTTTTCCACAGCAGCTACACCATTTTACATTCCCACCAGCATTGAACGAGGTTCCAATTTCCCCACATCCTTGCCAACACTTTATTTTCCATTTTTATTTTTTATTATTATGGCCAACCTAGTGGGTGTGAAGTTGTATCTCATTATGGTTTTGATTTGCATTTCCCTAATGACTAATGATGCTGGGCCTGTGTGCTTATTGGCCATTTGTAGATCTTCTCTGGAGAAATGAATATTCAAGACTTTTGTCCATTTTTTAACTGGGTTGTTTGTCTTTTTGTTGTTGACTTGTACATGTTCTTTACATGTTCAGGATACTAGATCTTTATCAGATACATGACTTGAAACTATTTCCCCCATTCTACAGATAATCTTTTCACTGTCTTGATTGTGTCTTTTGATGCACAAAATTTTTAATTTTAGTAAAGCCTAATTTATCAATGTGTTCTTTTTTTGCTTGTGCTTTTGGTATCATATCCAAGAAACCATTACTAAATCCAGGGTCACAAATGTGTGTGCTAGGTTTTCTTCTAAGGCTTCTATAGTTCTGACTCTTATATGTAGACTTTGATCCATTGTGAGTTAGTTTTTGCATATGGTGTAAGATAAATGTCCAGCTTCATTCTTTTGCGTGTGGATGTCCGGTCCTCCCAGCGCCATTTGTTGAAGAGCCTGTTCTGTCCTCATTAAATGTCCAGTCCCCCTTCTTGAAGATCAATTGGCCATAGATGTGAGGGTTTCTTTCTGGCCTCTCAGATCTCTTCCCTCGAGGCACTGAGCCTTCCACGTGCGGCACGTCCCCAGGCCCTCCCAAATATCCCGCATGGTGGACGTTGCTTTTATGCGATTGTCCCCATTTTACAGACCAGGAAGCTGAGACTCTGATGCCAAGTGGCCGAGTCCAGGCTCAGTCTCAGACCCCAGTCATTTAACGACTATGCTGTGGTGAGGCCCGAGGATCAGAGAAGCCCAAACGCTCCCCTCTCTCTCCCACCGCCCTCCTCTCCTCTCTCTCTTTCTCCTTGTTTCCTAAGATAAGTTTTAGGCTGAGAGGTTAACTTGGATGCTCCTAAGAGGGTAATTGGGCGGGGATGTTGTGACCTCTGACCTCTCTCTGGTCTCCGAGTATCTCCTCTCCTGCTCCCACCTCACCTCCTCCCCTCCCCCACTCAGCAGGCCCCAGATTCTGTGTCTCCACCTTTGTCACATGGGTAGTGCTTGCATATAGTAGGTGCTAAATAAGTGCTGAGGATAGTTATCCCTCATTTCAGGTAGAGAGTGCTGTTCAGAAGGGGTCTCAGAGATTGTCTAAGACCAGAGGAACTCCAATATCTATCAGCACATTACAGTGGAACTGATGTCAGGGGACAGTGGTGCCTGGAACCTGGCTGCTGGTGTCCATCTGCCCCTGCCCCAGGCCCCTGAGCCCCGACTCCAGCCGGTCCTGGGGCTCCTGTGAACACAGTAAGAAAGCACAAGTGGAGTCCAACCCCCTGAATTTTCTAAGTGGGGAAACTGAGGCCCAACAGGATGGAATGACTTCCTTGGGCCTCCAGGGAGGGAGCAGTGGACCCAGGAGGCCCCACCATAGGCCATGGGCTCTCCCCGAAGAGCAGATTGGATCCCTGGGGACATGAGGCATTCCACACCAGACCTCCATCCACCCACCCGTGCCCTGGATTTGACCTCACATGGTGACATTGGGTTGGGGACGTGGGATGCCTGCCTGAAAGCCGCTTGCAGCCAGCGGGGGCCGGAGTGCACCTTCAGGGTGTGCATCTGCTCTCTGGCTGCTTAGGGGAGCTCTCACACCTGCGTGCCACCCCTGGTGGCTGGGCACGGCTCAGAGCTGGCACTTGCAAGCCGTGAGGGTTCCAGGACCCCGACCCCAGTTCAGCCACAAGACGTGGTTCTCCTTGCTGTGGCAGAGCCACGAAAGGTGGACAGGAAGCGGTATTGTTAGAGGCGGGCGAGGCCAGGGCTGAGAGGGGATGGTGGGCAGAACGTCGGCGATCACTGTGGTCAGCATCGGGGATACCCTGGGCGTCAGGTGTGGTGCGCGCTGGTCCGGCCCCAGCCCTTGGTGGGGGCTTGCGTAAGCCAGAACCAGAGGAATCCACTCTTGTGTAGTACAGTGTGCTGGTGCTTCTTCAACACGCCCATCTTGTGGGATGCGGCTGCCGTTTCCCGAGGCCTCCCTGTGTGCCAGGCTCCCTGCAAAGCCCTTTCTGTGCGTCGGGTTTTGTGTCCTCTCTGCAACCCTGAGATGGGTAATACTGCAGATGAGGAGAGGGAGGCTCAGAGAGGTGGAGAGACTGACCCAAGTTTGCACAGCTGATGAAAAAGCTGGCGTCCGTCTCCAGGGCCTTGACCACTGTCCCATCCTGCCTTGATCTGCACCACAAAGGTCTGGAGGGCTGTCCTGAGACTAGCAATGAGAGGGGACCCGAGATCTCAAGGTGTGGCCACAGAGGGGTCACCTCACCTCTCCGTGTCTCCTCCTGAGAGGGAACTAAAGGAATGTGTGTTTAAGGACCCTCCAGATCTAACCCGGGGGCTCTGGAGCCGCCCCTCCTATAAAGGGCCCCGTGCCCCGCCGTCAAGGGGCTGACATTCTTCTCCCCAGCACAGTTTGTCCTGGGCGCTTTGGGATCATTTGGCCCCTGTCAGTCCCTCATTCCAGCTCCTTCCTGCTGCCCAAGTCATTTGTCCAGTTGACTCCAAGCGTCGGCCAGGGAAATAAAAGGAAATGAAACATGACCAAGGCGCTTCCCCCCCCCCCCACCCCGGTCACAGCAGAAATGTGTTGTTGGGCGAAAGATGAAAGGGGGCCCGTGAGAGATGGAGCCTGCAGGTAAGGCTCAGAGCTCCCGTCAGCCGCGGCAGCGCCCTCCCTCTGTCCACGGAAAGTGGACCGTGCCCATTTGGGGACTGCAGGTTCTTGGAGTGTTCCCCTCCCTTTGGGGAATCAAGAGATAGCCAGAGACAGGTGACAGCAGGAGAAGCCAGCTGTCCAAAGGGCATGCGGTCTCTGCCCCTGTCCCCACTCCAGACACCATCCAAAACCCTTGCCAACTGCTCTGGGTGGCACTGTGCTGGGCTGGGCTCCTGGCGACGGGGCTCCCTGCTGGAGTGGCTGCCAGGAGCTGGGTGACCTCAGGCAAGTGTCGTCCCTCTTTGGGATGTGGTTGAGGGGGTCTCTGTATTCACCCTCCGGGCCCCACTGCATTCCCAGATTCTGCTTCTGGCCTCTGGGACTGTCAAACTTAGAGAGGGCGGGGGGGAGGGAGAGGCAGGGAGAAGACCTGTGTCCCCCTGGGCACGCAGGCGGACCCCGAGGGGACGAATAAAGCAGGAGACCAAGCCGCACCTCAGCAGCAAAAGCCCAGGGCAGGGGCTCCGACCTCTGGGGGTCACAGCCCCTCTGAGGATCCATGGTGCTCTTCCTGGAACAATGCACACACACACGCACAGGCGCACACGCCCCACGTCGCAAACACTTGCGGGGCTCCCCAGACCACCCTGAGTCCACCCATGGGCCCCTGTGGTCCCTCTGGGGGCCCTGAAGCTCAGGAAAATCCACATTTGTCTTCTTGTAACTCACTGGTCCTATTGTCTGAGGATCTTCTTGATCCTGTCTCTGCCGCCTCCTCAGACCGGCAACAGCTTACATTTATTGAGTGCCTACTGTGCACCAAACCCTTGGCCTAAACCAGCTCACTGAACCCTCTTAGAACACTTACTGTAGATTCTATATTTATACCCATTTTGAACATAAGGAACCTGAGCTTCCGAGAGGTTAAGCCACTTGCCTAAAGTCACACAGCTTCTGAGTAGAGGAACCTAGCACGTCCACCCCAGGCTGCCTAGACCCATCGCCCAGCTCCTAACCAGGCTGCTTAGCTGACCTGAGGTGCTGCCAGTATCTCAGAAAGCGCCTGATAGATTGAGGCGGGTGTGTGTGTGCAGCCATTTGTGCTGGATGAGCGCACTGTGCCTGTCATCCTCCCTCCCAGCACACCCCTCAGCCTGAGGAAGGAGGGAGGGCTGGGAGGAGCGAAGTGGCGTCTACCCACCCCCTCTGCCCTTTGAGACATGACGGAGTCTGCTAATCCACTTATTTGATAATTCACTTATTTCATGTCTATTTGGCAGCGTGCGCGCTCCCACGCACCAGCTCCGGGGAAGGCGAGATGGCTTTGCCTGGAGGAACCCGATCTGTTTTTCTGGGGAAGGAGTGGAAATAAATACACCCAACAGTGGACGATAATGGACCTGAAAATAGGGGCAGAGGGGAGCAGAGGAGAAGGCGAGCACGGCGTCCGCCTTCCACTGGGCCCCTCTGCCTCCCACTCGGCTTCCCCAAGGGTCTGGCTGCCTCTCAGCCTGGCAGAGAGTCATGGGAAGGGGAGGGGCAGGAAAGGCGGCTGGGGGGCCAGGTGCCCCCCAAGATGGAGAATTGTCCCTCTCAGTGGCCTTGACCTTGGCTGCACGTTGGAGTCTCCTGGGAGCTGTGACCAGCCTGATGCCCCAGGACGGGACCTATCCCCGAGGTCTGATGTGGTTGGTCTGGGGTGTCCCCCGCTGAGTCTAATGTGAGCACACTGTGAGGGGGTCTCTACAGCAGGACCGGGGGTTCAGATTTTGTGGCTCTCTCTTCCATTAGCCCCCTGTCTCCTAACCCTTCTTGAAGACCCCAAACCCAGATGAGATGCTGGGACTCCGGAAGGAGCGGAGAAGGCAGGGGCCGGGTGGCTGAGCAGACTCTTGGCTTTGCCAGGGCCGCCCTCCCACCCGAGTGGTCCTCAGCCCCACTGCACTGTGGAGTCACCTGGGAGCTCGGAACACTCCCCACCCGACTGCAGCTCTGACCAGCAAGGGTGGGCCTGGGCATCAGGCTTTCTTAAAGCTCCCCAGTGGCCCCAGGGCGTGGCCGAGTTTGAGAGCCCCCATTTCAGTCTTTCCCGGGGCTGCACTGGGTCCCTTCTAGCCTTAAGCATCTTGTCGTCTTTTAAATTCAAAGACCAGAGTGGGAGAAAGTTCCCCCCCAGAATCCTTCCTCGCATCTGAGCTGCAGGCGCTGCATCCTGGCTCTGGCTTCCTGGGGCCTGAGGGGTGTTGGCGCCCTCCTTGCCCTTTGTTCCCAGGCTCTTAACCTCTCTTCCTGGAAGGAGGCTGGCCGGCCAGAGTCAGGGCCCTACTGCAGCTGCTAAATGTCAAGGCTGCTGGCTGGCTCCAGACCTCCCCTTCGGCCTCATCTCCTGAGTTGCCCATCAGGCTCCTGGCCCAGCCAAGTGCGTTAACCCCTCTCTCTCCCTGCGGCCTTTGCACGTCTGGTCCGGCCTTTCACATGGTGCCTCTGCAGAGGGAGCCCTCCTCACAGCCCGCTCAGTCTCCCTCCGCCTGTCCATATCAAGCCCACCCGTCTCTCTGGCCTGTCCCTCTGAAATCCCACCGCCTCCAGGAAGCCTTCCTGGCCATCCTAGCCAGTTCCCCTCCAGGTTGGTCATCCGGGCCGTTCATGGGACCAGGCCACCGGTGACTTCTCTGGTGGTCACAGCAGAGCAGTCAACAACCCTTTAAGGGGTCAAAGTGCCTGGGTTACTGCAGATGTGACCTTGAGTCAGTGCCTGGCCTCTGGGGGCCTTAGGGCTCTCACCTGTAAAGTGGGGCTGACGGTGACAGCAGGGCGGACGTCACAGCACTGGTGCCCTTCCCTGGATCAGTTTTCCCAGATGTGACGTCACAGCACCAGTGCCCTTCCCTGGACCAGCTGTCCCAGATGTGACGTCACAGCACCGGTGCCCTTCCCTGGATCAGCTGTCCCAGATGTGACCCGCCCGGCATCTGAGTCGCTGCACAGGGTTTTGGTTGGTTGGTTGGTTGGTTGGTTTGCTTTCAATCTAGAGCAGAATTTCCAGCCTTAGGGCCCAGGAATATTTTCACACACACCCCCTGCCCTCTGATGGGCAGCCAGGTCCAACTGCTGCCTCTCCAGGTCCGTTTTACACACAGAGGACATTCAGAAATAGATGAGGAATAAGTGAATGAAACCTTACCAGCTCCGCCTTGCCATCTCCCCCGAAGGGCTTCATCCCCGCAGTGATGCACTGTCGGGGTGTGTCCAGGTGTGCTCAGGTGTGGGGCAGGCCCAGGCACTTCTTACTCTTCCTCTGCCCCGCCACTTCTTGACTTCTTAGAGACGAGCAAGACGAAGCCCTCGTGGGTCTCTCTTGTGGCTGTTGGCACGGGCAGGCCCCTTCTGTCTGGGCGACACGTCCACTCCTGAGGCCTCCTCCCCAGCGCGAGGGACCCAGAGAGGGAAGCTGCTGAGGAGGAAGCGTCACTCTGCAAACCTTAATCCAGCACCTTGCCTGTGCCAGGTTCGGGCCCTGCTTCCTGGGGCACACGGAGGGGAGGGGACTCACACACGTAATTAACCGAAGAAGTTGCTAAGGACAATTGATCAAGGAATTGATTAAGGGGTGGGGGTTGGGGGCCAGGGATGTTCCCCCCCTCCCCGCCCCCGAGGAGGAAGAGATGTTTAAGCAGATGCCTGCAAAGGGGTGGAGGGGAGGAGCTCCAGACAGAGGATGCGCCATCCCCGGAGCCCAGGAAGGGGTGGAGGGTGGGCGTCAGGAAGGAGAGACTGGAGTCAAAAACAAGGCGGGAAAATGGCTCCGGTTATAAAATAATTTGTATGACTTGTGTATATGTTTTGCAGACAAAGACATCTGTGGCACAAAAAATGTATTAAATTACCCCAAAACTGAGGAGTGACGGAGTAACAAGAGGCAGCGTGGCAACACAGGCTTTTCGCAGAGCACATAATTGGGAGCTTCTCACACCAGCCCTGCCCTTTGCTCAGCAAAATGATGGGGAGCACGTTGCCTAACCGATCCGTGCCTCAGTTTCTCCATTTAAAAAATAAGATTAGGAGTTGTACCTGACCTCATAGGATTGCGAGGGATAGAGGAAATGAAATGTCACATGAAAAATCATGATCTCGATGTCTGGTGCTACTAAAAATACTCAATAGGGAAGTTTTAAAAAAGAAACAGAAAACAAGGCGGATGGGGGTGTGGGATGAGCCAGGGAGGGGGCAGAGCCAGGACCAGTTTGGGCTTGGACTTGATCCCAAGGGCGTGCTCTGGGGTTCAGCAGGGGGGCTGAAAACACACCATGGTGGCAGGTGAGGGCGGGGAGGCCGGAGGGGTTGGTGGGGGTGGGGCAGGGTGTGGACAGGGCAAAGATTAGGGGAGGGGGCTGCTGGATGGAGCGTCAACCTCAGCCCTCTCGGACCCCCCGTTTCAGTGGGTGTCCCCCCACCAGTCCTGCGCCTCTTCCAGGACCAGAAGCCCCATTGTTCTGCTCTTTAGCAAGAAAGCCCAGGCAGCTCTCAGAGAGGTGGAGGGGCTGTGCAAAGACCCCGGGGACCTGGGGACAGGCGGCTGCCCCCAGCGCTCCAGCCAGCCCTCTCGGAGGGGCCGCTCACTGCCCCCTCCTCCCCCAGCATTTAAACCCTCCAAGCCGCTGTTTTTCCTCCGTGATAAAATATTCATGTCAGCAGAGCAGGCCTCTTTGGGAAGGCTGCATGTGTCTGGCTTCTGCTTCGCACAGGCTTTTAAAGAGCAGGCCGCTTTTCCTACTCTCTATGCATTTTCTGAGTCCCGAATCAATAATGCACTTTCCTGGGCTGCTCTGGACGCAGCTTTTCTTCCTCTGGCCCCCTTCCCCGCCGCCCGCCCTCGCCTGCTTTCCCTCCCTCCCTTTCTTTCTCTCTTTCCTTCTTTCTTTCGTCCATCCTTCCATCTCACCTTCTTTACTTTTATCCTCTTTGTTAAAAGGTATTAAACGAAAGCGTTGGGCTGTCTGGGTGGCGAGCCTCATTGGAGAGCGGGGGTGGGCAGGAAGGGAGAGGAGGGGAGGCCGGCCAGCCGGCCGCTGCCAGGCAGGCGAGCTCTGGGAGGGACGGCCTGAGTCTGTGTGCAGGGGGAGGCGAGGAGGAGAGGGGAGCCTTTCCGCTGGCCCCCGGGGGAGCGGCGTTTGAGCTCCTGGCATGGGGAGGAGGAGGACTTGGGCTAATCCAGGCTCTCTCTCCTTTTTCTAATCAATCAGAAAATGTTTACGGCATCACCAGAGAAAACAGGACCAGCATGTAAAAGAAAGGGGGCCTGGAGTGAGGAAATATGTGGAGGGTAAGCCAAAATATATCGCCCAACTTTCCAGGGAGTGGGCAGTCCAGATCGGCCTACCTGCTTTTTGTAGTAATGAGCTCCCTGTCACAAGGGGTATGTAATTGGAAGGGGAGCCGTCCCTTGTCTGAGATGCCCACGTGTCTCTGGTCCGTTACACGGAACCAGGCGAGGGGGCCGCAGGGATCAGCGCAGGCACTCTTCAGCTGGGACAGACTTTCCCACCCCAGCGTTCCTAGAAATCTGGCTGTGGGAAGCATCCACATATGCCCAGGGCAAAGCGAAATGTATCCTTTTTTTAAAAGAAAAAAAAAGAATAAAATCTGGAGAGATTAACCCTGGTCTAGTCGGAGCCTTGGCACAACCCTGCCCGCCCCTTCTGGCTGTTCAGCTGATGGAGGAAATCCGCCGCGCTGGGTCTGTAGCCATGACAAGCGGCATTTGGCATTGCATCCTGGCCCCTCTGCTGGACGGCTCGCCCACCAGGCAGCCCAAGGCCTCAGGTCATGGGAAAGTCTTGCCGCAGGGTCTGTTGGGGAAGCCAGAGTTGGGGTGAGGAGGAGTGAGGAAGCGGGGTCCCTCCCCGGCTCCTAGAGCAGCACCTCAGCTGGCTGCTTCTCACTTCCCTTAGTAGGCACAAGGTCCTACATGGGTGATGCTGGGCAGGTTGCTCACCCTCTCTGAGCCATGCCAGAGCAATGGCTTCAGTGAGGCGAGCTGGATAGTGTGTGTTGAATAAGCACTCAGCAAACACTGTCCTTAGATCCAGTTGCTGAGGGTCCTCACTCAATGTGGAAATGTTTATCGACTACCACTACGTGCAAACGACTGTTGGGGGATGTGGGGCAAGGGTGGTCCAGACCCAGAGCTGCTATCCTGGAGTCCAGTCTCAGTCTTGGAAGGTTCTGGAAGGAGGCAAATTGTGGGCAGGGTTGAAATGAAAGGTCTCTCTTTCCTCTGAAACAACTCGAGGACCAGAGCCGAGTGGAGAGCTGCTCTGAGCCCCTGAATTGCCGAGGTGCATCTCCGTGAGTTACGGCCACACTGGGGCCAGTTCCAGGGGCAGCCTGACATGCCGGGTCCGAGCTGGACCTCTGCCCAGGAGATGCCTGCCATGGCCAGTTCGGGCTCAGGCTCTGGGGCGGGTGGGGGGCCGTCGCCGTGGCTTCTGGAGGCTCATTTCCAGGATGGATGAGTCCCGGGGAGACGCCTGGCCCCGGTCCTGGCCGCCCCCTCCCTGAGTAATGGCTGCGCGGGGAAGAAACGGCTCCAACGAGAAACAAAAACCAAAAGAAACAGGAGAAGCCTCCCTGGCCGGCTGTAGCTCCTGCCCCAACGTGCTGCGTGGGGTTGGTTTCTGCTGATTCACGAGCCAGGAGGGTGACCTTGCTGCTGTCCAGGGCTTAGCTGGAAAAGAAACGGAAAAGGGCCGGGAAGAGGAGCCTGCAGGTGGGGGTGGGAGCTTGAGGGACAGCGAGCAATGAAGCCACAGAAGGAGGATGGGCGGGGGGGTGGGGTGGGGGTGGGTGCGGAGAGGAGCTGTGGGAGGGGGAGAGAGTCACAGCCGGTCAGGGCAGCTAGAATTAGAACCGGCTCCCAGCAGAATCTCCGTTTCCGCTTTGTTAATAATTCATGCCCGCTGCAACTTTTCTTACCAATAAGTAGGAAATACTTTGTTACGGAGAATTCCCCCGGCACCTGGGCTTTCTCCCTGGAGATGGGGATGTATGTCCGCACCCTTCCTCCCGAGTAGGGCGGGGGACTGAGGAACTTAGACTTTGGGATGTCAGTGTCAGAGCTCCATCATTTCGAGAATGGGGAAACCGAGGCACAGAGACGGCAAGGCCCCGCCCAAGGTCATACGTGGGGTTAGGGACTGTCTCCCGAGTCACATGGCAACTCCACGACCCCGTGGCTCCATGTACTTATTACTGGTATGGTAGCAAGTATATTACTTACTGGCCCAGGCCAGAAGAGTTTACCCCCAAATTCCAGAAGCATCGCGCCAGGTGGAGGATGGGGTGGCTCGGCTGCCTTCCGCTTCTTCCCCCTCACCTTTGCCCCTCGCTAAGTCCTGTTCAGTAGCAGGAATCCCCGGTGATGGCCGGGCTCCAGTCCCTGCCAGGCGGCACCCCTTGCCTTGGGCTCTGCTTGGCAGCCACCTGCCTCCCACCAGCAGATGCCTCAGCTCCAGTTGAGGTTGATGGGGCTGAGGATGAGTTCAGCTGGCAACTCGGCAGACAGGTTCAAAAAAATCTGTCAGCTGCTAAACTGTTCCCTGGGCCTGCCCACACGCCTGGGTGGCAGAGCGATGGGCTGTCTGCCTCCTGGTGGACCTGAGTCTCGGGGGAGTGGCACAGGGCTCAGGCCGGCAGCATCCTTTCCCTTTTGGGTGAAGGGCACAGTTTCCTTGACTTCTCTCTGAGTCTGACTCCCTGGCTTCTTGTCCCGCCGGGGCCACTGCAGAGCAGCGTGACTTTGAGAAGTTACTCAGCCTCTCCTCACTTGTGGAATGTAAGTACAAGGACCGCGTCCTCCAGCACCACCCTGAGCGTCAGGCGGGATGACGCACGAGCAGTGCTCAGCAAGGGCTGTGGACCTCGCTGTTTGCTCAGGCTGCAGGGCCAGTGGTAGTCAGGATGTCTTCCCTGCATCCAGCGTCCCTGAGCTGGGTGCTTGCCACGTGGCACCTAGTGTAATTCTCACGACCGTCCTATGAAGTCAGCACTCTCCACCTCTCTGGCTTCTATTCATTTGACAGGGGTGTCCCAAGCCCCTGGGAGTGCCAGGGGCTGGACTGCGGTGGGGAAGGAGGCAGGTGAGGCCAGGGTCCTCGTGGCCCTTCCCCTCCACCCAGAAGCTGAGACTCAGTGTGGCTGGTGAGTGGCTGAGCGAGGACCGCACCCGCTCACCTGGCTACGAGTTGCACAGCCCTTCCCACCATGCTCTGGCTAAAACCGGCCTTGGCGGCAGGCAGCCACTGTGACATGTGGTTCCAGCACAGGTCGGGGTTGCCAGGCTGGTCCTCACGAAGTTGTTCATTCCCCCTCCTGAGACTCCGTTACACTTCCGGTGACCGCCCCTCCACGGGCTCCTTGATTAGGGGCCCGAAGTTCCCAAGAGCCAGACCTCCCCGGGGGGCAGTTCCCTCTGTCCTGTTAACAACTGGCTTTCCCACTCAATTATGTTCTTTGCCCGAAGCTTGTCTGCAGTGTTTACAACCTGGCCTCTGACTCCAGCTGCACCCTTTGCGCAGAAAACAACATAAAAGCAAACGTATTTAAGAGACTGTTGCAAGGTTTGAAAAGCGTGGTGTGAAATGATTTCTCCGTTGAGTAGTCCTACCCAGTGTCCCCGGGGGAGATGCGTCCCCACCCCGTCGTCCGTGCTGCTGTCCCAGGTGGCCGCCTTCCCGCGCCCTGCACCCCTGCCTTCACCCCTCCAGCTCTGCTGCCTACCCTTCCAGGCCTCCGTGTGTCTGTGGAGATGGGGGCGCCGCAGAGACGAAGGGCTCGGTGTCCCCCCGGTTTCCTTGTTGGGGTCCCACAGAGTCCAGAGGAAGCACCAAGTGGCCGGCAGGCGCTCGGTTTCTGGTGTGTGAGTGGGAACGCCTGTAGCACCTGCCTCCCTGAGGGTTGCTGGGAGGAGGCGGCGAGAAAGGGTGTGAAGGGCCAGCCCAGCCCTGGCGCGTGGTTGGCGCTCAGTGACTGTCATGATCATCACGCTCTTCCAAGCCAGCAGTCCCAAGGCGGTCCGTGTGGTGTGTGAAGTTCTGCCTTTACCGTTAACGAGCTGGGTTGTTTCATCCTTACTTCTTGCCACAGAAGGCTGCTGGGAGAGCCCCTGAGCTGGCGCACGCGAAGCTGCTGTTCAGTAGTAATTGCTGCCGGCTGGGGACATTTTCTAGGTATTTCATACACGTTATCTCACATGATATTGGGTGAGAAAATAAAGACTCAGAGAGGTAAAGCAACTTTCTCAAGGTCACACAGCCTCAAAAGATAGAGTTGAGACTAAACCTAACACTTTCAGACCCCAAAGCAGATTCCTTGACTGCTCCGCCCTCCGGAAGAGGGGTTCTCCCTGGGGAGGTGAGACCCCCTGAACCCCCTGAATGTGCATGGAAAATGTGATGTGTTACATTTTTCTGGAGAAAGTTTCAAGGCTTTTAATAAGGGGTATGATTTTCCTTTGGTAACCGTTCATGAATTGTCTAGAGAAACAATTACTGGTGTTGTCCTAAAAGGTTAAGATGTGCCTCAAACATCCCTCTGTTTCTCCCTGGTTTTAGGCCACTTTATTTGGGCTGTTTGTTTCATGATGAGTTAATCTGATCTCACAGAGACAAGTGGAAACGTGCAGACCCAGAAGGCTGGCACCGCGCCCCCCGCCCGGGCACCCTCCTGTGCGCTGTCAGATGCAGCGGCACCGGGGGTGGGGGCACCGGGCAAAGCGGCTTCTGCTCCCGGGCTCGCTCCTCGGAACCGCCACCCCCCAGGGAAGCTGGGGAGGACAGCGAGAGGCTGAGCTGTCGGTGTGCGTGGAGAGGACAGGGTTCCGAGGCCACAGCGCCTGGCGCTAAACGGTTAAATGGAGTTCTGAGACCTCGGGGTGGGAGGGCCGCGGAAGGAAGAAGAGAAATAGCAGAGCGAGCAGAGAATTGTGCCGGCAGTGGCCTGAGATTTATTTATCGTGCTCGCTGGTGGTTGAGCCCGCTCCGCAGCAGGCGCGGGCGGTAAATACACAGCCTGATTCATTAGTTTCTGACCATCTGCTGCCCGGGCCGCGGGCGGGGCCAGGCCGCCCTGCAGGTGAGGGAAGCACGGCGGCCGCAGCCAGGCTGCAGCCCAGGCCCCCAGCAGAGCCGGCCACGTCAGTCTTCCTGGTGACGGACAGGCCAGGCGCACCTGGGGCTGTGAGGGGTCTCATGGCCCCCAGTGGGGACCACCAGGAGGCTGGGCAGGGTGAGGGGAGATAAAGCAGGGGGACAAAGGAGAACTGGGAAAAAGGTGAGGTGTGGGTGACTCACAGCCATTGGATTGACAAGAGTAATATCAACACTCAATATGAGATATATGAACATTAATCTAATTATATTAATAACTAATTAATATGATGACGATAATAACTATAATATAGCCAGCAGTTACTGAGGTCCAGACCCTATACAGAGGCTTCCCGATACTGTCCCAGATAAGCACACTAACAACCCTGTGATGGACGACGAGGGAACTGGGTTCAAAGATTGAGTCAGGCAGGAAGGGCTTCCTGGAGGAGATGCATAGGGGAGTGCTCTGAAAACCAGGAGGAGGGAAAGTGGCTGCAGGAGCACAAGCTCAGAGGTGAGAAGGACGAGGCAGCCTGTGAAAAGACGCAGCCTCCAGTGGTGTGTTGATAGGAGCTTCCCAGGTGGGCAAAGATGCATGCCGCCACCTGGTGGCAGCGTGCTGAGAAACCAGCCTCGTGGAGGAGGAGCTTCTGGGGGAACCCTCAAAGCCTCGAGGTTCAGACTGGCCCCTCTGAACCGTTCCTCCAGCCCAAGCCCACTTTCCTCACCTGTGATGAGGCATGTATGTTTGCTAGGGTCTGAGTGGCTCAAACAAGAGAGAGTTATTTTCTTACCGCTCTAGGGGCTAGAAGGTCAAGATCAAGGTTCGTGTGATCCATGAAGACCAAGGCAGGGCCTCTCCTGGGGCCTCTCTCCTGGGCTTGCAGATGGCCGCCCTTGTGCTGCCTGTTCACGTGCTCCTTTCTCTGCACACGCACCCTGGTGTTTCCGTGTGTGCACATTCCCTCTTCTTCTGAGGACACCAGCCAGATTGGGTCAGGGCTCGACCTCACGGCCTCGTTTTGGCTTAGTCACCCTTTAAAGGCCCCGTCTCCACATGCTTCAGTGCTCAAGGGGCCTTCCCTGCTGTGGGCCGACAGGGGGACAGGGAGGGGCCGTCCCTCACAGGTGGGGCTGCCTCCTCCAGCCCCGCATCCTGCCGCCCTCTTGTCGCCAGGCCCCACCTCTGCAGGCCACTGAGCCATCCCCATGGGGCCTCTCAGCCCCTTCCATTCAGGGGGCAGCCCAGGGTCCCTCAGCTGGAGCGCCAGGAAGCTCGGACCCCCGCAAGCTGAGCCAGGCCCCTCTCTCGCCATGTTGCCTGTGAGGTCACCCCTGAGGTTGTCTGGGACAGGAGCAGGCTCATCCTCAGAACCACGGCCCACTCTCAGGGAGGCCTGGGCCAGTCCTGGCTCACCCTGGGCCTCAGTTTCCCCATCTGCACGATGAGGAGTTGGACTCAGTGGTGCACCCCTTCCGCCCCAAGGTTTGCGGGTCCCATGAATCGGCAGGGCTGGGCGGGGTTGGGGGCAGTGGCACCATGGGGGCCGAGGGCAGGGCTTTTGTGGTCAGAGAGGGTTTTGTAGGACCTGCCTCAGTAAACCCTGAGGCCAGCCTGCCCACCGAGGAGCCCCGGGCGGCCCGGGAACTCGTCCTCCACGAACGGGCATGGAAGGCGGTGCCGGCGGGTGTGGCGGGGGGACCAGCTCATCTCCCAGGAGGCAACGCACCCACTCCCCGGGGGGCCGGATGGCTCATTTCAGAGCGAGGAACTTAACGCTGATCCAAGCCGGTTTGTCTGAGCAAATCGGAGACCTGACACGTACCTCACGAAGGGCTGTGAGCGGTCTGGGGGCTGTGCCGCGCTTAGTGTGGGTTTGATTTTAATCAATAGGCTTAATTTTTTAGGGCAGTTTTAGGCTTACAGAAAATTGAGCTGACAGTACAGAGAGTTGCTAATACCCCCGTTTCCCCGCACGAGCCCCCCGTTTCTACCGTCGTGCATCCGTGCGGTGCATTTGTACCGTTGCTGAACCGACACTGATAGTTGTCAGTTCCATGCGTACGTTAGGGTCCACCCTTGGAGTCGTACATTCCATGCATTTTCACAAATGTGTAATGTCGTGTATCCACCGTGACAGTGTCACACAGAATCGCTTCACTGCCCTAAAAGGCCCCTATGCTCCATCTATTCATCCCTCTGACCCCGGGCAGCCACTATGTTAGTGACATTTCCAGGCCTCCGGGTGAGTTCACACAGTGGACCAGACACGTAGAATGGATTTGAGCTGCGGTGGAGGGAAGCCACAGCTGGTCCCCGCTGGGCCCAGGAGCAGCTGCCAGCCTTCTGGGGGGAGCTGGGGGGAGAGTAAGTGGGTGGGGCCATGCCCTGCCTTCCTCAGCCAGTGTCCCAGGCCGGACCTGCCAGGCATGTGCCAAGGACCTGGAAATGACTTGCCACAAAGAGGCCCCCCCTTTGAGAGGAACCCCCAGACACTCAGCATCCATCCGGTGTGCCCGGACTCCGCAGGAGGCCGACACGCATGTGCGGGGCCAGAGACGGCTCTGCCTCAGATGGGCCGGGGTGTGGCTCCCGGCTCTTCCCAGCGGAGGCCTTGGGCAGGGGTCACCATCTTCCTGAGCCTGGGTTTCTTCCTCCGGAGCACAGAGATCATTGTCCCGCTGTGTGTGGGTGAGATGCTCAGTAGAAGAGAAGTGAGCTCATGAGGTCTGTAGATGAGATACTGTGCCTGGTTGTTCCACCGCTCCTGTTGGTACTCGTGGCATTGTTTAAAGGGTCAGGAAGGTGACTCGGTGTAGGAGGTGTTAGAGGCGAGAATGTGAGTAGGAATTTTCGAGGCGGAGAGTGGAAGGGCAGGTCGAGGAGAGGGAACACCATCTGCAAAGGCTCGGAGGCACAGACAAGCAGGGCTTGGAGGACAGGAGTGCTCAGGTGGGAGGCAGGGAACAGAGGCTGCAGGCATGGTGGGAGGGGGTCGGGGCCAATGTATTAAAAAATTGGGGCTTTATCCTCCAGGCAATGGGGAGCCATGGGGGACCGTGGGGCAGGGGACTAACACCCGTCCTTCTTGGTCGTCTGTATTGAGAGAGGAACGAGTGTGTGTTTTCTGGGGAGGCCACAGAATTGCCTGTCTTTACACACTTTGGGGCAATGGGTACAAATTACCTGCCCAGGAGACGCTTCCTGGGCCAGGACATCAGAGCACAGGCTCCGTGACCTCAGGGCAGACGCCTGGGCATGCGGTGGGGCGGGCTGGGCGAGGCTCCCTGAGCAGCCGGCGCCCACGTCTCTGGTCCTCTCCCCTGCAGGAAAACCCCTATCTGTGCAGCAACGAGTGTGACGCCTCCAACCCGGACCTGGCCCACCCGCCCCGGCTCATGTTCGACAAGGAGGACGAGGCGCTGGCCACGTACTGGCAGAGCGTCACGTGGAGCCGCTACCCGAGCCCGCTGGAAGCCAACATCACCCTGTCGTGGAACAAGAGCGTGGAGCTGACGGACGACGTGGTGGTGACCTTCGAGTACGGCCGGCCCACCGTCATGGTCCTCGAGAAGTCCCTGGACAACGGGCGCACGTGGCAGCCCTACCAATTCTACGCCGAGGACTGCATGGAGGCCTTCGGCATGCCGGCCCGCCGGGCCCGCGACCTGGCCGCCTCGGGCGCCCACCGCGTGCTCTGCACCGAGGAGTACTCGCGCTGGGCCGGCTCCAAGAAGGAGAAGCACGTGCGCTTCGAGGTGCGGGACCGCTTCGCCATCTTCGCCGGCCCCGACCTGCGCAACCTGGACAACCTCTACACGCGGCTGGAGAGCGCCAAGGGCCTCAAGGACTTCTTCACCCTCACCGACCTGCGCATGCGGCTGCTGCGCCCGGCGCTGGGCGGCACCTACGTGCAGCGGGAGAACCTCTACAAGTATTTCTACGCCATCTCCAACATCGAGGTCATTGGCAGGTAAGGCACCTGGGGCGTTACCTGGTTCCTGGGATGTTATCTGACACCTGAGATGATGCCTGGTACCTGGGATGTTACCTGGTACCTGAGATGATGCCTGGTACCTGGGATGTTACCTGGTTCCTGGGATGTTACCTGGTTCCTGGGATGTTACCTGACACCTGAGATGATGCCTGGTACCTGGGATGTTATCTGGTTCCTGGGATGTTACCTGGTTCCTGGGATGTTACCTGACACCTGAGATGATGCCTGGTTCCTGGGGTGTTACCTGGTACCTGAGACATTACCTAATTCCTGAGATGTTATTTGATATCTCAGATGTTACATGGTTCCTGAGATGTTACCTTGTACCTGGGATGTTGCTTGATACCCAGCATGCTTACCTGGTACCCTAAACATTGCTGGTTCCTGGGATGTTATGTCAAGGGGCTGCCTACGATGGCCAGGGCTGCACAGACAAGATGCCTGGGTTTTTCCATGGACGGGGGTGAATGGTGGATGATAAACATTAAGCATCCTCGTAGGGCCCGGGCTGCCTCTGGCCAGGGCAGCGGGAGCCCTGGAGGGGATGAGTGGAGCTGGACGCTGTGGGCAGGGCTTCGGCGAAAGCCTCGTGTTCAGGACCTGCTCCGTAACTGTCCACTGACTCAATGAACGGGCGCTTGTGTCTAGCGGTCCCCAGGCCCATCCTCAGGCTCCGTGATTTGCTAGAAGGACTCATAGAACCCAGCAAAGCTGTTACGCTTGCCACCACAATGTATTACAATGAAAGGATGCAGATGAAAATTGGCAGCCGGAAGAGGTGCACAGGGCAGACTCTAGGAGCGACCAGTGCAGGTTCCCGGTCACCCTCTCCCAGTGCAGTCGCACACAGCACTTGATTCTCCCAGCAACGATGTGTGACAACACGTGTGGAGTGGTACCAGCCAGGAAAGCTCGCCAAAGCCTTGGTGTCCAGGGTCTTTATTGGGAATTGATCACTTAGGCACGGCCAACTGCCTGTGGGCTTGACCTTGGTCTTCAATCCCTGACCCAGAAGTCAAGCTAATGCTGCATGGTCCAAGGTCCCCACCATAGGTCCCATCATTAGCATAAACTATCCGGTGTGGCCCAAGGCCCCAGGGAAACAACGACCCTCTTACCAGGTGGGACTCCCAAGGGCTCGGGGCTGCCCTCCCAGGAGCCGGTCAAGGCCAGGCTTTCCTTTGGAATATGCAGGATGTGCATAACCCACACCCGCAGAGTTAACCATTTGCCCAGCTTTGGAGGAAAATGTGTCTTGAGGACACTTTTGGGGGAGGCAAAAGACTGCCATCAGAGGGAGAAGCAGCCTTTGATGCCCAGGAACTGGCTAGACTGCGGATGACTGAATGGTTCCATGCTGGCCCAGATCACTTGTTCATTTGACACACAATGTGCTGGTCTGTAGGGGCAAGGACTTTATCCCTGAGCCACCTGTCTGACACCATGGTCTGCATAGGAGAGAGGCTTGGGGAGGCCCCGTCACTGAGTAACCAAGGGGTCAAGCATAAAGGGCAGTAGCAGGTGGTGCAAGAGTTCTCCAAGGGTGGTTCCTGGGCCGGCAGCATCAGCATCGCTTGGGAACTTGCTAGAAATGGAAGTTCTCAGGCTCCACGCCACACCTGCCGCATCGCAAGTTCCAGGGGTGGGCCAAGCGGTCCGGGTTTTAACCAGCCCTCTGGGGGATTCTGACGCACACTTGGGTTTGAGAAGCGCCGGGGTGATTGTTGGGAGTGTGGACTCTGGAGCTGGACGGCCCGGGGTGTATCCCCAGCTCTGCCATCCACTGGCTGTGAGACTCTGGGCAAGGACTGCTCTGTGCCTCAGTTTCCCCCTCTGTAGAATGGGGTTGATAATGATCATGCCTCTCTCACTGGAGCATGGTGAGAGTTACGTGAGCAGGAGTGGGGCGTACGCAGGGCCAGGAGCGTGGCTTCGGCCGGTGTGGGCAGGGGGGCACCAGGGGCCCAGCTGGGACAACACGCCCTGGGTGCTTTTCCCCAGCAGGCTCTGAGGACGGCCGGAGTATATAATTACTGAGGAGCGGAAAAAGCACGGCTGCATGGTGTGTATGGTATAATCCCATTTTATAAAATATATAAGACGCCTGTGCGCGTGATTTCTGCGTCTTTAGTGGACATTGGAAAGTGGTCCGTCCAGGCACAGGAAGGTACCACGGATACAGGGAAAGGCTGGAAGCTGGCGCCAACCCATCACTGTGGGCACGCCTGCGAGTGGGGCTGGGCGGGGCGTGTGGAGCCCCCGTTTTCAGCTCGCATCTGTGTTTTATTTCACTTTGTGTGTGTGGATTGCAGGTGGGCCAAGGGGAAGGCAGGTGGTCCAGGAGGCAGGTTCAGGTTCAAGTGTGGCAGGTGGGGGAGAGGCAGGTGCTCACGCAGTGCCTGTGGTTCTGACGTCTGTGATTTCTACCCCACCCCCCACCCTATTTGCGGTGGGATATTTTAAATCAGGAAGGTTCTGGAAACCACCTGACATATAGCCCCTGTTCTGGAAGCCAGGGGTCAAGAATCGGATTCCTATGGTTGTTTCTCTGACCCGTGTCCAGACTTTGGGCCTCTGGTCATCCTGGTGACCTCTGCCTGCCCTCAGGATGCAATGGTCTGGTCAGTATAAGACCCCTCCTCTGCCCCAGAGTCCCTCTCACCTTAGCTGCTCAGGGGTGGGGACCAGATCCCCACACCTGGGGGCAGCAGCCCCTTTTCTGACCTGCCCTGGGCTGCTCCAGGGGGCCCCTCATCTTCAGGAGGCTGATCAAGGGCCCACCTTCCACTTCCTTAGGCGGCTCATGTGGGGTGCTGATGTCTGGGGGTGCTGCAGGGTCTGGGCTGGGTGGTGACAGTCAGGGCCTGTGCCCCGTGCACCTTGGGGGTGAGGGTCGTCTGTCTCATAGGAGAGACTCTGAGATGCAGAAGTGGGGCGCAACATGTGCGGGAAGGGCCAGAGGGGGTGAGAAAGAGCCTCAGGTCTTCAGTCCCACCCAAATCAGGAAGATGCTGGGGCCGCGGGAGCTGGCTTCCAGACCTGCCCCTCTGCGCATCTCTGGGCCTCGGTTTCCCATCTGTAAGGTGAGAACTGGGGCCACGGGGAGCCTGTGTCTCCCTGGCCAGGTGGCAGGGCAGTCCCTGCTCAGCAGCTCATGGCTCCCCTGGCACCCAGCCCCTGCGGGCAGTGGAGATTAGCCGTCGTGGTGGTGAAAGTGCGTCAATCAATTCACAGCTGGAGTAAGTACTCTTCTACTCTTCGGGCGGGGCGGCGTTGGCAGGAAGGCGGCAGCTTGGCTTACCGATTAAGTGGATCTGGTTGGATGGTTCAGCAAAGAGCTGTGACTTCCTCTGCTTTTCCTTTTTAAATCTCGGGTGGGAAAGCCCCGCTGTGCCGGGCAGCCAGAGAGGCAGGACGGGGTGGCAAAGGCAGCATGGGGCTCAAGTGATGCCTTTGACGTTCCTGAGTGGGCACTTGGGGACCCCCAGGGGTTCTTAGATTTGAGACTTCAGGCTGCACTGGTTCTAGGAGACCCTCAGAATTTCATGACCCAGGGTTGCACAGTGCCTCCCCCATAGTTTGCTAGCATAGCTGATCTTTATTAAGCGTGTGCTATGGGCTCATTTCCTATTGAGCACTGAGCTAGGCTTCATGTGCGTTTTCTTATTTAATTGATAGTCATTTGATTCCACAATGGTTATTGAATCCCCAAGATCCCACAAGCCGAGGATATGGCATTGAGCAAGCCAGACCTGATCCCCACCTGGTAGAGCTTTCCTTACAGGGACAGTGCTCCCCTCTGCCTTGTGTTTTTAGATGAGGTCAGGGAACATAAGGAGGTCATACAATTAAACTAAACCCCAGATAGCCAACATCCAACGAAAGCATGTCCCAGCTCAAGTCCATCTCTACACGGGGTTATCTCACTGGCCTCCCCTTCCGAATACAGGGGTCTTTGATACTGTAGTTACTTCCACTCTGTCATTAATGTCAGCTATTTCCAACTTCAAGGGGGAGCCAGGAGGTGGGGTGGGGGGAGGCAGAGGGCAGAGGCACTTGGCTGCCGGGGAGAGGAAGACCGCAGTGGGAGAAAGCCCAGGGCTCAGGGAATGAGGAACTAGTATAAATTGGGGGGGGCAGGGTAGGAGTGAGAGGAGGGGCAGACTGAGCGGCAGCCCCATGGAGGGAAAGCGAGGGAGCAGCCCCCAGCACCTCGAGACCTCTGCCCTCACCAGCCTCGCCTCCCTGTGGGTCCTGGCAAAACCACCTTCCAGTCCCGCCCACTCAGGGTCTGGGATGGAGAGAAGACGGCGTCCTGCCCCCTTATTCACTCTCATTCGTAGACGGCAGGAAGGCGAGGGAGCTATTTTCTCCTTCCGCACCCCGAGGTGGGGGGCTCAGGTGCAGAGCGGGAGAGGTGCTGGCTGTACCTGGGCAGCGAATCCGGGGAGCCACCCAGATTGGAGGAGGAATACGATCGCCCCTTTGCTGTGCTGGGAGCAGAGACAGCCCCCACCTCCACCCCAGCACAGCAGTCCAGAGCAGCGAGGCCCAGACCCGGCCAGCATCACACAGGGCTGCCTTTTAAGAGGATGGGATCCCCAGCCCCACCACCAGGAGCTCTGGAGCCCGTCAGCGTGGGGCGAGGTCCAGAAAGCCGTCTCTTGGCAAAGGGCCTCTAGCGAGTTTGAGAGGCGGGAACCTCCAGGTAGAGCCTGCACTTGGGCCTCCTTAGACCAACCAGCATCTGAGTCCCAACTCCATCACGGATTAGCTGGGTCCCCTTCACCTGCCTGAGGCCCAGTTTTCTCATCTGCGAATTGGAGATAGAGTAACGACATCACCAGCTCATCGTGAGGATTCAGTGAAACACTATGTTTGAAGAGCTTGTCCCAGTGTCCCATTCCGCTGGCTAGTGGCAGGAGGGGTTAGGGAGAGAGGCGGGGGGCCAGGGCTGCCTGCGTCAGAGCTAAGATTCTGGAGCTAAGAAAAGGTCCTGTAAACCACAAAAGGAAAACACTTCTCCCTAAGACTTTCAAGGAAGAAGCCCTAGCTTCACCATCAGCACCCAAAGCTGAAATTGTTAAACTGTTCCTTGAATTCTCTTAGTTGAACAGTGAAGAATTATCATGAGTGGAGAAGCATGCTTTTTTGGGTTAGTGGGAGTTGCAAACCCAAATGTCCGAAGGGGCCCGGAAGACATCATATGTGTGTAACATAAACTAGTAGAGGTGATAAGGAAGGGTGTGGTCTGCAGAGAAGTGGAGAGAGCAGACCCCTCACCGGTCAAGAGACCAGATATTGCCAGATCTTCTGATGTTGCAAAAGAAGGCACACAGCAGATAGGTAGGTGAAATCTCCTGAGTTTTAAAATATTGGCCCTTACTTCAAGATTCTTTGGAAACCCTGTGCAGGTAAAACAAAACACACGTGCAGCCCAGGGCAGCTCACGAGCTGCTGGTGTCCCCTCTGCTCTGAGGTTTTCACGTCTCCTTGAGCTGTGATAGTACTGCCGCTACACAAATAGTATCCAGCAGGCCCCTGGCCGGGTGGGCATCCCAGGAGCTGGGGCAAGGGGACACTCTGGCCAAACAGCCTTGCCAGTCCTGTCCACTCCAGGTCTGGGACAGAGAGAAGAGGGGTCATTGTATTCTCACCCCCAGGCCCTGCCCAGGGGCAAACTCCTCTGCCCAGAAAACTCTTAGAGGCTCCAGGGAACCAGTCCAGTTGGGCCTTTGCCAGCCAGGGACAGGAAGGGAAGAGTGAGTTCCCCGTTCCTAGAGGTATTCAAGCTGAGCAAGGCGGCGTTTGTGGTAGATGATGCAAAGAGGTCGTGTGCATCAGATTACAGTCCTAGGCACCTGTGGCGTACAGCAATCATAAAGGTTGATTAAGTGAACAGGAACTATAGATACCGTTTGAAAGTTTGGTGCGTGTTGGGTGCCAGGCATTGGGTCCTCACCCCGTTTTACCCGGGAGGAGCCTGAAGCCGTTGGAGAGCGAGGAGACCCACCAGGTCCCAGAGGCCGAGTGCGGCCTGGGTGGGCGGAGCTGACCGGGGACTGGCCGAGCCGGCAGGCTCCCCTGGATGATCCCGGCGTCTGGCTTCTCATCCGAGTCCCCTGGCCAGCTGACACCGGTCGGTTCTCTCCTCCTTTGACCCCTACCCCCTTTCTTCCCTTCTTGTCTTTTTCCATAAACGTCCTGTCCCTATTGATCCCCCGTAAGTGGAGATGGACGGAACTTAGCACGAGGACAGAAACCACGGAGGGAAGAAGACCTCCGCTTTGCGCATGTGCGGGGAGAGTGGTGGGTGGGCTGGAGGAGGGGTCAGAGAGAGAGACGCCTTTTCACTTACCGTCTGTGCGCGCCGTCCCTCCTTCTAGTCTCCTCCGCCCTTCTACAGAGGAAGCGGGGTGGGGAGGGGAGTGTGCGAATTGTGCTGGCTGCGCTGATTCCTTGTGCCTCTGAGATCCCCGTGGAGGCTGGGGAGGCTGGAGCTTCCTCCTTCGGTGTGTTAACTGTCGTCCCTGAGTAGTTGTTACGGGCCACGTTGCATTCCACGTTCTTTCTGTGTGCTTCCGTGTCGAGTCCTGCCGGGTGAGGAGCGTCGTCCCCAGTACACAGATGAGAAAACTGAGGCGTGGGGTTAAGAAACGGATGGATGTCCACACTAGGACGGCTGTAGTCGGAAAACAGAAGTAACAGTTGTTGGTGAGGATGTGGAGAAATGGGAACCCTCGTGCACTGTGGTGGGAATGTAAAATAGTGCAGCTGCTGTCAGGACAGCTTGCGGGTTCCTTAAAAAACTAAAATAGGATTGCCATGTGACCCAGCAATTCCACACCTGGGTATGCGTGCAACAGAATTGAAAGCAAGGTCTTGATCAGATATTTGTACACGTGTTCATAGCAGCATTATTCACAACAGCCAAAAGCTGGAAACAACCCAAGTGCCCATCAACAGATGATGGATAAACAAAATGTGGTCTACACACACAATGGAATATTATTCGGGCTTAAAAAGGGAGGAAATTCTGACACCTGCTTCAACATGGATCAACCCTGAGGCCGTTATGCTAAGTGAAATAAGCTAGTCACAGAAGGACAAATCCTGTAGGATTCCACTTATATATTTTACCTGAAGAAGTCAAAATCATAGAGACAGAAAATACGATAAAGTTTCCTGGGGAGGGGGCGGGAGGAATGTAGAGTTACTGTTTAGTGGGAATAGAGTTTCTGTTTGGGATGACGTGAAAGTTGTGGAGGTGGATGGTGAGGATTGCACAACAGTGTGAATGTACTTAATGCTAGTGAACTATACACTTAAAGATTGTGAAACAGTGAATTTTATGTGTATTTTACCACAACTTGAAGAAGAAATAGATGGGTGGATGTCTTCCATGTCAGACTGCCCAGGTGCAGATCCTGGCTCAGGTGTGACCCTGGGCAAGTTACTTAATCTGTCTGTGACTCCTTTCCCAGCTCAGAAAATGGAGACGATGCCCATGGGGTGAAATGAGACAATCCAGGAAGAGGGTGCAGGGCGGTGGCTGGGCCCTGGGAAGCACGCAGGAAGGACTTGTGTCGCCCTTATGTCAGTAAAACAGGAGGATCGCGGGCGGCACCCTGGAAGTCCTGCCGGGGCCACGGACTTGTAGGAGGGCTGTGGGTGGCTCCCTGAAACACGGGCTAAGTGATGTGTGGGGTCAGCCCGGGAGAGGGGCCCTGGATTTTATTCCATTCTCAAAGGGGTTCCTTGATCCCAAAACATTTGGAGAGTCAGTTTCGTGTTCTGCTTTTTATTCTTTTTTTAACCCAACATGCATGAGCCCAGCTGCTTGGGGACAGAGATTTCGTTTGGTAGTTCATGCCCCTTAGCTGGATCTGCTAAGCTTCCTGAACCTCTGCTTCCACCAAAGAGCGGACATGCGTCATTCAAACCAGCGTTGTCTGGGGGCCGGCCCAATGGTGCAGCGGTTAAGTGCGCACGTCCCGCTTCTCGGTGGCCCATTGTTCGTCGGTTCAGATCCTGGGTGCGGACATGGCACTGCTTGGCAAGCCATGCTGTGGTAGGTGTCCCACATATAAAGGAGAGGAAGATGGGCACGGATGTTAGCTCAGGGCCAGTCTTCCTCAGCAAAAAGAGGAGTGTTGGCAGCAGATGTTAACTCAGAGCTAATCTTCCTCAAAACAAAAACCAGTGTTGTCCGTCTGTGGAGAACTGGAGGGGGCGCAGAACTGTGCTGAGGAGTGCACAGGGGTCTGCTGCCAAGTGTGGTGGGTGGGCCAGAGGGGCCGTTTATCCGGGCTCCTCTGGGTCCTACCAGTCTGCTCACCCACCGCGTGTGGCCCCACCCTCAGCGGCAGGTGGCCGAGGGGGATCCTGGGTTTGGCAGAGGTCACAGAAGAGGGAGGAGCCCCCGGTGAGCTGGGGATGGAACCGCCAACCGTCAGCCTGCCTAACAGCGCTAGGGACGCGGTGCCCCTTTCTCTTCTGAGGGAGAAGGAGTTTCCTTCTGAGGGTTTTCTCGCTAGCGTACTAATTCATTCAAGAAACATTTTTCACGGGCACATGTGTTAGTGTCCTAGGGCTGCCAGAACCATGTGCCACAAAGCAGCTGGGCTTAAAACAACCGACATTTACTGTCTTACGGTTCCGGAGGCCTGAAGTCTGAGATCAAGGTGTCGGCAGGGCCGTGCTCCCTCAGAATCCTGTAGGGGAGAGTCCGCCCTGTGCCTCCCTCCTGGCTTCGGGCCTGGGGCAGCAACCTTCGGCCCTCCTTGGCTGCAGCTGCATCACTCCCACCCCTGCCCCGTCACTCCCTCCCCTGCCTTGTCACTCCCATCCCTGCCTCCGTCTTCTCCTGGCTGTCGTCTCTATGTCCTCTGTCTCTACCCAGTGTCCTTCCTGGATCTCTTCTTCTTAGAAGGACATCGGTCACATTGGATCGGGGCCCGTCCCACTCCAGGGTGACCTCATCTGAATTTCTATCTTAATCACGTCTGCAAAGACCCTATTTCCGTATAAGGTCACATTCACAGGCACTGGGGGTTAGAACTTCAATATATCTTTTTAGGGGACACAGTTCAACCCAGGACAGGCATCTGCTACACGCCTGACACAGCCAGGTATACAGACCCAAGAGCCTTGTGGGGTTTACGGTCTAGGAGGGAGCTAGGAATAAACAAACCAAATGACCACAGACGACTAAAGGTGCAAGGAAGGTAACGGAGGGGAGTGGGGGCGGGGCTGGGAGGATCAACCCGGGGTCTGGACGCAGGTGGTCCGGGAAGGCCCTGCAAGGAGGCAGCCTTAAGGGTGAAACCTGAAAGGTGAGTGGGAGCGGGTGGGGGGGGGGGCGTGCCTTCCCAGCAGGGGACCTGCAGGTGCAGAGGCCCCGCCTTGAACACGCGTGGTGCCTTCTAAGAACTCCTGTGCTGTGACCGTAGCATGCGAGCGCGTAAGAGAGGACAGTGCAGCTCACGCCAGCGCCGAGGCCACGGGAGGGAGTGGTTCTATTCTAAGTTCAGGGACAGCCGCTGCAGGATTTTAGGCAGAAGTGACATGCTCTGATCTCCGACGCCTGGGACTGCGTGTGGGGAGGGGGCCCTGCAGGGCTGCAGGAGACCGGGCACCTTCCTCCCGTGGAGGCGAGAGACGGGCCCCTGGAAATGGCCTTTGGCGGTAGAGTTGATGGAGTGGCTGGTGGGGGCAGGAGGTGTCGGGAGACTCCCAGGACTCTGGCTTGAGACACTGGGTGGATGGAGATTTTACCCAGTCAAATGGGGACAACTGTGGGGGAAGAAGTTTCTGGAAGAAAATTTTTTTAACATTTCTTAATTTTATATTTTATAGTGTCATACAGTAAAATTGACGTTTTTGGGTACACTCCTATGAATTTTAACACCTGTATAGATTCGTGTGAGCACCACCGTGATGGAGACACAGAGCAGTCCATCTCCCCATAAAGCTGCCCCTTTTACCACTCCCTCCCCCACCCCAGCCCCCCAGGCAGCCCGTGGTCGCTACAGTTTTGTCTGTTTGAAAATGTCCTGTTAACGGCATCATAGAGCGTGTAGCTGTTGGGACTGGCCCCTTTCACTCAGCACTGCGCCTTCAAGGTTCATCAGGTTATTGACCATCAAATGTGGTCCTTTCGCTGCGTCGTGCTCCGCCGTGTGGCTGGTGGACCCCGGCTCGTCTCTCCATTCGCCCATCAAAGGGAATTTCAGTTGCTTCCAATTTGGGGCAGTTTTGAGGAGAGCTGCTGTGAATATGCGTGTGAGGGTTTTTGGGTGAACGGAAGTTTTCTTTTCTCTTGAGTGGATACCCATTGGTGGGATTGTGGGGTCATGAGATGTGTGTGTTTAACTTCGTCAGAAACTGACGGCTGCCGTCCAGAGTGGCTGTCCCCTGGAGGACGGCAGAGTTCTGTTTTGGACCCGTTGTGAGGTGCCCTTGAGGCATCAGAGCATTTGGACGTCCAAGTCTGAAGTGTGGGTGAGACTGGGCACTGGGGAGTCCTGGGCTGAGAGATGACTCCTAACGCCATGGGAGCATTTGAGACCCCCAGGAAAGAGAGGGGACGTGGTGAGTGTTCCCGGCACAGGATGGAGCCCTGAGAAGCTAGATAGCGAAGACAGGACAGACACGAAGAACAAGGAGCCAATGTGGGGAGAAAACCCAGAAAAGCCACTCGGGGGAGCAGGCACCTGTGTCCGATGCTGTCGGGGGTCCAGAGAGAGGAGGGAAATGCAGGTCCGTGGATTCAGCAACATAGAGGTCAAAGGTGACCTCATCGAGAGCAGATTTGGGGGAGTTGGGACGAAGGCCATCTTGGGATGGGTTTCAGGGTGAATGCAAAAATTTTTTTAAAAGACTGGGGGCCAGCCTGGTGGCACAGCGGTTAAGTGTACACGTTCCGCTTTGGCTGCCCGGGGTTCGCCGGTTCGGATCCCAGGTGCGGACATGGCACCACTTATCAAGCCATGCTGTGGCAGGTGTCCCACATACAAAGTAGAGGAAGATGGGCACGGATGTTAGCTCAGGGCCAGTCTTCCTCAGCAAAAAGAGAAGGATTGGCAGCAGATGTTAGCTCAGGGCTAACCTTCCTCAAAAAAAAAAAAAAAAAATTTAAAAAGACTGAATGAGGGGTAAAAAAAAAATGGAGGGGGGAATATTGATAAGGCTTTTAAGAATTTTGACCCTGAGAGGGAGCGAGGAAACGGGGCATGGGCTGCTGGGAGTATAGGGGGCAGGATTCTTCCTGAGAACAGGGAGGCACTCTGATCGGAATAACCCAATACTGACGATGCAGAGACCGCAGGGGAGCCGCCGGGACAGTGCTGGAGGACGCCACGAGGGTGGCGCGGAGAGCTGAGTGGACGAGGGTGAGCTCCCACCATGTGTAAGGAGAAAAGAGCACACGCTTTAGGTCAGAAACCCAGCTCCTAAGGCTTCTAGTGACCCCCATCCGTCCTGGCCAGCAAGGGTGGCCATCCTCGAGGCTCCGTGAGGCCTCTTTGTAATGAGTCCTCAGCAGCTCATCTCGGTGTCAGAGAGAAGCCTGCATTTGGATTCCGTCGCTTTCATTTGTCAGTTTATGGCCCAGGGCAAGTCTCTTCACCTCCCCCAGCCTCAGTTTCCCCCCTGTAAGATGGGATCCTCTGTGGTGGGGACTGGCTGAGAACTTGCAGGGCGGCTCAGGGCCCGACGCACAGCAGGTGCTCGCCAAATGGGAGCCGTTGGCGTTTGTAAGGAGCCGGCAGTTGGTCACCTGAGCACGAACCCCATCTCCTCGGGGGCTTCACCTGCTTGGAGGGCCGTGTCCAGCCAAGTCCCATCTCTGCGTCTCCTCTTCGCCCCCTTCCTTGGTCATCAGGGGCACAGGGAAGGGAAACCCATTTGAATGTTAGATGTCGCCAAAGCGACTCAGGAAGAGAGTGTCACTGCCCACAGCGCATCAGGGTGCAGCCCAGCGCAGCCCAGATCTGCGCCTGCGTGTGGGGAACCAGGAGGATCCCGCGCTGGGCCTCTGGCCTTCAGGCCCCGAGCAGGCTCCTGCATCCCGCCCCCGAGCCGTGTGACTTGAGGACCTTATTAGCTGTAATCGGGCCTAATGAGGCGTGGGCAGAGCTGGAGAGGGGAGAGGAGGTTGGGGAGGAGGCAGATCAATTCCAGACTAATTATCAGGCCGCGTTCTCCTCCTGCCCCGGGCTGGGCGGCCTCCCTACCTGTGACGGGGGCCCTGGGCTGTCCATGATGAAGGCTCGCTGGCATGTCAACCCGCATCAGCCTGTTTTAGATTCACAGGTGCTCCCCTCCAGGCCACACACGCCGGCCCCACCCCCACACAAAGATCCGCTTCCGCAAGCACCTGTCATATACACATCACACCTACACCAGCGCGGTGCACCCTGCTCACAGAGGCCGACCTGTAGGGTGAGCGGAGGCCTCAGCAGGAGCCCAGGGTCAGCAAGGGGTCTTGGCTCAGCTGCCCTCGCCTTGAGGAGTCTGGGTGCTTCTCCCCTATTGGAGCTGCCCATTCAGTACTTGGGGTCCTGGAGGCATCTTTCCACTCTGGGGGGAAATGCCCCACCTCGATTCCTGCCCATCCCTCCCTCCCACTCTCTCAGCCTGAGCAAGTTCCTAACAGGGATTCCCCCATCACCACCTCCGCCCCCCGGAGAGAGGCACACGGCCACCGGGATTTTGTCTGGGCTGATGACTGGCCTCCCCCACTTCAGTCTTGCCCCTTCTGTGCAGAAGTTTTTTTCCCAAACACAAACCCCGTCATGTCACTTCCCTGCAGTCTCCCTCCCGTGGGCCTTGGAATCAAGTCCACACTCTGTGAGTCTGCTCTCATGGACCACTTTTCCTCCACTTCCCTCGGCAGCCTGGGCTCTGAGTCCTCGCAGATCAGCCACCCCAGAGTACGGCCCCACCAACTTGCCTCTGGGCTGCTCCTTCTGCCTGGAACGTGATCAGCCCTCCGCCGTCCTCCGGTCCGGCCCGTTTCTCATTCCTCAGGGCTTGGCTCAGATAGCACCCCTTGGGGCTCCTGAAGGCTGGAGACCTGGGCAGCCACCCCTGTCCCCTTCGCTGGCCTTCAGGGAGCACAGCAATCCCATGGCATCGTCATAGCTCCAGTAGCCACGCACATGCACGTCTGACCCCAACACACAGACACACACACACACGCACACAGGTACATACATGAATGACTCTTACTGTCAGTAACTCCCTGCAGAGGAGAAAGGGACTGGAGGAATTGGGAGGCAGGGAGACAAACAGCTGGGCTCGCTGACACCCACCCCCGCTGCTCCCACCCTTCGCGTGTTACACCAGCTCCTCCTCCTGTCCTCCTGGGCTGTGGCCTCGGCCTGGCCCTTCCCTCGAAGTGCTGGGCTTCCCACAGGGGAGGAAGCAATCTCGCTTTAGTTCACCAGCCTGGTTAGGCTGGGGGTTCCCTTCCAGGCCCTGGTCATAGCCACCGTGTCACCCGCAAGCCACACACCCGAGCCCGCCGGTGCCCCTGCATCAGCCTGTCTCCTGTTCGCTAGGAGCTGCCTCTGGTTTTCTAATGGGTAATAAGATTTATCAATAGACCGGAGGAGGTGATGTCCGTTAAAGCGCTTAATATAAGAGGACTTCGCACAGAAGCCCAAATTTGATTTGGCCAGTGAACTCAATTGCCGGCCTGTTTGCGCTCCAGGAGGAGCACCAGCCAGCGTTTATCCGCATTACCCTGGAAAAGCCGGGTCGTGTCAGGTGACGGAGGCCTCACAGACCCCCCTCCCTGCAGCTTTGCTCTCAGTCTCCCCCCTTCGCCAGGTCTCAGGCCTTAACTGGCAGCCTTTTGACCAGACGGTTTGAATTCTCCAGCATCCACGTGCTCTCCTCCTTCTAAAACCCCAGCCCTGCCTCCGTTCCACTAATTAGCTGGAAGTCCAGTTTTTTACCAAGGTCTCCTTACCACCATCCCCAACTACATCCTTGTGGTCACTTGTCACCTCTTGATCCGGCCAGCCTCTCTGGGCTTTTCTCTTGACCACTGCTTGCTTCTCCAACAGCTGCAGTCTCTCTCTTAATCCCCTAAAGAAGGTCCAAGACCTCCAGGCCAGGGAGTTCCGTCACAACTTGACTCGGGCCTGGAGACGGAGGATGGGAATTATCACATGGAAAAGCAACACTTCAAAGGATGGCCTGCTGGCTGGAGAGGGAGCGCCTCTGGCCACCTCTCCTGTGGGCCCCCAGCCCCCTCCCAGGACCACGTCCTTCCTCCCTGGAGTCCAGGCCCCCGCCCCAGATCCACGGGCCCCTGCACCGGGAGGTGCCCTTAGTGACATCACCTTCTCCCTCAGCCCGCAGAGCATGTCCACCTTGTGTGCCGACGTCTCCAGGCCCGCGGAGGTTTGGGGTTTGCTTCTTCATAACCCAACAGCCCACTGAAATGTTTCACGTGACACAAAAGAACAGTCTCTACCCAAAGATGAGGCTCTAGCTGGCAAGAGAAATGGGAGGACACTGCTGCCTGCTTTAAATGAGTGGTTCATTTCTAACTGTGGCCTCAAGGTGTCAGAACTACCCAAGTCCACTCTCAGGACACCCGTGTGTGATCATGTAAGGACGGTGGCAGAAGAGGTGGGGGAGACGCCAGGCAGAGGGGGTCAACTACCAAGAGCCCCCAGGGGCCTGGGCTCTCCCCTGCCCCCCACCCGTGCACCCCATGTCCCAGGGGTCGCTGTGAGTGTCCTGAAATCTTGGCGGTTTGACCTTTGAGGGGAGAGGAGAGCCAGGCCCCCTTCCGCCCTGCCTAGCTCGACACGTCTCGCTCACCCAGACCCGCTGCTTCCTCGTCTTTCCCCAAGGAGCCGGTGACATCACTCTCTCCGGCAGGCAGCCCGGCGTTGACCTACATTCCTCCCGCCCTCCTGTCTGGGAGGCGCTCCAAGCACCCCGCTCCTCTCGCCCCGAGGAGGGAAGGGCCCGGCTCACGATTTTCTAGAAGTGATGGTGCCAGGCTTGCATCCAGATGGCGCTCCCGCCGGCAGCTCCCGGGCACTGCCCGCCCTCCCTGCGGGCCTCACGCTGCGGCCTGGCACAGGCAGTGGCCCTGCGGCCCAGCCACCGCTTCTCGTGCTGGTGCACCCCCAGCCGGTCCTGGCAGGGGACAGGACGGGTGAAGCCGGCGTGTCTGTCTCCTCCTGGCAGGGGCAGAGCACGTGTCCCCGAGAACTTGGCTTGTCTGGGACAGCCTTCCCCCCGAGGCCAGCCCTGGCACTGCCTCCAAACAGTTGTGGTCCCCTGGGCCTCATTAGGGACTCATCAATTCTAGAAGAAGGAGTGGCTTAGTGGAGAAGGCAACCACAGCCCTCTGTGCCGTGGGCAGGCAGCAGGGCCAGCTCCCAGTGGCTGTGCCCCATGCCTGGCCTCGAGAGGGGTCAGGGGTCAGGTCAGAGGGCCATGACTCAGGCCTGTGGGTGAGCAGGGGTAGGAGCTGCCAGATAAAATGCAGGACACTCAGTTAAATTTAAATTTCAGATAAACAACAAATAATGTTTTAGTATAAGTATGTCCCAAATATTTCATGGAATATACTTACACTAAAAAAACTATTCACTATTCACCTGAAATTCAAATTTAACTGAGGTGCTATATTTTTGTTTGCTGAATCTGGCAGCCGTGGTGGCAGAGGGCTCTTCATGGAAGCGACTATAAGAGGACAGCGGGTATGTCCCCCTTGTGGGGTGTGGAGAACAGGTCAGTCTTGTCTGCTTTGGGAGCTGCTGGCTGCTGAGAGAGGCCACCGAGAGTGTTGGCAGGACAGCATGGATGAGGGAGCCCGTCCGTCCCTTGGGGCTGGGCACCTGGGGGCTGCCCAGTAAGGCTGATCTTTGCTCCCAGGAACCCCACGCTCCCACCTCTGTCACCTGTTGACCGTTAGCTATAGCGACAATAATAATGACTGCCACCTATGGAGGGCTCGCCGTGTGCAGACCCGGTGCTGGGCTTCCCGCTCCCCCCTTCCTCCCAACAGCCCTGCCGGGTGGGGGCAGTCCCCTTCCCAGTTTTACAGACCAGGGTAAGCCCCTGAGGCTGGTCACTTGCCACCACACGCCGCTCCAGCCCAGCTGTGACACTGACTGACCTTTCATTGAGCAGCTGCTCCGTGCCAGATGCTGTGCGTCCTCTCATTCATTCATTCCTTCATTTCTTCATTCATTCAGCAGGTACTGAGAGCCCACTGTGTGCCAGAGCATGTTAAGCACTTACGAACAATTAAATGACAAAGTTGAAAATCTGAGATATAATTCAACCCTTCCAGTTTGCAAACGAAAGGTCTGAGACCCAGAGAAGTGACTTGTTCAAGGTCACCCCGCAAACCAGGAGCAGGGCCTGCGCGAGAATCTGGCTGCTGACTCAGCATCTCTCTCTCTCCAGCATCTCTCTCTCTCTCTCTCTTTCTCCTATGGAGCCACTCCTGCTGATACCCAAGGAGTTAAAGCCATGAGATTCTGCAGTGGGGTGGGGGCGGGGAGGGGGCAGCACGTCCCGATGGGCTGGGAGTCCACTGCTGGCCAGTGGCAGGCCCGTGGGCTGGCCAGCCTCACACTCTCCCTCTGTTCATTATTAAATAATGCTTCCTGATGGATGAGCTGAAAAGTGCTGTGTAGCAGGGTCAGGCAGCTCAGGTGATGGTTTTTGGGTGAGACTGATGGTTCTCGAAGGTCGAATTCAGAAAGCAACTCCTTGGGAAAATTGATCCCATGGCTGCAGGGGAAATATTTGGGCTGGAGGCGCAGCCAGGAGTCTGGACCCCCTACCCAGGTCTGGACGCAGGCAGAAGCTGACGTTGGGAGCGAGGGCGGGAAAGGGGGCTGATTTCTTCTTTTTTTGCATTTCTTTGGCCAAGCCCGGTCCTCCGAATTGGCACGCAGGGCTGCCGGCAGTGAGGCGGGGGGTGGGGGTGGGGGGGGAGGAATGTGCCTCAGTGCCCCCTCCCCTGACCTCTGTCATCCAAGTGGAATCAACATAAGGTGAGCGCAGAGAGACGCAGGGTGGTGGAGGCCGTGAGGTCCAGCTCTGGTGCCCAACATCCCTGGGTTCGAATCCCACCTCTTCCCCCAGAGACCTGGGCTGAGTTATCGGCACTTGACCTACCAGAATCTTGCATCGTCGCCTATAAAATGGGAGAAATGGCGCCTTCTGGGTTTTCACAGGGACTCTGTTAATAATGCACGTCACACAGCACCTGTTCACATAGGAGTGCCCAATAAATTATTTATTCATCCTTGCATATTTATTTTATCTATCCTCTCTCCCAAGGGCCTCCTGGACTAGAGAAGAGAAATCGCAGAAGGATAGCAGCCTGAGGGAGGGCGGGGAGGGACGTGCCTGTCTTTGGGGGAGTTGTGGGCCGGGCGGACTTCTCTGAGCCTGCCTCAGCCTGAGAAGCAGCACTGGAGCCTCTCCAGCCACCACCCAGCTGCCTGCTTGAGACCCTTCCTGAAGCGGGGTTCACCAGCTGTGTGGCCTGGAGCGACTTACTTAACTTCTCTGTGCCTCATTTCCTTGTGTGTAAAATGGCGATGATAGCAATATACCCTTCATAAGGCCCTTGGGAGGAATTGATGCATCATTCATGGAAAGGACCCCTGTTTCTAGACGCTCATAGATACGAGAAGTGAGAAAAATCAGTGGGAAGCTGCCGTGTGTCGAGCGCTTCTGTGCATGACGCAAGACCTTTATAGACCATGCCTCAGCTGCTCCTTACAATAGCCCTCTGAGGTAGGTGCCACTGCCATCCCTATTTTACAGATTAGGAAACTGAGGCCGAGGGAAGTCCAGCAACTTTCCTAAGGTCACACAGTAAGTGGCAGAACATCCGAGGCTGGTGGGACCAGGAGGCCAGGGCCACGGTCTCACAGTCCCCAGGAAAGGCAAAAGGATGGAGCCCAAAGCCCGAACGGGCACCTGCTGTCTGCAGGGCCTTTGGCTTCATCCCACCCCTAGGTGTGTGGGTAGATCATGTGGCCAACGCATTACTACATCCATTCGTTCATTCCCGAATGACCGGTGTCACCGATCCTTGTCACAGGCTGTGGTGTAAGCGGGACTCTTGCTCCCCACTGCTCAAGTGAGAAAGTAGGGACCCAGATTGGTTAAGAACTCGTGCAGGGCCACACAGCCCGGTGGAAGCCCCGCCCACTGATATCTCTGCTCCCAGGTGCCGGATACATGGGCCAGTGGGGAGTGAAGACAGTAAGTGCGGGCTTTGCCATCAGGCTGCCTGGATCCAAGTCCTGGCTCTGCCCCTGACCAGCTGGGGGAGCTCGGGCAGCTCACTTCACCGGCCCAGGCCTCAGTTTCCCCATCCACACAATGGAGGTAACAGGGCTATGTCTTCCATAGGACTGTTGTGAAGGGCCCGTGTGTTCATTTGTGTGAGCTCTCAGAACGTGCCTTGTATCAGCTGTATTTCCCCAGAAGCCTCTCTTTAAGGTCCCACATGATAGGTTTGCACAATTAGTAAAGCAAACCTCTGAAGGTCTGTAGGAGATGACAACGGAACCAGCTTTCCAGGGCCAGCCCGGTGGCACAGCAGTTAAGTGCGCACGTTCTGCTTCTCGGCGGCCCAAGGTTCGCCGGTTCAGATCCCAGGTGTGGACATGGCACCCCTTGGCAAGCCATGCTGTGGTAGGCGTCCCACATATAAAGTAGAGGAAGATGGGCATGGATGTTAGCTGAGGGCCAGTCTTCCTCAGCAAAAAGAGGAGGATTGGCAGCAGATGTTAGCTCAGGGCTAATCTTCCTCAAGAGAAGAAAAAAGGAAAAAAGAAATCAGCCTTCCCAGGCTTCAGTCATTCCGAGAACCCCTGCACCATTTCCCCAGATATTTATTTATTTGTTTGTTAGTTTATTGAGCAGCTTTACTGAGGTGTAATTTACAAACCACACAATACACCCATTTGAAGTGTACAATTCAGTGCTTTTAGTGTATCCACGGAGTCATGCAACCATCCCCACGGTCAACTTTACAACCTTTGCAGCACCCTAAAAGACACCCAGTGCCCCTTAGCTGTCACCCTCAATCCCCCCAACCCAGCCCCTGGCCAGCACTGAGCCACCTCCTGTCTGTGGATTCGCCTCTTCTGGACATTTCATACAAATGGCATCCCACGTTACGTGGCCTTTCATGTGTCTGGCTTCTTTCACTTAGCACAATGTTCTCAAGGTTGGTCCATGTTGTAGCATAACAGGACTTCATTCCTTCTTATGACTCAGTGGTATTCCATTGTATGTATAGAGCATATTTTGTTTCTCTGTTGATGGACATTTGGCTTGTTTCCACCATTTGGCTCTTAGGAATAACACTGCTGTGAACGCCGAAGTTCACATTTTTATTTGGACACATTTTCATGTCTCTTGGGTACACACCTAGGAGCAGAATTGCTGGGTCATGTGCTGACTCTGTTTCACCTTTTGAGGACCTGCCAGCCTGCCTTCCGAAGCAGCTGCCTGTTTTCCCTTCCCCCCAGCAGTGTGTGACCGTTTCGAGTCTCCACATCCTCACCAACACTTGTTGTTGTCTGTGTTTTCGATGAGAGCCGTCCTAAGGGTGTGCAGTGGTATCTCCCCGTGGTTTCGATGTGCATTTCTTGGACAGTTAACGCTGTCGAGCGTCTTCTCGTGCTTCTTGGCCACTTGTGTATCTGGTTTGGAGAAATGCCTATTGAGATCCTTTCCCCATTTTAAAAAGATTGAGTCGTCTTTTTATCATTGAGTTGTAAGAGTTCATTGTATTCTAGATATAAGTCTCTTATCAGAGAGATAATTTGCAAAATTCTTCTCCCCTTCTGTGGGACATCTTTTCACTTTCTTTTTTTTTTTTTTTTTTAAGATTTTATTTTTTCCTTTTTCTCCCCAAAGCCCCCCCAGTACATAGTTGTATATTCTTCGTTGTGGGTCCTTCTAGTTGTGGTATGTGGGACGCCGCCTCAGCGTGGTTTGATGAGCAGTGTCATGTCCGCGCCCAGGATTCGAACCAACGAAACACTGGGCCGCCTGCAGCGGAGAGCGCGAACTTAACCACTCGGCCACGGGGCCAGCCCCATCTTTTCACTTTCTTGATGGTGTCCTCTGAAACACGAAAGCATTTAATTTTGATGATGTCCAGTTTATCTGTTTTTTTTTTTCTGTTCCTTGTGCTTTGGGTGTCGTGTGTAAGAAACCACTGCTTAGCTCAATGTCATGAAGATTTACCCTCTGTCTCCTTGTCAGAGTTTTCTGGTTTTAGCTCTTACGCGTAGGTCTTTGGTCCATTTTGAGTTAGTTTTGTTAAGGTGTGAGGTAGGGTTCTGATTCATTCTTTTGCATGAGGACATCTCATATTATTTATTTACTTAATAATTTCTTTAAATTAATATACTTTTAAAATTTGGCCTTACCTAGGCAATAATATTTTTAAGATCCAAGGTTTGATGACTTTGTCACTTGAAAAAAATACTGTGTACTCAAAAATAAATAGTAACCATCAAACTGTTTCATACTTCATGCATGCACCTCCCCAGTCATCTCTGTACCCTACCTGGGGAGACGATGCTGATTTCCAGGATGAAGGATGAGGGAAAGGAATGAGGGATGAAGGATGAGGGAGAGGGGAGAGGGATGAGGGACAAGGGAGAGGGATGAGGAAGAGGAATGAGGGATGAGGGAGAGGGAGAGGGATGAGGGACAGGGGAAAGGGATGAGGGAGAGAGATGAGGGATGAGGGACAGGGAAGAGGGATGAGGAAGAGGAATGAGGGAGAGGGAGAGGGATGAGGGACGAGGGAAAGGGATGAGGGAGAGGGACGAGGGAGAGGGACAAGGGAAAGGGATGAGGGAGAGGGATGAGGGATGAGGGAGAGAGATGAGGGAGAGGGATGAGGGACGAGGGAGAGGGATGAGGAAGAGGAATGAGGGATGAGGGAGAGGGACGAGGGATGAGGGAGAGGGACGAGGGAGAGGGATGAGGGAGACGGATGAGGGACGAGGGAGAGGGATGAGGGATGAGGGATGAGGGACGAGGGAGAGGGATGAGGGAGAGGGATGAGGGATGAGGGACAGGGATGAGGGATGAGGGAGAGGGATGAGGGACGAGGGACGAGGGAGAGGGATGAGGGAGAGGGATGAGGGATGAGGGACGAGGGAGAGGGATGAGGGAGAGAGATGAGGGACGAGGGACGAGGGATGAGGGATGAGGGAGAGGGATGAGGGAGAGGGATGAGGGATGAGGGACGAGGGAGAGGGATGAGGGAGAGGGATGAGGGACGAGGGAGAGGGACGAGGGAGAGGGATGAGGGACGAGGGAGAGGGATGAGGGATGAGGGACGAGGGAGAGGGATGAGGGAGAGAGATGAGGGATGAGGGACAGGGATGAGGGATGAGGGAGAGGGATGAGGGACGAGGGAGAGGGAGAGGGAGAGGGACGAGGGAGAGGGACGAGAGGATGAGGGAGAGAGATGAGGGTCGAGGGACAGGGATGAAGGATGAGGAAGGAGAGGGATGAAGGAGAGAGATGAGGGTGAGGGACAGAGATGAAGGATGAGGAAGAGGGATGAGGGAGAGGGATGAGGGACGAGGGACAGAGATGAAGGATGAGGGAGAGGGAGAGGGATGAGGGGAGTGAGAGAGAGGGACGAGGGAGAGCGATGAGGGATGAGGGAGAGAGAGATGAGGGAGAGAGATGAGGGTCGAGGGACAGGGATGAAGGATGAGGGAGAGGGATGAGGGAGAGGGATGAGGGAGAGCGATGAGGGATGAGGGAGAGCGATGAGGGAGAGGGTGGCAGGGGCTGGTTGGAGGCAGGGATTGGGAGGCCTCCCTGCAGACCTGACACTTCCTTTGGGGTTAGCTTTAGGAGAAGGGGGTGGAGCCTGGCAGCATATTCCAGGCAGAGGGAACAGCATGTGCAAAGTTCCAGAGGAAAGCAAGATCAGAACACATGTGAGACAGAGACAGGGAGAGAGAGACACAGAGACAGGGAAAGACATAGAGAAAAGGCTACAAAGAGAGCCAGAAAGGTCAAGCCTCAGGCACAAACACCACACACACACACACACACTCAGAGGCAGCATCACCCAGAGCTTCCTGCAAAAGTTAGGAAGTGCGAGAAGCCCCTCCGTGGACTGGGTTCTGCTCTGTTCCAGCCCTGGCGAGGCTCCCCCCTGCCACGGGGGCTGCTCCTGGCAGCCCTGCCCATCCGGGAGCTTCGTCTCTCCTTGGTAGAAGAGTCCACGCTCCTTCCGGGGCTCAGCCAGGGAGGGTGGAGAAACCAAGACCTGCTCTGGGCGATGAGGCCGGTGGGAGGGGCTGGCCAGCGTGCGGCCAGGGCAGAGCCCGGGTCAGGAGTAACCAACTGCATGACCTTGGGCAGCTTCTTCCCGACCTGTGCCACGCAGGCCTGTCCAGCTCTGACATTCCATGACTCCCTACAATCATCATTACAAGATGCTTCTCATATTCGGCTGGTCTTTTCCACATTTTTAACAAGCCAAGGTCAATGCTATCACCCAAAGTCGAGATGGCAATCTTTTCTTCATGTAGCTGATATCTAAAAATATCCCGTCCTCAGGCCAGAGGCACGGAGTACATTCCTTCTTCCACACAGCTGGGGTGTTCCTCTCCAGCTTGCTCAGTGGGATGTTAAATAGGAATTGAGAAGAAAAAAATAAATAAAACCTTCTGAGGTCAAACATATTTTGCCAACAAACTTTCATTAGACAAAGTCAGACAGGTCTCTTTCCTGCAGGACTTGTCAGAGCTTTTAAAATGCTACTGTGCACTGTGCTGCTGGATGTAGCAGGGGAGGTCAGGGAGCAGGGTGTGAGGGCGTTTGAAGAGCGTCATATGCATTGGCCAATAAGGTTTAAGCACAGGACCCTTCTTGGCGAAGGAACATCTCTGAGGTCTTAATGTTCCCCAGGAAGAAGTGTCCCCAGTGCCAACAGGTGCCTGTCCACCCTCCTCTGCTCTTTCCAAGAGCCGCGCACATAGTGGACCCACAACACCTGTGTGCTCGTGGACTGGAGCCACAGAGAAGGCGAGAACAGGCGTGTCCATGCTCTGTTTGTTTCAGCTCTGTGTTGCAGTGACGCTCTGACAGGCCCAGTGTCCAGGCTGGAAGGGAAGTGAGATTAAAATAACAGCCTTCACTCCTGGTGGGCGGATTCCCCGGGGCGGCTCCAGACCGCAAGCTGCTGCTGGGCCCACGGTCTCCGGTGCATGGGTCGGTGTAGGGGGCGCCCGGACTTGCCGTGGACGTGCTTGGGTACAGGGTTGGAGCTCCAGTACCCGGCTCTGCGGCTCAGGGGAAGGCTCTCGGGTCCTGCAACTCCCCTGCCCCCCTCCCCCTGGCAGGGACAGCCTCTGCTTGCCATTAGCTGGGAGGCTCTTCCCAGAATCCACAAGAAAGGGAAGCTCCCGGTGGGCGGATTCCCTGGCACTGCACCAGACCACCAGCTGCTGCTGGGCCCACGTCTCCAGCGCACGGGTCGGTGCAGGGGGTGCCCAGACTTCCCGTGGGCGTGCTTGGGGACTGGGTGGAGCTCCAACACCCAGCTCTGCGGCCCGGGAGGATGCTCTGGGGTCCCGCAACCCCCAGCAGGGAGGGCCTCTGCTCGCCATTGGCTGGGAGGCCCCACCCAGCATTCGGAACACCAGGAAGCTCCCTAGAGCAGAATTCCCCACAAGGCAGCAGCTCATAGGCCCACGGACTCTGGCCATGTCCCAGACGAGGCAAGGGGCTCCCAGAGATCCCATGAGAGTGGAGTGGGGCAGAATGGAGCTCCGGTGAAATGGCTACATAGCCCAGGGGGGATCTCCAGGTTCTTATAGCAGCCTCAGCGAAAGCCTCTGCACAGCACTAGTGGAGAGGTCCCGACTGGCAATCACAAGGCGGGAAGGCCCTGGGTCAAGAGCAGCACAGCTAGGTGAGCTAACAACAGACTGCAGAAGATACCCATAGCTCTGCTGGGACCTATAGTGGACAAGTGTGATCTTGTGGGCTCTGTTAGGGACAAAGTGGTGATTATAGGTGATCCTGCTCCTGGCTGCTGGGAAAGCCCACAACACCACTGCAGACCACAAGGAGGGAGTACATCTAAGTGGGCTGCAACAGTAGGCATCAGCAGCCTGAGACCCCCTTGTGATTGCCCCCACAACCGACGAGGGACCCCACAGGACCACTGTGACTACGAGGAGGGCTCCAGGTCCAGTCAGTAACAGCTGACAGGGTTCCTGGTTGGGGCAGTCTAAACAGCTGCCCCCACACACACACCAGTCGCAACAAGTGGAAGCAGTGACTAAACTCTATCTCTATGCAGAGGCACAAATCCACGCCATCAAGCAGTATGAAAAAATATATTAAATCTCCAGAACAGAAGGAAAATGATAAGCACCCAGAAAACAATCCTAAAGACAATGAAATCTATAACCTAAATGACGATGATTTCAAAACTGCCGTTATTAAAAAACTCAACGAGTTAAAAGAGAATTCAGATAGACAACTCAATGAGTTCAGGAGCTATATCAGAAAAGAGCTTGACACTATAAAGAAGAACCAATTAGAAATACTGGAGATGAAGAACACAATGGAGGAGATTAAGAAAAATCTGGACTCTCTGAACACTAGGGTCGATAATATGGAAGACAGAATTAGCAATTTGGAGGATAGGAATATAGAAATACTGCAGACAGAGGAGGAGAGAGAACTAAGACTAAAAAGAAATGAAGAAACTCTCCAAGAATTATCCGACTCAATTAGGAGATGCAACATAAGGATTATAGTTATCCCAGAGGGAGAAGAGAAGGAGAAGGGGGCAGAAGGCCTGTTCAAAGAAATAATAGCTGAGAACTTTCAAAACTTGGGAAGAGAGATGGAACTTCGTGTGACAGAAGCCAATAAATCTCCAAACTTTATTAATGCAAGAAGACCAACCCCAAGGCATATAGTAGTGAAACTAGCAAAAGTCAATGACAAAGAGAAAATACTAAGGGCAGCCAGGCAGAAGAAAATAACTTACAAAGGAAACCCCATAAGGCTATCAGCAGATTTCTCAGCAGAGACCTTACAGGCTAGAAGAGATTGGAATGAAATATTCAAAACTCTGAAGGACAAAAACCTGCAGCCAAGAATACTCTACCCAGCGAAAATATCCTTCAAATACGATGGAGAAATAAAAACTTTCCCAGATAAACAAAAGTTAAGGGAGTTCATCGCCACAAAACCTTGTCTTCAAGAAATGCACAGGAAGAACCTCATTCCTGAAAAATCAAAAAAAGGAAAAAAAAAATCAAAAAAAGGGGCTACAAAATCCAGAACAAAGGAGATAAGCAGAAGGACAATAACACAAAGTAACAGCTCTCCATCAGGACAAAATGCAAAAGAACCAGAAAAAAAGTGATAAAATGGCAACAGTAGGCCCCCACGTTTCAATAATCACTCTAAACGTGAATGGATTGAACTCTCCAATCAAAAGGCACAGAGTGGCAGGATGGATCAAAGAACAAGATCCAACAATATGCTGCCTCCAGGGAACACACCTCAGCCCCAAAGACAAACACAGACTCAAAGTGAAGGGATGGAAGACAATACTCCAAGCTAACAATGAACAAAAGAAAGCAGGTGTTGCCATACTTATATCAAAGTAGTCTTCAAAGCAAAACAGATAAAGAAAGACAAAGAAGGGCAGTATATAATGATAAAAGGAACACTCCACCAAGATGACATAACACTTATAAATATATACGCACCTAACACAGGAGCACCAAAATTCATAAAGGAACTATTAACAAAACTAAAAGGAGACATCAACAGCAATACAATAATAGTAGGGGACCTCAACACCCCATTAACACCAATGGACAGATCATCCAGACAGAAAATCAACAAGGAAATAATAGAATTAAATGAAAAATTAGATCAGATGAACCTAATAGATATATATAGGACATTTCATCCAAAAACAGCAGGTTACACATTCTTCTCAAGCATGCACGGAACATTCTCAAGGATAGACCATATCTTGGGAAACAAAGCAAGCATCAATAAGTTCAAGAGGGTTGAAATAACATCAAGCATCTTTTCTGATCAGAATGCTATGAAACTAGAAATGAGCTACAAGAATAAAGCTGGGAAAGGGCCAAAAATGTGGAGACTAAACAACATGCTGCTGAACAAACAATGGATTATTGAAGAAATTAAAGAATAAATCAAATATTATCTGGAGACAAATGAAAATGAAAACACACCGTACTACATGATTTGGGATGCAGCAAAGGCAGTCCTAAGAGGGAAATTCATTGCAATACAGGCTCACCTCAATAAACAAGAAAAATCTTACATAAACAACCTCAAACGACACCTAACAGAATTAGAAAAAGAAGAACAAACAAAGCCCAGAGTCAGTAGAAGGAGGGAAATAATAAAAATTAGAGCAGAAATAAATGATATTGAAACAAAAAAGACAGTAGAAAGGATCAATGAAACAAAGAGTTGGTTCTTTGAAAAAATTAACAAAATCGACAAACCCTTAGCCAGACTCACTAAAAAAAAAAGAGAGAAGTCTCAAATAAATAAAATTAGAAACGAGAGAGGAGAAATCACAACAGATACTGAAGAAATACAAAGGATCATAAGAGAATACTATGAAAAACTATATGCCAACAAATTGAACAACCTAGAAGAAATGGATAAATTCCTAGACTCTTGCAACCTACCCAAACTGAAGCAGGAAGAAATAGAGAATCTGAATAGGCCAATCACAAGTAGAGAAATGGAAACAGTAATCAAAAACCTCCCCAAAAATAAGAGTCCAGGACCAGATGGCTTCTCTGGAGAATTCTACCAAACATTCAAAGAAGATTTAATACCTATCCTTCTCAAAGTATTCCAGAAAATAGAGGAAGATGGAGCACTCCCTAACACATTCTATGAATCCAACATCACCCTAATCCCAAAACCAGACAAGGACAACACAAAGAAGGAAAACTACAGGCCAATATCACTGATGAACATAGATGCAAAAATCCTCAACAAAATTTTGGCAAACCAAATACAGCAATATATCAAAAAGATTACACATCATGATGAAGTGGGATTTATACCAGGGACACAGGGATGGTTCAACATCCGCAAGTCAATCAACGTGATTCACTACATTAACAAAATGAGAAACAAAAACCACATGATCATCTCAATAGATGCAGAGAAAGCATCTATTCGACAAGATCCAGCATCCATTTATGATAAAAACCCTCAATAAAATAGGTATAGAACGAAAGTACCTCAACATAATAAAGGCCATATATGACAAACCCACAGCCAACATCATACTCAACGGACAAAAACTGAAACCCATCCCTCTCAGAACAGGAACAAGACAAGGGTGCCCACTTTCACCACTCCTATTCAACATAGTACTGGAGGTTTTGGCCAGAGCAATTCGGCAGGAAAAAGAAATAAAAGGAATCCAAATAGGCAACGAAGAAGTAAAACTCTCGCTGTTTGCAGACGACATGATCTTATATATAGAAAACCCCAAAGAATCCATAGAAAAACTATTAGAAACAATCAACAGCTACAGCAAAGTTGCAGGGTATAAAATCAACATACATAAATCAGTAGCATTTCTATACACTAACAATGAACTAACAGAAAAAGATCTCAAGAACTCAATCCCATTCACGATCACAACAAAAAGAATAAAATACCTTGGGGTAAATTTAACCAAGGAAGTGAAAGACCTATACAACGAAAACTACAAGACCTTCTTGAAAGAATCAACGATGACATAAAGAGATGGAAAGACATTCCATGCACACGGATTGGAAGAATAAACATAGTTAAAATGTCCATACTACCTAAAGCAATCTACAGATTCAACGCAATCCAAATCAGAATTCCAATGTCATTCTTTACAGAAATTGAACTAAGAATCCTAAAATTCATATGGGGCAACAAAAGACCGCGAATTGCTAAAGCAATCCTGAGAAAGAAGAACAAAGCTGGAGGCATCACAATCCCTGACTTCAAAACATACTACAAAGCTACAGTAATCAAAACAGCATGGTACTGGTACAAAAACAGATGCACAGATCAATGGAACAGAACTGAAAGCCCAGAAATGAAACCACACATCTATGGACAGCTAATCTTTGACAAAGGACCTGAGGGCCTACAATGGAGGAAAGAAAGTCTCTTCAACAAATTGTGCTGGGAAAACTGGACAGCCACATGTAAAAGAATGAAAATCAACCATTCTTTTTCACCATTTACTAAAATAAACTCAAAATGGATCAAAGACCTAAAGATTAGGCCTGAAACAATAAGTCTTCTAGAAGAGAATATCGGCAGTACACTCTTTGACATCAGCTTCAAAAGAATCTTTTCGGACACCATAACCCCTCACATGAGGGAAACAATAGAAAGAATAACAAATGGGACTTCATCAGATTAAAGAGCTTCTTCAAAGCAAGGGAAAACAGGACTGAAACAAAAAAACAGCCCACTAATTGGGAAAAAATATTCACAAGTTATTTATCCGACAAAGGGTTAATCTCCATAATATACAAAGAACTCACACAACTCAACAATAAAAAATCAAACAACCCAATTACAAAACGGGCAGCGGACATGAACAGACATTTCTCCAAGGAAGATATACGGATGGCCAATAGACACATGAAAAGATGCTCATCATCACTAATCATCAGGGAAATGCAAATCAAAACTACACTAAGATATCACCTTACACCTGTTAGAATGGCAAAAATATCCAAAACCAAGAGTGACAAATGTTGAGAGGCTGTGGAGAAAAGGGAACCCTCATACACTGTTGGTGGGAATGCAAACTGGTGCAGCCACTATGGAAAACAGTACAGAGATTCCTCAAAAAGTTAAGAATAGAAATACCTTATGACCCAGCCATCCCACTACTGGGTATCTATCCTAAGAACCTGAAATCAGCAATTCCAAAAGTCCCATGCACCCCTATGTTCATCACAGCATTGTTCACAATAGCCAAGTCATGGAACCAACCTAAGTGCCCAGCAACTGATGATTGGATAAAGAAGATGTGGTATATATATACAATGGAATACTACTCAGCCGTAAAAAAGGACAAAGTCGTCCCATTCACAACAGCATGGATAGACCTTGAGGGTATTATGTTGAGTGAAATAAGCCAGACAGAGAAAGACGAACTCTGTATGACTCCACTCATAGGTGGTAGTTAACATATGGACAAAGAGAACTGATCGGTGGTTGCCAGGGGAAAGGGGGCTGGGGGGAGGGCACTAGGGGTGAAGTGGTGCACCTACAACATGACTAATAATGATGTACAACTGTAACTTCACAAGGATGTTAACTTTCATAACCTTAATAAAAAAAAATAGCCTTCAGCACTGGCTAATGCCCTTGGACAGGGCCTCTGCTCTGCAGCAGAATTCTGTTCCAGAGAATTCAAGAGACATGCTCTGAGCCGGGAATTGACACATGAACAGTGGATGGTGGAGCAGTGGTTTCCCAAACAGCCCCCCGCCCCGTGCCCCCGGCCTGAAGGCCCCGGTGCCCCTCCTGGGAGGGAAGGTGTGCGTGAGGTCAGGAGCCAGCCACCCTCCCCAGCCTGGCCTGTTCTCAAGTAACATTCGTCATCTGCTTCTGAAGGGAACACCTGCTCACTGGAGAGAACGCAGGAAACAGGCAAAGTGACGAGGAAGAGAGTGGAAATCATTTCTAACCCCACCCCCTCCCAGCCCACGACAGCCACCGGAGTCCCTGGATGTGTTTCCCATAGGTGTTTGGGGTATAGGTAAATGGTTTTTAAACATAATCCGAAGCCTCCTGTAACAGTCTGCTCGGGCTGCCGTAGCTGAATGTCCAACTGGAGGCTTGAACAGCAGGCATTATTCTCTCGCGGTTACGGAGGCCGGAAGGCCAAGGTCACGGTGCTGCCAGGGGCGGCTCTGCTGAGGGCTCCTCCTGGCTTGCAGCCGGCTGACTTCTCACCATGTCCTCCCGTGGTGAAGAGAGAACTCCAGGGTCTCCTCCTCTTCTTATACGGCCACCAGCCCTACCAGGTTAGGGCCCCAGCCATGACCTTGTTTAACCTTAATTGCCTCTCAGAAGGCCCTGTCTCCAAATAAAGTCACACTGGGGGCTGGGGCTTCAATATTTGAATCTGCGGGGACACAAGTCTGTCCACAACGCTACCATACACATGATTTGGTACCTACTTTTTACAATCCGTATTCTATCCCCTGTTAGCCTGTCGGACTCTGGAGTCAGACATCTCTGAGTTCCAGTCCCAGGCACATTCTTGGGCAGCCCTGTGACTCTGGGCAAGATACTTACCCTCTCTGAGGCTCTATTTCCTCCTCTGTAAAATGAAGGTGACAATAGTACCAGCTCTCGTGGTCGTTAGAGGGTGGAATGAGACGCCCATTGGCACGCAGTAAGCATTCGTAAGTGTGGTCTCTTTCATTCATATGAGGACTATACCCCGTGGCTTCAAGTAGCCTTTGATGACAAAGTACTTAATAGCCCTAAAATACTCCGTAACCTAGATGTACCTCAATTTCCTTAATCGTTCTGCAGGATAATTTGAGGGCAGAGAAAGTGTGAGAAGGAAGGCCACCCTGGCAATCATGAAGCCTGCAGGGGTGGGTTAACTCGGAGCTGCAGGGCTGGTAGAAACCAGGGCAACCAGGTTCCCCACTCGGGGTGTTGCCCTGGCAGGCTGGCCCCACAGTGGAGCTCCAGTCGGATGGAGGCAAAGCGGGCAGGAGGCGAGGCAGCGGGAGCCAGGATGAAGGGTCTGGCAGGACTGATGAATGAGGAGGGGAGAGGCAGGGCGTTCAGTGTTCAGCCTGCGGGTGGATCAGCAGAGGCGAAGGGGTGATTTGAGGAGTGTGGTGTGGGAGAGAGGAGGGGGGGATGAAGGAAGAGGAAGAGCTTAGAGAAGAAGTGTGGTTCGGCTTCCGGGAAACAGTCTCTGAGATGATGGGGGCAGCGAGGGGAATTGCCACATAAACCCCAAGCCGTCCCTGGTGCCGTAGGTGTCCTCACCCTGGTCCAGGCCACTGTCCTCGTTGCCGCCGGGGCACAGCTTTCTCACTAATCTCCCTACCTCGGTTCTCGGCCCCCCCGACAAACCGTCTCCCTGGAGCGGCCACAGCAGTATGACCTGTGAGCCCGTGTGGGACACTGCCAACCTTCCAACGGCTTCTGTCACTAGAAGAATAAAATCCAGCCTGTGTCACAGTCTCCTACCCTCTTGGCCTCACAGGCCTCACAGGTTGGGCCTTCTCATCCCCAGTGTCTTTCCTCATGCTCTTGCATCCTTCCAGAAGGTTCTCCCCTCCTTGCCTGAGTAACTTTGATCCTCCTTCAGGTCTTAGTTTAGAACTGTTGGGGCTGGCCCTGTGGCATAGCGGTTAAGTTCCGCATGCTCTGCTTCGGTAGCCCAGGTTCGCGGGTTTGGATCCTGGGCACAGACCTACACCACTTGTCAGCCGTGCTGTGGAGGTGACCCACATACAAAGTGGAGGAAGATTGGCACGGATGTTAGCTCAGGGCAAATCTTCCTCAGCAAAAAAACCCAAAACTATTCTTCCTGGAACCTATCCTAGACCCCCAGACCAAGTGAGGATTCCCATGATACCCTCTCCTTCTGTAACACTTGAGCACCCAAGACAATGGGCATTAAAAATTTGCATGGTTATTTTTAAATTAATAGTCTTTATTAGTTTTTAGGTTTTAGGTTGACAGAAAATTGAGCAGATTGTACAGAGAGTTCCTAACACTCCCCATTTGCCTGCACACAGTTCCCCCTATTATTAACGTCTTGTATTAGTGTGGTGCATTTGTTACAGTGGATGAACCAACGTTGAAATGTTGTTATTATTAACTAAAGTCCATAGTGGACATTAGGGTTCACTCTTGGTGTTGTACACTCTGCAGGTTTTGACAAATGCATAATGTCATGTATCCACCATGACGGTATCATACAGAATGGCTTCACTGCCCTGAAAATGCCCTGTGCTCCCTCTATTCGCCCCCCCTCCCCTCCCTCACTCCCTGATTTTCATAATCTTCTCCCTGTTAGACCCTGTACTCCGTCAGAGCAGGGACCCCATCTGCTTTGTTGACGTTATGCTCACCGTTCCCAGCTCACAGCCTGGCATATAACAGGTGCCCTAGAAACATCTGTCCTTGCATATTTTAATAAAAATAGGATTCTACTAAACATGTTATTCTGCAATTTGCTTTTTACAAATATTGACAATATATCTTGGAAATCTTCCTGTATCAGAATATAGAGCTCTCTCCCTCTCTTTAACTTTTTATTATGGAGAATTTCCAACATGCATGCAAAAACAGAATCTCCTGTAGTAAACTGCCATATACCTGTCACCCAGCTTCGCATTATCAGCCCGGGGCCCTTTTTGTCCGTCCGTGTCTCTGCCCATGTGCCCCCTGGCTGTGTTATTCTGAAGCCAATCTCAGACATCAGATAATTGCATCTGTAAATATTTCAGTGTGTACCTCTAAAAGATGAGGACTTTTAAAAACAGAACCACAATACCATCATTGCACCTAAGAAACATTCATTTGATATCATCTAATATAGTCAGTGTTCAGATTTCCAGCTGTCTTCTCACTAATGTGCATTTCATTTGTGGATCTGAGTTTAGAGGTTGTTTGAATCCAGATCCAGGTGAGGTCTACACCCTGCAATACCTGGGAGGTGTCCCTTGATCTAGGTCCCTCCTTCCCCATCAATTTTTGCCCCTTGCAATTCATCTATTAAAGAAACCAGGTCATCACTTCTGGAGTGTCCCTCAGTCTGGTTTTGCCGATGGCATCCCCCTGTTGCTATTTAGTATGTTTCCCTGTCCTCTGTATTTCCTGTAAATTTGTAGCTGCATCCTGAGTCTCGATCAGATTCAGGTTCAACTTGTTCTGCCAAGACTGCTTCAGGATGGGGCGCATCCTAGGGGGCGGCTTCTCTCTGTGGTCCCTCTCTGTGACGTTCCAGGCTGTGAATACTCAGTTGCCTAGAGCCGTTCACTCAGTAGGGGCTGCTAAGTGGCAACCTTCTAATTCTTTGATTTCTTCTTCCACTATGAGCTGGAACATTTCTATAAAAAGAAACATCCCCTCATCCACTGTCGGCTCCCCGGAGGTACAGCTTATCTAAGACGGGCGGGACAAATGCTTGCTTCTTTCCCTTCATCTACCGGTTTTCAGAATAATGAGTTGCCTATAAATATTTGAATGAATGAATGAATAATACATGTATGGGTGAACTGACAGGAGTTCGGGAGTCGGAGTTCTTTCTCCCCTCCCTCGTGGGCGTGGGTGTGGGCCACGGCTGAGAGCAGAGGTGCGGCCTGGGGCCGGGTCCACGGCTACACGACCAGAGGCTGGTGAGCGCCTCTTGCTACCTGTCAGCCCACCTCGGTCAAGAGCGAAGGTGATCAGAAGTTGCGTTACTAAAAATACAGCATCTGGGACAAGGGCATCTTGTCACCCCACCCCGACCGAGCTGTAAGAAACCCTTGAAACCACCATCAAAGAGGACAGCAGCCCAGCAGCAGTGGCCAGGGCAGCCTTCATGCTGGGAAAGGACTGGAGATGGTGGTGTTCCCTCAACAGGAGGCGAATTGGGGACTTTCTTTGTTCGAAGGAAAATCGTGGCAGGTTGGACTGGTGGCCTCCAGAGTCCCCTCCAGGCCAGTCCCAAAAGCTTCCCCTGCCCCTCCTGGTAGGGCTCGCCTTTTCCCAGGGGCCTGGCAGGCCTGCCGTGAGTTTGCTGACGTCTGTCCACCCCATATCCCCCCAGGTGCAAGTGCAACCTGCACGCCAACCTGTGCTCCGTGCGCGAGGGCAGCCTGCAGTGCGAGTGTGAACACAACACCACCGGTCCCGACTGTGGCAAGTGCAAGAAGAACTTCCGCACCCGGTCCTGGCGGGCCGGCTCCTACCTGCCGCTGCCCCACGGCTCTCCCAACGCCTGTACGTACCAGCCAAGGGGCGACTGCGGCCCTGGCCGCTGTGGTCCCCGCCCTTCGACCCCAGGAGCTGTGGATCACACACACGCATACATGAACGAACATGCGCACACAAACATACAAGCACACGTGCACACACAAGCATGCATGCACACACGTGCACATGCACATATACACACAAATGCATGCACACACATGCACCCACACACCTCTTGTAATCAAGACCCTCTAGCACACCTGCATCCTGCTGACCCCTAAGCCGCCCTCTGGCCTGGCCCGTGGGAACCCGAGGTGAGCTGCTCAGCATCTTTCCTGCTGTCCTTCCCCTTCTTGACCCTGACGCTGGAGAGAAGGCTGCAGGGTGGCAGGGAGGAGCCCTCACTCCAGGCTGAGTGTGATCAGCACCGTCCCCCATAACCAGCATTTGTGGGGCATTGACAACCGGCTGCACGATGCCAAGTGCTGCATGGTCACCACCCCCTCAACCCGCAGAGTGGCCCCTGGAAGCAGGTCTCCTATGATCCCACTTTCCAGAGGGGTCCTCCGAGGTCCTGGCCCTCACTTTCTGCACAGGGAAGCGCTCCTCGGGGTTCACCCACACACACCAGCATCACGAACACCTCCCGCTCGTGGGGGCCCCCGCATGGTCCACGGGTGTCTCTATGAAATCACGAATCCCAAGGAGCCCCTGAGCTCTCCCGGACCACCCCCTAGTGGCTTTACTGATGTCTGACATCCGCCAAGCGCTTCGACAAAGAGGCCGCCCGTGCACTTCAGCAACAGCTTCTCACTTAGCCCTCACAACAACCCTGAGGGGTGGTATTATTATTAGCCCATTCTCCAGATGAGCAAACTGAGGCCCAGCAGCCCTCAGTGCTCTCTCAGGTTTAACAGCGGGTCATGTGCCAGTCACTGGACCTAGTTCCAAAGGCAGGGCTGGGCGGTGGCCTTCGGCACGGGGCCGGCCCATCCGCCTGGGCATACTCGCAGGAGCCCCTCCATCGGCACCCTCCCTCCCTCCACCGACGTGAAAGATTTATGCGACTTTAGTCTGATCAAAGCTGAAAGCTTCACAGCGAGGCCGTGACAGGCTTGTCGGGCGAGTGCTGGCCCGAGGCGCGACAGCCCTTTGAAGGGGTGACTTGCCAGGCACGCACCGCACTCGCGGCCTTCAAAGGGACAGAGAGCTCTGGGCACTGACAGCCACCCCGCCTGCTCCCTCCTGCCAGGTGCCCGACCTGTCTCTTTATTGCATGAGCCAGCTCTTGAACCCTTTCTTTAGTCGATGTCACCTCCCTCTCTGATTCACAGTCTTACTCCCCTCATCCATCTCGCTGGCCTCCCCCCTCCCCTCTCTCCTCCTCACCTCCTCTCCGTTCTCTCTGTGTCCCATTCCTCCTGGAAGGGTCCTCAGAGGTCTCCAGGCAGCCACAGATTGAGGCTCCTACCTACAGGTCACACACTGTGGGGCCCCGGGCTGAAGGCAACCCTCTGTCTAACCAGCAACGGACAGACAGGCTGGGCCACCCACACCTTTGCCTCTGAAACCTCTCCTCCCCTCCATCCCACAGGGGCGGCCAAGGCCTCCTTGTTCAGGGGAGCTCCAGGAGCCGCCCCCGCTCCCTGCTTCCCGAGGATCCCCAGGAACTGTCTGCGAGGCCCCCAAACCGCAGGAAGGAGGGGTTTCTCCTGGAATACCCGGGAGCAGGGGTGAGGCTGGAGGGGCTTTCTCACAGGGGCTCCCACCTTCTCTGGGGCAGCCAGGAGAAAATAGCCCAGAGACACAGACTGAAGTGAGTCTGGTTAACTTCACCCTCCCTTGCCCCTGCTCCATGTCTCTGTCTCAGCAAGTGGCACGGACACGCAGGGGCCCGGATGCAAGTCTTGGAGTCGCCCTGGACCTGCAGACCCTCCGTCCCCACCTGCTCCCATCTCCCCATCTCGTCCCTGCAGGAGCGCCCTGCCCTCGGGCTGCGCTGGGCCATCCTCCCCTCCACAGACAAAGGGCTTTCCTCACCTGGGTGCCCACCTGTCCAAAGCCTTCGGTGCCCCCCAGCGCCCTCAGAGTAAAACCCTAACAAGTCAAGCCCCCCATACCTGTAAGATAAGCTTACCCTGCCAGCTCCCACCACTTCCCACCTCCGAATCCAAACGCCCTCCAGGTCCACTTCCCTGAACCGCCCGCCCCCCAGTGTCTCTTGTGACTGGATCTTCACGTCCCTGTGACTTGGAACACTCCCCTGTAACCCTCTGTGACTCTCACCTGGCTGTCTCCCTCACCCTCCGAGGCCCAGCTTGGAGGTCACCTTGTCCCTCTGTTCCTGCCCCCCAGCCTTCACCACGCCCCCTCACATGGGAACTACGTGTGTCCCTGCCTGCCCTCCCTTAGCACGTCTGCCCCCTGAGGCTGGCCTCCCGTGGCATCCTCAGGGTCTAACTGGCTGGCCTCCCATGGCGTCCTCGGGGTCTAACCGGTGCCTGCCTGTCCTCATCGAGTCCTCGTAGCGGGAGCTCAGACGTGCTGGTAAAGGAGGGAGGGGGTGTCGCACAGGCACGTCTTCCCAGGCTCCCTGATTGTCCCACCTCAGGGCTCACCCACCAGAGGTCCACACACCACATGTCCCCCTACTGCCACCACAGGCCACCCCGAGGGCCTAGTGGGCGCTGAGAGGCTTCTCAGACACTGCCTTTCTCAGGACCACCTGGAGGGGGAAGGCAGCTCCAGCTCGTCCCTTCGGGGTCTGTGGCGATTCTTGCCCCGGTCAAACCAGGCCTTAGGCCTTGCTCAGCCGTGGGGCCTGGACACAGACAGAGGGCCGGCTGGAGTCAGGCCTCTGCCCCTCACCACTGTGCGGCCTTGAAGGAGTCCTTTGCCCCTGAGCCCTGTTTCCTCATCTGTAGAATCCGGACCCTAATAAGCCCCCCGGGGGCTGTTGTGAGGACTAAACTTCTCCCGTGGGGCCGTGCTCAGCTCAGAGCCTGGCTCGTAGGAAGCGTGGCAGCCGCACTGGCATTATTCTTAGGTGAGTTATTGGGCTGTCCCTCTGTTTCCCCAGATGGGAGCACAACAAGGTTCCCTTTGGTAGCAAATTCCATCAGGGCCCCAGGAAACCAGTCTGACCCCCCAGCTGTGACCCTTGTGTCCCCCGACATCCCATCATCCCCTGGAGAACAGCCTCCCGCCTCCTTGTCCTCCCTGGAGGACCCAAGGCTAAAACCAAATCGGAGGAGTGTGTGTGAAGCCCCCAGCAGAGTGTTTGGCACTTAGCAGGTCCCCGAGGGTAAGTCATGGCTATGAGACTCAGTTTCTCCACCTGCAAAATGAGCTAATAGCCCCTCTCCTCCAGGCAGCGAGATGATCCTCCCAGTCTCGCGCAGCGAGGGCTCAGGCTCGGGGTCCAGTCGCGCCGTTTCCTCCCTGCCCCGCGGCCCCTCGTCTGTCTGCAGGGCGGAGGCCCCGGGCTCCCCAGCCCTCGGCGGGTGGCCGGTGGCGTGCTGACCTTTATTCTCTCTGCAGGTGCCGCTGCGGGCTCCGCCATTGGCAGTAAGTACGCACCCGGGTCCCCGCCCCGGGAAGGCGGGCACGAGCCTCCTTGCACGTCCTGGAGAGATGGGGAGAGGAAAGAGGGGGCGTTCCTGTGTCCCCGGGCCCACAGCCTCTCCACACCTTCCTCTCGTTGTGCCCATTTGCTGCTTCACACCGCCCCTCCTTCCTTCTCCTTTGTGGTCACAGTCACGTGCCTCTCACAGCTTCCCCCTCGAGCTTCTTGGTTTGGGCTGCTTTGGAAAGTCTCCTTGACCCCTGGGTGAACTAGCCACTCCTCCCTCTCCCACCAGACAAGAGTGGGGGTCACCTTCCTCCCCAACCCGTGGTAGGCTCCCCGGCAGCCTGACCGTGGGGTCCGGCCTCCCTCCAGGCAGCCTGCAGTTATCACCCTGCAGCCGCTTGGCTTGGGCCCAGAGCACTGGAGGAAGCTGGGAGGGGGGGGAGGGAGGAGGGAGCGGGGGGGTGGTCTTGGGAGCTCAGCGAGGAGGCAGAGAGGGTGGGCGTGGGTGCTGGCAGGCCATCCTGAAGTCGTCTTCAGCTACCGCCTCTCAGGTGCTGGAAGCGCCAGGCCTGCGCTAAGCAGGATGCTCTGGCGTCTCATTTCATCCTTGCACCGCCACCCTAGGTGGGTATCGCGGTCTGAGTCAGCAGGAAAGGACCAGCCAGTGGGAAAGAGACCCCCAAAGCTCAGAAATGTTTCTGGGGGGCGCTGCTTCCCCACCCCCTCCCCCCCAGGGCTCTTTGGGGGCACCATCCCACCCAGGCTGGGCCACCACTGGACGGAGAGGGCACCAGAAGGAAGTTGGATCCTGGGGGGGATGCAGCCACTCCATGAGGTCTTAGTTGCTTCTCTGTGTTGCCCCTCACCCACCAGCTCCTCCACTCTTGCTTCTCTCATCTCTCGCCAGGCATCAGCAGGTCCCGGAAAGACCCTGCCCCCAAAGCCCCTGTGGCCACTGTGGCCGTGAAGGGGGACCCTGCCACTCCTGCCCCCAGCATGCCCACCGCTTGGGCCCCCAGGGCCCCCAGCAACCCACAGCCCACAGGTGGGTGCCCAGGTGCAGCCCCGCTGCCCTGCCCTTCACCACCTCTCTCCCGAGTCTCTGCCTGTGTCTGTGAGGTGCGATGCTGGGGGGTCAGCTCTGGGGAGAGCTTGGCTCGGAGAGTAGAGGATGCTAGAACCCTAGAGCCACAAGAGCATGGGGCTCAGGGGCCTTCAGACCATCGGAACCCCCCTGTCACGGGGCCCCAGTCAGAGGATACAGGGCTCACTTTAAGCTCCTGGAATGTTCTTCCTCTTGCCCCCCAAGGCACTGCTCAGGAGGGCCCTGAGACCACCATGGCCAAAAGGACAGGGTGACCTAGGAGGAAGGGGCCTGGTGGCAGCAAGGCCACGTGAAGTTCACTCAAGGCCGGGGCCTGTCTCTCAGCAGCACTCCTGCCTCAGTGCTCCACAGAGCCAGCCGTCCCCACCCCCTGACCCCGGCCACCTACACCCTGCTCTGCCCCCAGCCAGCCAGCAGCCAGCGCTGGGAATGGCCAGTGTGGGATTAGCTGAGAAGGCAGACTCCTCAGATCAGAAAGGCGGAGGGCGCCTCTGAGCCTCTGAGCGGGGTTTTTAGAACATGGACTGCTGGGCATTTCGGGGCTGAGTGTGGGGGGCAGGGCCAGGCCGGGGCCCACTTCCTGACCCATGTCAACCAGGGCGACCCCACTCAGGGGTCTGCAGCTACAGACAGGCTGGGAAACACCCATTCTCTAATGCAAATTTCCCTCCAAAGGCAGGATTTGTGTGTTTTCGAGGCTTGGAGTGCTGGGCTGGCCCTCTGGTCTCACCTGGGGAGTCCCGTAAGACCCTGCCCACTGCATGTGCCAGGAGTCTGGAAGGAATCAACCTTCCAGAGGGTTCCAGGAAGATGGCAGCCAAGGGGAATCCTTCCTGGTCCCAGCTGGGACCCAGAAGGGGCATAAGATAGCTCTTTTTCTCTCTCCCTCCTTCTCCACGGAGGCATTTGCAGGAGGTGAGGGCTAGCAGGACACTCGAGGACTTCAGGGGAGCCTCCTGGCCCAAGAATCCTCTTTGGGGTGGAGGATGGGGTCACTCTGGGAATTCCAGGCTCCGGACATGAGCTGGTCCAGCCGCCTGAGACTTGTGCTTTTTTGCTGAGCCTGTCGATGGGCGGACGGGAGCAAAAATAGTCGTGGTGGGTGCTGTGTCTGCCTGCAAATGGTGGTCTGTCTGGGTGGGAGGCCAGACGCGCTCTCTCTCTCTCTCTGTCTGCACACACACACACACACACCCCTCAAGGAACATTGCACCCATTGTCAGAGCTGCCTTGATTTGGCGGAGGGCGAACTGCGAAGCTGGGAGTTAAGGAGAGAGTCAGAGGCAGGGCAGTGAGCCTGGAAGAGGTGAGGTTAGAGTCAGGAAGGTCCTCGGGACCCACATGGTGAGGAGGTGGCCCCCTCCCTCCAGGCTGGACTATCAAACACTTAGTGAGGGTGTGGTCAGCTCTGATCCTGAGCCCAGCACCGGGTACAGGGCATTAAGGGGAGAAGGAGGTTCCAGAGGGACAGCTGGGGACCTGAGCAGCCTGCCTCTAGGGATCATCCCTCCTCTTTAGCAACTGAAGCCGATGCATGGGGCTCCCATTATTCCTGGACCCCCACTGACAATGACAATGGCTCCAGGTGGTGGAGAGTGGACTTCCCCTGGCCTAAGAGTCACTCTGGCGTTGTAGTCCTCGCTCACAGCTCGGTCAGGTGAGGGCTGTTATTTTCCTAGTCCGGTAGGTGAGGATAGGAAGGCTTAGGAAGAAGCAGCTAAATTTTATGGTATATAAATCACACCTCAATAAAGCTGTTTAGAAAGAAAAAAGAAAGAAAGAAGCAGCTGCTCAAGGTAACAGGGTTACCAAGGCGCACGGGCAGGACTTGAACTCGAACTCGGGGCTCGCTGACTCCAGGCACCACCTGCCCACTCAGCCCCTGCAGTGCTACCGCCCTGAGGCTTCGGGGAGGGGGCTGGGAGGTGGTGCTGTCTTTAAGGCCTGGCTTGCACAGCTCCAAAGGAACAGACGGGGCCTCCATCTGGTCTTGGCACATGACACAGGCCGCTGTGCTGCGAGAATGTTCTTCCCGCACACCTGAG